>NC_084460.1:32885000-33510000 GCF_027409185.1 Cynocephalus volans
GAAGAGCCCAGATGAGGCTGGAGAGTGGCCTCTGTAGATGCCACCCCAGGTGTGGGACATGAGGCTGTGGATGATGGAGAGCCACTGGAAGGTCTAAGGCGGAGGGGTGCATTTAGAGCTGCACTTTAGAAAAATTCCTTTGGCTGGTGCATGAGGAATGGGATAGAGACAACAGGAAGCTCGGTTAGCAGTGGGCGGAACTGAAATAGGGACTGGGACGCTAGAGAGAGTGGCAGAGTCAAGAGGTAGAGGAGGTCAGATTAGCGGACAATCACCAGATTGTCCTTGGTGGCCCACTGGACAGTGGGGAGCAGGGAGAGGGTGGGGTCACTGGGACTGTTTTCTCTGCCTATGGGAGAAGGGCTGGGCCTGCTGGAGAAGGGGCTGTGCTTAGTCTGGGACAGTTGAGTTGGAGGTGCCTGGGAGACTGCAGTCCTGGTCCTCTGACAGACAGCTGGACCAAGGGAAAGGTCTGGGAGCAGCCAGGAAGAATGAGGCTCCAGAGAGAGGGTCAGTCAGTGGAGTGAGGAAGCATTACAGGCAGCAGCTGGGGCTCACTGTCTCTGTCCTGGGCCTCACTGAAGCCAGAGATCTCCAGCTTTGCACTCAGGAGGAGGCTCCATACTAGAGATCCGGGTAGACCTCAGCAAGTTTCTGTGCATAAACCACTCCTCTGCTCAGGGACCTGCTGATTTCTACTGGCTGCCCAGGTACTGCAGTAGGCATGGTTTTCAGCTCCCAAGGCCCCAAATGCATTGTGTCCTTCAGGTTTGCCTTAAATATTAGTTTTCTCTATGGACTCTGCAGCCATCAGTGTGTGCAGTTGACAGACCGGCTCCTTTGAGGTTTAGTTTTGTTTGTTTGCTTTTCCTTTCCTTTCCTTTTTTTTTTCTAATGGGCTTTTTTTCTTTGGCCAAGTTCCATAAACAGTATCAGCACACACAAGGGGACCTTCAACACCATTTTGACTTTTGGCAGGAGAAGACTCAACAGGCCTGGGGAGTCCAGAGCTGCAATTAAAGACCTGGTCAGGGGAGGGGGTGGCCCTCTCTTTATCTTGGGAAGATCAGTGCATGGGTGCCTGGGACCTGGCTGGGCCTTTTCATCTGGTATCTTGCCTGGCTGGCTGGAGACAATGATGGCCGATAAGAGGAGAGTTGACAGAGCTCTGGGCTGGACCTGCTGCAGGGACTGCCCTTCCGTTCCCAGCTGTTGTTCCTTCTCTTCTGCAGGGCAGAGGCTTGGGCCCAGGAGTTGATGGGGGCAAACAGAGAAGGTCATAGAGTAAAATAAGCTGGACGCTGGGGCTTGGCAAATTAAGTGTGGAGGAATAGTTTTCTCTTTCAGAAGTATGTTCCCTCCTGGTAGTCATAGTCTGGTTTTTATTTTCTCATTCTTAATAAAGAAGTTGGGTACAGAGAAACATTCCCCTGTCATAGTGCCGGGGGTAGTAGCATGGTGAGTACCCGAATAGAGGAGCAGCCGCCGCAGCTCATCCCATTGCTGCCATGAGGTAATGCAGGGCCAGTGTCACTGGAAGTTTAAAGTTTTCAAGAGAAACTAGGAATTCAGATTTAATGGGAGATCTCCCAATTAGGTTAAATTTTAAAAAATAAACGCTACAGGTAGGTCTCCCTGTGGGTCAGATGAGGCCTGGGTGCTGTGGTTCATGTTCTCTGGGTGAGCCCGGCCTCTCTCGTGTCCTTTCTGGCCTCAGCACACTGCGAGTTATGACCCAGAGGAGGAGAGGAGCACCAGATAGGAGCAGACTGTTCCAGATTCTTCTCTAACATGACGATGAGCGGCCTGGAACAGCCATGTCCCTTCCCTGGAGTCCACCTTCTTTATCAGCACAATAAAGGCAGAGCTAGATCTGTGCTTTTGAACCATCTTTTTCTTAGCAGCAGAACTTTTTTCAACCAAATCTTATAAGGAACAAATCACAATATATGAAATAGATTTAAAAAAAAAAAAAAGACAACCAGAGCTGCTGTAGTTGCAGGGGTAGTGGAGTTCTGCCCCAAGGCTGCCTCTGCCCTCCTTGCAGGGGCAGCTCTGCCAGGCTGCACAGAACACAGTGCAGTGACTGCCCACCTGCCGGTTGGCTCCTGCCACCCCTCCCTGTCCTGGCACTCTGTGGGTTGAGTGGGAGGAGGGGAACAGCCGCCGGAGGGAGAGCAAGCCACAGGAGGTCCGCCTGCAGCCCGCTCCTTCCATGTGGTTTTGCCTCCTCACGTCAGCCCTCTGAGGTGTGCATTACTATTTCCATTTCACAGGTGAGTAAACCAAGACACTAAAAGGGAGAGTTGCCCACAAGGTCACCTGGCTGGAAAGTGAAGGAGCCTAGATTCCAGCCAGGCTAAGACCTCTGGGCCTCCCTTATCCTTGGCTGCTCCCAGAAGTAGTCCCACATACATGTGGGTCCTGGGTCCCAGTAATGATTTCCATCCCTTGTGTTTCTGTGCCATGTTTTAGTTTGCAAAGTCCCTTCAAATGTGATCTCATTTTGCTGCTGTCAGGCTTGATTCATCTGAGCAAGTCTCTCCTTTTTATCACCATGCAGGAGGCAGAACCATCAGAGCCCAGAAGTGCGGAGGTGATGAGGAAGCCCAAGGCTACTGTTCCTTCCATGAACAAGAGGCCCAAGAAGGAGACCAAGAAGAAGCGGTAGAGGAGGAGGCCTGAGGAGCCTTGCAGGCAGGACCAGGCCTTGGGGCAGCCCTCCTGGGAATCAACATCCTGTTCCCCTTGTCCATCCCAGGCTCGAGGGCTGAGGTGGCTGCAATGCCCTCTGACCAGAGATCTGGACAGTTGTGACAGTCCCCAGGCTCCAGCTGGGCAGATCACCACTTCCTCTTCCTTCTGCTTCCGTGACAGTTTACAGTCAGGGGGCCTGAAACACCCTGTGAGCAAAGACTATATTAGGCTTGTTCAGAAGTTGGGTCAGCTCACAGAGTTACATTTTCTTTCTCAAAAATTCTTTTTAATTTTAACATTTACTTGTACATATTTGAGAGGTACAGTGTATTGTTTCAATACGTGCATGTACTACACAATGATTCAGTTAGGGTAGGTAGCATGGTTTTGTACCCGTTACTCCATCACTACTCCTCTCCCCCACCCCCCTCCCCTCCTGCCCTCTGGTAACCATTATTCTACTCTCTACTTGTATGAAAAACACTTTTTTTATTTTTTAGATTCCACACACAAGTGAGATCATAGAGTTACATTTTCTTACTTAATTACCATGTCCAGCCTTTAGTCCCCCACCTTGTGGATTTACACTACATTTTGGAGTCATTATCTAATGCTGACAAGCACACCCTCTCCCATTATTTGTGTACCACAGCTCTCCTGCTAATCAGTCTACCTTTGTCCCTGCTTGTGTGGATGGAGCCAGGCCTCGCCTATTGGTTTAAGTCAAGGCACCATGGCTGTGCAATGTTAATGATCCCGTTAGCTGCGACAGCTGGGTCTGAAACATGTCTGGTGTGAGAGCCAGCAGAAGGCCCAGGCCAGGGTAATGCCTGGTTCTCCTCCAGCAGGTGGAAGGAATTTGGCTGAATGAGTGTCCATTCCTTGGGCACAAACTTTCTGAGCCTCTGAAATGAGAAGCTTGTCAATTTCAGAACAACCTCTTTTCAACCCAGCATAGCACATTCAGGATGTGCCTTTTTACTTCCACCCATATGTCCCCTTTACTGCCCCCCTGCCCCAATTCTTTCATTTCCCGACTGGTGAGGAAAAGTTATTGGGGGAATTAAAGATCATTAAACTGTTCCCATGTTGAACATGCCTGTGTGTTATCTGCTGCTGAGGGAAAGGGGAAGCCTGGGTCCCTGCCCTGGGCTGAGGGAAAGGCTTTTCCCCCCAGAGTGGGGGTAAGGATGACCAGAATAGGAGATGGATTTGGTCAGAGTGATTCTGCAGGCTGAGCCATTCTGGAACAAGTTTTTAGGAAGGGTCTAGCCAACTGCTTCGTGTGGCTCTTAGTCACTGGAAACACTTGTGAACGGCCATGGGTGTGTTAGAGTTTCCACTGGGTCTGGGCCCCACTCATTCCCCAGGTTATTGTTGCCTGAAGACGACGCTGCTTGTCCTCAGAGTGGTTTGAGAAAAACCAAATGCAGTACAATAGAAGCCTCACATGGCTTTGAGTGGATTTGGTCATATCCCCTGAATCAGCTGCCGAGGAAAAACCCGAGTACAGTCTGCCAGACACTTTCCAAAATGTTGTCAGGACTGCTGAGGAACTTAAGGGATGAGCATCTATCATTTCCATTTTAGAGGTGGGACACTGAAGTCCAGACTACTTGAGAGTGCCAGAACTGGGACCGGGACCCAAGTCCGCAGCCGTTTCCTTGGTCTTTAACAAATCTTTAATGAGTGTAAATATGCACAGTGCTGTGAGGGTCCTTGCTGTGCTGCAGAGGGGCTTGGCAAGCTCTCCCAGCACTTTTAAGTTTCAGGAGAGGAAGTCCAGGGACTGGAGCTTCTGCATGACAAAGGGCCAGTGTTGGCCAGACACTAACATAAGAAGGGGCTTCTGAGTATTTCTGTTCCACAAACAGAGATTCTCTTAAATCCCAGGCACCATGCTAGGCACTGGGGATGCAGAAATAAGAAGCTTTCCTAGAATCCCAAAGTGCACTTGGCCTGGTGGAGACTCAGACATTAAACAGGCTTGGTTTGGAGAGCTCCAACAAGGAGGTATAAGCAGATGCTGTGGGAGCCAGGCACAGGCACCCAGCTCAGGCTTGAGGGGGTCAGCACAGACACCTAGCAGAGCAGAAGTGACAAGCTGAGACAGTCTCGGCAGGAATTGAGACTAGAGGGAAATTATGCTGGGAGAGTGGAGGCCAGAACTCTAGAGCAGACCTGTTCCAGCTTGTGGAGAGACAGCTTCTGGCTCTCAGGAGCAGTGCTACCTCGGTAGGTCCAAGGCCATTAAATTACCTCCCGTAAAGGCTGTTTGCCAGAGAACAGCGCTCGGAAAGCAAGAGCAGTCATCTCTGCATTACCAGCTCCTCATTCCATATTACTGTGGGCAGAGTTGGCATTATTTGGCTGTATTAGGTTGCAGGACCCCATCCTCTCCTGGTTTTCTTCCTACATTACTGGTTCCTTCTCACAAGAGGGTCCCAGGTGTCAGTCCTTGGTCCTCTTTGTTTTGCAGAAGGTCTAGTCCCTAGACCTCTGCACAGACTCCCTTGAAGATCTTATCCAGGCTTGTGACTTTTAAGTACCACTTTTATTAGAGTTCTCCAGAGAAACAGAACCAATAAGAGATATATAAAGAGATTTATTATAAGGTATCGGCTCAGGTGATTATGGAGGCCTGAGAAGTCCCATGATCTGCTATTTGCAAGCTGGAAACCCAGAAAAGCTGGTGGCGAGGCCAGTGATGTAGATTCCAGTCCGAGTTGAAGGCCTGAGAACTAGGAGTGCCGAGGGCAGGAGAGGATGGATGTTCCAGCCCATGCAGTTGGCAGAGGGGGGTGAATTCCACTCTCCTCCACCTGTTTGTTCTATTCAGGCCAATTCAAATGCTAACCTCCTTCAGAAACACCCTCACAGACACACACAGAAGTAATGTTTAATCAGATTAGCTGGGCATCCCATGGCCCAGTCAAGTTGACATATGAAATTAACCATCACGCCACACATGTGCTGATGCCTCCCAAAAGGATCTCTCCAGACCCCTCTCTTAAACTCCAGATTTATACGTCTGACTTCCTCCTCCTTGATATCTCCATTTGGATACCCAACAGGCACCCTAAAGCAAATTCCTGATCTCCTTACCAGCAGCCCCAAGTCTGCTCTTCTTGTGTCTTCCCCATTTTAAAGAGCATCTTTTAAAAAAAAAAAATTGTACAGGGCCGGCCCGTGGCTCACTCGGGAGAGTGCGGTGCTGAGAACACCAAGGCCTCGGGTTCGGATCCCATATACGGATGGCCGGTTCGCTCACTGGCTGAGCGTGGTGCTGACAACACCAAGTCAAGGGTTAAGATCCCCTTACCGGTCATCTTTAAAAAAAAAAAAAAAAAAAAAATTGTACATATTTCAGGTATATAACTTGATGATTTGAGTTGTATGAGTTTCTTATATATTTTGGATTTTAACTCCTTATCAGATATATGATTTGCAAATGTTTTCTCCCATTCTGTAGGTCGTCTTCTCATTCATTGATTGTTTCCTTTGCTGCACAGAAACTTCTTCATTTGATGTTGTCCCATGTTTATTTTTGTCTGTGTTGCCTGTGCTTTTGGTGTCATATCCAAAAAATTGTTGCCAAGGCCAATGTCAAGGAGTTTTTCCCCTATGTTTTCTTCTAGGAGTTTTACAGTTTCAAGTCTTAATCAATTTCAAGTTGATTTTTGTGTATAGTGTAAGATAAGGGTCCAATTTTATTCTTTTGCATGTGGATATCCAGTTTTCTTAACACCATTTTTTGAAGAGACTATCTTTTCCTCATCTTGTATTCTTGGTATTCTTGTGGAAGATTACTTGCCTGTATATGCTTGGGTTTATTTCTAGGTTCTCTATTCTATTCCATGGTCTATGTGTCTGTTTTTATGCCAGTACCATGCTGTTTTGATTGCTATAGCTTTGTAATATAATTTTAAATCAAGAACAGTGATGCCTCCAGCTTTGTTCCTTCTCAAGATTGCTTTGGCTATTCCAGATCTTTTGTGGTTCCATATGAATTTTAGGATTGTTTTTTCTTTTTCTGTGAAAAATGCCATTGGAATTTTGATAGGGATTGCATTGAGTCTGTAGGTCACTTTGGGTAGTATGGACATTGATGGAATTTGAATGTGTTGTCTCCTCCAGAACTCATGTGGAAATTTGATCTTCAATGTGGCAGTGTTGGAAACTGATTGAGTCATGGGGATGGATCCCTCATGAATGGATTAATGCTCTCCCTGGGGGGGGGGAGATTAATGAGTGAGTTCTCGCTTGATTAGTTCCCCCCGTGAGAGCTCGTTGCTTAAAAAGACCCTGGCACCTTCTCTCTCTCTCTTGCTTCCTCTCACCATGTGCTCTGCTCATACCCACCGGCAGCCTGCCACTTTCTGCCATGAGTAGAAGCAGCCTGAGGCCCAGGCCAGATGCAGTTGTCCCAGAATTGTAAGCCAAATAAACCTCTTTCCTTTATAAATTACCCAGTCTCAGGTATTTATTTCTGTTATAGCAACACAAAATGGACTAAAACAGACATTTTATTTTATTTTATTTTTATTTATTTATTTATTTATTTATTTATTTATTTATTTATTTATTTAAAAGATGACCGGTAAGGGGATCTTAACCCTTGACTTGGTGTTGTCAGCACCACGCTCAGCCAGTGAGCGAACCGGCCATCCGTATATGGGATCCGAACCCGGGGCCTTGGTGTTATCAGCACCGCACTCTCCCGAGTGAGCCACGGGCCGGCCCTAAAACAGACATTTTAATATTAATTCTTTCAATCCATGAAAATGGGATATCTTTCCATTTATTTGTGTCTTAAAGAACATCTAATTATTTCAGTTGTTTACGCAAAAATTTTGGAGTCATCCTTGACTCCCACCTCTCTTTCACACTCCACTTTTGATTCTAAGTATGTCCCTGCAACTCAGCCTTCAAAGTCCAGTATGCTGCCCTGTCTCACCACTTCCCTCCACTACCATGGTCCAGCCACCATCATCTCACTTGGATATTGCAGCAGCCTTCGCATAGGTAGTCTGTTCTCAGCACAGCAGCCAGAGGGATCCTGTTAAAACCTGTGAGATCACGTTTCACCTACTTCCATCTCACTCAGGTAAAGGCCAGAGTCCTCACTGAGACCCATATGGGCCTGTGAAAGCCACTCCATCTCCAGCCTCTCTGACCTCATCTCCTCCCCCTCCCCTTTGCCACTGTGCTCATTTCTCAGTAGCCCCCATCCTCCTCCACATGCCAGGCAACCCCTGTCTCAGGGCCTTTGAACTTGCTCTTCCCACTTCCTCTAGATACCATGCCTCATGTGGTAGGCAGAATAGTGCTCCCCAACGATGTACATGTCCTAAACCCTAGAATCTATGAATATGTTACTTTACATGACAAAAGGGACTTTGCAGATGTGATCGAGTTAACGATCTTGAGATAGGAGATTAGTCTGGATTATCCAGGTGGGCCCAATGGAATTATCGGGATCCTTTTAAGGTAAAGAAGGAGGCAGGAAAGTCAGAGTCAGAGAAGACGGAAGACAGTGATGATGGAAGCAGAAGTTGGAGTAACATGGGGCCATGAGCCAAGAAATATGGTCAGTCTGTAGAAACTGGAAAAGGCAAGGAGATGGAATTCTCCATTGGAATCTCCAGAACTGCACTGTGCCAACACTTAGATTTTAGCCCAGTGAGATCCATTTTGGACTCAACCTCAAGAGTTGTAAGATATTAAATTTGTGTTGTTTGTGGTAATTTGTTACAGCAGCAATGAAAAAATTAATACACCTCGCTTCCTTCAGGCTGTTACTCAGGGAAGCTTTCTCTGGCCACCCAATTTAAAATTTTAACCTTTCCCCAAGACTTTCTATCCCTCATCCCTTATTTATTTTTTTCCTCCCTAGCATATAACACCGTCTAACATACTATATATTTTACTTGTTTTGTCTATTGTCTTTGGTGCCAATTAGAATGTGAACTCCCAGAAGAAAAGAATTTTTTTGTTCTTGCTTACAGATGAATCCCCGTGGCCTGGAAGAGTGCCTGGCACACAGTAGGTGCTCAGTAAATATTTGTGGCATGAATGCTAATAGGACAAGGTGGCCTGCCCTAACAACATAGCTTAGTGAAAAAACATGACATGTGCACAGTCACTTAACATACATGATTTCATTCAGTGCTCACAGAATTCCCAAGAGTTGGTAACATTATCATTCCCACTTTATAGATGAGGACACGGAGGTGCCTGGAATTGAACTCTGGCAGCCTATCTCCAGTGCCCACTCTCTGATCACGCTGCTGTTTCCTCCCTTTCTGCCCTGGAATTCTCAAGGGGAATTCTGTGGGGGGAGAAAAGATCAGGACTAGGTGCTGGAAGCTTCATCACCCAAAGCACTAAATCACTAATGGTAAAATTATGCTCATCAATGAGGAAGAGACTCTAGGGTGCAGATTTGTTTTGATTTTTTAGCTTTATTGGGGTGAAATTCACATAACATAAAATTAACTACTTTAAAATGTACAATCCAGTGTCATTGGGTACATTCGCAGTGCTGTGCAACCACTACCTCTATATAGTTCCAAAATATTTTTGTCACCCCAAAAGAAAACCCTGTACCTATTAAGCAGTGTCTCCTCATTACCCTCTCCTCCCAGCCCTTGGCAACCACCAGTCTGCTATCTGTCTGTATAGATTTACCTATTCTGTATATTTCATATCAATGGAGTCACACAACATGTGACCTTTTGTGTCTGGCATCTTTCACTCAGCATAATGTTTTCAAGGTTCATCCATGTTGTAGCATGTATCAGGACTCAATTCCTTTTTTTTGGTGAGTAGTATTCCATTGTATGCATATATAGGGTGGAATTTTTGAAGAAGGAAACTTGGCAAATGAGATTTTAGAGCCAGATAGTCACATTTTAAATCTGGGTCTCATGGAGATGTAGCTGTGTATTAGGCAAGGGAGTTCACATCTCAGATTTTCTTTTCTTTTTTTTTTAAAAAGATGACCAGTACGAGGATCTTAACCCTTGACTTGGCTCACCCAGTGAGCTAACCAGGCATCCCTATATGGGATCTGAACCCGTGGCTTTGGTGTTATCAGCACCACACTCTCCCAAGTGAGCCACGGGCCGGCCCAACATCTCAGATTTTCAGAGCCCAATGAGATCATATGACAACAGGGCTATTATGGGGCTGTTGTAAAAATTGGACATACTGTGCGTATATAAGGTGCCTAGAGCATAGTAGGTAGTTTATAAATGGTGGCAGTGATAATGATTATTCAGTCAGGGACAAATTTATTGTGAACATGCTCCAACCTCAAGTCAGCTATGATCTTGGCTTCCTCGGAAGACAGGCATGTCCTTAGTGCTCTGAATCCTATGAAACCAAAGTTAAGGGAAGGGTTCTAAGGCTGAACTCATGTTTTTTTGGTATTTGCAGAGCTCTTTATATTTCTAGTATATTTTGTCATCAGTTTCCCCTTCCTCATTTATTCAACAGTACTTCAAATCATGGGGGTTGAAAACTACATGGCAGTGAAGGGGAAAAGGATAAAAAAATTCTAAATAGGTACATGAAAGGAATTCATTAATCATCAGGGAACTGCAAATTAAAACCACAGTGTGATACTGTGAAGCCCCCACCAGAATGTCTAAAATCGAAGACTGACCACACCAAATACTGGAGTGGATGTGGAGTGACTGAGCTCGCATTGTCAGTGGATGTGTAAAATGGTGCACCGCTTCAGAAAACTATCTGGGAGTTTCTTTAAAAAGTTCGACTTAGGGGGCCGGCCCGTGGCTCACTCGGGAGAGTGTGGTGCTGAGAACACCAAGGCCCCGGGTTCGGATCCCATATACGGATGGCCGGTTCGTTCACTGGCTGAGCGTGGTGCTCACAACACCAAGTCAAGGGTTAAGATCCCCTTACCGGTCATCTTTTAAAAAAAAAAAAAAAAAAAAAAAAAAAAGTTCGACTTAGGGCTGGCCCGTGGCTCACTTGGGAGAGTGTGGTGCTGATAACACCAAGGCCATGGGTTTGGATCTCTGTATTGGGATGGCCAGTTAGTTCACTTGGGGAGAGTGAGGTGTTGACAACACCAAGTCAAGGGTTAAGATCCCCTTACCGATCATCTTAAAAAAAAAAAAAAAAAAAGTTTGACTTACATCTACCAAGCTATGACCCAACATTCCACTCTTAGGTATTTACCCAAGAGAAACGAAAATATTTGTCCCCAAAAGTCATGTACTAAATTCCAGCTAGAATGTTCATAGCAGCCTTATTCATAATAGTCAAAAACTAGAAACAGCCCAGAGGCTCATCAACAATCAATAGAATGCGTAAAATGTATATTTATACAATAAAATCCTATACACCGCAAAGAAATGATCTACTGATACACAGGATAATATGAATGAATTTCAAAACTATTATGGTGAGTGAAATAAGCCAAACATACACAAATATAATATATACTGTCTGCTTCTATTAAAATGGAATTCTAAAATAGACAAAACTAACCTTGTGGGGATAGAAATCAGATCCATGGGGGGCCGGCCCGTGGCTCACTTGGGAGAGCGTGGTGCTGACGACACCAAGCCAAGGGTTAAGATCCCCTTACTGGTCATCTTTAAAAAAAAAAAGAAAAAGAAAAAGAAAAAGAAATCGGATCCATGGTTGCTTCTGGAAAGAGGATTGACTAGAAAGGGGCATGGGAAAACTTTCTGGCATGATCAAAATGTTCTCTATCTTGATATGTAGTCATCAAGATTGAATGCTTAATATCTGAGCATTTCACTATGTTTAAATTATACTTTAGTAAAAATTTTCCTATAGGCCAGGAACTAAGCTATGTGCTTTATACATAATTACATCAGTTAACTTGTCAGCGAGTCCCATGAAGTCGATCTTATTGTCTTTGCTTTACAGATGAGAAAATAGGCTCAGAACGGTTAAGCAACTTACTTCAGGTTACACAGCTATAAAAATGAGATTAGGACCCACTAATATCCCTTCAAAGCCCATACCTCTTCTCCCCCAACCCTTTCTTTTCACTAAGATTTTACAAATGGGGAAACTGAGTCCCAGAAAGGGCTGGAGACATGCTCAATGCCACTTAGCTCTTTGGAATAAGAATTGAACTAGAACCCAGATCTCTGAGCCCTCTTATTGTATCACACTTGGGCAAAGAGGCCAAGCTCACTCCCACTTCTGCCCAGCTAGGGGTTGGGAGCTAAAAGTCTAATTTTTAAAGAGTTGAGTAAAACATTGGTATTATAGGAGGCCCAAACTTGGGGCATAGATATCCTGTGACTTCAACATGAAAGACTGTGCTTTCCATCTATCTTTGTATTGCTAGAGTAGTCCCTGGTTGGTTTTCTGTGAATCATGGAGGTGTGCCATCCACTCTCCCCGCAGTTATCCCATGCTACCCCCGAGACCCCTTACCGGACTCACCCCATTACCTCCCTCCACATCTTCTTGGGCTGCACGATGTCTAGCTCCTCCACATCAGCAAGCTTCCCTCTGCTTAATTTAAGAGATGCAAGCATGAGTTTCTCATCTCCTCCTTGACAGCTGGAGGTCTGACATGGACTAGTGTCAAGAACAACTAAAACAGACCATCTAATTTGGTTTCAACTCACATCCAGTCAGTCAACAATAACAGTGGCCGTTGTCAGGTTCAGCCCATTAAGTTGTTTAAAAAACAGTGTTTTCTCTGCCGTTCTTGGAGGGCACCATCTTGTGTTTTGAGAGAATTGGGCTCAAACCATGATAGTTTCCTCCTAAAAACCCTTGGTTTTCTGGGAGGAAAAAGATATATGTTCCAGCTTCCTCGCCTCCGTCCACTAAAGAGAAACTTCATCTTGAAATTTTTTTCCCTCCTCTTTAAAAGCCGTGGAATGTATTTCGTGGTCTGCCTTTTCTCTGGAACTGGCAAATGGTGCTGTGAATGAATCACCCTGTTTCTTGGGAATGTTTTGCTCCAAGAGCTCAAGGGGGTACAACAGATGATAAACAGCCTCTTTCAAGGCCCCTCCTCCCCGCACTGTGGGTCTGGAGCCTGTGGGGTCATGGAACTGGACAGTGGCTGAGCTTTCAGAGACTGCAGATGAGGAAATATAGACTTCGGCATTTATGGAAAGGGAGCTGTGGAGCAGGGCTGAGGCCATCTGAGTGTGGTTCATCCCCACTGATGGTGGGCCCATGGTTTCAGCTTCCTCCTCTGGAAATGAGGCGGGGAGCCTGATGTCTCTCTTGGTTTTCTATCATTCAGGGACCCAGGGCCTTTGCATCTACATAGTCACTTGGTAGGAACAGCAAACCTGTAATGTGGTACTCTGCTCCCGGAGCAGAAAAGAATCAATGCCTATGGCCCTTAACAAGGGACTAAGCAGTTCAGTTCAGTTGAGGTCTGTTCAATGAACACACTCAAGCCCTTGATCTGTCCAGACCCCGTGCTGGGCATGGGGATGCCAAATTGGGTCAGACATGGCCCCTGCCCCAATCTGCGGGGCCAGGTGGACACATGGATGATTACAATAGACTGTGGCAAGCCTGGTGACAATATGCCTTTAGGAATATCACGGGCCGGCCCGTGGCTCACTCGGGAGAGTGTGGTGCTGATAACACCAAGGCCACGGGTTCGGATCCCATATAGGGATGGCTGGTTGGCTCACTGGGTGAGCATGGTGCTGACAACAACAAGTCAAGGGTTAAGATCCCCTTACTGGTCATCCATTAAAAAAAAAAAATAATAAAATAAAAAAAATAAATAAAATAAATTAAAAAAAAGGAATATCACAGGCTTTGGGAATGCAGGGAGAGCCCCAACCCAGCCTGGAGGAGAGTCAGGGAAGGCTTCTGGGGGGGGGGGGGGGGGCGTGAAAATGCTGGAAGGTTAGCATCTGGTGGCACTGATGAAAAGAGGTGATGATCAAATGGAATGAGACCTTGGGCAAGCCCTGTCCCCAATCTGGGCCTAAGTCTCCCCAGAATACAGTTGTGGGGGATGACCAGTGACTCAGCGGATGACTGTGGAGATACCTCTGCACTTCTGAGGTGGGAAAGTGGTGACATTAGTGCTTGAGCTTGGAGGGCGCCTGTCCAGTGGTTAGGAGAGATTCTCCTATTCTGGCATTTGAGGCCTTGGCCTTCTTCATCTCCTGCAGGCCTGGGGGTCCTCAGGGAGCAACAGGTGCCGCCCCACAGCCCTCTCAGCTCTGACTAAGTCCCAGTTCGTGTGGGAACACCCGGAACTGCAAGAAGTGAGAGTGAGTCACCCTTCCCTCCCCTGACCCTGTGTCCTGTCCTCAGTCCACTGGATAATTGCCACAAGTGGGAAGCAGCTCTCAGCGCTAACAACTGCTGGATGATATCAAAAAAGAAATTCTTACTCTGAAGTGTCCATCTCTCTGGCAAATCGCTGAAGTCCCTGATCCTAGGCGGGCAGGGCAGCGTCCCGGGATCCTCAGTCCCTTTGAGCGGCTCCTGTCTCTCTCCTGCCCCTACCAACCAGGCTTAGCTGCTGGGAAGTGTGAAGCCTGCTTGCTCACTGCACCTCCTCCCCCCATTTCTGCAGGACCTCCTGCGGTCCAGCCCTGCCCCCATGTCCCTGCAGCCTCACTCCCTGAGGTCAGTGAGAGCTGCTTTGTGGTTCAATCCCCTGGATGCTTTGTTGGCTTCCTCGAATCATCCATTCCTGCCACCTCTCCTGCTGGGGCTGAGCCACTTTCACCCGCTCCTGGAAGACTTCCCAGCCTCCTTGCTGACCTCGCTGCCTCCACCCACCTCCCTTAATCTTCCTCTATCCAGCTGCCCATGGATTTTTCAAAAATATATGTGGGGTCCTGTCACCAGTACCTGCCCTCCCAGGGCATTTAAGTAAAGCTCAAGCCCCTCCCCAGTCCAAGAGGCTCCAGCCCCTGCTAAGGGCTCCAGCTTCATCTCCACTGCTCTCCCTCCACCCGCTGCTCCACCCAGATCAATTTAAGCCAGTCCCCTCCTCAGGGACTATCCCCAAATGCCCTTTCCACCAAATCTTCATGGAGTCACTCTTTTTCATCCTTCAAGCTTTAGCTAAAATTTCTTTCCCCCGAGGAGCCCTCGCTGACCTCCTGTCCTCAGAGTTCCTTACCTCCTCCCCATCCCCATTTATTCCCACCCTGGCATGCAACCCAATCTGTATTTCTGCATTAATAGGTTCTTCACTTTATCAACCACCTCTCACGACAACCTGTGAACTCCAGAAGGCAGGAGTCATGTGCATTTTATTGACCAGTATGCACCCACTATACAGTCAGTAAATGCTTCATCCACTCCCCAGGCCTCAGCCAGATCTCTAGACCTGGGCTCTGTGACTTTGGGGAAGTCACTGCACCTCTCTGGGCCTTGAGTTTCTGGCCCCTGGCAGGTAGAGAAGCCTGACTGGTGATGAACTCCTCCTCCTAGCCCTGGCCTAAGGTGTGGCGGAGAGGGGGGACTGCTCAAGCTGGCCCTTCATCTGCTGTGTGTTTCTCTGGGCAAGTTTCCTTTGTAAGACACAGACAGAGCTCCACAAGTGTTTGCTAAGTTGAATCAAAGGACTTAAAAGCACAGATGCCAACACCTCCAGGAATGAGAAGGCTGCAGGGAAGCTATCTCAAGGCCTAGAAAGCTAATTTAACTATTGGATGATTAAGTATGTTTAATTATTGGGAGGTAGCTGTGGTCGGAGGTTGAGCCCAGACTACAAGTGGCCTGGTTCAAATTGGGGTTGTGGGGAGGAGACTCCCTGACAACTCTGGACCTCCTCCAGATCCAACCATCTGGATGAGAGAGGTCACACCCAGGGCCTGTGGCCCCAGGTGGCTGAGGCCTAGACCAGCACAGGGACTGGGTTCCTTCCTGGCTCCTCTGGTGATCCCCACCCTGGAGCTGGCAGGGGCATATAGAGAAGGTGAGGCCAGACTCAGGGCATGACCGGGGAGGCTGGCTCAGTTCCTGCTCTGGAAGCCAGAGCTAATGTGCTAGCCTCAGGCAGAAGCTGGGGCATACCTGGCCCAGCTCCAGCTGACCTGAAGAATCTGGGCCTGAGATTCCTGTCCCAACAAGTGCAGGGCCCTGTTCAGTGTCAAGCCCTAGCCTGAGCAGTGCTGGGGCATGAGGATGATCCAGGCCCCACCTCTACCCACCGGAACCCTTGGCCTGCTGAGGGAAATGTATGGATTAAAATGAACATTTGTTGTGTGAAGATTTGACCCAGGCTGGGAGGTCAGGGGAGGGGCCAAAGAATGAATAGGAGTGACCCAGGGAGAAGAGGCAAGAAGGACATCCCAAGCTTAGAGGAAGCTGGAGAAAAGGCCTGAAGGTGAGACAGTGGCATGGGTGGGAGTGACTGCAGTTCAGTCCTGGGAGAAGATGGAGATGGGACTGGAGAGGCTGGCCAGGCATGTGGCCTCTTACATGTGGGCTTTGACCTGAGGCTACGGGGGAGCCACGGAAGGACCAGAGTTGTGTTTTGGAAAGATGAATTGGAGAGGGGGAAAGCAGAGGCCAGGAGATCAGAGGAGGCTGGGATGGCATTTGGATGAGCCAGGCCCCACCTGAGTGTTGGGGAGGGGACAACAGGAAGGTAGTTTGGTGGTGGAAGCATAGGTCTTGGGTATGGGTGGGTGGATCCTGGGGATGCCAGGTTTCAGGCAGAAATTCCTGAAAGAATGGAGCAGCTATTCCTATACAGGACACCCAGGAGGAGGGTCAGTTTCAGTGACTCTTTGGGATACCAGGTAAGGGTAGAGGGATGTCCTAGAGAGAGTTCTGGAGAGAGGCCTGGGCTGCAGGGGGAGATCTGGGGTGAAGCTGGGTGGATAGTATCTTCTCAGATTTTCTCCTTTGGGCCTACAGCAGTGACCTCTGTAACGCTCCTTATATATCCTTTTCTCTTTCCCTGTCTCTGTCTTCCTGCTCCCTCACTCCACTTTCCCAAAAGAGTACTTGTCTCAGGCTGTACTTCAGGAGAACCCAAACTAAGATAAAGTCTGGTTAGAGCCACCAGACAGTGTGCTCCTTCTGCACTATCACTGGCTGTGTCCTCAGCCCCAAACCCAGACCCAGGGCAGAGGAGCCCACCTTCCTCATTACCTACCCCTGGGCTGCCCTGGAAGGGTTTATAAGTGTAGACAGGGTGAGCAAGGGCCAAGGGGAAGGGAAAGAGCTGGGTCCTAGGACATCATGGAAGAGAACTGGGCACTTCTCCCAAGGAGTCTCTCTCTTCCTTATCAGGTGGGGCCAAGAACAAAATGAGCAATGAACTGCGGCAGAGGATCCTGGGCAGGTGTACCTGCAGGGGCCAACCCAGTGGGGGTGGGGAAAGGCCAAGTTCATGACCAGCCCTTCTTTAGGACCTTGGCTTCTAGGAGCCCTGGGCTATGGGGCTCTGTGACCAGGACTTGCACTTGGGCATCCAGACCAATTGGGGAGCAAAGAGCCACTGTGATTAGAGAGAGGTAGATGGCACTTTTCTTTCTTTCTTTTTTTTTTTTTTTGTAGCTGACCGGTACAGGGATTGAACCCTGGATCTTGGTGTTATCAGCACCATGCTCTAACCAGCTGAGCTAACCAGATAGCCCATGGCACTTTTCAATAACTTATGTTATTTTTTATTGCCTGTATTAGTCCGTTTTTGTTGCTTATAAAAAAATACACTGAACTGGGTGATTTATAAAGAAAGTGAATTTATTGCTTACAGTTTCTGAGGCTGAGAAGTCCAAAGTCCATCTGGTGGTGGCGACAGTGACCCAGGGGTCTCACATTGCAAGATGGTGGAAGCAGAGAGAGAGATAAAGAGACTCTCCTCTTCTTTTAAAGCCCTCTGAACCATGCCCCTGACCACCATTTTTAATCCATTCACTATGGCACGGTCCTACAATCCAATCACCTCTTTAAGGCTTCACCTTTCAATTACCAAAATAGGATTTCCCACCCTCTTAACAGTCACAGTGGGGCCTAAGTATCTAATACATAAAACTTGGGGGACACAATTCAAGCTTCAGGGAGTTTTGGGAGGATGTAATTCAATCCACTACATTGCCCAAGTAACATGAGCTTGCTGTAGAAAACTTAAAAAGAATAAGGACAAGCACAAAAGAAAAAAAAATTATTAAGCTCATCTGCGATTTCCCCCTCCCCCAGGACAACTGCTAGTAATGTGGTAGTGTTCATTCCTTCTATTTTTCCTATGCCCACTTTTTAAAAAACATAAATGGAGTTATATCATTAATACTATAACATTTTAATTCACTAATATAACATAAACTCTTTCCATGTCAAAATATATAGATCTACATCATTTAATGTTAAGGTTGTCATAATTGTCCAATTTATTAATGGAATCTTGGGTCAGCTGCACCAGAAGTAATAATAATAATATCTGTTTACTGACTATCTGGCATGTGTATGTCATGCTAATCATTAAATAGCTGTATGAGGTACATATGGTTTTCCTGTAAGAACCCAAATGCCCCAAGGGATCACACCGAGGAATGTAAGAACCCAAATGCCCCAAGGGATCACACCCTGATCACATAAGTCCTTCTCGGCCACACCCCATCACAGCGCTGGTTGCCCTTCTCTTCCATACTCTCCTTCCCGCAGGCACGAATCGCACACCAATCAGCTCACCCCAAGCCCCATGCGGTATGCTAAGTAGGGATTGTATTTTAAGCCAATCAGCCTTCCCTAAAAGCCCTATATATATGTGTGTGTGCTGCCTAACAGACGAGCCCTCTCCGGTGGATCAGCAACTGGTGTCAACTCGTCCTTTCATTTGGTGCTGAAACCCGGGACGGAGCTTCTCTTGGCGACACTTTTTGGATCGCAGCGGCAGCACTTTCCAAGTCGCCCCTTGGGAACTCCGTCCCGCCAGGACCGGCCTCCCTTCCACCGCTCACCATTGACGGTCCACGCTCGTCCATTCTTTTCGGCGCTGGCTCCGTCCACTCACCACCGGCTCATCATTAGGTAAGCCCCCTTTCCTAAAGGGCACCAGCCCTTTTTCAGGCTACCACAGGGAGTCTAGATCGTCCGGTAGCCCCTAACGCCCATACCCCACCCCACCACGCTCTTCACGACCACCATAAATTCCCAAACTATAACAGGTTCCAAAGCCCCGGTAAACTTTTACTTTCGTTTTTGGAGGTTAAAAGCCCCATTCTGTTCTCTCCTTCACCCTCCTGTCCACCACTCTCTTCTCTCCATTTCCCGGGTCCGGGACCCGACCAGAAAATCCTGGCGCTAGGTTCCTTCAGGCACCGGGCTTTTGCCCTAGAGAAGTGGAGGTCTGAGTGACGACCCACACCTCCCTTCTCTCCTCCTGGTTCATACCTGAACCTGCCGGGACTGACGTGACCTACTGGGGATGCCCTCTAGGATCCCGCCTTTCCCAACCGGCCGAAGGATCTGTCCTACTAAATCTCTGTCCGATTTCTGTCTAAATTCCCATTAAGAGACCAGAATGGGCGCTTCCTCCTCCTCCCTAGGGGACTCTCCACTTCAATGCCTTCTGAAAAACCTCACCAACCTTTCCTTTAGGCCAGATATTGAGCCCAAATTCCTCACCAAATTCTGTACACAAGATTGGCCTTATTATCCTTTAGATAATCAAAACACATGGCCCCCTGAGGGCACACTAGATCCTAACATTCTACGAGACCTCTTTAACTACTGCCAGCGCCTAAAAAAATGGAAGGAGATCCCCTACATCGAGGTTTTTCGCCTCTTGGCTCAGAACCCCGCCCTCTGCTCCTCCTGTGCTCCCTCTCAAGTCCTTTTAGCCTATAAACCCTCTTCACAGTCACCCCTCGATTCTTCCACCTTTGATCCTGCTGATGAACCCCCACCCTACCGACCTCCTCCTCCCCCAGTGCCTCCGGCGTCCGCTCCTCCTCCTCCGTCATCCGCGTCACCTTCTGCACCTCCTGCGCCATCCACTCCCCCGTCTTTACCTTCACCTACTCCTGACCCACTAAGCCCCCCTTTCACCCGTTCCCGAGGACCTCCCCCTGCCCCTTTAACAATCGCCCCACTACGTGAGGTAGCTGGGGCTGAAGGAGTAGTTAGGGTCCATGTTCCCTTTTCCCTAGGTGACCTTACAGAATTAGAAAAAAGACTAGGCTCTTTCTCTACTGACCCTACCACCTCCTGCAGGCCTACAGCCTCACACATCATGACATCTTCATGCTCCTAGCCAATACCCTCCTCTGCGAGGAACGCCGCAGGGTCTGAGATACAGCCCAAACCCATGCCACTGACACCCATCGTACCCATCCGAATCACCCGCCAGGCCCCCAAGCAGTCCCAGAACAGGAACCTAATTGGGATTATAACACAGCCCAGGGAATCCAGGCTCGAGACCGTTTTGCCTCTTGCTTAATAATTGGCCTCAAAAAATCGGCTCGCAAGGTCGTCGATTTCCTAAAAATTCAAGAAATTGTCCAAAAAAAGGAGGAAACTCCCTCCGAATTCCTCAATAGATTAACTCAGGCCTTTCAACAATACACTAACTTAGACCCCAACTCAGAAGACGGCCGGCATGTCCTTATGACCTATTTCCTGGCCCAATCCTACCCAGACATTAAAACTAAGCTTAAAAAATTAGAGCAGGGTCCTGCAACCCCTCAGACCGAAATCCTGTCAGTGGCCTTCAAGGTTTTTCATAATCGGGAGGAGGAAAAAGAACGTCGAAAACAAAAGGCCGACCACGCCAACTTCCAGATGTTGGCCCGGCTTATCAAACCCCCTGGGCGCCCTCCCACAGCCTCCACCTCTAAGCCTCCACCTGGAGCCTGCTTTAAATGTGGAAAGGAAGGGCATTGGGCAAAGGCTTGCCCCACCCCCAGGCCACCCACCACTCCTTGTCCAAAATGCAAAAAGAAGGGACATTGGGGATCTGATTGCCCCCTTGCCTGAAGGGGTGAAGGACCAACTGCCCCACAGTGCCCCGAACCATGGACACCACCTATGGTGGGCCTCGCTGAGGAGGACTGACGGAGCCTTGGGCCCTTCCCGAACATCTCTATAACAAAGCAAGAGCCCAGGGTATCCATGGTTGTGGACGGCCACCCAATATCTTTCCTCCTGGACACTGGAGCCACCTTTTCGGTCTTAAGGGAATATAAAGGCCCCACCACCTCCAGCAGCTCTCCTATAGTCGGGGTAGGAGGTAAACAAATCTTTCCCCAAAAAACCCCTCTTTTAAACTGCTGCCTTCAAGGCACTCAATCCGTTTTCTCCCATTCCTTTCTAGTCATGCTCCATTACTTTGCCCCTCTCCTCTTCCTCTTCCCCCGTTTCCTTCCTCCTAGCGCTAGTTCAAGCCCAAGATCCTACTAATCCCACCCCTCCAAAGAAGTCCTTACCCATGCTAACGCACCCTGTTAACCCCACAGTTTGGGACACTGCCAGCCCCGCTCTGGCCCAGTGTTCCCCCGTACACATAAAACTAAAAGACCCCTCCAAATATATTTGTCAGGCTCAGTATCCATTAACCACAACAGCCCTCCTCAGGTTAAGCCCCATCATTCAGGACCTATTAAAAAAAGGGGTATCTCCGTCCCACTCGCTCCCCTTTTAATACTCCCATACTCGACATTTTTGCCTTCACATGGACTGACCCCCACTCCCGTCACTCCGAACAACTCACTTGGACGGTCCTGCCACAGGGATTTTGGGATAGCCCTCATATT
Source organism: Cynocephalus volans (assembly GCF_027409185.1). NCBI lineage: Eukaryota > Metazoa > Chordata > Mammalia > Dermoptera > Cynocephalidae > Cynocephalus > Cynocephalus volans. The sequence continues at coordinate 32,906,420 of NC_084460.1, forward strand.
TTCGGGCAGACCCTAGCACAGGACCTCAAATCTTTTCACTTAAACCATCCAGAGTCCACCTTATTAACTTCCTAGCTGGTAGGGGATATCGAGTGTCCCACACCAAGGCCCAAATCTCCTTGCCGTCTGTAACCTACCTTGGTTTTCTCCTCTCCCCGGGAAAGAAGGAAATCACCCTGGACAGAAAACAGTTTCTTACTGACCTGCCCATCCCCAAAACCAAAACAGAGATCCTATCTTTCCTGGGTCTAGCCGGATATTTCAGAGCATGGATCCCCAATTTCTCTTTGCTAGCCCGACCTCTCTATAATATGAGTAAGGGTCCTCCTGAAGAACCTTTACTCTCCTCACCTCAGCGCCCTTTTCTCAAGCTTAGGCAGGCCCTTCTAATGGCCCCTGCACTTCATCTCCCTGATCTAACTAAACCCTTTTTCCTCTATGTTCATGAAAATGTGGGACAAGCTCTAGGACAGAATTATGGCCCCTCCTTTGCCCCCGTAGCATACCTATCAAAACAGTTGGACCCCACTGTACGAGGCTGGGCACCCTGTCTAAGAGCCCTAGCAGCGGGGCAGTTGCTGCATAAGGAGGCATCCAAATTAACATTTGGGGCACCTCTCACCATTCTCTCACCACATCACCTCAAAGACCTCCTTACCTATAAGGCTCTCCAATCCCTCCCACCTTCCAAAATCCTAACCCTCCTATCCTCGTTTCTGGAAAATCCTGCCCTATCCTTCAATACCTGTCCACCCCTAAACCCGGCTACCCTACTGCCTATACCAGATTCCCCCAACACCCCTTTGCACAGCTGCGTAGAAAGCCTTCAGAATTTTATACCTTACCGCTCTTCCATCACTGAGGGGCCCCTGTCTCACGCTGATCTCGCATGGTTCACGGATGGATCTTCATTCAAGGAAGGAAGCACTCATTACGCAGGTTATGCCATAGTCTCCCTTGATTCGGTTATAGAAGCCCAACCTTTACCCAAGGGTACTACCAACCAGCAGGCCGAACTTATCGCCGCCACGCGAGCCTGCGTTCTAGCTGAAGGAAGAACTCTTAACTTATACACTGACTCCAAATCATATACTTCTCTCTCATGCCGCCATATGGAAAGAACGCGGTCTGCTTAACACCAAGGGTAACACCATGACCTGTTTCACTCTAGCCGCCAAGCTTTATCCCAGGTTTTACAAGCTTTCTTCTCAATCACCCCATCTGACAAAGCCCTCTTGCAAAAATTTCCTCCTCATGCACAATCTGCCAGCGTACCAATCCTAACACCCCTCTCAAACCTGGGCCATACCCCTCCCACCAGGCCAGAGGTCTCAAACCTGCGGCCGACTGGCAAGTCGATTTTATGCATATGCCTTCTGTCCGGCGCCTCAAATACCTCTTGGTGTTTGTTGATACCTTTTCAGGATGGGTAGAGGCATTCCCATCATCCAATAAAAAGGCCTCCACCGTAGCCCAGACTCTCCTTTCCCAAATCATCCCACGATTTGGGATGTCCACTTCCATTCAATCTGACAATGGACCTGAATTTACCGCCCAGATAATACAAAAACTCTCCCAGTCACTCTCTCTCCCCTGGCACCTACATTGCCCTTACCGACCTCAGGCATCTGGAAAGGTAGAGAGAACCAACAGAACCTTAAAGGACATACTAACTAAATTGTCTCTGGAATTACACCTTGATTGGGTCCGTCTTCTACCTCTCGCTCTACTCAAGACCAGAGCTCTCCCAAAAAAGCCCTCCAATCTTTCCCCTTTTGAAGTCATGTATGGTAGGCCCCTCCTACCCCCAGGGGATCACAGCAACTGAAGGACCCATACCACTCACCATGGCCTTACCCTTGCTCTCCTACCTTCGCACCGAATTATGGAAGTACCAGGACTGGCTACTTCCAGATCCGTCACTTTCCAAAAATAACCTTTCACTCAGCCCAGGCCAATTAGCATTCATATTTCCAGGCTGAAGCCTTACACTCAGGATCCGCCCTCGGCCACCGAGAACTCCAATAACAAGCTGCAAAAGAACTTAACACACCATTCTTTTAAGTGTATCCCTCATCCTACCGACCCTTTCAAACTCCGCCTATCCCGGACCTCAGCCTTACCCCCAATTCCGGAGACATGAACCTTCTCCTTGGCCTTCTCCTGTTCTTTTCATTTCACCCAGGGAGATTTCAGGCCCCTCTGCTAGCTCCCCAGGGTCACCCATTTACACCTGGCAACAGATCATTTCTTTTTTTTTTTTTTTTTTTTTTGGTCGTTTTTTTGTGACCAGCACTCAGCCAGTGAGTGCACCGGTCATTCCTATATAGGATCCGAACCCGCGGCGGGAGCGTCGCCGCGCTCCCAGCGCAGCACTCTACCGAGTGCGCCACGGGCTCGGCCCAACAGATCATTTCTGAAACACTCTACACTTCCCCAGAACCAAACTTGCCCTGCCAGGTAATCATGTTCAAAACCCCCCTAACCCCTAAGTGGGAAGGCCCATGTCCTGTCATCCTTTGCACTCTCTCTCCTGGAAATTGTTTTCTCTCATGCGACTGCTCCTGGCGGCCGTCCCCTTAAACGCTTCCCTTCCTCAACCATTTATAACCACACCGTCGCCCCACCAGGCTCTTTCTTCTGGTGCAATGGAACCCTCTCTACCTCCATCCTGCCTAATCTTACTGCCCCATGCCTTCTTGTCACCATCGTCCCTCAACTCACTCTGTACACCAGTTCAGAACTGTTCCATCTTCTTCATCCCCCCTCAAGGCAAAAAAGGGCCGCCTTCCTCCCGATCATGGTTGGTATTTCCCTAACAACATCAGCAGTCGGAGCCGGCCTGTCGGGAGGAGACTTAGGACACAGTTTATGGGCGGTCGAAGACATAAATGCTAAACTTGAAGGGGCTCTGACCTCCACTGCCGAATCTCTTTCCTCTCTACAGAGACAAATTACCTCTTTAGCTCAGGTCACCCTCCAAAACCGTAGAACACTAGACCTCCTCACTGCAGAAAAAGGAGGTACTTGCATCTTCCTTGGGGAAAAATGCTGTTATATCAATGAATCCGGTCTAGTAGAAACAAACATCATCAAACTCACCGACTTAGCTTCCAGCCTACGAACCACATCCAGTTCTAACCCCTTTTCTTCTTTTATCTTAAACCCTATCCTAACTTGGATTTGGCCCATTTTGGGACCTCTAATCATTATCCTCATAACCTGCCTTTTCTTGCCCTGCATCATTAGGTTTCTTCAAACCCAAGTGGGAAAAATCTCTAATTAGGCCTTTAACCAGCTTTTGCTTAGAAACTACCAGCTTCTAGGTACCGATGAACCCGCCGCCTCATCTCGTGAGTGCCTCAGCGGGTGCTGAAGAGGCACCACCTTACAGAGGGAACGCATCCTACACGCCCTCGCCACCGAGCCTGGCTGCTCCCTCCAGTCTCCAACTACAAACAATGGAACCGGTGCATATTCGACTTGTGGCTTCAAGGAACGTTTATGGACTTTTCCCCTTTTGAAATTACTTGTTTCTCCACCCTCCTTTGGGGTTTCATAATGGGTATTTATGTACCTTCCTCCCTTTGCCCCCCCCACAACGCCCCAGTTCAGCAGGAAGTAGCTCGATGACTTCAACGTCCCCTTTCCTAAAACAAGAAAAAGGGAGGAATGTAAGAACCCAAATGCCCCAAGGGATCACACCCTGATCACATAAGTCCTTCTCGGCCACACCCCATCACAGCGCTGGTTGGCTGGTTGCCCTTCTCTTCCGTACTCTCCTTCCCGCCGGTGCGAATTGCACACCAATCAGCTCACCCCAAGCCCCATGCGGTATGCTAAGTAGGGATTGTATTTTAAGCCAATCAGCCTTCCCTAAAAGCCCTATATATATGTGTGTGTGCTGCCTAATAAATGAGCTCTCTCCGGTGGATCGTCAACTGGTGTCGACTGGTCCTTTCGTTTCCCAGTTTATGAATGAGAGACCTGAGGTTCGGAGAGTTAAACAACTTGCCCAAGGCCACATAGCTATGGAGGTGGGCTTCAAACCCAGGTCTCCATAGCTGCTCTTAACCATGATGTTTGGGCACAATGGATTCAAGGCCTAAGCTCCAAAGGGCTGAGGCTGCACTAGCAGTGGTCACTGCTACATCTGTCCCCAGTCCTGGCACAGAGGCTGACATGCAGGAGGCATGAATGGACAAAGAGGATAAAGAGACCAGGACAGGAAGGGGTCTCTGCGCAGGAGAGAGGGGCATGGAGTGGGTAAGGAGGGGAGCGGGGTTTGGACCAGCAGAGGAGAGAGTAATACTGTCCAGGCAGATGAGCGGAGGCAGGAAGGAGAATGGGCATGTCTGAGGGCAGGAATGGGACCATGACCACACCAGCCTGGGAGTGGCCAGAGTAGACTGAAAGAGGCTCTAGGCCAGCCTTTGGGGCAGACCGCTGCCCCATACAGAACCTGCCTGGGTAATTCCTGTACAGGAACAGAAGGAGGAAGTTGTACAAGTGACACTCAGCTGGTGAGTGGGAGGCAGGGCTTGGTTTCCTTTCCAGACGAGCCCTGGAGTTTGTTCAGCCCTGGCGCCCGCCCCCAGCCCTGTCCGCTCCCTTGCTGCCTCTGCCCTTGGCTCAGGCAGTGAACCCCAGAGCCCAGAGAGGCCAGGAAGGAGCTATCAAGGCCCCCAAATGGGCAAGTCCTGTCACGCCACCTGGGAATCCCCTGGGAGAGTAGCTTGATGTGTCTCCTCCTGAGGGACCAGACTGTGAGCTCTGGAGGCCAGGGCTGCAGCTTCCCCATCCTCCCTGCCTGGCGAACTCCTTCCTATTCTTCAAGACCCAACCTAAATGTCCCTCATCTGGGAAGCTCTAAGAGAATCCCCCACCAGTATGAACTGACAAATGCTCCCCCTCTGAGCTGCTGCAGCACTTAAAACACACTTAAAGATAAAAGAATCATTGTTTATTGAGTGCTCACAACACCCAGGCCTCATAGCCTCAAAACCTTATTGGATCCTCTCAGCATCGCAGAGAGTTGGTACCATCATTAGTGCCATTTTACTGAGAAGCACAATGAGGCTCAGGGAGGTCACGTGGGTTTCAGACGGTGGGGCTGGCTCTCCTGGACACCAAACCTCATGGCTATCTGGTCCTCCTGCTCAGTGTTTCAGGGTCTGTTTCCTCTTCTGGCTTGGGAGCCCCCAAAGGGCAGGGTCTGTGTCCCTACAGACCTGGCCCAGAGAAGATGCCCACCCATGGACAAATCTTTGAACCTCCCCACCTGCCTTCACCATGACGAGGACCTAGACTGGTGCCTTGTACCAGTAAGTGGTTAATATATTCTTGTGACATTGAGAAACCTTGATCCTAGTACAAGCTGTGTCATAAACATGCAGTGTGACCTTGGGCAATTCACTTCTATTCTCCGGCCCTCAGTTTCCCTAGCTTTAGAAGGAAATGTCTCTTTGCTTCCTCCCCGTCCTAAAATTCTGTCCTTTGCTCTCGAACATCACATGCCATGTATCCCACACCCAATTTTCCCTTTTTATTAACGTCTATATTAGTATGGCACATTTGTTACCATGAATGAGCCAATATTGATACATGATTATTAACTAAAGTCCATACTTTATTCAGACTTTCTTAGTTTTCCCCTAATGTTTTTCTGTTCCAGGATCATGTCTCCTTAGGCTCCTCTTGGCTGTGATCGTTTCTCAGACTTTCTTTGTTTTTGCTGACCTTGACAGCTTTGAGGAGTGCTAGCTAGGTGCTCTGTAGGATGGCCCTATTATGGAATTTATCTGATGGTTTTCTTGTGGTCAGACTTGGGTTCTGGGATCTGGGGAGGAAGAATGCAGAGGGAAAATGCCACTCCCACTACATCCTATCAAGGGTACACGCGGTCAGCGTGTCTGATCACTGCTGATATTGAGCTTGGTCACCTGGCTGAGGTCATGTTTGTCAGGTTTCTCTACTGTAAAGCTACTCACTCTGTCCCTTTCCATACAGTGCTCTTTGGAAGAAAGTCACTATGTGCAGCCCACACCTAAGGAGTGTGGAGTTATGCTGCCCCTTCTTGAGGGTGGAGTCTAGTATTAACATTTTTTCTTCTTTAGTATCTACTTTTCAAAGTACTCCCACAGCACATTGCTACATTCCATCTTCCCAGCCACCTGGGAGATGTGGAAATGGAGCCCTTCAACTGAGGTGGAAGCCAAGGCTCAGAGGCAGATCAGTGGTTCCTTGTTGGGCCCCTGGGTGTCTGGCCTCTCCCTCTTGGATGTGAAATATGTAAACTCTGAAGTTCACACAAGGTCTGGGCAGGACGCAGCGCCTGAGTTCCAGATTCAGAAAAGCTTGAATTCTGCTGAGGTTTGAATTTGAAGTCCTGCCCTTCCTGACCATGTCATGTTACTTCACGGAGCCTCAGTCTTCTCGTCTGTAAAGTGGGGATAACAATGGCTCCGAGAATGAATGAGCCCGTAGAACAGGACACTGCTCAGGAAACTCCACCCACGACTGCGAGCTGTTACTATGATTATTATTTTCACAATTATTCTTTCAAACCCTCCTGTTAGAGACTATCCCCTCTCTGTGCAGCAGGTTTCTAACCTGCTCTGGTCTGTGGAGTCACGGCTCTGGATGCAGATTTCTGGCCTGCCCTCTGCCCTCCCATCAGGCCAGGCAGATCAAGGGCCCTGATTCCTTTCATCTTTCCTCACAAATATCCTGGGATGTGGTGGAAGGAGGCCTGGGTCAGAGGGGAATGGCTCTTCCTGCCAGTGACTCTCTGTGTGACCTTGGGAGAGTGTCTGTCCCTCTCTGGGCCTCTCCTGCAGCCTGAGGTGAGTGGCTGAGTTTCTTGGCATTTGGCCTTCACACGAGCCACGGGGGCCGGGCATCTCCCCCATTTTCACATGGGCAGGTCTTTTTTGCCTTTGACGTCATGTTTTGTCTCCAGACTCTGGGCTGGGTAGAGATGCACCTGCGTCTCGGGCTTCCCATCTGCGAACTGGCCATACAGCCTGGGAAAGTGAAGCTGTGAGGGTTTTGATAGTGCGGGGAGGCTTCGCTCAGTGTTAATACCTTTTGTGTGTCCTCACTCGGGCTATGCCTGTTCAGGAGCTGCTGTCTCCATTTTTTCCCCAGTGGGTGGGCAGAAGCTGGAGGAACCTGATGGTGGCTGGCCATCCCTCTGGGTGGCCGGCTTCTGAGAGAGGACATGCTCACCTGCTCTTAGCTCCTTCTGACTCTCACACGGCTGGGGAGGTTTCTCTGGCGTCTAGGGGTTTAGGCTTTCAGGCCAGTTTGGCCTCACTCCCTGGAACATAGAGATATGCCAACGCACATACACCATGTAAATCGCATCCTCCCCCTCATCTGGATCCCTGCTGGTCCTCAGCCATGGCTGCCACCAGCACAGAGGCCTCCTGGCTGCTCCTTCCCTGTCCCCCAATCTGGCCGCCATGCCATATCTCCCCAGGCCCTTCGCTGCTTACCCCCCTTGGTGGTGCCCCTTTGCCTCCAGGACAAAAGCCACGCCTGGCATTCAAGGATGCTCAGAGCTCCCTCCAGCCACCCTTCTTACCACCCCTCCGCACTCCCACCATGTTGTGCTCCATTAGCACTGCCCTGCTCTGAGTTCTCAGCACAGCGATGTTTCCAGCCTCTGTCTTTGCTCGAGCCGTCCCTCTGCCTGCACGCCTGCCCTATCCCATGTTCACCTGGTAACCATCCCGTCAGGCTTCTGCCTTGTTCCCCCAGCACACTTGCTGCCAGAAGAGAGACCCATTCAGCCCCCTGTACTGGCCCCATCCCTGACTGTGAGCTCCTGCAAGTCAGAGACCAGACCTGGTTTGTTCCTGCTGTATCCCTAGCACCTAGCACAGACCCTAGCACATAGTAGTACATGTCACACACCCTAGCACATGTCAGTAAATATGGAGTGAAGGGAAGAAGGACAAGTAAGTCTTAGCCAAGGGCTGGGGGTTGGCAGCATTCCAGGCAGAGGGACCAGCAAGTGCAAAGGCCTCCAGGCAGGAATGAGCTGCTGTGGTGTAGGGAAAGCAGGAGGGGCAGCAGGAGGCAGGTTTGGCAGAGGAGAGAGGGGACCAGTGCCTGCAAGAGAGGTCTGGGCAGTTGGCAGGGGCTGGATTGGGACATCTCTGGTAAACTGTCAAGTGCAGTGCCATGGGAGGTGTCAAACCCATTCCACGGCCTCAGGCTGGAGCCTGCCCATCCCTTCACCCCATTGTGTAGCCCTGACCCTGGTGGCTTCAAATAGACGATTCACAGCAAACCATGTGGGGAATGGCAGGCTGGTCTGGAATTCTACTGCGTGCCTGTGATGGGTCCCTTATCTCAGTTGCTGCTCCAAGGGTGAGCTGGGCTGGGGCTGGGCATGGCAGATTTGCCACCATTGAGCCAGAGCCACCAGGGTCCTGGGAGAAGTGTGGGCAGCGCCCTTGATCCCATGTCATGGGACATCCCTGGCCCATTGGTCCACTGCCAGTGGGACCAGGCCTTACTCTACATTCTATCCTCAGTTGTGGCTTTGACCCAGGTGGAGGGAAGGAGGGAAGAGGAGTTTTCTGGAGACAGAGGACTGTGCTCACCATCTCAGCAATGCTGGCATCAATGGCATCTGTAATCTGCTGGGAGCTTTGGATTGGGAAATTGTCTCTGTTGGAGTTCTAGGCCTGGCCTGGGTATGAATATACAGTTGGTGATCAATAAATGTTTGCTGTCCATTAACTATGATGATTTGCAGGTATTAAGCAATGAATTGCTGTTTTACTAACAAACAATGTTTTAAGCAAAATAATGCACAGAGTCCACCAGGCTGGACCAGCAGCTCTCCCATATGCATAACTGTGGAAGAAGGTAGGGTTGTTACCCCCAGTTTACTGATGAGTAAACTGAAGCCCAGAGAGGGCAGGGTCACATAGTGCAGGGAAGAGTTGGAACTTGAACTCTTATCTGTGGATCCCAAGTCAGCGTGTTCTCCCCAGCCAGCTGGGCAGTGCCTGCTCTGTGCTGGGCATGAGCCAGGCCATGGTCCCCGCCCTCAGGGTGGGGACAGACACACCCAGAATGGAGTAGGGATGTGTTTCCACCAGTGGTGTGTCAGGAAGCATGTCCTGGAGGAGGTGACATTTACTCAGGACCTTGAATGACATGTGGGTTGGGAAGCTGGAGATAGGGGTGAGTGTCCCTGGTGGGGGTTACAGCATGAGCAGAGGCCCAGAGGGGTGGTTAGAAATAAAGATTGCTTCACATGCTCAATAATGAAACCATTGTACTGGCCACATCCTCCTGAATTTCAGCTGCTGAGCCAGACCCTCGAAGCCAGCGGTGACTGCATGTGGGAGGATGCACCTGCACTTACAGAGCCAATAACTTGTCCAAGTTGCCCCCTCTCTGGTAAGAGAGTCTGTAGGGGTATGAATAATGACAGCTCACACATACCGAGCAAACATCACCTCATTTCACCCTCATGTGAGCCTTCTGAAGGAACTTCTATCTTTAGCCCATTTTGCAGGTTGGCATACGAGGCTAAGAGAAATGGCATGTTCAAGGTCACATACCCATGAAGTAGGAGAGTTGAGACTTGAACCTAGGTTCGTGGGTCCAAAATCTGTGCTGTTAAGCTCTCTGTCATCCCAGCTCTAGAAAAGCCCAGAACTTTCTGTTGAATTACCAGGGATGAATTTAGTGATGTGAGCTGAATATTTGATATCCAGCTCTCTGGAAGAATAAAAGGGCTTGATTTGTAGTGTTTGCCAATTTCCAAGGTGTAAATGCTCCCACTGTGGCCAATATCAAGCTACCAATGTGACATTATTGAATATGGAGCTGGGGAGAGGTGAACACAATCAGTTCTTGCAAGTTGGTAAGAGCCAGCTCCAGCATATCACTGGATGAGTATCACCCCCACCCCATTCCCGCCAAGCGTGGCCAGTAAAGGCCTTTAGACATGTCTAAGGAGTGAATGAGGGCTGAGAAACCTGCTCCTCCAGCCGGGGGCCCGCCCTGAGTCCTGGGAAGCTGTGGTTAATCTTTAAGCCAGCCTTGCAAACAAAGGCAGCCATTTCACCAGCCCAGGCTGGCTTCTGGTGCTGACTGTGCCGCTGACGTATTGTGGGTCCTTGAACAGCCCCTACCCCCTCTGGCCTCAGTTTGTCACCCTGAGAGCTACCATTTGCTGAGCACAGCCCAAGCCACCCTCACACTTGTCAGTTTTAACGTTCCCTGGAGTCTTCTGTGGTCTTGTTCACTCCTGTTTTGCAGGCAAGGAGACTGGGCTGGGGAAATTGATGGACGTGTACGCAGCAGAGCAGGGGGGTGACCCCAGATCAGTTTGGCTCAAGGCCTTGCTCATTTCTAGTCTTCTGGAAGGTGTATTGAACCCTGAGGCCTTTGCCTCCCACATTCTAGGGTTTCTCTCCCAGCTCCTCTCAGCAGGGACCTCCGTATAGGGAGGAGAAGCCCAGGCTTGGTGCCACTTTGACCTGGCTGGGCCTTAGTTTCCTATCTGTAAAGTGGGAAAACTTTCAAAGAAGGAACGTGGAGGCAGGTGGTGGTATTTAAAGCTGGATTCAGACCCACTTTTCCCTGTGCCATGATTCCAGGAGGATAGGTGAGGAGCCAAGGGTGTTGTGCCCACCCTCAATAGGGCAGCCCTGAAGCCTGGGCGAGGGGCAGGGAAAGTCTTTGTGGCCTAAAGCACCATGAGCATCAGTGTCTCATTTTTCTGCCATACTTTCTGCCCGGCTGGGTCCAGATGTACTTAGCTTCCTTATTTACTTGGAAGTGTGATTGCCACTTAAATATCCACTTCAGCCTCCCCTAAGCAGTAATATCCAGAGCTTGCTGACTTCTGATGGGCTCATGTTATGTTTTTTTCCCCATGCATTTAAAATGAACACATGTCTATTAAAATAAATGTTGCTCCTTCCCACCACACTGGAGTCTGTCCCTTCTGCCCCAGTCCCCACTTTGAGAAACTCAAGTCAAGACCAAGGTCCAAGGCCTGGTTATTGTCAGTGTCTCAGTTTCCTCATCTGTAAAATGGGTATAATCACAGGCCATCAGACCAGACGGTTGTAAGGATTAAATCCTAAAGTCGACCTGAGCCGCTTAGCATGGCACCTGGCCAGTAGTGAGCGTTCCATCCGTGCTGCTGTTCTGATTACTGATAACAACTGTGGGAGAGGTGGACTTGGGGCATAGAGGGTGGGTGTGTTGAGAAGTCAGGGAGGGCATTTTGGCCTGGGGGTAGGTAAGGGCCCGCGGGGTGGGTGGCTCTCCGGGGGCGGCGTGGTGTCGGCGCTTCTGAGCCCAGTGCCCCCGCCCGGCCGGGACCCGGGTTCGGGCCGCACCTGGGTCTCTCCCAGGTCACCAGCAGGGAATCCGTCCCCGCGCGCTTCCTCCTTCCTCCTCCTCCTCCCGGCTGCCTGCCGGGCCCCTCCTCCCTGCTCGCGCGCGCCCTCCCTCTCCTTCCCGTCCCCGGGCCGCCGCCGCCTCCTCCTCCTCCTTTTCTCTCTCGATCTGTCTCTCCCGGCCCGGAATCCATTCCGGCCTGGGAGCCGGAGCGGCCAGGCCGCCGTCTGCCCGATCCGCTGGCCGTCCGGCGGCCCGCCCTCCCGTGCGTCCGTCTGCCGGTGCGCTCGCCCGCTCGCCGGCCCAGGTGAGCGCCCCCCGCCCCTCCGCTGTCCCCCAGTCCCGGCCGGCGTGGGGGAGCCCCCGCCGCGGGACCCCCCCCCCGGTGTCGGATTGCGGGCCCGCGGGGGCTCCTGTCCACCCCCCAATCCCCACCCCTCGGGCCGAGCCGCGATCCCGGAGCACTGGGCGGGCGCACGGGGACTTGCCCGAGCGGCCTTTTGTTGTGATGCCGCAGGGGGAGGGGGCTGGGCGGGGGTCGCAGGGGTCCTGGCCGCACGGAGACCCCCTCCGGCTCGCCCTCCCTCTTCGAGCCCCCAGAGAAGCAGGCGAGCCGGGCCGAGCCCCCGGGCCAGGTCTAGGCCAAATCTGAAATCTGAGCCAGTCGGCGCCGCCTCTGGCCGCGGCTGCCTGGCCCTGTCGCCCCCCAGTCCGGGGTGGGAGGTGGGGGGGCTGGCAGGGCGGGCCGAGGGGCGCAGGGCGGGGACGCCGGACCCGGGGCACCAGGATCTCCCTGCCCTCGTGGGGCCTCGGAGAGGGCCTGGTGCTGCCGGCCTGGAACGGATTGGGTCAGACTGCTTGGTCCCGGCTGCCCGCAGCCCCCAGCCTCGCCCCTGAGCAGGCCCAGCCACCGGCCGGCTCAGAAGTTGGCAAAAGTTTTGGGTTTTCGCGGCAGGACTGGGTCCACTTGACTACCTGGGCTGGGTTTGGGGGAGGGTTTGAGTCCCCAGTGGGGCCACCACTTGCCCTGCTGTGTGTCCTTAGACAATTGCCTGCCCTCTCTGAGCTGGGGTCCTCATCAGTGGCAGGTGAGCCTGGCTGGGATTGCTGGGCTGGTGGAAGGATGAGGGTGAACAGAAGGAGCTCACCTGTGGGGTTATCTGTTCAGCCTCTCAGGCCTACAGGCAGACTTGAGAGTGGACAGAGCACGTGTGTGGCCCTGGGCAAGGCTTCCTGAGCCTCATGGATTCTGCAGTTGGGGCCGTGGTTGCTGGGTCACCTGGGGTGAGTCTAGGCCCAGCCACAGTGCAGCCGATATCAGACTTGGTTTCAAATGTGGTGGGCCAGGCTGGTTTGTTGCTGTCCCTCTTCTCAGCTGGGTGACCAAGATCAAGGGACTGCCACCTGAGTCCCCATATGTGAAATGGGGACCCTTGGGTGAAGATTCTATGCGTTTCTGCATGTAGGGGCTTGGCATGTAGTAGGTACTCAATTAATGAGTGCTTCACGGGTTAAATTGCCTAAGAAAGTTGAGTGGGATGTGAGGTTGCTGGCTGGAGCGGGGCTCATTTTCAGAAGAGGATGGATTGGTGCTGGAAAAAGTCCTTCATAACCCGTTGAGAAAGAAAAAACCCCAGCACAGGCCTGCCACCCAGCAGCCATGTGACCTTAGGCAACTCACTGCTCCTTCTGGCCTCAGTTTTGTCAAGTATAAAATGGGCCACTAATTAATGATTGCTGCTAACATCTATGGAACACCCATGAGGTTGGAACTCTTGTTTATCCTCATTTTGCTGATGGGGAAACTGAGACTCAGAGAGGGGAAGTGACTTGAATAAGGTCACACAGTTTGAAGCTGGAATTAGAGCTTGGACCCCAGAGACCCCAGTCTGGCTACCCTTGTACCCCTCCAGGGATGGAGGAGCAGGGGTTCCCCTGTATGGGACCAGGCACACGATGGATTCGGGAAAGATAGGACTGCTGAGTGACTAAATGGAAGCCATGAGGCTCTCTTTCCACCCAGGGAAACGATTTACAGTGTGTCACTTCCCTCAGCCATCTGCCTGCCTAGGCCCTCCTGCATGCTCCTGGGCCTTTGCTCCTGAACATGACCCTACCAGGAGAGCCCTCTCCTCTATGACCTGCTTTTCTGCTCTTGCTCTTTGAGGCTTAACTTGGGTCCACCTCTCCCAGGAAGAGGCCCCTGGCTCCCCCTCCTGTCCCCTAGCCTCTTCCTGGCATGGGAAGTATCCCCAGTGCACAGCCTCGCTCCTGCTTTTGCTTCTTCCTTGTTTGTGACCTGGGGGATGAGGATGGGGGATATCTGGCTCCCCCAAGCCCCAAGAACCAGAGAGGAGATGGCTTAGTGACGTGCTGCTGGACCTCCTCATCCCCGTCACCCTCAACTGACCCATTTTCCCAAACCTGCCCATATACAAGCATCCCTGACCCTGTTTGAGCACCTACTGTGTACTAGGAGCTTTGAACTCAGGCTGAGCAGTGTTGCGATGGGGTTATCAGTGGGAGCTGTGGGAGGCGTGGGGAGGCTTCCAGGATGTGGTGGTGCCTGAGCTGAGGGGGAGCAGCAGTTCACCCACAAAGAAGGGGAGAGGATGTTTTTTCTTTTCTCCTGCTCAGACACTTCCCAGGGCCTCTGTGGGGAGTTGTCAGCCTGGCTGGATAATTGCCGGGGAATTGTAAACAGTGGGGACTGGCCAGCCAGGCTGGGTACTTGATGGAGAATTGTGAGCGGTCCCTGGCCTCCCAGAAATCTGAATCTGGAGGTGAGCCAAGTAACAAGTAAATTACTAAATAAATTAATATGTAATCACAGATGTGATAAGGGCTCAGAGGGGCCTGGGGTATAGAGGTCTCTTGAAGGAAGTGTGTAGGAGCTGGCCAGGCATGGAGCTAGGACAAGGGCTTGCCACGCACAGGAAAGGGGATGTGCAAAGGCCCTGAGATGGGGGGTGTGTGTGCTGTTGTGGAGAGACAATGGGAAGCCTGTGGTGCTGGAGCAGGGAGAATGAAGGGGAGTGGGTGAGAGGTAAAACCAGAGGGTGTCATCAGCAGAGCTAGACCATGCAGGCTGTAGGCTTTGGGGAGGAGTTTGGCCTTATTTTCAAACAAGGGGCTTGTTGGTATTCCCTGTGTGAACAGCCCTGTGCTGGAGGCCACCGTTATAGTCCAAGGCATCTGATGAAAATGGATCTGTGGGTGGGACTCCAGTGTTCTGTGGGGGCCTGGATCAGGTCTCCAGAAGGGGAGGCATTTGAGGCTGGGCTTTGACAGTGGAGGAGGAGTTCACTGGCAAGAAGGCCGGAGGGGAGAGAGCCAGGGGTTAGGGAAGCGCAGCTCAGGGTACCCGGAAGCTGAGAGTGAGATGGGGAGCAGGGAGGGGTCCGCCAAAGGCGTGGTGAGGGCTCGGGAGTCAGACAGGCCCGGGTTCAAGTTCTGACTGTTCCCACTTGCTGTGGGAATTCAATGCATTGGGTCATTTAATGTATCTTTCTGAGACTTAGCTTTTTCATCTTGAAAATGAGGACAAATAAATATCTCCCTGTCAGGTTAGGGTTAAAGGAGGGCTGTGTGCCCAGTGTCTGGGCACCAGTAGACACTCAGAAAATGGGCCCTGCTTTGCACTGTGTTACACTGGGCAAGTCAGTTGGCATCTCTGGGTCTGGCCGCCTCAGCTGTGCGGTCAAGGACTTGAGTGGATGATCTCACTGAGTGTGAAGGTGCCGGTCTGGGCAGGGCTGGCCTAGGAGAGGATGTTGGCAGCCAAGGCCACCAGTGTGCTGGGTGACCTTCAGCCCTACCCTGCCCTCTCTGTGTCTTCTCTGTATATGAGGAGCCTGAACTGGGAAGAATGCCAAGAGTCTAGTCCAGCCCAGCTTCTTGAAAGCCTGCCTTTGATGGGCTTGGCCCCATTTTCCAGATGTAAATACTAAGACCCAGAGCAGAGGAGCCACTTGCCTAGAGTCTCCCAGTTGCCAAGTGACAGGGCTGGCCTAGGCTGTACGTCTCTGTGCTTATGGTCCAGAGCTTCGTGCCGCCAGGGGCCTCCCAGGTCTTAGAGCCCCCATTCCCCTGCTCTGGGCCTTTTTGACAGAGCCTCATTTCCTGCCTTGGTTTGTGGCCCCCACACTTCTATCTCCCTTTGGGTTTCCACAGCCCTTTACTTCCCCTCCACTGCTCGACCCCTTTATCTCTATGGGAAACTGCTCTGGTTTCCACTTGAACTTCCAGGGAGCCAGTTCCTGGGGGGAGGCTTGCTCCTCACCCATGAAGTGGTGAGGAAACCCATAGCAAGTCATGGTTCCCAGGATGTCCCAAGAGGACTGAAATAAAGTGCTTCGCACACATTAGGAGCTCAGTAGAGGTGGGGAAGAGCCAGACACCGGCTCAAGTCCTGCCCGTCTGGTAGCTGATGCCCCTTCCTGCCATTCAATTTCTGAAGCTGGAAACTGCAGAGGGCTCGTACCTAGTAGGGCCAAGGAGAGGATGGCGCGAGGCTGTACCTTAGGCCTCATCTAGTGACTGGGTCTGTGTCACCATTCTTGGGGGAAGGAGATCCAGTAGAGGCCTCTCCTGAGTTCAAGGCCCTACTCCCAGCTATATGTCCAAAGGCATGCCACTTAGCTTCTCTGAACCGGAGCCTCTGCTCGCCTTTCGTGTGAGGATTAAATCCACTAACGTGCTCCTAGCAGCTTGATCTACTGCATGCTCCACAAATGTTACATCTTTCTCTTTTCCTTCCTCTCCCTCATGGGGGCTCAGATATTATCCAGTCTACAGATGGCCTGAGGCTCACATCCCCCAAACCTGGAGTGCTGTGTTGAGAAGCATTCTGAGGCTCAGTCTTGGCTTCATGGGAAAGAGTGCTGTGATAGATTAATAATGTCTGCCATGGGCAGAGGATGAGAGAGTATTGTGTGTGTGCCATGAGTTAGTCATTCCCAATCTATTCTGACCTTCTCTTTTCACAGATGGAGGAACTGAGGCTAGAAAGACCCAGGGCAAGTCATCCAAGCTGGGAGAAAACTATAGATCTCTTGTCTTTTGATCCGGGGTGCTCCCTGTCCATCCATCCAGCCAGCCTGCCCTTTCCCACAGTACAGCCTCATGGGGCTGAATTGAGAGACAGATGATTGGGAAGATCACAGAGCTGGAAGCCAGAAACCGCATCTGCCTATTCCTTGCGGTGGAAGTCACTTGGCAAGTGACTTCCCCCCAGCCCTTGATCCCTTCCATCCTTCCTCCCCGCAGAACTATCCAGAGAATTTCCAGAATAAAAGGAGAAGCCAGAAGCGAGGAGAAGTTGAATGACCTGGGCCAAATTCCTTGCTGTTCTGGTCCTCGGTTTCCTCATCTGTCACAGTGAGGGCTCTTTCCTCACTGAGGCTCTGTGATGGGAACTGTAGCTGGGGAGTTCTCCAGGGGCGGGCCTGGCTGAGTCCTCTTGATGCCCATGTGGGGCTGGGGATGTCCAGGGTGGGTAGGTGGTTTGTGGTGGCTGTGGAGCTGCTGGAGACTGTAGGAATGGGTCCTTTTGAATCCTTGGACGTGCTGGGCTATGAGGCGGGCATGAGCAGAATCCGGGTGCTGGGGCATGGCAATTGGGTTGGAGTGGCATCGGGAAGCAGGGACTCCCTGTCAAGGTGTGATTAGCTTCTCTCAGGCTGGTTTGTCCAAATTTGTGGCCTTTACTTTGATGTCGTTATCCTCAAGTTCTGCCCTCCCAAGCTGGGTCATAGTAAGGTGACCCATTCCATCCCTTGCCCCATCTTGGGGGTGATGACAGGAGAGGAGACTGAGGCTCAGAGGGGCTAAGGGCTGGGGTCATAGTCACCCAGTACAGTGAGGCATGAGCCCAGACTTCAGGCTTCTGGGTGATTTGTGAGCATCTGATTCCTGCCAAGTGTGTGCCCAGTGTGTGCCCAGTGTGGCTGAAATCTTTCTTAAGTACAGGGTGGGTGCATGCTGGGGGCAGGTGACCCTGACTCTGGGCTTCCAGCTCTGGCTGTTGGATCTCCACTCAGACCTGGAGTAGTGGGATCTTGGATGCTCATGGATGCTCATGATGTAAAAGGTAGTGGTAGGAGCAAGGCCTTTGAAGCTAATTGGTTCTGGGTTCATATCCTGGCTCAGCCACTTGTTTGTTGTGTATGATTGTGGGAAAATGGTTGCTCTGAGCTTCAGTTTCCCCATCTGTGAAATGGGGACAACAATGCCAGGACCAGCTTTGGCAAGGTGGTGTGAGGATCAGATGAGCCAACGTGTGCCAAGTGCTGAGGCGCAGGGCCCACACTCGGTAAGTGCTTGATATTTATGAGTGTCTGTGATTGTGAAGGTAATTCCCTGATGAAGTAGGAATTCTGGGCTTCTGCAGTCCAATTGATCTGGGAATCCCCAGTGCTGTGACTGGCCACTTTTGTCTGTGGTTGGCTTGTCCCGTGGGACAGGAAGTGGTGGGAAGGTAAACTAGCAACAGAAAGCTCGGTGGCTGGATCGATGGGATCCAGCTTCCCTGAGCCCAGTTCCTGCCTCAGTCCTTGCCTGCCTGTGACGTATAAGGCTTCCCAGAGCCCTGATGCCTCAACTTGGCATTTGAGGCCCCCTACTGAATGGGCCCATCTCTTCAAAGGTGGCCACCATTTGAGCATTGAGTACTTTGCCTGCTTGGCCTGAGAGGCAGGAGGCAGCTGAGGCTCAGAGAGGGGCCGGGATGTAACCAGGCTCCCCAGCAAGGGCTCCTGGGGGAGCTGTTGGTTGGGGCCAGAGCTCTCCCTCTGCCCCACCCTGATCATCTCCTACACTTCCCTGTCACTCAGGTGACACTGTAGCCTTTCTGAGCCATTGGCTATCTTCCTGCTTGCCCTGGGCTATCTGGCCTCCATGCCTTTGCCTCTGCAGGTCCCTCTGCCTGCGTACCCTCCCGCTCAGTACCCTTCCTATGGCTAATATGCCTCTGGCTACAGAAAGCTTTTACTGACCACTGTCCCTGCCCCACCTCAAGTTCACATTGCCCTTCTCTGCACCCCCTGGCCCCTTCATTGCTCTTCCTCGTGGCTCTGACGCATTCTGCCTGAGATGGAATTTCATAGAATTCTTTTTGCCTCTAAGGGAATATGGTGATAATCATCTCTTCACAATCACCCTGAGCATCCCTCAGCAGGGCTGAAAGAAAGAGAGAACGGCCATCATCACCTTCATTTGGCAGATGAGGAAACTGTGACCCAAGTCAGGCTCATGTCCCCTCCCCTCAGTGACCCCAGTGGGGAGCCAGGCAGGAACCCCTCTCCCAGAGCCCCATGAAAGCCTCAACTTATCACCAAAAGGAGGGTTTGGAGGTTCAGAGAGGTGAAGTGACTTGCCTGAGGTCATACAGCCCTGAAGGGGCAGAGCTCGGAGGGTTCCTTGTAAGAATCAGAGAAGAGGCAAACTGTGGCCACTTCTGCATGGAGAGTCAGACATGCTCAAGGTCTGGAAGGTACAGTGGAGCCGCAGTGAGACAGCCTTGGGGTTCTTCAGTAGTCATTTG
Source organism: Cynocephalus volans (assembly GCF_027409185.1). Lineage (NCBI taxonomy): Eukaryota > Metazoa > Chordata > Mammalia > Dermoptera > Cynocephalidae > Cynocephalus > Cynocephalus volans. The sequence goes on from NC_084460.1 coordinate 32,925,345, forward strand.
TCCCTTTAGAGTGTAGTTGAGGGCCGAGCCCATGGCGCACTTGGTAGAGTGCGGCTCTGGGAGCGCTGCGACGCTCCCGCTGCGGGTTCTGATCCTATATAGGGCTGGCCGGTGCACTCACTAGTTGAGTGCCGGTCACGAAAAAAGGACAAAAAAAAAAAAAAATAGAGTGTAGTTGAGCCCTTGCTGAATGCCAGGCAGATGGTCATGTCTGGTGCTCACAGCGTCCCTGTGGGCTAGTGATCCTGGCCCATTTCACCAAAGAGGAAACTCAGACATAGAGAAGCAGAGGGACTGGCCCAGGGTCATCCAGTGTGTGCATTTGACTCCAAGCCTCCTTTGGGCTGAGTCCTCCTCTGCCTCTTGCATCACCCTCGACTGCTCCTGCCTTCTTTGCTGTTCCTCTCTGGTCAGCATGAAGACCAGGAGACTTCTCCTCTACCCCCAACTCCTGTCATCCACTAGCTCTGTGACTTTGGTGAGTCATTTTAACCCCTCTGCGCCTCAGTTTTCCCATCTGAAAAATGGGTCTAATGGCAGTGCCCACGCCATCAGCTTGTTGTCGGGATCAAGTGAGGTATTGTGCACGATGCTCTCAGCAATGTCAGCATGTAGTGGGTGCTAAATAAATGTTAGCTGTTACTTCATTATAATTTTTATCAACCTGGGAGGAAGGGAAGGACAACCTCATTCTCCAGATGGGAAAACTGAATAAAAGGACAAAGCATCCATCTGGCCACAATGGGGCATCATAGCCAGAAGGCTCTAGGGGCACATCCCACTTTCCAGATGGTAAACCTGAGGCTTAGAAACTGGGAAGGGACTCAACCAAGGTCCCAATTTCTTGCCTTCAGACTGGGTTGAAGCCTCCTCGTGCTCTGGGACTATGAGGCACATTGCTTCCCCAGACCAAGCCTCAGTTTCCTTATCTGGAAAATGGGAGTAATAAACATATCCACCTCGGTAGGGTTGTGATGAGGAATGGATACGATCATCTACACAAAGCATTTAGTCTAAGGCCTGGCCTAGAGGCTGCATTCTGCAAACAGCTCGAAGGAACAAGTTTCTGTCCCTATCCAGGGCTCAGTTTTCTTATCTGTGCAATGGGTCTGTACATATTTTCAAGAAAACAGTTCTATCACATCTCACCAGTGTGGCTCCTCAGTCTCTTAGCAACCACCTTAGGCAGGGATGGGGGCTGGGGAGGGCAGGTAGGGGTTCTTGCTCTGCCTGGGTGGGTGGGGCTGTACTCTGTAGACTTGTGGACTTTATCCCTTGACTGTGCCAAGTCCTCAAGGCTGGGCCTGGTTAGGAGGCTGATCCAGGCCCCACCAGGCCTTCTGGGTACCCTGTGGCTGCCAGCATTTGGGTCCACCATGTCACCAGTCCACCTGCCTCTGCTGTGTGCCCTGGGCAAATGGCTTTTCTTATTCAGCCTTTGTTTTCTTATCTGTGAATGGGGCAGTAGTCTTTCCTCACAGGGATGCTGGGAAGACTTGACAAGCTTATACTCCCCAAATGCCTGCCCACGCCAGGCTTATAGAAAGTGTTGTGGTTAAAGTCAGTGGTCACTGTTATAAGAATGGGCGGGCAGGGTTCTGACTGGCAGGAAAGGGGAACAGGATTCCAGGCAGAGAACCCATGTGAGTAAAGGCTTGGAGGGGGACAGTTTAGGGAGCATCCTGTAGCTAGGTGGGTTAAGTAGGAGGGGACCCCCTAACCCCCCAGGTTGGACTGACCCTGAGTGAAGCAGGCCGGGGGTCAGTGCTGATTGTGGTGAGGCTGATCCCCCTGCCCTCCAAACTTTAGATTTTCTTTCAAAGCCTTGGGAGCGGCTGCCTGCCCTCCCTACCCCCACCCCTGCCAGGTGTTCCCGAAGGCCCCGGAACCAGATGAGCCACAGTTCTATTTGGGGACAATTCTGCTGTTCCCGTTTCTCTCCTGTGCCCTAGTTTTAGAAACGACGTGGGTTTGGTTACCAGTTGGCCATTTGCAGAAATCTACCCCCCTCTGCCCACTCCACCCTTACCTTAGCTCTGTGGGCATCGTGGGCAAAATAGGACTCAGTGCTGCCATTGGGAGCAGGGAGTTGGCAGCCGGACTCTTGATTACCACTAGTGATGTCTTGGCCTTGTGATGGGTGCTGGGGACCCCAAGCATGAACTCTGGGAGCAGCGCATACTCTAGAGGAGCCAGATACAGACCCTGATCATTGACCCACCACAGAGTAGGCACCATGCGAACTGTGGCAGCCCAGCATAATACCAGGAGGGCTTCCCAGAAGGGGCGATATCTGGAGTGGGTCTTAAAGGGTGAGTGAGAGCTCACTAAAAAAAAGAAGGTGAGGGCATGCCAGGAACAAGGGACAGCATGTGCAAAGGCCTGGAGGTGGGAAACAGCCTAGTGTGTGTGCATGTGTGTGTAGCCTGGGGAGGGAGGGAGCGGCAGGTCACACACAAGGTGGCTAGAAGGTGACAGTTGATCAGGCAGGGCCTTAGACCCTGATCAGTGAACTTAGGCTTTGGCCTGGGGCTGACAGGAGCAGGGCCGGTTGTGGTTGGCCTCACACTGAGGGCGTGGAGGGAGGACAAAGAGAAGGATCAGACCAGGCTCAGGTGCTCAATTACTTCTGAGCAGTAAAGGCAGCCCACAGAGGCTGGGTTCAAGATAGGGATCAAAACCCCTTCCTGGGGCAGAAGGTAGGGGCCAGTCTGGGGCCTTTGAAGTAGTGGTCAGGGAAGATTTCCTGGAGGAGGAGGTACTATGACTCACCTGGAAAGATGGGAGAGGTCTCTGGGGAGAGGCAGAGCTTGAACAAGAGCCTGCAGGCGCTGTGCGAGCAGCTCCTCTTGGAGCTCTGAGGAGCTGTGGAGCTTTGACAGGGGAGATTGGCTGGTGCCAGTCAGTGGAGGGCCTTGAGTGCCTGCTTGGGGATTTACATGCTGTCCTTGGGCAGTGAGGAGACTGGTTTACCCAGCACTGAGGGCAGTGTCTGGCTCAGGGTAGGTGCTAGTCTTGTAGGCAGTGGAGTGTTGGTGAGATGGCCCTGGGGGCTGCTCCAAGAACAGGTGGGCCTGGAGGGAAGGTTGGTGTCGGCTGGGAAAATGGCCAGGTCTGAGATCGACAGGGGAGTGGCGGGTTGAATGGTGGGGGTCCTCTGCCCCTTAGTCTACATACCTGTATATCCTTTCCTCGCAGATGCCACCTGGCAGAAAGTGGTGGGGACGTGTTGTAGCCTGACCGGCAGATTCTGAAGGCACCCATGGGTCAGGGCTCTGGGTTCAAGGCCTGGTCTCCCTTGTTGGGTAAACTTCAACAAGGCAAAGTTCCCTCACTCGAGGCTCTATAAAAACCCCTCCACCCTTTTCAGTGCAGAGGGTCTGGCTTCCAGACAGGGTGAGTTGAGAGCCCTGGCTGCTGACTCTGATTCTGGGCAGGCCTGGGCTTGAATCCTATCTTTGTTATCTGCTGGCTGGGAGACCCTGGCCAGGTGACTTTGCCGTTCTGAGCCTGTTTCCCCACCTGATAAGATGGGGTCACCCTAAAGCCTTCCTTCTAGGGATCCTGAGGGGGTTAAATGAGATTTTGGGGAGCTGGCTTTGGAGCTGTTGCCATGCTGGCCTGGGTGCTGTGACCTGCTGTGTTGCTGAGAAGTTGCTTCCGGTCCACCCAGGGCTCTCAGCACAGAGGACAAAGCCCCTTTGTGGTGGGACAGATGGAGCCTGGGAGTCCCCCCTGCTTGGGGAGAAGGGCCGTCTGTCCCTTCTCTTCACTCAGTTCCCCTTGGGAGAAGGAGCTTCCTCAGACTGAGAGGATAGGAAACAAAAGTTGAAAGTCGGGTTGTGCAGGAGGAGAGGCCAGGCTCTCGGCTGCTGAGCTCAGGCGGACCCTTCCCTTCTCTGGGCCACCTTCTCAGGGGCTCGGGAATCCCTGGCAAGTCCCCACTGTACTGGGGATGCCCTGCTTACTTACCCATTCGTCCATCCATTCACTCATTCATTCAGCAATTACTAAGTAGTTAACCACTCCATGCTAGGCCCTGTGATTTTTGGCCAGTGTCTGTTCTGACCCCAAAGTACCCAAGCATCCCTGCTGTTCACTATTTTGAATATTACACCCACCACAGAACGTTCAGCTGCAAGGGACACAAAAGTGGCCCCTGTTCTCATGAGACACGTACTCACACATTGAATGAGTTGTGTCATCAGAACTGAGGTTCCTGCTAGAAGGAGAAGTCGAAGGTCCTCGTTTGAACTGGGGGACCAGGGAGGCCTTCCACGAGGAGGTGGCTTTTGAATTGAGACTCGAAGAGAGAGCAGAGTTGGCTGTGGGTGTGTTGCCATTTGTTGGTCAAGAAAGGCCTGTCCGAAAAAAACAAAGAAAGGCCTGTCTGAGCAGGTAACTTGTGTGTGTGTGTGTGTGTGTGTGTGTGTGTGTGTGTGTGTGTGTGTGTGTGTGTGTGTGTGTTCCACAGATAACAGTTTTAATTTTACTTATGTGCAATGAACAAAGCTATAAATTCTAAAAGAACTCCATTTTGAAATTTGCTATTTTATTAAACAATTTTGGATGTGTGAGTATATACTATGTTTCAGTCTTTAACACATTTTATTCCAATTAGAATCGGAGTTTTATAGTTATGAGCAGGTAACGTTTGAGTCCAGAATCTCTGAAGGAAGTGAGGGAGCGAGGGGTGTAGATGTCTGGAGGAAGGATGCTCTGGGCAGAGGAAGCAAGAGCAAAGGCCCAGAGGCAGGAGTGTGTGGGTTGCTTAAGGAAAGGGGAAGAAGCAGCCAGCAGGGGAAACAGAATGAGTGAAGGGGGTGGGGCTTGTAGGGTCGCCTGTAGGCATTGGAGGCCCCTGTAAGGACTTTGTCCTTTGTCTTTGGAGTGTAGGAACTGTGAGATGTGTTAAGCAAGGGTGAAGGGTTCAGAATGGCGTTTCAGAAAGGCTGGCCCAGAGGAGAGACTGGGCCTGAACTAGGATGTGGCCATGGTGGGAGGGAGGGAAGTGGATTGAGGGTGTGTTTGGATATGGGACTGATAGGGCTTGGGACTGATAGGGCTTGGAACTGGGTTACCTGGGGGACACAGTAGCTGGGAGTGAGGGGCAGAGTCCCCCGCAGACAGTTGTGATCTTCTGGTTCATGTTTGCTCCCCTTCCCCACATCCATCTGGAGATACTTAAGCCCTGTGGCTTTCCCACCTTGCCCTGAGGGCTGGACTCAGCTCTCCAGTTCCTGCAGCTTAAAATATCGGGTGTACCTTAGGTGAAGATGGAAGGATCCTACCCACTTTACAGATGAGAGATTTGAGGCACAGAGTGGTACACCCATGGCCTGGGTTACACAGTGAGGCGGGGCTGGGACTTACCCCCTCAGGGTCTAGGGGGCCTCTGGGTTTGGGGAATATGGACTTTGCCCCCAAATTCCAGCTAACAACTTCAGAGTGTCTTTGACTATAGACAGGAAGATGGAGAGATGGAGACTGCCCAATGTGACCCTGGGGGTGGGGTCCGGGAGGCTGGATTCCCAACTTGCATGTGAATTGGGCCTCAGTTTCTCCTACTGTGGAATGGGCTCAGTAATTGTCCCTACCTCACAGTGCTGCAGGGAGGAGCAGATGAGACAGTGAGCGTAGAACTCCAACCCGATGCCAGGCACATGGTGTGTTCGGTAATCAGCAGGTGTTTTTATTCGTGTTTCTGTGGGGAGTAAGGCATGCGTGCCAGCCCGGGCTCCAGCCACGTCCACCCCTACAGCTGGGCTTTGGGGTGGGTCTGGAGTTGCCGAGTTATCTCAGCCTCTTCCAGATAACTTAGCACCTTGGCATTGAAGGTTCCCGGAATCCCTGCCTAACACCACTGTCCACATGGGGAAACCGGGTCCAGGAGGACACCTGAGTGGCTCCAGGCTACCCAGCCACTTTGGACAGATTGAGGTTTCTATACCAGGTCGCCTGCTGCCCAGCCCCAGGGCTCACTCACCTTGCCCTGCTCTGGCACCACCCACTTCCTGGCCATACCCTTCCCTCCAGGGCTTCCTGCTCTGCGTGGGTCCTAGTGGGAGGGAATCCTCTCTCCTAATGTGCAGGTCAGGGGCTGGGGTCTGGAAAGGGGCCCCTTCCTGCCCAGGAGGAAATGCGAGAGCAGTGGAGGCCAGGCAGTTCTGTCTCTACGGGGCTTGAGTTAGTGGGAGCTGTGTGGTCCACTTGCTTAGCTTTAGCCCTCCTGGGCTGTAGGTCTTGTCTCCAGAAGCACCTCTCCATCTCACCACCGTGCCAGCCCCAGCCCGCAGCCGCTCCGCCCCGGCCACACTGGCAGAGCCGGTTTGAGGCCCTGCGGCGCCGAGCATGTTCTTGCCCTGAGCACGGGACCAGGCATGTTCTGGCTGCCCTGGCCCGCAGACGGCCCCTGCTCACTGCTCGCTCACGCCTCGCTCACTCAGCAAACATCCCCTGGGACCCAAGTTCCGTCCCGGCCTGTGCTGGGTGGAGCTCGGGGCCTGGAGTTGTCTCAGACTTGTACACTGCCCTGTGTAAGTCAGGGGTAATCAGAGGCTCTGCCACAGAGACCTGCCAGGCAGGTGGCAGGAGAGCACAGTGGTTGGGGCATAGGGGTCTGAGGAGCTGGACAGACCCAGGGCCAGGCCAGTCTCTTCATCCTGGGCAGGGCCCCTCCATCCATCCATCCATTCATCCTTCCAACAGTCATATTTACTGAGCATTAGCATGTGCCAGACAATGTTCTGGAGGCTGGGATACAGCAAAGAACCAACCAGACAAGAACCCCTGCCTTCGCAGAGCTCACATTCTAGTGGGGGAGACAGAAGAACATAGCAAATAAGGAAATCATTCACATGGTCTGTAAGGAGGTGGTGATGAGTGCCACAGATCTAACATAGAGCGGGGGAAGAGGGTTGAACTGCCGGCCGGGAGGAACGTGGAGGCTGGGTTGCAGTCAAAGGGGCGGCCAGGGGAGACCTCTCACATGGAAGAAGCTCACTTTGGATGAGGGGAGGAAGAATCTAGAGAGGGAAGAGCCAGTGCAAAGACCCTGAGGCAGGGGCATGCCTGGAGGGTTGGAGGAACAGCAAGGAGGCCGGGGAACAGAGTGAGCGAGGGGAGCATGGAGATGAGGTCAGGGGGTCCTCCGGACCTCTCATGGGAAGTTCTGGATGCATCTGGCTGCTGCGTGGAAAACACATGGGGGAGGTGAGGGTAGGGGTGACAATGCTTTGCCCAATCTGGGGTAGTTGTTGGGAGGGGACAAGGGGACATGCATTATGTTTCGCATTATTTAATTTCATCTTTCTTTTTACACTCTTTGTATGGAGGCATTTAATACAATGAACTGAGCCCCAAGCACCACCAACCCATGGCCTGTCCTGGCCTCATCCACACCCGTTCTATCCTATCCCTCCACCCTGTGTCATTTTAAAGCAAATCCCAGGCATCGTATTTCATGTAAAAATATTTCAATATTTATCTCTAAAAGATAAGTACTCTCATATTATAAAAGTAGCCACAAAACCATAATCCATCGAAAAGAAATGAACAATAATTCCTTAACATTGGCAAAAATCCCCTCCTCCCCCAGATAGATTTTGGTGGTGAAGCTGATGCCTCTAGCCTCCCTCTCCTTGCCATGAAGTGAGGTTCACAACAGCCCCATCTCCCAGGCTGTTGTGAGATAATTCAGGTAAGATGCCAAGTACAGGGCTTGGCACATAGTAGGTGCTCAACAAATAATAGCTGCTGCTAGCACTTTCATTGATAGCAAATGCTTAGGGCACACTTGCTAGGGTCTGGGCCCTGTTCTAAGTGCTTCACAAATATGTGTTTAATCCTCACAACAGTCCTTGTTTTTTTTTTTTAAAGATGACTGGTAAGGGGATCTTAACTCTTGACCTGGTATTGTCAGCACCACGCTCTCCCAAGTGAGCCACGGGCCGGCCCTATCACAATAGTCCTTTGAAGTAGCTTACTATGTTTATCCCTATTTTATAGGGGAGGAAATGGAGGCATAGAGAGGTGGAGTAACTTTCCCAAGGTCTCACAGTGAGGAAGGGCCAGAGCTGGGTTTTGAACCCAGTCAGTCAAGCTCTTAATCTCTATGGGATGGGGGTTGTGTGAGCCCAGAAAAGGGGTACCTGTCTCAGCCCTGGGGGCAGGTGAGATCAGGTACTGCCTGTGCTGAGGCCTGCAGGGTGCACTGGAATTCATGGGGGCAAGGGGTGGGAGGTGGGTGGGTTCCCTCAGGGGAGGGAACAGTGTGTGCAAAGGCCTGGAGGCCAGGGATAATTAAGGGAGGGTCCAGGGGTTGGGAAGAGGGGGCATGCAGCAGACCTCTCCACCCGTTTAGCCTTGATCCTGCCTTGAGGGTTTCACCATCTTGCTGACCTCCATGTGCCCCCACCCCCATTCCCACCTGAGGCTCAGATGCCCCCTCCGTCAGAGATCTGCCATAGACCCTGATTCATGGACTAGTAAAGGGAGGGCTGGACCTTCCTGCGGCCACACAGCCAGGGGTAGGCCACCTGTGGGCTTTGAGTGGGGCAGGGGTTTGAGCTCAGGGTGAACTGAGTGGCGGGGCCTGGCCACTAGGTGCTCCTGCCCACAGTGTCCCCAAGGGAGATACTGCATGGGCGTGGGTGGGGAGGAGGGGGCACTGTGTGTTCCCAGAGCAGAGAAACAGCCAGAGCTGCCGGCAGGGAACAGCAGGTGTTGTGGGCTGTGGCCGGCTGGCGGCCACCCCCAAGGCCCATCAGCCAGTGGGGGTGAGGCAGCGCAGCGGGGGGCGGGGGGGAGATGACCTTGGAGAGGCTGGGAGAAAACAAAACTTGTCACCTCACTGTTCTCTATGGTCATCCCCTGCTACAGGGGAGTCTGCTAAGGGGTCCTAGACATGCCAGGGCCTGCCTCTGTGTTTGGATACAGATGCTGAGACGTGACTTGCCCAAGGTCACACAGTGACTCTGATGGAGGGACGCTTTCCACGCAGCCACCTGGGGGTCAGCCTTCATCAGGCTGGCTGTGTGGTACCCGGCTGGGTCCCTGTCACCTGCCCAGTCTGTGGGTCCTTTGGGGCCGGTGTCTCCTCTTCCAGCTCCTCCTCAGCCCAGTGCTCTTGGGCCTGGTGCTCTGAGAATCTTCTTCAGTCCCAGTGCCCCCTGCCCACACCGTCATTCAAGTGCAGGCCTCAGCCTTGCTGTGCGACCCAGAGCTGGGCATCCACCTCTCTGAGCTGCAGCCTCCTTATCTGTGAAGGGGAATAGCTCACAAAGCCTCCCTCATATTGGGGCTGGGACCTCCTGGCTTGTGAACCGCCCTGCCCACCTTCCATGGGGCTGCCTGGTGGTGGACACTGGTGTAGAAGCTGGGGGTAGAGGGAGGGTCAGTGAAGCCTCCCAAGCCCACCACCTCACCAGCCCTGAGACAGTCCCATGGGCAGGAGGACCAGCAGCCCCCTGCCCAGCAATCTCACGCTGGGGCATGGGGCCTCGGAGCAGGACGAGATGTGGAAGTGAGTGTGGGGATGATGGAGCCCCCTGCCCCCTGCCCCCTGTACCTGTCTTTTCCCCATTTTGCTGCTGAGGAAACGGAGGCTGCATGACTTAAACTGACCTGCCCCCTTGCCTTTCTCTAGTTGGTCCCACCTCTAGGCCTTTGCCAAAGTGGTCCCGCTGCCTGGATCACACTCCCCACCTCTTTTAACAGACTGCCCAGCCTTTGGACCTCAGCTGAGATGTGCCCTCCAAGCCACCATGGTTTAGGTTTCCACTTGCCCCTCCAGTCCTCTGACGTTGGAGATCACTGTGCTCTGACAGCATCGCTGAGGGAGGGGCTCCATGCCCTGACTCCCCATCCCTGCCACCACCCCAGGGGCCTGAGAAAATCTTCATGACCCCCTCTTAATTTTTGAGGCCTCCCTGATTTGAATTGCTGAGCAGCTCCCTCTTGGGGTCTTCCCAGATATCCTCAGGCCTGGGCTAAGGGCCAGCAGTGACCTAGTTAAGCCAGGACCCAGAGGCCAGACCTCCCACTCGATAGCCCCCTACCTACCTGACATGCCTGCCTCTGGGCCTCTGCACTCTGTGTGTGTCCCCCTTGTGGGCTGCCCTTCCCATGCCTCTTGTGGTGCAGTGATGATAGGGTGGGCTTTGGTGTCATGCAGATCTGGGTTGGCATCTGGCTGCCAACTTCCTGGCTGGGGCAGTGTCCTGAAGCCCCCTTGTCCTCTTGTATAAAGTGAGTGTGGCCACAGCTCATAATAGGGCTGTTGGGAGCATTGAAGGGGTAGTGTGGACCCCAGGCAGGAGGACAGGAGGGGGACAGCTGAGGGGGGAAAAGCGTGGGTCTTCACACCCCCATCAGCACACCCTGTTCTATCCCCAGCCTGTGCTGGAGCAGCTGATGATGTGGGGTTCTGAGGAAGGGGCCGAGTTGGCCCTGGACCCTGCCAAGAGGAGTCCAGTCCCAGTCTCCTTCCTTGGACCTTCCTCAGCGACCCTGGGTGGCAGCCCCCTTTAGGGAGAAGCTCAGAGGGGCAGGGACTCAGCTGCTAAGAACTGGGATCTTAGGCACATCATTGAACCCAACTGTGCCAGAGTTTCCTCACCTGTAAAACAGGATACTAAGAATGGTGTACAGTAGGTGCTAAATAAATATTAGCTATTATGACTGACATTCACTTTTCCTCACTCTGAAGCTGGTGTCCTTTCTACCTTCTGAAGTCGCTTATAGAAAAACACCCCAGTTGAGCAGGTAATTCTTTGGAAAGTGTGAAGGAAGGGAAGAGAACCAGGTGAAGGTCCCTGCCCTCGGGGAGGCGGCAAGTGAGGGTGTTGGACCCCAAGGGACGTGGCTCCCATCCGTGGAATGGGCAGGCTGGGCTGGCCTCCTCTCTCTCGTGCCCCTCTCAACCTCAGCTTCCTCCCTATGGATGGGGCTGGTGGGGACCTGCCTACCAGGACTGTTGTGAGCAGTCTGGGCCATTGGCTGGGGACCCAGCCTTGGAGGCTCGGAGGGGTCACAGGCTCACTCCATAGTGGTGCTTCTCAGGCTTGTTGACCCAGTGCTGGCACCAGCAGCCTCAGCTGAGAGGCTGAGTGGGTGGAGTGAGAGGTCTTTAGCAGCCCGGCCTGGGGCCTGCTCCCGCCGTACCCCTGGCCTGCTGTGTGGCCTTGCGCCAGCCACTCTCCCTGTCTGGGCTTCCCTTTCTCCTTTCGGAAAATGGGCTGGCCAAGGGGCTCTGCTTAGTCTCTGGTGTAAGGACTCCCTGGAAGAGCCCACTTGGGATCTGTGGCCTTGGGGTTTGGGGCTGGCAGTGGCCTGGGGCCAGGAGAGCAGCAGCCTCACCTGGCCTTCTGCTATCTTGGATGGTGGCCAGGGTGCCTGTTGTGGCGTCTCTGAGCCTCTCTCTGTCCCCTTGTCTGGAAGATGGGCAGATTGTCCCTGTGTAGCAAGCAGCGTCCTGGTGAGAGCTAGAGAGCTAAACAGTAACAAAGAAAATGATAATGTCAGCAGTAATAGTGTGGGCCCCCATTTATCAAGCATGGCCCACGGGCCCAGGGCATTGCCTGGATTAGCTTTTTAGCCTTTGCAGCTACCTGAGGAAGACTATGGGCTCTTCATGGTGCCAAGGAAGCTTTGGTCAACTTGCCCAAAGTTCTTCTGGAGGCCACAGCAGGGCCCCGCTTAAGCATGTGCCACACCCCACCTTGGGCAGGTGCCTGACGGGGCCTTGTGTTCCCCTCTCTCCAGAGGCAGGATGCATGGCTGCCAATGACTGTGTCTCTACATACCACCTCCTCCCTGCTCTCACCTCCCTCCTTCCTTCTCCATCCTCCCTCCCCCACACATTCCCACACATGACATACACCACCCTTTCTTCCTACGCCTGGTTGGGCTGGTGTTATCAGGAGACATTCCTGGACCAGCTGAGAACAGCTCCCACCTCCGGTCCTTCCTAGAGGGTGTGATTGCTGATACAGGCCCTGCCCGTGCCTCCTTTGGGGGATGGGCCTGGACTTCTTGCTGATGCTGTCTCTTAGGAGCTGTGTGACCATAGGCAAGTCGCTAAACCTTTCTGTGCCTTAGTTTCTTTGTCTAAATGAGGCTGAACACAAAGGGTGGGGGTGGATTCCCCCGGGCTCATGCATGTGGAGCACTTCTTAGCATGGTGCCTGCCACACAGGAGTCTCTCTACTCATCCACTGACTCTTGTTATCATCCGAGAACCAATGATCCCTCCTCTTTGTGAAGCTCCCAGTTGAGCCCGCATCTGTGCCCAGCTTCTGATGGGTGCACGTCAGAAGAGCCCCTGTAGGCTTCCCTGTCTCCAGGCCTGTGGAATGAGGGAGGGTGGAGCTGAGAGAGGCTGTGGCTAGAAGTTGAGAACCTGCTGTGTGACCTTGGACAGTCCCTGTCCCTCTCTGAGCCCCCATTTACTGGTCTGCTCTATGAGCACTTGAATCTGGGTGAAGCTCTGTTCCAGCCCTTTGTTGTCCTTATCACTGCACTTTCTGTAATTCTTCCCTTGGCTGGTCCCACCATTTGGCTTTTGTCAGTCTTTCCCTCTACGGTGCTTAGTGCCTATTAGGTACTCAGCTAAGCTATTTTGGAGGAGCAATGACTTCACAATGATTGAGTATTCAGGGCTGTCCTACTTCCAGTCCTTTGTTTGTGTGGCTCCCTTTGCCAGGAACACAGTCCCCAGTCATCTCTACTTGTGGAAATTCTTGTCCTTGAAACCTTTCTCAAATGCTGCCTATCCCAGGAAGCCTTTCCCAGTTTCTCCTGGCCAGAGGGTACCGCTGGTCCTCTGCACACGTGGTCTGAGGCTCTCTGGTGGGACCTGTTACCATCCTCTTTGGTGTCCATAGTAACTGGTTAATAACCAACAAAGACCGAGCCCTGACTGGGAGCCAGGCTCAGTGGGGAGCCCTGTGCCTGAGCTGTCTTATTTAATCCTCCACAACAAATGCACAGGTAGATCTTATCATTACTCCTCCCTTTGCAGAATAGAACGCAAAGCTCAGAGAGGTGAAGTGACTTGCCCAGCTATGAGAGACAGAGCCAGGATTTGAAACCAGGTAAGCCCGTGTGTTTTCTTAAAAAAGGAAAGAAGACACATGAAAACACACACGTGTGCACGCACACATACACACAGTTAAAAACACAAGTGGTCCGACTTAGGATGGTTCCACTCCTGGCTTTTCCGACTTTACCATGGTACAAAAGCTATCTGCATTCAGTAGAAACCACGCTTCGAGAACACATACAACCAATCTGTTTCTCACTTTCAGTACAGTATCAATAAATTGCATGCGGTAGTCAACACTTTATTATAAAATAGGCTTCGTGGTAGAGAGTTTTGCCCAGCTGTAGGCTAATGTGAGTGTTCTGAGCGTGTTTAAGGTAGCCAGGCTAAGCTGTGATGTTTGGTAGGTTAGGTGTATTAAATGTATTTTCAATTTACGATGTTTTCAACCTATGATGGGTTTATTGGGATGTAACCCCATTATTTTAAGTTGAGGAGCACCTGAAATTCAAACAGTCCAAAAGGAGACTGGGACAGTGGCTCTCTCACACCCAGGTCTCCTTGCCAACCCAGATCCAAGCATTTATGAGCACGTGTATTAAAAAAATTTTTAAGCAAGTGATAGTGCATGGTGTATCGTGTTCTACACCTGATTCTTCTCTCTTTATGATGGACCTCAGATGTTCTGTGCTGCTTCTTTCTTCTTCATGGTTGCATAGTAACCTATTGCGTGAGTGGAGGCCATGCTTTATTTAATTAGTGAAGGATATTTTAGTTGTTCCTATTCTTTCACTTATTATAGACAATTTACAATGAATATCCTCAATCATAATATGCTTTGTGTTTGTATGTGAGGATACTACTAGGGTTCATTCCAAATTGCAGTATCTACAGGTGTGTGCAGATACAATTTTGATAGATATTGCCCAATTGTTCTTCATCTATTGTACAATTGACGTACACTACGCCTTCTGGTTCCCCTCACTCTACTGACACAGGATGTTGTCATATTTTGGTATAAATCTGATAGATGCCAATTTGCCAGTCTGGTGGACAGTGGCCTCCAGTGTAGTTTATTATTTTTTTCTGATATATCACAGCTTTATTGATAATAAATTCATATACTGTATAATTCATCCATCTGCAGTGAACAATTTAATAATTTTTTGTATATTCACCGAGTTGGGCAACCATCACCACAGCCAATTTTAGAACATTTTCATTACCCCAAAAAGAAACTGTGCATATATTACAGTCATTCCTTACTTCCCCCTAAACTCCCCTCTCCCAGGCCTAGGCAACTACTAATCTACTTTCTGTTTCTATAGATTTGCCTTTTTTTTTTTTTTTAAAAGATGACTGGTAAGGGGATCTTAACCCTTGACTTGGTGATGTCAGTACCACGCTCTCCCAAGTGAGCTAACCGGCCATCCCTACATAGGGATCTGAACCTGTGGCCTTGGTGTTATCAGCACTGCACTCTCCCAAGTGAGCCACGGGCCAGCCCGTGATTTCTTTGTTATGTTCCTGATCTTAGGGGAAAGCATCCAGTCTTCCACTGTTGAGTATGATTACATGGTCTTTGTCTTTTATTCTGCTGGTGTGGTATATTATATTAATTGATTTTCAAAAGCTAAACCATCCTTATATTCCTAACATAAATCTCACTTGGTCACGGTATATAATTCTAACGTATTTCTGGATCCAGTTTTCTAGTGTTTTGTAGAAGATTCTTCTATCCCTATTCATAGGAGATAATTTTCTTATATCTTTGTGTGGTTATGGTTATCAGGATAATACTGGCTTCACGGAATGAGTTGGGAAGTGTTGGTATTAATTCTTCTTTAAATGTTTGATAGAATTCACCAGGGAAGCTATGTGGGCCTGGGCTTTTTTTCTGAGAAGTTTTAAAATTGGTAATTCAATCTCTTTACTTATTTTAGGTTTATTCAGATTTTCTATTTCTTCTTAGTTTTGGTACTTTGGGTTTTTCTAGGAATTCACCCATTTCATCTAAGTTATCTAATTTGTTGGCAGAGAGTTCTTTAGAACCTTTATGATCTTCTTTATTTCTTTAAGGTTAGTAGTAATGTCCTCTTTCATTCCTGATTTTAGTTGATTTGAGTCTTCTCTCTTTTTTTCTTGTTTGTCTATGTTAAGATTTGTCAAAATTTTTTTTATCTTTTCAGAGAACCAACTTTTGGTTCTGTTGATTTTCTCTGGTATTTTTCTGTTTTCTGTTTCATTTTCTGCTCTGATGGTTGTGTCTTTTTTTTTTTTATTGAATCATAATTGATGGTACATATTTTTGGGATTCAGTGTTGACATATGTTGATTAAACCAATATTACTAGTATGTATATTGTTACCAATTGTACTTATTCTTTATGCCCCTTGTCCAGTCTCTCCCTTCCCACTCCCACCACTGATAACCCAGGATTTTTTCTCTCCCTCTGAAGGAGTAATGGTTACTCTGCTGATTTGTTGCCTGGCTGATCTGTCCAATGCTGAAAGGTGTTCCCCAATATTATCACAGAACAGATGCTTCTTCTGTCTCTCTGGAATGGGCTTTGTGGAGAGAGTCATCCTCTTCTTTTCTTTGTCTCTGCTGGTGACTCTCCTCGTGTCAATGCACTCCAGTGGCTGGCGGGCCATCTGCGTGGTGGTTGTAACGTCTAGCCGCTTTCGTGGCAGCCGTGGTTACTGTGGTTGACGTGTTGTGTCTTTATTCTCACTGATCGCAAAGTATTTTCTCATTTTGTTGATGACTTCTTCTTTGACATATGGGTTATTGAGGAGAGTGTTGTTTAATTTTCATGTATTTGTAATTTCCCATATTTCTTTCTGTTATTAATTTCTTATTTCATTCATTGTTGTCAGAAACATACTTTGTATGATTTCATTCCTATTAAATTCATTGAGACTTGTTTTATGGTGTAGCATTTGATCTTTCCTGGAGAATGTCCCACGTGCACTTGAGAAGAATGTGTGTTCTGCTATTGTTGGGTGGCTCGTGTAGTTTTAATTTGCATTTACCTTATGGGTAAGGTTGAGCATCTAGTTATACATTTATGAGCTATTTGGTTTGCTTTTTCTGTAAACTATCCATGGTCATTTTTCTTATTTTGTGGGAATTCGTTGTATATTAAGAGGAAAAACCGTTTACTATATGAGAGTTGCAAATAATTTTCCTTGTTTGTTATTTTTCTGTAGGGGCAAAGGGAAAACTTCCCCTTTAACCCCTTTGAGAGTTCTCAGAGAAGTCAACTAATAAATAGAGATTAATATGAAGAAAAGCATAACAAATTTTATTATTTTAATATGCTGGGAGGGGGCAATGCATGGGGGAATTGCAAGAGAGTCATGTCCCAATTTTCCATTGGGGTGCAAAGCTTATATACTCCTCTTCATAGGGAAAAGGGAGAGGTGTACATCTGGAGGTGTAGGACTAAATGATTCTTAGCGGGGTGTTCAGTGGGCTTGGAGAACATACAGTGGCCTGGGACACAATCTATTTGGCCCACAGAGCAGACAATGACTGGTAAATGATTCTCTTTGGAATACTGGATGGACTGAAAAAGAAGACAATGGTCTGTAACAAACATCTGTCCATGTGTGTTGACAGACTTCAGTCTTTCTTGTGATATGAGTTAAGTTAATGAAAACTCAGGGAAAGGACCAGAAGTAATTGTCTTCTTTGGTGGGTCTGGACTTTAGGCAGATAAGGGAACAGCTTTATCCTGTGCTTTGGACAGAGACAGAGAGGTGGTGGAGGGGGTGGGTGTGGGGGGAAAGTCAGAAAGACCTTGAGGCGCCTTCTTTATTCCAGCATGTTAAAGCACTGAATTTTGGGGTAACAGCTTTCTGCACCCAATAGTCTTTTGAATTTGTTTATTGTATTTATTGAGCCACACATTTTAGATTTTCATGTAAATTAATTTATCTTTTTAAAAATGATTTCTAGGTTTTGTGTCACGTTTACGAATGCTTTCCCCATTCTGAGATTAGAAAATTTATTCTCTTCTCCCCTTTTTAGAGCTTTATAGTTTCAGTTTTTTTGTGGTTTGAATCTGATTGATTTGGAATTTATTGGCATATGGAAAAAAATTGAGATCCAACTTTATTTGTTTCTTGATGCCAGTTAGTTGGTCCCACTCTATGTTAAAGATAGTCCACCTTTTTCTCACTAGTATGAATTGCCAACCTCATTATATATTAAATTCCCATTAGTTTAGGTACAATTTTTGGACCCTCTATTCTGTTCTATTGTTCTATTTGTGTGCCAGTATCACACAGTTTTAATTACTGTGACTTAATAGTAAAATTTACTGTCTGGGTGGGCTACTTCTCCCTTATTACTATTCTTTTTGGGATTTTTCTAGCAATTCTTATCCATATACTCTTATTTATAAATTTTAAAATGGAAAGCCTGGTTGGTTGGCTCAGTTGGTTAGAACGTGGTGCTGATAACCCCAAGGTCAAGGGTTTGGATCCATGTACAGGCCAGCCACCAAAAAAAAAAAAAAGAAAAGAAAAGAAAAGAAAATTTAAAAATTGACTTGCCTGGTTAAAAAAATTCCTGTTGGGGTTTTTATTGGATTTACATTCAACTTATAGATTGGTTTGGGAATAATTGATGTTTTTATAATGCTAAGCTTTCATTATTTTATTTTCTGAGTCCTATTAGTATATAGATGTGTTATTGATTTTTGGATATTAACTTAATTCCCTGCAACTTTACTTAATTTGCTTTTTGTTTAATAGTTTTGCAGTAGATTCTCTTGGATTTCCCACATCTACACCCACACCATCTGCAGATTATGATACTCTTCTCTTTTCTAATCCTATTTTAATTCTTCTACTTTTTCTAAGCTAATTGCATTGGCAGGTATCTTAGAGTGATGTTAACTAGTGGACATGTGTCTCAGTCCATTCGGGCTGCTGTAACAAAATACCATGGACTGGGTGGCTTAACCAAAAAACATTTATTTCTCCCAGTTCTGGAGGCTGGAAAATTCAAGATCAAGGTGCTGGCCAATTTGGTTCCTGGTGAGGGCCCTCTTTCTGGCTTGTCTTCTTGCTATGTCCTCAAACAGAGGAGAGAGGAAGCTGTGGTTTCTCTTCTTCTTCTAAGGGCATGAAACCCATCATGGGGGCTCCACTCTCATGACCTCATCTAAACCTAATTACCTCCCAAAGTCCCACCTCCAGTTACCATCACAATGGGGATTAGGGCTTGAACATATGAGTTTTGGGGGCACACACACGCAGTCTGTACCAACATGCTTGTCTTTTCTGGACTCTTTCCCTGTGAAGTGGCTTCTGTAGGCCTTGACTCCTCCATCAACTCCACTAGACAATCCCCTCATGGCCATGCACAGGGCTCAGCACACAGTAGGAATTTTGAAGGCTTTTGCTTCATTGTGAGAGTGATTAGAAAAGAGGGCAAGAGTCTGACGGAGTCCTTCGACGGAAATGATCAGAACAGCTGATGTTTATTGAGCGCTTCCTATGTGCCACACACTTTACTGTCTTGTAAGTACCGCGCGCTAACCGGTTGCGCCACTGGAGCCTTGTGCCACACACTTTACAAATATCACTTCATGTTTTCCCCCACAACAAGCTCAAGTGGGAACAATCAAGCCATTCCCATTTTAGAGGGGGTAAACTGAGGCCTTCCTGAGGCTGTGTGGCTAGGAAGTGGCAAGTCAGCATCTGAAATGGGCCTTCTGGCTCAAGGCCTGTATTTTTGGACCCCTCCATGATGCTTTTGCTTCCCTGGAGGGTCCAGAGATATGGGTGGTGATGTCAGAGGTTGCCCTCTGACCCCTGTGTTGTTGTGGGCAGTGGGGGCTGTCAGTATGGTGGGCAGGCACCAACGGCGTGTTCTGACACTGCTCTCCTAAACCTGAGCATCTCAGCTCTGTCACACTCATTTGCTGTATGGCCTCAGGACAAGTTCTAGCTTCTCTGAACCTGGGTCCCGTCTGTAAATTGGGTGCAGTTATAGTCCCTACTTCATCGTGCTGCTGGGACAGTTGAGAATCAACTGCTCCACTTTGTACATGGCATTCAAGGCCCTGCCACCTACTTCTGCCTCCTCTGTGTGGCTCCTCTTATCCCCATAGTGACAATGCCAACAGTGAATAACATTGTGTGCTGTTTATTGAGCACTTCTTCTTTGCTGGGCACGTGGATTCTCTCTCAATCCTCGGACGTTAGTTTTATTGTTACCCCTGTTTTAAGGAGGAGGAAGCTGAGAGGTAAAGTGACTTGCCCAAGAAGACTGGAGAAGTGGAGCCAGGACCTGAACCCAGGCTCAGCCGGAGTCCTCACGCCCCTAAGCTCCTGGCCTCTCCTGAGCCCTTAGAAGAGCTGGAGGCGACGCTCTTCGGGTCGGGAAGGCAGGGGCTGGTGTGTTGTGAGCATCCGTGCACCAGGAGGTGAGAGAGGGTGTGGACCCCTGGTATGCACATGGCTGGGGGGTGTTGGGAGTGGTGGGGGAGGGAGTGGCAGCACCGGTAGGGCCAGGAGGATCCAGGTGAGGGGTTGAGGCCTTATCCATAGGGAAATGAGGGGAGGCTCTTGCATGGGTTTTTTTTTTTTGGTCTCATTTAAGAAAAAAAAATCATTAGCTCAGTTGGTTAGAGTGCGGTGTTATAACCAAAGTCAAGGGTTCAGATCCCCACACTGGCCCCCTGCCCAACAACAACAAACATTAAAAAAACATGATGAAGTAATTTTTAAATGTCAATTAATACAGGATATAGAGTAAAAAATGGATTATCCTCTCCCATCCCACATTTTGGGTGAAACATTGTGAAGAATTTGGAATCCTTCCTAACTTTTTCTAAACCTCCAGAGTGCATTCGTGTGCGCTCATGTACACACGTGCACAAACTAATTTTCTTTACAGAAACAATGGTAGTTTGTGTTTGCTACGTGCCAGGCACCACACTGAGCCCACTGCATACATTGTCTCATGTAATTCTCCCACCAGCCCTATGGTGTAGCTGGCATTATTGACCCCATTTTCCAGATGAGGAAACTGAGGCCTCAAATTGCCCAGAGGAGATTCTACACGGCTATATTCCTCTTTCTCTTAACAGTGTGTTGTGAGCATCTTTTTGGGCCACACTGAGCTCTTATTCTTTTTAATTTTAATTTAATTTTTATTTTTGGTGGCTAGCTGGTACAGGGATTGAACCCTGGACCTTGGTGTTATCAGTACCACGCTCTCACCAACTGAGCTAACTGGCAGCCCTCTTGTTCTTTTTAATAGCTGCACAGCTGTTTACTCGATGACTTGAGCGTCATTTATTTAACCAGACCCCTTCTTGTGAACACTTGGCTTGTTACTAGTTTTCGGTGGAGAGTGTTTTTTTTTTTTTTTAAAAGATGACCGGTAAGGGGATCTTAACCCTTGACTTGGGCTTGTCAGCACCACGCTCTCTGAAGTGAGCCAACCGGCCATCCCTATATAGGGATCCGAACCCGTGGCCTTGGTGTTATCAGCACCACACTCTCACGAGTGAGCCACGGGCCGGCCCCTCATGGAGAGTTTTAAGTAGGGGAGGCTCCCAGTTGTCTGTGTGGTTTACAGAGATGCCTCTGGCTGCAGGGAGGAGGGCGGACTGGAGGGGGCCACCACTGTGTCCAGGCCCAGGAGGATAGGGCCCTGGCCTGAGGGCCTAGAGATAGGGCGGGGGGGAAGTCTGCATTTGAGGAAGACTGAGGAGCTACCTCATGGTGCTTGCCACATAGTAGGTGCTTTGCAAGCATTTGGTGAATGACTGGGGTGGGGGAGGGAACTATGCAGCAGCAGCTGAGTCAGTGACGAGGGGTGGAGGTGGGACAGGCTTAGGGATGCCAAGTCTGTTTGGGACCGGTTGAGCATGAAGCTGGGGGCAGGAGGGCGTTGAGGGGGAGGTGCAGCAGGGCCACATCCCTCCTCGTCAGGGAGGAGTCTGGAGTCTGTGGTCAGGAGTGGCTCCCAGGGGAAAGGGGCCACCTTCCTCTGGGAACCTCAGACACCCCCATTCAGGGCCCCCACTGTTTCCTTTGGACCCTCAAGGGTTTATCTCTACCTCGGAGTGTGCAATTGGCGGAAGGGATGAGGGGATCGGCCCTTCTCAAATGGGCAACTCATGGTGACTCGGCCTCTGGGCCCCAGAACCAGGAGGCCTACTGGCAGGGTCCTGCCTTGGGAGGGTGGTCTCTCTCAAGGTCCCACAGCATGGCAGCAGCCCTGCTGAGACCAGACCCCAGCCTAAATGAACACGTCCTTTCCTCAACCACATTCTGCTTTGCTGAAGCCTGAAACTGACTGGAGCTGGAGGGTCTGGACTGTCTTATCCTCACCTGCTTTCTGCCAAGGGCATCTATCTGGCTGCTCCATGTGAGAGGTTCCAAGGGCAGGAGGAGGGACCCATGAGTTCTCCCACTGTATCCCATGAATAACCCCTGATTCCCACCTGCCAAGTGTGGTCTTCTGTGCCCACTTCTTTTCACTCACACCCATGCTGTGTGACCTCAGGCAAATTCCTCAACTTCTCTGTGCCTCAGTGTTCTCATAAGTAAAATAAGGACATTATTAATATCTGTCTCCTAGATTTTCATGAGGATTTGATGAGTCAGCATTTGCAAATTGCTTAGCGCAGAGCCCAGTACAAGGTCTGGGCCCTCGGAGTATTTGAATATTGTGGAATGATCTTTGGTCTCTACAATGTGGCATTGCAGGAGAAAAGCAGGTTGCAAGTTATACGTCTGTGCTCATTTAGTCTTTTGTCTATCCTGCACATATTTCTAGGGCAGCTGGTGGGTGCCAGCCTGGTCCTGGTTGCTGGGGGCATGGAGATGGACCTGACCTGGCTGTGCCTGCAGGGAGCTGAGTCAAGGGCACTCAGTTATGTTTACATAACAAGATCCCAGTTATGTTTACAGTCATATGCTTATATGGTGCTGGGAGGAAACATACCCTCATGCCCAGGTGGTTGTCTTCTAGGGGCAAGATTATGGCACATTTTATTTCCTTCTCTTTCTTCCTATAGTTCCCAGAGAATCTACTCTGAAGGGCAAAAGTTATCATTTTACTGAGGACTGGCAATGTGCCGCACTGTCCTGAGTATGTTCCACGTACATTTCTCACCGATTTTCCCAGCAGCCCTGTGACTTGGGTACTGTTGTTATCTCTGACTGACAGAGGAGGAAACTGAGGCGTAGGGTCAAACACAGGCACTCTGCCCCAGCTGTCTGGCTCTTGAGCTTGCCTGCCTGCTCTCCACAAACACATGTCATTTGTATAGTCAGAATCATATAGTTTTTATTTCCTCTCAAAGTCCCACAGACAAATCCCTTGCTGGGGGATCCTCTGAGGCGGGACCTGGCTAGGTCACCTCTGTGTCCCCCTGTAGTGACCAGCAGATGGCCTGCTAGTAGGGCCTGTAAATGCTGCACCCAGGTGCAAGTGGGTGGGGGGTGGGCTGGCTGGGTGGCTGGGCCTCAGCCTATATCAGGCCTGGGGTTGTGGGTAACTGGGTCAGTCAGCTGGTCCCATGGGACACCAACTACATAGTGCTGGTGGGCACTGTGACCTCAGTGGAATTGGTTGCCATAGAAATTGGCCTTCTCTGTGTCCAGGCCCTTGACGTGTCCCTCAGGAGGCCCTGGTGATCCCTTGGGCTGTTGAGCAGGTCACCCTAGGGCCTCCCAGCCCCACATCCTCTGAGCTGGATGGTCCCCAGGGGCATGTAGGTCACATCTTCATTGTGCAGCCAGGCAGCCTGAGGCTCAGAGGGTGGAGGGACTGGCTGAAGTTCACATGGGAAGGCGGAGTTGCAGAGCTGGGCGTGGCACTGAGGGCAAACAGCCTTGCCTGAGGCTACAACTAGTCAAAGCATCTTTTCCCCATTCCCGGGTTCTCAGGCAATTCTGGACTGATTCTGGGACCTTCAGCATCCCCTGGAGAATAAACGGAACCCACCTTGCTGGTGTGTCCAGAATCGTACAATGTCAGTAATAGCTGGTGTGACAGGGTGACCTGCAGTGTATCTGGCACCTTACACTGCCTCGTTCAGTTATCACAATGACTCCATCATTTACAGATGAAGAAATGGGGCACAGAGGGACATTGTCATGTGCCTGAGGTCACACAGCTGGTTGGGGGCAGAGCCGAGATCTGAACCTGGGGAGTCTATCTCCAGAGCCCACATTTAACTACTGTGCCATACCCTGCCTTGCTCTGGCGTGTAAAATGCTTTGGGTGGGACGAGGGATATTTCAGGTCTGGGAGCCTCTTAGCCCCGCGCCTGCCAGAGTCAGACCCTGATGAATAGTTACCCATGAGTGAGAGCCATCGCGATTTCTCTTTCTAATCGTATTCTCACAACAGCTCTGTGAAGTCTGCTTTGCTTTATCTCTGCTTTGCAGATGAGGACGCTGAGGCCCAGAAAGGGGAAGTGACTTGCCTAGGGACACACAGTGGGGAGAGGTGGAGCAGGTCTAGTTCAAGACCCCTCCTCCATAACTGGTGTTCGTGCCAAGACCCCGGGCTGCTTCCCGGATCCTCTGGGACAGCCCCTGCCTTCCACCAGGTGAGGCGATGGCCCTAGTAGGGCTGCAGAGACAAGTGGGGAGACCCCAGCCAGGCTTGTTGGGAGCTGGGAATAGTCAGGGTGGACGGGGAAGTGGGAGGCAGAGAGGTGTGGTGGGGTCCTGGGCGTCAGGGGGAATTTCCAACTTAGTTCCCTCTTATGTTTCCTGATCTCTGGACCTTCCAGATTTCTGGCTCAGAAAAATCTAGCTCTTGAATAGTCAGTCACTCTCATCCACTCATGATTGCCTCATTCATTCAACTATTTATTGAACACCTGCCGTATGCTATGCCCTATGCTAGGAACTGAGAGCATAGCAGTGAACCAGACAGAAAAAGCTCATGACAATGATCACATAGTCACATGAGTTTAAAAAAAAACAAGGGACCACATGTTATCAAGGAGAGGCACAAAAGTCAGGGGACTTAATCCAGTGAAAAGATTTGGGGAACACTTCCCGAGGAGGTGACTTTTGAGCTGGGAACTGAAGGAGGCACAAGTTACCCTGGTGAGGTGGTCAGAGAGGAGCATTGTGGGCAGTGGGAACAGTATGTGCAAAGGCCCTGTGGCTGGAGTGAGCTCCAGCCATCTCCTTCTTCAGCCCTCCTGCTGTGTTGCTGCCTTGGTTGCCACTTCTGTCACCTTTCTGCCAGTGTTAGACTATTTTAGTCAGTCATGTATTCATTCAACAAGCCCTCAGTGAGCTCTGTCCTATGTGTTAGGTGCTGGGGACATAGGCATGACTCAGATACTATCCCTGCCCATGAGGGACAGAGGCAGTGACTCAAGGGGAGGTGTGGCAAGTCAGGGCTTCTGATTATTAGGTGATTCTTCCATGCCTGGCCCTGTACCAGGGAAGCCCTTTATAGGTGTCATCATTACGCTCATTTTACAGATGAAGAAACTGAGACTCTGAGAGGCTAATTCACCCAAAGAAGTGAGTACCACTCTTTGGGCCTCAGTTTCCTCATCTGTACAATGGGTGGAGATGGAGGCAGCCCTGCCTGCTCCCGGAATGTCTCCTTCACCCCAGGATCCTCTCTCGTCCCCAGCCAGGACCATGGGCAGTAACAAGAGCAAGCCCAAGGATGCCAGCCAGCGGCGCCGCAGTCTGGAGCCTGCCGAGAATGCCCACGGCGTCAGTGGGGCCACCTTCCCCACCTCACAGACCCCCAGCAAGCCAACCTCCGCAGATGGCCACCGTGGCCCCAACGCAGCCTTCGCCCCCGTGGCCACTGAGCCCAAGCTGTTCGGAGGCTTCAACTCCTCGGACACTGTCACCTCCCCACAGAGGGCGGGGCCACTGGCTGGTCAGTTGGCCTGGGTTGGGCTGCTAGGGTATCCTTGACCCTCCTGGCTGGGCCCAGGCTGCTCTGTGTGTCCTGGGGCAGCGACACTCCCTCTCTGGGTTGCTGTTTCTTCCTTCACTAAAGGGGGAGAGTCTGTGGGTTACTTGTCCTGGAGACTGTTGGGAGTTTCCTGGAGGCTGTGGGTAGAGAAGGACTTTATAAACTGTAAAGTGTGGTACACTCCTCATTGGCTTTGCAGAGTGTAACTGGGTCTAGAGATGAGGACCACTGAGACCCACAGAGAAGGGGAGCATGGGGATCAGGCCAGAGTCTGCTGCTTCATGGTCCAGGCTTTGTCTTATGCTCTGGTCAGCCCAGAGATGGGTCAGGACAGACAGGTGGCGGATGTGTGGCACAGGGGCCCAGTGGTTGTCAGGGAGACTGGGACTCCAGTCTTCCCAGGCTGGGCCCAGTGCCGAGATGTGCCCCTGTGCCCTCTGCTGGCACTTTGAGGGTATAGCAGCTCCAGGCAAGGGATGCTTAGAGAGAGCAGAAGTGGCCCGAGACACGCAGACATAGGTACGCACACAAACATATGCACTTCTACCTGCCACGCTCAGATGGAACCACACGTATAGGGCTGTGCACCCATACAGGACACGCACGCATGCAGAGTGGAAACACCATCAGAGACGCTCACAGACACACAGTGCACACGGAGACACACCCAGGGACACATGGATGGGATGCCCAGGCACAGACACACGCCCAGTGCAGATGTACACAAATACAAACACACATACACAAATGGCCTCAAACTCTCAGATGAAGCACATGCACATGCAGTCAGAAGGCATTCAAAGACACACACAGCACACAGAAACACACCCAGCTAGAAGCAGCACCATGGATACAGGCTCACAGCTACACGAACGCACATATGTGCAGTAAGAACATACAAACTCACAGACACACAGATGTGTGGACCCTCAGACTGAGACACACACCCAAGTGAGACAAATAGACCCACAAACACACCCATTCATTTGCAGCCAAGATCTCCCCACACACCTAAAAACAGCCAGATTCACACACAGAGAGAAATAGAGTGACCCTCCCAGCAGCAAGTTCCTTCATTCACTGGCTCGTTCAGCCCACACTTCTTTCTTGAGCATCTACTGTGTGCCAGGCTTTGGGGCCAAAACAAAGACGCCTGTTCTCTGGGGCTTCTGGTTCTGAGAGCAAGGCAGACACCAAACAGATAAGCTAACACCCAGCACCACTTAACGCCCAGGGTGCACACTCAGATGTGGAGAGATGCACATGCCCCCACCTGCCCTCACAGGGATGCACAGACACTTGGACACAGTGGCCACACATGCAGGCCCACCCCCACCAAACGTGACCACGTCTCTGGGCTGGGCACTGATGGTGTGTGGGAGACCAACCCTGCTCCTCCCGGGTTCAGGGCCCTCTTGCCCGGCCCCTTTCTGTCCTGACACACCCCATCCATCTCTGCAGGTGGAGTGACCACCTTTGTGGCCCTCTATGACTATGAGTCACGGACGGAGACTGACCTGTCATTCAAGAAAGGGGAGCGACTCCAGATTGTCAACAACACGTGAGTGCCTTCCTTCCTCACTGCCCTTCAGGACCTGGTGGGGGGAGTTCACGGCGGGGTGGGGGCGAGGTTCACTCCTGCCACGTGGGAGCTGCTGACAGAGGGCAGTATAGAGCCCTGCACCTGCGCATTCCTGCGCTTGGCAGCACCTGCTGTTGCTCCCTCAGGTGGGGGACCCCTCCTCCCCAGCAATGGGACCCCTCCCCACCCTTGGCCCTCGCTTGCTCCCTCCAGCCCTCTCTCAGCTTCTCCCTCTCTCTGCTTCTCTCTCGCTGGCTCTTAGGAGGAAGGTGGATGTCAGGTGTGTACGCATTTGGTGGGCAGCGGGCTGGGTGGGGGTGCTTTGCTAGGGGTGCGGGGCTGCTGTCTGCATGTGCTTCTACCACCCAGTGTCCCCACCTGTTGTCTCTGGCTCCCTCGGCTGCCCCCCACCCCCAGCGTCCCAGCTTATCTTCCCCCCCCACCAGTCTGGCCGGGTCTTGACCTTAACCCTGAGCTGAGATTGGGGGCCCCTCCCATCACCCATTGTGCTCACCCTCACGCCTCCTCCCATCCAACTCACTCCTCCCCATCTGGCTTGCAGCCCACACCAGCTGCATGTGGGGTCCAGGGCTGGCCCTGGGAGGCCTGGGTGGAGAAGGCCTTGTCTACGCTCTCCTGGAGCCAGGGTATGGCCTGGGAGCCAGCCCCAGTCGCCCCAGTCTAGGCCAAGTGGCAGCTAGAGGGCGGGGCTGGGTCAGCTTATGGAGCCCCTGCTGAGTGCCCCCCTCTGGTGGTGACCACAGGGACGGGCAGGCTGCAGGGCTGGAGGGGTGATGGCCTGGGGGCTGTGGAAGGGCAGGAAGGCTCTTGAGGGCAGAGGAGAATCAGTCCCCCAGTGTCCTCACAGGCCTGGCTAAGGAGGTGGGACATTTCTGCCATCCCTGAGCGTGTCCTGCTGTTCATGTCTCCCTTCCCTTGTGCACGCTGCTCCCTCTGCCTGAAACACCCTTTCTCCCATCTCTGCCTGGCGAACTCCTATGCATCCCTCAACACCCAGCGCAGGACTGCCTTCTCCACGAGGCACAAGGGAGCAGAGGTGCCAGGTGCTGTGCCTGTCATCTTCACCCATGTCTTCCTGGCATTTGCTCCTCTCTGCAATCCCACCAGGGCTGTAGTGTTGGGGGGGGGGGCTGTCTCCATTTTGCAAATGAGGAAACTGAGGCTCAGAGATGTGAAGGCCCTTGTCCAAGGTCATAAGGCGCAAAGCCAGGTAGGAAAGCCAGGATTGGAATTTGGGCAGCAGCTCCCTCCCTTCCTCAGGCTGCGCTCTGGGGAGAGGGAGTTTTCTCAACTCTCCCCACCCCCTTGCATGTCAGAGTCCTGGTGGGGCTCCAGTTCTCTTATTGTCACCTGCTGTTTGCATCTGCTTTCTCCCAAACTGGGAGCTCCTCGAGGCAGCTCTCTGGTCTGCCTCATTTCTGGGTCCCCATACCACCTGCTGTTCAGCACACCAGCAGTGCCCAGCTGGTGCTGGTGAACAGGAGGAACAAACAGTAACAGAATAGCCACCATTGATTGTGCTGTGTGTGAGCTGGTTCCTGTGCTGAGTGCTCTAAGTTACATTATTTTATTTATGTGCTACCACAGCCCTGAGAAGTGGAAACTCTTATTTGCTCCATTTTACAGATGAGGAAACAGGCCCAGAGAGGTTAAGTGACTTGCCCAAGGTCACACAGCTGGTAGTGGCAGAGCTGAAAGGGAATGCCCTCTGACTCATGGCCCTTGCAGGAGGGCTCAGTGGAGGAGCAGTGGAGCCTGGAGAGGGAAAGGCGCAGGCAGGGTGGATGCAGCAGGACAGTGGCTTTGAAGTCTTGGGGGAATCTCACCGTGTGTCTCAGGGCGGGTTCACAGCTAGTAAAGGTGTAGATGCAGGACAGGCTTGGGGAACTTGGACTCTGCCTCTTTCTCCTGGAGTCAGAGGGCAGCCCCCTTCCTTCCTTTGTCCAGCCCTTTTGCTCCCTCCTTCCTGCCTTGTGGGACGGGCTAGGGGAGGTTTGGCCAGGATGGAGCAACAGGAGGGCTGGAGGTAGTGGAGTCTCATCCACAGGAAGCCCCCAGGGAGCAGTGCGGATCCTGGTTGGGGAACGGGGGCGGGTGGATTGGGGTGGATTGGGGTGGATTGGGGGCCCTTCCTCATGTCCCAATGCTCAGCTGCTCCCTTGCCTAGAAGTTGGTTGGGGATAGAGGTGTGGGGTGGCCACTGGAGGAAGAGGAGAGAGAAAGGGATTTGGGGGTGGGGCTTAGTGGGAGATGGGCCACCCAAAATGAGGCGTTCAGGTCTCATACCTCACCCAGGGACCACCCTGCATGTCTTTCCACCATTATTGCTTAGCACCCTTCCCACCTGCCTGCCTGGCCCAACCCACCCACCCTGTATGAGGGGGGGCCTTTCTGAGTCTAGCGTGGGGGCCCAGCCCTTGTGTGGGGGCTGGGCTTGGTGTCAGGGGAGGTTGAGAGCTTAAAGATGAGCCCGTCTGTCATTGGGGTTTGGCCAGGGCTGGCTGGGTGGGGGTTCCCATAGCAGCAGTCCTGGAAACCCTGTTCCATAGATCCTGGTGCCAAATGGCCTTGGTCCTAGTCTCCTAGGGTCCTCTGGGGCCCTAGGTCTGAGGAAGCCCACTGTGGTCTGAAGTCTGACTGCCCTGAGTACACTGACCTGGTGTCTGAGTCTCTAGGAGTCAGGGTCCCTCTGGGTCTGATTCTGGATTGCTCCCTGAACTGCCTCTTCCTCCCACCCAAATTCCAGCAGCTTCTTTGGGGTAGCTTTCCAGCAGTCACTGCCAGTGACAGCACTTTAGTGATCTCTGTCTCCTTGCCCTAGGCATTTGGGGTAGGGGTATGTCAGGACTTCAGAGCCCCCAAAGACCCTCCCAAGACCTGCCCTGGCCTCACCCTCCCCTCTCCTCACAGGCCCCATGGCCCAGGCCTTGGGCTTGGAAACTTGCTGCCTGGGCACTGCCTCAGCTCTGGGGCTGTTGGTCTCACGCTGGGCCACACCCAGCTGCCACAGCTTGTCTGCAGTCCCCAGAGTGCCTCTCTGACCAGTCCCAACAGCCTAAGTGATCATATCAATGCCCAAACTGGCTATGTCCCATGTTCCAAAGCTGCCACACCCTGGACTCACATGCCAACCTGGCTGGACACAGGATTAGGGTCCAAAAAGAGGATCCTGAAGCTCAGACAGGTGAGGTCAGTAGCCTGAGGTCACACAGCTAGTGAACTGGCATTTGGGATGTAAAATCAGAGCTCGAGACTCGTGGCCCAGCGCTTTCTCCTCTGGCCACGTGTGGGAAGGTGAGAAGTCAGACGGGAAAATGTACAGTTCCCTTCTGTCCCTTCTTCCTGCCCATCTAATGAGGACCCGGTCCCAGGGAAAGTGCTGGATGCAGTAAAACTCAACCTGATAGACTGATGCCATTGTTACTTCTGATCGCAGCTATTTGAGGCCGTTTTGAGTCTCCCAGGCCCTTGACATGGGAAGATAGGGACTGATACCTCCATTTCATTGGTGGGCAAACTGAGGCTCACATGATAATCACAGTAATTATCTCAGCCCTCCGTGAGCCCGGCTTGATGCTGGCAGTGTACACACTTTGCTTGCAAGGGATATTCTGTGAATATCATCTCCTTTTTACAGATGAGGAAATTAAGACTCAGAGAGGGTGGGGTCCTTGCCCAAGGTCACACAGCAAATCCTTGCTGGAGACTGGGACTGTGCTGCTATGGTTTTTAAAACATTTTGGAGAGTAGGGAGGGGCACTGTGCAGGTACAGATTTAGATGTTTTCATTTTTTTTTTAAAGCCAAATCAAGATACTAACAGTTCATGCCTATTAAACATCTACTATGTGCTGGGGCCCTGTGCTAGCATTTGACAGACATCTTTGGAGGGAGGCATGACTATTCCCATCATACAGATGAGGAAACTGAGATGGGGATGCAGTGTGGAGGGGCCAAGGTCATGCAGCCAGCAAGTGGTGAGCTGGGATGGCACCCACGGCAGTCCGATGCTGGAGCTCAAACTCTCAGACACCTCTAAAGTCAGGGGCCAGGCTGAACTTGAACCTTGGGTCCTTTAATAAAATTGTGAAGCCTCTTATGAAATAAAACCCCCAAACTGGACTGTGAAACCCCAAACTCACATGTGGGCTGGTGTTGGGAGCTTTGCCGCTGACGTCTGGGTAATGCCAGCTGAATGCCCCTTGCTTCTGGGGCCCCGCTTGGCTGGCTTCTGGGCACTTGCTTCTGGCCAAGTGCTGAGGGCATTCAGGGGCCCTGGTTCTCTCCCTCGCTCTGCCCTTGATTCGCTGTGTGGCTTTGGGCAAATCACTGCCTCTCTGTGCCTCATTTTCCCCATTGGTGAAATGGAGGCTTTGGACTGAGAGATCTCAGAGAGCTGTTCCCTGTGACTTGAGTCCTAATCGTGTAGCTTTGGGCAATTCACTTCCCCTCTCTGTGCCTCAGTTTCCCCAACTCTACAAAGAAAGTGCTGGGCTACTCTAGCCTGGGTGCTGTGTGTCCCTGGGCTGATCCCTTGACATCTCTGAGCCACAGTTTCCTCACCTGGGGGCTGGGGCCCTGCCTTCCTCCCTTGCAGGGTGGCCTTGAGGGTCAAATGGGACAGACAAGTGTGGACACTCCTAGGTGGGTGCACAACAGGGAGGTGGGCGGAGGTTTGGGGCATCAAAGGCTTCTTTCCTTGAGGTGGGACTTGCCCCCTTACCCCAGGGCCTTCCCTCTCCCCCAGAGAGCCCCACGTGGGTTCCACCCCTGCCTGAGTGTATGTGCAGCCATCACACGGCCGAGTCAGACCCACACAGCCCCAATCTTACCCCTTTGCCTTGCTCCATCCAGAAGGGACCCCACACTCTCTGGTTCAGCCTCAGCCCACCCAGCTGAGTCCCAGGGTCTAGGGTGCTCCCTTGTCCTCTGACAGGTTCTTGGAGAGCTCCCCAGCCCTGCTGTCTCCTGGCCTCAGCTTCTCCATCTTTAAAACGGCCTGAAGAATATGGTCAGAGGCAGCTCAGAAGAACCAGGAGCCAGGGATCTGGGTTCAAGTTCAGGCTGTGTGACTGTAGGCAAAGGGCTTTCTCTCTCTGGGCCTGGTGGGGGTGGAGGACATGTCCTGCTTGCTGTGTGTCTTCTCAGGGTCATGGTGAGGTCCAAAGACGGCCTTGGATTGAGAAGAGCTCAGCAAGCGTCAAACCCCACCGAATCCCATAGGGGAGGGTTCCTTCCTATCTGGGAGTCAGGATCCTGGTCCTGGCTGTGTGACCTTGAGCAGAGACCTTTGCTTCTCTGGCCTCAGTCTCCCCATCTGTATAATGGGAGTGGAGAGGGCTGGACTCTAGTTCCCAGGTTGCCCTGCCCATGGACCTCCCTCCCTCCCCACAGACCCTCTCCCTGTCCTTTGGTTGCTTTGGATGTGAGGCCTCTGTGGCTGCTCCCCACCACTCCCCACCCGTCCCCCATCCCCAGCACCGCCTGGCTCTCCTGCTCTCTCCCTAGCTCTTCCTGCCACTCTTTGCCTCTTACCACCCCCATCTCTGCCTCTTCTCTCCTGTTGGGCTCTCGCTTTCTCCTCCCTCCTCTGTGTCTCTGGACCCCCGCTCCAGCCAGACCTGGTTCACATTCAGATGGCTGCAAAGGTACTTCCACCCCCTCCCCCTCTCGCCCAGACCCAGGGGACCCAACCATGCCAGGAGCTCCTCCTGCCCTGTCCCCATCACCTCCTCCTCCTCCTCATGGGGTAGTTAGTATAAAAGTGCCCTGGGCGTTGGGGCCCTGCCACCTTGGCCCCCTCTGGCATGACTCGCTGCGTGACTTTGGGCAAGTCCCAGTCCCCTCTGGCCTCAGTTTCCCCCTGCAGGTGGTAGACTGCAGGAGGAGGCCTATTGTTTTCAGCTGAGGAACCCTTTAGGTATGACCCATGATTTGTGACAGAGGCAATCATTGCTCTGGTGTGCAGGGTTGGGGCCTAGATTGTCACCAGGCCCCAAAAGGGCCATCCCTTGCCCCCACTGAGGTCTCACCAGCTCCCACCATTGGGCTTCCGAATCTCAGGACTTGGGGAGACTTTGAAGTTCTAATTTGACATCCATCTTGGGCAGGGATCTTCTCTCCTGATACAGCTTTGCTTGCCCCCAGAGACAGGAAGCTCCCTCCCTCCCTCCCAAGGAGGGAGCTCTTGGCATTTTGAGATGTCTTGGTACACCTGAGAGGAAGCAAATTGCTTCCCACGCCAAGACTCTGCCCCTGTGGACTTGGGCCTCAGGCTGACCAAGGTCAGTTCTGCCTCGGTCCTAGACAAAGCCCATCTGAGCCAGCTCTGGCAAAGACACATCTGGGCCAGGGAGGGGTAGAGTTCCAGGCCAGCGTGACCTGGCATGCCGCCTGCACCTCACTCGGCCATAAGGGCCCCAGCACAGCACCAGGAAGATCGCAGACACCCAGGCTCACTGCTGATGGCTCCCTTCTCCTTTGCTCCCTCCTTCTCCCCCTGCTCAGAGAGGGAGACTGGTGGCTGGCCCACTCACTCAGCACGGGACAGACGGGCTACATCCCCAGCAACTATGTGGCGCCCTCCGACTCCATCCAGGCCGAGGAGTGAGTATTGTCACCGGCTGCCTATCTGCAGCATCACTGCTGGTTCAGAGTGTCTTTCCTGGGCTGGAGTGGGAGGTCTGGCTGCCCAGGGCCACAGCCACATCCCGGGGAGAGGTGTCACCACCCCTCTCCTCCTTCCCACCCCAGGTGGTACTTTGGCAAGATCACCAGACGGGAGTCAGAGCGGTTACTGCTCAACACGGAGAACCCGAGAGGGACCTTCCTAGTGCGAGAAAGTGAGACCACGAAAGGTATGAGCACTGCTGCTGGCCAGTGGAAGCTGTCTTTTGTAGGATTTTTTTATTGGCAGCTGGTCAGTGTGGGGATCCGAATCCTTGACCTTGGTGTTACAAGACTGCGCTCTAACCAACCGAGCTAAGAGGCCAGCCCTTTGTTTGTTTGAAACTCAGTCTTTTGTGGGTTGTTTGAGCTGGGTGTTACAGAATGAATAGGAGTTTGGTATATGGAGTGGGGTGGGAAAGGCCCTCCCGGTGGAAGAAACCGCAGGATCAAAGTCTGGGAGGTACATCCAAGGTGCACTGAGTAATCCAGGGTGTCCAGAGGTGCAGCAAAAGAAGCTTAGCCTCTCTGGGCTTAGTTTCCTCAGATGGGGAATGGGCACAGTTGTCAGGATGTCTGAGTGTCACACAGCAAAAAGCTTGTTCCCATGGTGGCTACTGATGCAGTGGGCCCCTCCTCCCTCGCTTCACCAGGGGTCTCTGGGCTATACTGGGAGCTGGGGCCTGGCTTTGCGCTTCCTCCCACGGTCCTGGCCTGGCTCTTCTGCTGTCTTTCCCCCACCCAGAGATGAAGATCATCCCTTTTCTCTCCAGCCCCTCTGAAAGTGGGTTGCAGATGCCCCGTCACCATGGCAACCAAGCGGGGCCGCTTCCTGTGGGCCTGGGGCTCAGTGGGAGATGGGAAAGCAGAGCATCCATGTTGTGTGTGTGCACATATGAGCAGTCGTGTGGCTGTGCACATGTGTGCATGCCATGTGTAGGTCGAGGCATGTGTATATGTACACACTGGGATGGAATTGTGTGTGTGTTTCTGTGTAGGGTGAGTTGTCATGGCTTTGTCCTCATGCCCGGGGGCCTGGGCAGCGTGTACCTGTGTGAGCATGTGGCCACAGGCCACCGACATGCCTGTGTGTATGTGCGCAGGAGGTCAGTTGGCTTCAGCCTCGGGCCTGTGGCTTCTACATGCAGCAGCCTGAGCCATCTGCAGACAATCGTGGTTGCCTGATGCAGGCTTTAGTGATGGGTCTCAGCTCTGTGCCCTACTTGCTCGGTGACCACTTTCCCTCTCTGGGCCTCATTGTCCCCTTCTGCCACTTTGAGGACTGTCCAGAGGGAGGCCCTTGGGCCAGGGGGGCTGGGCATCCCTCTGATGCCTGCCCACTACTTGGCCAGGCTCTTGATAATGGCCTTCTCTGGCCGCTGGAGCCTCTGCCCCGCCTCTGGGGCTCAGCCTTGTTCCCTGACTGCACTGCAGGTGTCTCCTGGGCTCAAGTTAACAGAGGATCCTACCCAGGATGGCTGGGCAAGAGGAAAGTTTTCCAGCCAAGAGCATTCCTAGGCTCAAGGGAAGCAGGAAGAGGGCCCCCGAGTCTGGCCCAGCTTGGCCTCTGCAGCCTTCAGGCCAAGCCCAGCACATGGTATCCTGCCCACACACGTCAGATCCTCTGCCAGCCACCCTCTCCTGCCTGAGCCTGCAGCCTTCTTCATGAAGGGACAGGCCCACATGGACACTGCCCTCTGGGGCTCACCCAGAGAGGAGAGCGTAGGCCAGGACACAGGGCCATTCCCAGGCTCCCAGCAAACATTTATTGAGTACCTACTGTGTACCCGGACATTTATATGTGGTCTCACTGAATCTTCCCAGCAGCCTGGAGAGTACCCCCATTGTGCAGAGGAGGAAACTGAGGCCCAAAGAGGGCACATGACTTCTCAAGATCACACAGTTGGGATGCACATGTAGGACTCAGAGGTCTTACCAGGGCAAAGGGTACATGGCAGGACTTCAGCTAGGTGTTCCTTCGCTTGCTTGGCCCCTCCCTTGGTGGCTGCCCCAGAGGCGGGTGCTGAGAGACAGGGTGGGCCAGGCTCCCCTGCCCTGGCCTCCCTTCCCTCCAGTTTTGGGCAGGCACAGAACTGCGTCCAGAACACAGTACTTAGTGCTGTGGCCTGCAGGTTAACGGCATGGTGGTCACCGTGTGCCTCTGGCCCTGCCCTGCAGGTGCCTACTGCCTCTCTGTGTCCGACTTTGACAATGCCAAGGGCCTCAACGTGAAGCACTACAAGATCCGCAAGCTGGACAGCGGAGGCTTCTACATCACCTCCCGCACCCCGTTCAACAGCCTGCAGCAGCTCGTGGCCTACTACTCCAGTGAGTGCCCCCGGCTGCGGCAGGGGAGGGGTCTGGGGGGGGCCCAGCTGCAGATCCTGAGGAGGGGGCTCGGGAGCCTACAGGGGCTGGGGACTTCTGCTCCCCTCCCCTCCCCTCTCCTTCGCCCCCTTTCCTCTCTCCCACACCTCTTCCTTTCCCATCCTCCTCTCCTGCCTCCCCGTCCCTCCTCTTCCTCTTCTCTCCTGCCTGGCCCCCTCCTTCCTCTCCCCCCTCCCTCCATCTTTTCCCTCTCCCCTCTCCCTCCCCCCTTCCATTTCCCCCTGCCTCACCGCCCCCCTCCCTCCTAATCCTCTGCAGCTAGCTGGTGAGGTGGGGGCTGCCCTGAGGCACACCAGAGCAAGCTGGAAGGGAGGGGACATTCATTGACTGGTGGAGTGGTTGTCTCTGCAGCCCTAGAACCGGTCTGAACCGGTTACTGGGCGAGGAGGAGGGGGCGCTAGATTGATTGCTGCAAAGAGGGAGAGAGCAGCAGAGGGAGGGAGAGCTCGGAGCTTGGAGCTCAGCGCTGGCGCAGGACGTGGGTGGGTGCGGCCCACCCGTCTGCATGTGTGAAGCTGCCCCGTGGGCCACAGGGTCAGGGCCTGTGTGTACCCATGTGTCTGTGGCGTGTGGCCGCGGCCTCCGTGTGCAGGTGTGGTCTACTCCCCACCCCCTGCCGCCTCCTCCTCCCAGCTACCTCTAGGATCAGCCGCCACTCTGTCTCCTCTGCCACCCCTGTTCCCCCAGATCAAAACCCTCCAGAGGCTATCTTGGAATCTTAACCGGGTGGTCTAAACCCGGCTGCCTACCTGCCCTCACCTGGAGCCACCCTTCCCCATTCACTCCTGCAGCCTCTGTCCTGCCTGCGGCCTCACCAGCCCAGCAGCTGGTCTTCTCTAAGGGCCTTTGCACAGGCTGTGCCCTCTGCCTGGAATGCTCTTCCCTAGATAACCTCTCACCCTCCTGCAAATCCAAGCCCAGTTACCACTTCTTCTGGGAAGCCTTCCAGGACCTCTTCAGCCCCTACTATGGCAGGCACAGCTCTTCTCCATCACATTCATGGTCCTGGGAGGTGATTAAGGGAAGCTGGGCTTCTCCCTGGACTGGGAGCTCCCCGAGGGCACGTTCCACTGGACTTGTTCCCCACCCGGTCCCTTGCGCCCCTTAAAGTCTGATAAATGAATGAATGAATGAATGACTCAATGAACAGATAAATGCATAAGGCATTGTGGGTCTGTGTAGGGGTCTGCATATACAGATGTAGACTCCTGGCTTTGAGGGCATCCTATGTGTCTCCGAAAGTCTGTGTGTGTACGATGTGTAGGGCTACACACACTGCTGGACAGGGAGGCCTCGGGCTGAATGCCCCACCTGAACACCCTCCCTGTTTCCGTCTTCAGAACATGCCGATGGCCTGTGCCACCGCCTCACCACCGTGTGCCCCACGTCCAAGCCGCAGACTCAGGGCCTGGCCAAGGATGCCTGGGAAATCCCTCGGGAGTCACTGCGGCTGGAGGTCAAACTGGGCCAGGGCTGCTTTGGAGAGGTGTGGATGGGTAAGACTTCGCCCCTACCCCTGCAAGAGAGACCATGGTCCCTCGGGGGACTTTAGTGTCACAGCCTGGGAACCAGACAGATGGCCATCTTGTGTGGCAGCTCAAGGCTCCCTTGGTCTCCCTTCCTTTAGTCACCTGTGCTGAACAACTGGGCTGTATTTTAGATCTGGAGCCCCCCAAGTGCATGCTCAGTGATAAGATGGGCAGGCAGATTTGACATAGCCCAGGCCTCTGCAGACCACAGCACCTGCTTACCAAGAGCTTCTTAGGGCTGGGTGCCTTGGCTACCTGGAGACCTGCTATATAGTCTGGGCCAGGTGGCCTCACTCTGAGCCTCAATCTTCCCAGCTGTAAAATGGGGCTGGTGATAATAGGACCCATGGCTGTGGGAGGGGGCGTGGCATTGTGAGGACACAGGGGCCCAGCATGTGTCCACACTGTAGCTCTTAACTATGGGAAGAGAAGCCCCAGTTCGCAGAGGGGAGCACGGGGAAGCTTAGTGTCTGACACATTCTGTTAACCATTTCCCATCTAACCCTGGAGAAATGGCAATACCATCCTTGAAAATGGGCGCCATGAAGCCCTGACAAAACCCAGGCCCCTCTTGCACCGACTGGTTTCTGCTGACACAGAGGAATCATAGAGGTTGGGGTGGAGGTGAGCATGACAGTTGAGAGCCTGTCGTTTTAGTGGGGGGACCCCAGTGTGCCGTTTACAAGGTTGTTTCATTGGAGCCCCGGTATTCACTATGTCACTGTCTCCTCTTTCCTCCCTGCAGAGGGCTGATGGAGGGTGCTGCAGGGACAAAGGCCTGGAGGCTGGAGGTCAGGCCGAGTCAGGGAAGGGGAGGTGTGGGCCTTGAGCTGGTGAGAGGGGAGAGGGATGAGAAGCTAGCTCTTAGGCACAGGACCTGAGCAAAACCTGGGTAAATCCACAGCATTGGCCATGCTGGTGGCTGCAAAACTCATTCCTGGCTCGGGTATGTGGTGATGTCTGGGGGAAGGGTCTCACTTCCTCCCTGGGTGCTCCAGGTAGACTCACAAAGTGCCACAAACAGATCCCTAGATAGCCTGTGCCAGGAGGGCCACAGAGAGGGGCCTGAGTCCCAATCCTCGAGTCGAAGCCCAGTGGTGGGAAGGAACAGGCCCAAGGCCACCCATCAAAGAAGCCCCATGTCCAGCTGGGACAAGAACTCCGATTGAACACATTGGTCTAGAACATAGCTTCCCCAAAGGCCCCACAATTAAAAAATCAGATAATAGTAAAATGATAATGACACCCCCCTCTTATTTACTGAGCTCTCACAGTGGGCCTGGCCCAGTGGCTAAAATCTCATTTAATCCTCAAACAGCCCCCCAGGGAGGCACAGTAGGATCCACATTTTCCAGATGCGATAACTGAGGCTTAGAGAGAGGACTGACTCACCCCTGGTCTCAGTGCTGGCAGGAGGCAGAGGCAGGAGCCAAACTCCAGCCTCTCTGGCCTCCAAGCCCTCGTGCTTAGTGCAGTGCCTTACTTTTTGGGGAGTGCAAGCTCCAGAGGTGACCGCTTGTTCCTCAGCGGCCCCCGGCCCCCACCAGCACCCATTCTGTTTGCTAACGCCTGAGATGCCTTTGATGCCCTGCCCAGAAGGAACCTGATCACCAGGAGTGAGACATTTGAGTTGGAACCATGGTCTCCCATCCGTCAGGCTAATGTGCTGCTTTTTGGGACACTCCTAGTAATCATAGCCTAGCAACAGCTACTATTTCTTGAGCATATACCAGAGACTCATTTAATCCTTGTAACAGCCCTGCAGGAGCACCCCATCATTGTGCCCATTTTTCAGATGGGGATACTGAGTCTCAGAAAAGGCCCAGGTCTTGGCTGGGCTTGTCACACGGCTAGGGAGGCCAGAGCTGAACTTGGTACCCCAGCAGGCAGATCCCGGGTTCCCATGCGATAGGAACGGGGGTGGTCTCAACTGAGGCAGCCTATGCCTCTCCCCACACAGGGACCTGGAACGGCACCACCAGGGTGGCCATCAAAACCCTGAAGCCTGGCACGATGTCTCCAGAGGCCTTCCTGCAGGAGGCTCAGGTCATGAAGAAACTGAGGCACGAGAAGCTGGTGCAGCTGTATGCAGTGGTGTCAGAGGAGCCCATCTACATCGTCACGGAATACATGAGCAAGGGTGAGGCCTGGGCGGCTGCAGGGACACAAGCTGGCCCCTCGCTGGGCAGCTTCCAAAGACAGGGCAGGTGGGGACGAGCTTCACTGCCCCCCAGCATGGAAGCGCCGTCTGTAAAGGTGGAGTGGAGTAGAATCAAATTCTCATGTCAATGGAAACTTAAAGCAACAATTGTCTTTCTTGTTTCATTTTGTTTTTAGTAATTTCCCCCAGTGTGTCTTCTCTCCCCCCTCGCCCCCGTTTGCTGGTTTTCTAAAGTTGTTTGTCATTGTGAGGCTAAACGAGAACTCCCCCAACCCTCCAAGCTGAGCCATATCTAGGTTGAGTTTCTGGCTTGACCTTGACTTAATTTTTAAATTATTCGTTATTTTTCAAAATTGTACTTTTTGGAGGTATAATATACAAATGATAAAATACACCCATTTTAAGTGTCCAGTTTAATGAGTTTTAATAAATGGATTCTCTGTGCATTCTTACCACAATCAAGGTATACAATGTCTCCATCATCCAGAAAGTTTCCTTGTACCCCTTTGTAGACAGTGTGCTCCAGCCCTAAACCCAGGCAACCGTGGATCTGCTTTTTGTCATTATAGATTTGTTTTGTTCATTCTAGAACTTCATCCTTGTTGTGTCTATCAGTAGTTTGCTCCTTTTTCTGTCGCTGAGGATTCTGTTTACGCATGTGCTACAGTTTATGTGTTCACCTGGAGGTGGACATTCGGTTGTTTCCCATTCTGCTGGCCTTTTGAGTGGCAAATTCCAAATGAGACTTTATTCAGAGATGAGTTTACATAAAATCTGCTGTGCTGGTTGCAGTGAGGTCAGCCTGACCTGGAGGGACAGGATCTGGGAATCACTGCTTCCTGGATCAGTGAGGAAGGGCAGGGGTTAGAGCTGGGTCTCTCTCTGCCCAGGGAGTTTGCTGGACTTTCTCAAAGGGGAGACGGGCAAGTACCTGCGGCTGCCTCAGCTGGTGGACATGGCTGCTCAGGTGAGTCAGTCCCTCCTGCCTCTCCGCACCTTTGGCCCTCAAACACCCCGACCCACCTGGCTCAGCTAATTCTAGCCTCTTGAGTACCCATTCTAGGAAGCTTGCCTGGGTTGCCCCCACGCTCACTGATCTTTCCTCCTGTGTTATGGGGACCACTTATAGGTGTAGTGAGAGGTGGAAATGGGCAAAGGAAAGCCCTTACTTGGGCATCAGGAGTCACTGACTTGCTGTGGGACCTCAGGCGTCAGTTTTCTTCTCTGTAAAAGTCTTTCATTCACTTAGCAAACATGTATTAGTGCTTGCTATAGGTGATCTTCAACAACTTTTTTTGTTATTGTTGTTTAATCCTATCACAATCAGGAGAAGTAGGGATAGGCTATTATTCCCATTTGACAGATGAGAAAACAGGCACAGAGAGGGAACTTGGGGCAGCAGGCACAACCTGGAAGTGATCTGTGTCTGTGGGTCAACTGGAGCCTCTTTTTTATGGTCACCCCACTTCCTTGGCTGAGTCTTCTTTTGTGCCTGCCCTTTGCCCTTTGCCCTGCGCTCTTACGTCCCACTGAGCACTGCTCCTGCTTTTTATGTCAACGGCGTTTGTTGTAAACTGACTTCACCTGCCTGAAGGAGTGTTTGGGAGGGCAGAGTGTATGGTTGGCTCTCCAGCCCTGGGGATGAACCCTGGGCACATGTGGGGTG
Source organism: Cynocephalus volans (assembly GCF_027409185.1). Taxonomy (NCBI): domain Eukaryota; kingdom Metazoa; phylum Chordata; class Mammalia; order Dermoptera; family Cynocephalidae; genus Cynocephalus; species Cynocephalus volans. Next base: position 32,966,339 of record NC_084460.1, read on the forward strand.
ACCCTGGGAAGGGTGTGGGATGGCTGCTGAGCCATGCTCCTGGGTTTTGCCTGCAGATTGCCTCAGGCATGGCATATGTGGAGCGGATGAACTACGTACACCGGGACCTCCGCGCTGCCAACATCCTGGTTGGAGAGAACCTGGTGTGCAAAGTCGCTGACTTCGGGCTGGCTCGGCTCATTGAGGACAACGAGTACACAGCCCGGCAAGGTGGGCGGCGTCCATGGTGGATGTCGCATGGCCTTGGGCAGGTTGCGGCCCTGCTCTGAGCCTCAGTTTCCTCATCTGCCAAGTGGAGATGAGGATGGTGCCTGTCTGGCAGAGCAGTCGTGGCACCGTGACATTGATGAACCTCCCCTCACCTTCTCACTCCTGCAGGTGCCAAATTCCCCATAAAGTGGACGGCTCCAGAAGCTGCCCTCTATGGCCGGTTCACCATCAAGTCGGATGTATGGTCCTTTGGGATCCTGCTGACAGAGCTCACGACAAAGGGACGGGTGCCCTACCCTGGTAAGAAGGGTCCCCACAGCCCATCTTTGGTCCTTGAACCCCTCTGCCCTGGTGGCCCTGGGCAAACCACATCCCTTTCTGGGCCTCAGTTTCCCCATCTATATAACAAAGAGGTTGAGTATCTGATCTTAGGCTCTCTGTATGGTCAGGGCTCTTAGACTCAGGGATGGGACTTACCCGTGGTTGTGCCCAACCTGTCCAAGGCAGGAAGCCCTCTGTGTTGTCCCCATCACCCTGCCCCACCCCACTTTCCTCACCAGAGCCGGGCTGCTCATGCCTCCCTCTGTCCACAGGGATGGTGAACCGCGAGGTGCTGGATCAGGTGGAGCGGGGCTACCGGATGCCCTGCCCTCCTGAGTGTCCTGAGTCCCTTCATGACCTCATGTGCCAGTGCTGGCGGAAGGAGCCCGAGGAGCGGCCCACCTTTGAGTACCTGCAGGCCTTCCTGGAAGACTATTTCACGTCCACTGAGCCCCAGTACCAGCCTGGAGAGAACCTATAGGAGCAGGCAGGGCCAGACTGGCTTCTTGGCTTGGATCCTGGGCTGGGTGGCCCCTTACATGGGGCCTTGCCTCCCTCTGCCTCTCTCTGTGGGGCTTGATTGCCAGGAATGAGGCCCCTCCCTCTTTGGTAGCAAGGAAGGGCTTTGGGACCTCGGGCAGCCCATGAAGGCAGGGTCCACGGCACAGTGACTCTCCCAGCCCCTGCTCTGCCACATGCCTCCTCCCTGAGCTCCCTCCTCGAGCTCTGAGGGTTTCTGGAGGAGGAACTGGGGAGAAGGGCTGGGGCACAGGCACCCTTTTCCTAGCCTCACCTACTCCACGAATCGGGCCCTTTCCCTGCTTCCCATGCCACCCAGGTCTGTCTCAAGAGCTGGCCAAAGAGCCTTTCCAAAGAGGAGTGACGGGCCTCAGGCCCTCAGCCTGCCTGCCCCCTGCCCCTGCCCCTGCCATCCATTTCTGAAATGTCTGTAGGTGGAGGCCGCTAGTCCAGACCCCTCTGCCATTGCTCCCAGGCTGGGCAGCTTAGCTTGACCTGATGGTGGGTACCCCTCAAACCCTGCCCTTCTTCGACCTGAGGGACCCTTAGAGATAATCAATTCCTTGCCTCCACTTTACCCATGGGGAAACTGAGTCCAGAGAGGGATGTGACTTGCCCAAGGTCACAGAGCAGCTCAGGTTGAGGTGGGGTTAGAACCTGGTGCTCCCTCTGTCTTCCTCAGGAACCAATGAGAATTGTCAACAGAAGGCATCATGGACAGACTGGGGCAGCCCAGGGGACAAGGGGCCTGAAGATGGGTTAGAGATAGCAGAGTCCTACTGCCACCGCTCACTGGGCTGGGCTGTCGTGGGGGAAGAGAATGGAGGCAGATGTGGAGCCGAGCCAGGTGGAAGGAACAGGTGCCGGGAGACCAGCTTCAGTCAGGATGTGGGTGGTTTTTGACCTGTGGAGCCAGCAGCCATGAAAGGGAGTGAGCTCCCGGGCTCTGGAGGCAATCAAGCAGAAATGGAAGAGCCAAGAGGCAGGGAGGCCCTGGCCCTGGCCTCAGAAGAGAACCCCAGGTCCTTCTTCCCCCAGGTGGTCCTGTGGCATTTCAACACCTGGTCGCTGCTCTCCTCCCCAAGCTGGAACCCCTTAACGCATGAGTAGGGAAGGGAGTGCCCGAACTGGGGTGAGAGAGGATGGGGGTGCCCACTGCCATGCACCAGGACTGGCTATGTGACCTTGGGCGGCCCCTGCTTCCTCTCTGGGCTGCAGTGTCTGCCCCACATGTGGCAACGGCCTGTGCAACTGCTCAGCTCCTGTCTAGACCTTGTGGCTGGGCATCCATGGTGAGCCCAGCCCCAGGACACCAGGAAACTGCGTTTTGGCCCAGGCTCTGCTGTTCATCCTTAGAGCGTATGGTGGCTTCTCCCTGGGCCTCAGTGTGCCCATGTGTACAAGGGGTGGCTGACAGTTTGTGGCATCTTGCCAAGGGCCCGTGTGTGTGTCTGTGTGTGCACGTGTGTATGTCTTCATGTGCGTCCATATTTAACATGTAAAAACACCCCTGCTCTGTCTCCTAGACACGTTGTACATTTCACCTATGACCCCCCATCATAGCAATAACATTCCCACTGCCGCTGCTGGGGATTCTCGAGCCAGCCAGGCCCTGCCAGCGGGGAAGGAGGCCAAGCAGTGCCTGCCTATTAAATTTCAACTTTCCCTTTCATACAGGTTTATTACCCAAGTCTTCACCCATCCATCCCAGTTAAATCTGGGCTTGCTAACCCCAGCGCGCTCTCAAATCCCCATTTAACTGCCCAAGGCCCTTTGTATAGGGTGACCTAATACTGTCTTTTTTTAAACAAACACAAACAAACAAACAAACAAACAAACAAACAAACAAACAGTGTTTTGTAGGTTTCAGATGACTATGCAGAAGCCTGGGGGACCCCCAGCTCTGGGCAGGGCTTGGGGGTCCCGCATTCCATGGCCCAGGCTTGAGGGGCGGGAGGGGGGATCCAGAATTGGTTGTAAATACTTTGCATATTCTCTGATTAAACACAAACAGACCTCAGAGTTTGGCCGATGGTTTATTGAACATCTACTGTGTTCTAGAGAGTGAGAGAGGGCAGGATGTGAGAACAAACTGTGGTCAGAGGGGCCTTTGTCTGGGCAGCACTGGTAGTTGGATGGCTTCAGGCCAGGGGGTGACATGGTCAGATTGGAGGCAGCCATGGCAGATGTTTGGGCACATCTACACCTGTGTTTGAGAAGTGAGCACATCTGGGAGAAGCACCAGGCACAGCCTAAGATTCCCAAAGTGTGACAAGTTCAGGACTCAGATACCTGTGGTGGATGGTGGCAGTTGACACTGGGGACTGGGGCAGGCTGTCAGACCTGTGTGGAGTTGCTGGTGTGTTCACAGGGAGATCACAAATACACTGTGCGGATTTGGCTGCGTGTGTGCTATTTGTGTGTTTCCTAGGAGTGCTGGGCAAGGGTGGGGGTAGATCAACAAAAGTCCTGGGCATTCTGAAGAAAAATCCAAAGACCTCTTCCTCCCCCAACACCAAAGGACACAAACTGGAAAGCTGATTTGCAGCAGTCTATATGAAGATACTTATTTTACATCAGATCACACACCTATGCATGAGTCACCTCTGGTCATCATAACATTGCTTCATTAAAAACAAATTTCAGGGGCCGAGCCCGTGGCGCACTCGGTAGAGTGCTGCGCTGGGAGCGCGGCGACGCTCCCGCCGCGGGTTCGGATCCTATATAGAAATGACCAGTGCGCTCACTGGCTGAGTGCCGGTCACGGGAAAAAAAAAAAAAAAATTTCAGTTCGGCTCCCCAGACTGGCCAGCCACCAAAAAAAAAAGTAAAAATAAAAGCAAATTTCAAGAACTGGACATTTCTCTGTTCAGTGTTAATTTTGCAAGCCAAATGTACTACAGTGTCCAGGTCAGCAGGGACACCTGGAGGTGGGGTGTGGAGCAGAGGTGGGGTGTGGACGTGAGTGTGGCAGCTTTCTTCTGTTTGCTCCTGGGAGTGCGTGCCTGGCCGTGTGTGCCTTTGTGTTCCTGTGGGTATGTGTGTGGGCCTGTTTGCTCCTGGGTGTCTGTGTTTGTTCATTGGCGTGCTGTTTGGACGTTTGTGTGTGGGTATGTCTCCAGGTGGTCTGTGAGTCTGGGCTCCTGGGGCTGTGTCCCAGGTGTGTGTACCTGGGTGTTAGAGGCATGAGGTGAACGGGTCTGCCTGTTCGGCCGCGTGCATCGGGCGTGTGTATTGTATGGATACATGCAGGTGGATCGTGAGCCTGTGGGCACAGAAGTGTGGAGCTGCGTTCACAGGGACGTGCGTGGGGCCGGTGTGTGTCGGTGTGAGCTGGGCCCACGTGCAAGCACGCCGGGGTCGCGCGCCTGCCCGGCGGGGACAAAGCGCTCGCCCGCGCTGCGCGGCGGCTCGGCAGTGCGCCTGCGCGGCGCGGGAGGCTGGCGGGTTCCCAGGGGCGCCCCGGGGCGGCGGACGGGGCGGGGCGCGGGCTTCCCTCGCTCGGCCTCTCCCGACTGTCAGTGCTTCTGCGGCTGTCTCTGGCGCTCTGTCTGGACGATTTTCGGTTTCTTTCTGTTCCCCGCCCTGGCCCCCCTGCTGCTGTTTCTTGGCCTTTCTCTCTGTGTCTGTGCTTCTGAGTTTCTGTGTGTGTCCCTGTGTCTCGCTGTTGCTAGTTTCTGTCTCTCTCTCTCTGGGCCTCGGTGCTGCCTCTTTTTCTCTAGTCTCCCCCTTCTCTCCCCTCCTCTGTTTCCATCTCTAAGATTTTCCTCTCGGTCCGTCCATCTCTCCACATCTCTGACGTGTCCCCAGGCCCTCCCACACCTCCATGCCTCTGTCCGGGCTGTTTCCACCCCCGGGAATGCCCTTTCTTCCCTCTGCAACCTGGCAAACTCCTAGTCATCCTTCAAAACACATCTCAGAGGCCACAGACCACCCCTGGGGCTTTCCCTGACCCCTGGGATCGGCGGGGTTGCCGTGGTGGTTCAGGCAGCTGGCCCACCAGACACTGGAGAGATCCCCGCTGGGGAGCCCAGGTCAGGCCCAGCAGGCCATGTCTGGACAGGGAAGGGGGCGGGAAAGCCGCTGGGGCCCTCCCTCCTCCTGCCTCTGGCTCCCTCTCTGGTTTTCACTTCCTCACTCCAGGCCTGGGCCTGTGTTCAGCTTGCTTTTGTTGGACTCTGCGTGTGAGCGAGACAGAGATACATCCAGAGACAGAGTGGAGAGCGAGAGACGGCCACCCTGCCTGGCCACTGCCAGGTCCCCATTTGCACGTCCTCTTCAGCCCTGTCCAGTTTCCAGCCGCTTCAGAGGAAGTGAGACTCTGGGACCCTGTGGCCCCTCCGCCTTCCCTTTCTAGCTTCGATTGGTTTTGCTCTTATTCTGCATGCATTTTTTCTTTTTGAGAAAAATAATATGTTTTCTCCCATGACAAAAATACTATGTTCCTTCTGGCAGACTAGGAAAGATACAGAAAAGCACAAATAAGAAGAAAAAAGAAGCCGCATAATTTGTATCCCCTACTCTGTCCCTCCCGCTTAGAGGATGGGGCATGTCTCCAGGGTGTGTGTGATCTGTCACCTGCTCTCTGGGTCTCCTGGTCTCTCTTCTCTGTCTCTGTTTCTGCACCTCTGCATCCTCTGGGCCCTCATTGGTTGGCTCTCCTCCTGGGCTGCTGGCCTGTTCGTTCCATCATATGTTCATACATAAAACTTGGGTTGAAGATTTCCCCAGGCCCAGTCCTGCCTGGCCCTTGTGTGTGTGTGTACTGTGACACTTGCATGTGTACGTGTGTGTCAGGTGCTCTGTGCCCCAGCTGTGTGTGTTCCTGCAGCCCCTCCCTGTCTCCCTTTCTCCACGGTTTCATTGACCTCCCATCCCAGCGTTGCACTTCCAGTGTGTAGAGTGTGTGCAGTGTGTGGTGTGTGCCAGGTGGGATATGTGTGTGGTGTGCTGTGTATGCTGTATATGTAGGGTATGTGTGCTGTGTGGTGCACGGTGTGTGGTGCCTGGTGTGTGATGTGTAGTGTGTGGTATATGGCTTGTGGAGTGTGGTGTGTGTGGTGTGTGGTGTATGTGGTGTGCGCAGTGTGTGTGGTGTGCAGTGTATGTGGTGTTTGGTGCGTGGTGTGTGTGTGGCACACATGTGCCCCTGGTGTCCCTCCCAGGCTGCAGCCCCTTCGGTGTCATGGGTCCCTTCATTCATCCTGTGCTCTTTTCCTCTGGTCCCTCCCTCATAAAATTCTCCACAGCAGATCTTGTGCTGGGCGTGTGCATGCACACACACACACACACACACATACACACACACGGAGTCCCTTGTATACATACACACACATACACAGAGTCCCTTGCCTGCATGTTCTCTCATTTCTGTCTTCTTTTCCCATTTTCTCTCAGGGACTCCAAAAAACCGGCTTGCAGAGAGAAAAAGAGACCAATAGAGACTGACAGAAACACAGAGACAGACACAGGACAGACAGGGGAAGGGACCCAGCTGGAGACAGGAATGTGCTGGAGTTGGGAGCAAGAGGGAGGGACAGGGAGATGAGCTCTCTGTCTATCCATCTGTCTGGCCCATCCTGATTCTCCGTCCCCAGCCCTCCCTCCTCTGGGGCTCTTCCCACCTAGTGCCTGACGTCCCTTGCAACCTGCACCAGGGGATCCAGGGCCTGTGTCCATCTGTCTAGCCTTCTGTGTGTCAGCCTCTGCTTCTTGCCTCCCTCTTGCTGTGGTCTCCTTAAATGCCAGTCTCTGTCTTTGACTGTCCCATCCCCAGGGTGGGGCACATGTATGAGAGCTTGTGTGTGTTGTATATGTGTCTGGATCCCTGTGCCAGCGGGTCTGTCTGTCTGTCCTGCCTCCCACTGACCTCCCTTCCTTCTTCCCTCCCTCCCATTTTTGCTGCCCTCTCAGGGTGTGTGTGCATCTGCGTACTTGTGTGTCGGTGCCTGTGTCCCTCGCCCGCCCCCTTCCCCGTCCCTGAGGCTGCTGAGACTCTTTGCCTCTGGGGCGTTTTTCTCCTCACTCCCCATCGTGGCCCAGCCTCAGCTTTAGGCTTGCCTCTGGACAGTTTCCCTGGTGACCATCCCCTGGACATATCACCCTCAACTCCCCAACTCAACTTACCTGTCCACTCCCACTCCCTCTGCCGCGGGCCCCACCATCCAAACTCCAGGCACTGGGCCACATGCCCAGCCATCTCTCACCTGGCCACACTCTGCCATGGCCTTTCGCTTCCTCCTCCCACCCCTGGCCCTGCTCACAATCCTTTGTCTTCCTTACCTGCATTCCAGGCCTTTCCAGGCTGGCTCCAGCTGGCCCATGGCATCCTGATTCCCTGACTGTCCAGGCCTTGCCCACGCTGCTCCTTCTGCCTGACCCTAACCATCTTTTTCTTCAGTCTGGAAATCCCACCTCTTCTGGGAAGTCCTCCTGATTTCCCCCATTTCCTGGGCTCCCTTGTCTCTGGTACTGCCTGCAGTGAGATCTGTCCTAACCTTGGCCTAGCATCACCTAGTCCCAGGCTGGGTACCCAACCAGAGTCCCATTATGACTTTTGTGGGCCCCTAGGCACCTTTGCTCTTGCTCAAAAAAAAAAAAAATTATATTTTATAATGACGTAAAAATGAATGTATTAATATCGCATATTAAAACACTTTCATTGAGCTAACAGTTCCTTGTTCTTCTGGTCTTAAGAGCAATTAAAGCATTTTTAGGGACCCCTAAAGTATCATGGGCTGAGTGAGCGCCTTCCTCTGTGCTGGGCCTGGGCAAATGCTGCTCTTGGCAGGCTGTGTCCTTGCACCTTCCACCCTCTGTATCTTTCTTCTCTGTTTTGTCCCCTGCAGTCTGCCCTTGTGTGTGCATCAAAACGAGATGGTGTGTGTGTGTGTCACATCCCCTGTCTGTGTCCCTGTGTCCCTCTGTCCATCTCTCTCACCCTAGCAGGTTTGTCCCTTCCTCCAAAGTCCTCCCATTCATTCATTCATTCCCCTGACAAACATGTGTGGCCCTTTTGTCTGCATGTCTGCCAGGGAGCAAGGGTCTGACTCCTCATCTGTGCTCCAGACCTCTTGCCCTCCCCAGTGCACAGGCTTGGATTTCCAGTGTGGGCTGTGCTCCCTGCTCCCCTGCCCCTTACCTGCCCACCTTCCCCTCCTCCAGATTCAGGGGTCATTGCCATCGGCTGGGAGGTTTGTTTCCTTTCACTCCTTCGGCTCTTCCTAAAACACTCATCATGAAGCAGCTGCTCCTGCTCAGCTGTGTGTGTGTGTGTGTGTGTGTGTGTGTACTCACCACTGCCCGCCCAGCTTCCCCTATCTTGACTACTCCAGATGTGCTTGCGCCTGTCTTTCCACCCACTCCACGTCTCCCTCCCCTCCTCATCCACCCTCTGCTTTTCTGCTTTGCTTTCACGCAGGTGTGTGAGTGTTTGTCCACTTGCTCACTCATTGGCTCATTCATTCGTTCCTTTGACAACTCTCCGTGGAGCACCTACTGTAGGCGTGACACTGGCTGGGGGGGCTGGGGGTTCAGGGGTGAGGAAGATCAGCCAGGGTCCAGCCCTAGACAGGCCACTTGCTGTCTAGAGGGATGATGAACAGAACTGAGGCAGAACGGCCCACGGTCTCAGCAGAGGAGACGGGTCCCGAGCTTCTCCAGAGGGTCAGGGACAGTCCTCCTAAGGGAGGGGAGCTGAGCTGGGGCCTGAGGGAGGAGTGGAGTGAATAGGTGGGGGGAGGAAGGGGCTCCAGGCAGAGAACAGCACCTTCAAAGGCCAGGGTGGGACTAGTGTCAAATCATCCTCGTTCTACCCTTTTCTGAGGGTTGTGATTGTGTGTGTGTGTGAGAGAGAAAGGACAGACAGACATAGAGACAGACACCCAGAGAAGGTGAGAGGGGCATACAGACAGCTCCTGTTTTTCCTCTGTTCATCTCCATCTCTCTCCTTCCCTGTCCTCTCTGGGCCTTCATCGACATTTTCTGTGGGCTTCTTGCGTGTGTGCGTGTGTGCGTGTGTTTGTGTGTGCATGTGTGTGCTCGTGCGCACATGAGGACGTGAGTCCTTGGGTCTGGATCCCCCGTCCTCACCCTCCCTGCACCCCCCGATTCCCCACACTCCTCTCCCGCAGTCCAGCGTGAGTGTGATGTGCGGCGTGTCGCATGGCTGTCTTGTGAAGTGTGTGGCGTGCGTGGTGTGCGTGGTGCATAGCGTTTGTGCAGAGGGCGTGCGTGGCATGTGGCCCCGGCTATTGCCTGCCGCCCGTGGGCTGTGCTGAGGGCCCCTCCCCTCCGCCGAGGCATCTCCTTCTTCCTTCCATTCATTCGCTGTTCTTTCATAAAACCCTGATGGAGCCGTTCTTGTGAGGCAGCCCAGGGTGGCCCGGCTGCATCTCTGTCCCTCTGTCACCATCTCTCTCCTTTCCCCGCTCTCCGCTTTTGTTTTCCTGTCTCTCTTTGTCTCCGTTTCTGTGTCTGTTTTTCTCCTACTGTCTTTGTTTTGTTCTTTCTTGTCGTCTCTCTGTTTCTGTTTCTCTCTCTCCGTCTGAGTCTCTCTTTGTTTCTCCTGTCTTTGCTTCTCTTGGGTTTAGCGTGACTGTGTGTCGCCCCACTCAGGCATTCATTAGCTTTTCCCGTGAAGACGTGACTGCAAAGTTGTACGTGAGTGTGTGCGTCGTCCCACGACATGTCTTTCTCTAGCTCTTTCCAACAGGGGTGGCCGCTACTCCCCCTCCCACTCACTTCCTCACCCCCACACTGTCCCGGTCCTCTCAGGCATGTGTGTGTCTGTGTGGTGAGGGGAGTCTGGCTCCTCATCTGTCCCCTGGGGCTCTTGCCCCCCAGTGTCTACTGCCTGGTTGGACTTCCAGTGTGGGCAGCGGCTGCCTCCCTTGCTCCATTTCTGGGGGTCACCGCCATCAGCTGGGGTTTGTTTTCTTCCACTCCCATGGCACTGCCTAAAACACTCATTGTGGAGCAGCTGCTCCTGCCCAGCCGCACATGCGTGCGTGCGTGCGAGTGCGTGTGTGTGTGTGTGTGTGTGTGTGTGTGACACAGAGAGACTGGGTCAGAGCAGCCTGCCTGCCCCTCTCTGCGGGGTTCAGCTTTTGTGCTCACTCTGTTGAGTCGCTTGCAATTTGTCCCTCCGTTCACTCAGCAACCCTGAGTGTCTCCCCTGTGCTGGGCTCTGTGGGTGTGTGCACGTGTGTGCGTGTGTGTGTGTGTGTCGCTTCCTGTCTCTCCCTCCATCCCGCCTGCTCTTGCCCTGTCTCTAAGGTACTTCTGAAACCTGCCTTACTGCTGTGTGTGTGGCATTCACAGAGAGAGACTTCTGTGTGTGTCAGTGTGTGACAAGCTGTCTGTCACTGTGTCATCTCTGCCACTTTATTTAATCCTTTGCTTCACTCTGGGTAATTTCCTTTGTATTTTCTTTTGGTCAACACATGCTGAATAGCTCCCATGAGGTGTGCACGGTGTGTGTGTGTGTGAGAAACAGACCTCCTCTCACCCCTGGCTTGCTGCCGTCCTCTGCATCTTGATTTTCTAGCCCTGTCCATATCTTTCTCTTTCCCCACTTCCCCCACAGTCTCTCCTTGCTGCTTTCCACATCCATCTGAGGCTCTTTCCAGCATTTGCTTTCGCTCAGTGGATGAGCATAGGGTGATCTGTCTGTCTGTCCATCCATCTGCTCATGTGTCTGTCTGTCCACCAGGTACTTCTGGGCCCTGCCCCCCACCCCTTTCCTGGGTCTCCACTGTTGTCCTCCCGCTGCACACTCCTGCTGGGCTGTCTCAGAGCCCACCTCCCCCCAGCCTTTACCTCACCCCCCAACCCTGGGTTCCAGGCCCAAGCACACAGCTGCCTCCTGGGCCGCCCAGCTGCACACACTTCAAGGCCCATCCCAGACTCAGCATCTTGCCTGTCTCCTTCCCTTGAGGGGGCCCCCTTGGGCCTGCCTCACCTCACCTCCAACAGGTCACCCTGGCCAGGCCATTCCACTGCCCCCCCATCCCAGCTCAAGGTGATTTCCTTCCTGCCCTGTGGACTGCCTCCTAATTTGTGTCTCCCTGGGGGGGTCTCTCCCTTTCCACGTGAGAGTCTAGGAGTTGTCTTTCTCTTTTGGCCGCATTCCCTTTTCATTTCCTTTTTTCTCTGATGTCGTCAGGGTTTGTTCTTACCGGGGCATCATTTGCATGTGTGCATCCCCTTCCTGTCTCCCTGTCTGACGCATTTATCTTTCCTTCCCTCTTTTATCCTTTCTCTCATGTTTAAAAATCAGGGTTTAATGTACGTACCATAAAATGCACAAATCTGAAGTGAAAAACCTTGATGAATTTCACATGCGTCCACACCTGTGGATCTGCCACCCGGAGCAAGAAACAAACCTTCCTGGCCGCCAGCAGGCTCCCTCTGGAGCCTTCACCCCAGCACTGTTTATGCCCATTGTTTAAAATCCAAAACTTGCCTGGGGTTTTTTCTCACTGTGTGTGTGTGTGACATTCTGTCTGTCTGTCTGTCTTGGAACTTTCCCAGCTGTTGCTTCCCTTCTGGGAGTCCCTGTCTTTGTTCCTCCACTCAATCAACATTATTGACTCCCTCCTAGGGGGCTCTGTGTGAGTCTAACTCCCTCCCCTCCGCCCTCCCGCTCCCGCCCCGCTCTCAGCTCTGTCTCTAAGTCTTTATTGAATTCTGCCTCTATTCTGTGCATCATGCAGGAGTGTGCGTGTGTGTGTGTGTGTGTGTGTGTGTGTGTGTGTGTGTCTCGCCTGCTTGCCCACCACCTCCCCTTGCTCTCTGCTTCCTCCCTCTCTCTCTCCCACTCCTGGGGCTCCTTCTAGATCTTTCCAGGTGAGCCTGGCCATATTCCTCTCTCTTGCCCTCCCTCCCCTCCTTCCTTCCCTTGCTGTCTTTGAGGGGTGGGTGAGAGGTCTTCCCACTCTGTGCCTGTCCGGCCTGCCTTCCTCCTCCTCCCCTCGCACTCCCTGACCCCTTTGGCAAATGCTCTGCTCCACAAATGAGCCACCGAAGTCAGAGTCTCTAGCCAGGATCTCAGAGCTGGGCCCTGGAGCCCCAGAACTGTCCACTCATCGCAGTCCATCTCCCCGGCTGCAGAACGACTGCACAGCCCCCACACTATTCTCCCTTCCCCGTCCCAAGCTGTCTTGTCTGTACCTCCTACCTGTTCCTGTCCAGCTGCATTTGTGCTGGACTCCCGGAATGACTCCCACCATAACCTTGGCCACCTGCTTTGTTCTCATCATCCTTGACTTCTCGGGCATCTAACTCAGTGGACGTGTCGGTTCCCTGAGCCTTGTGACACTGTCCCTGGAGCCTCCCCCACCTCCAGGAAGGCTCCCATTCCATGTCTTGCCCTTCAGATGTGCTGTGTTGCTGGTGGCCTCCCCCACTCTGGGTCTCACCTCCCCCTTTGGAGGGGCCACCCCTGGTCTCTGTCCCTGAGGTCTGATCTCCCTGTACACCTGCCTCCCAGACATTCCATGGCACCTCACCAGGGAACTCAGAGCCCCTGGGGAACACTGCTTGCATGCCCAGCCACACCCAGCTGGACCCAGTGCTAATCCTCATACCCGCTCCACTCCTTGCCCATGTCCTGTCCACATGGCCCCCACATGGGCCTTGTCCCATTCCTTCTTCTCCCCCCACAGTGCCTTGTCTTGGCTTGGACCCTGTCTCCCCTCCTGGGCCATACTCCAGTCCCCTCCCTGGCTTCCCTGTCACCTGTTGGAGTGCTCTGGCCTGCAACTGGCCTGCATCAGGCGGATTTGGTTGTACATTCGGTGAACACTCACTGATTGAGGGCCTGCTGTGGGGCAGTCCTGGGGACACAGGCATATCCGTGCCCCAGCCCCCTGGTCTGATAGGGGGACCCCGAGTCTGGTCTGCTGGGGTGTAGGCACACACGGGTTCTCCTCCTCACCATCTCCTGCCCAACCACCCTCGTTTCCTTCCATCCTGCCCAACCACCCTCGTTTCCTTCCATCCTGCCCTGTGCGCGTCCCACCGATCTCTCCCATGGCTGCGTGTGTGTGCATTTTGGTCTGTCTCACAGTGAAGGTTTGAGCATCCGTCTGTGTCAGGGGACTTGAGGCCTGTCTCTGAGTGTCGGAGTGTGTGTGTCTGTTCTGCCTGTCTCTTGGTGTGTCAGTGGATATGTTTGTGTGTGCATTTGACTGTCCAGCATCCTAGTGTCTGATTTGTGTGTGTGTATCTGTTTCTCTTTGTCAGTGTGTGTGTGTCTGACAGTTTGTGTGTCCTGACGTGGGTTTCTGGCTGGCTGTTTCTGTGTGTGTGGATGGAGGTCTGTTGGTCTCTGTACTTGTCCTGCTACGTGCCAGCTATCTGTCTCCATGTCTCTCTGTGTGTCTGTATTGGCATGTGTGTGTCTGTCGGTCACTTCCATTAGTGTGTAGTGATGAGTTGGGGTGTATCTGTCTGTGTGTCTCTGGGAAGAGCCTGCCTGGCTATGCCTCCCTGAATGCAGGGATCTGTCTGGGTGATTCTGTCCATGTGTCCTCCCTTCTCTGGACATGTCACAGGCTCCTGTCTGTCTGTCTGGCTACATGTCATCCCCACCCCCTCGCTGTCTGGTTCACATCCTTCCCTCCCCCTCCGCTTCTTTCTCTGCATCTCCTGTCCTGGGGGCTTTGTCAGGGTCTGCACATCACTGTCTGTGTCTTGCAGCCTCACCAGCCGCAAGCAGGCGGCATGTGTCAGGGGGCCCTGGCTGAGACCCCTCTCCCTGCCCTGTGCGCTGTGCATGCGCGTCATCCAGCAGCCCACGGGTGTGGGGGTCTCGCCTCACCGCTCCCGCTCTCCGGGCCCCTCCCTTTCTCCCTTTGAGCCTTTCTTGAGCTTTCTTCTCTTCCTTTCTGCATCTGGCCTGCCTGTGTCTGTGCTGCTCCCCACTCTCGCCCCTCCTGTTGCCTTTCTGCTGCTGGGCAAATTTGCTGGGAAATTTTCCGGGTTTACTTGAGTTTTCCATGAACAGACCCTGAGAGGGTCAAGGCTGGAATGGGCCCGGCAGGGGCCTGGCATGCTCTTCTGTTCTTTCCTCCCCCCTGTGCTTGCTGGGGTTCCATTTCCCTCCAGGGATGCCCCACTGTGGAACCAAATCCAAAGCACTTGCCTTGACCTACAAGGAAAGCACTTTGGCTCTAGGGTTCTGCGCAAGGTTATCCACAGCCGCCTCCTCCTGCCACGCCCTCTGCTCCACTCACCCTGCCCTTGCTGTTCCTTAAATGCAACATGCTGCTCCCTCCCTAGGGCCTTTGCACCTGCTGTCCCCTCTGCCCGGCACACTCTCTCTGCAGAGATCGTGTGCTCACTTGCTCACCTCCGTCAGACCTCTGCTCCAATGTCCCCTCTTCAGAGAGGCCTTCACTGACCACTTTGTTTAAAATAGCATTCTCTGTTTGTCTTCCTAGCACTCATCATTCCCTGCCATCACCTTACATATTGATTTTTTGGTTTATTTTCAGTCTCTCACACCACCCTCTGCCCCACGTGGGCAGGACTATGTCTGTCTTGTCTGATGCTGCATCTCCAGCCCTAGAACAGTGCCCAGCACATAGGAGACGCTCAGTACTTGCTCACTGACTGAAAAGCTAATTTCCAAGCTGGTCTGGCTGGGATGCAGCAGAAATGCCGTCTCTTGTCTGCCCAGTCCCCAGGGAGGCATCCCCCAGCTCCCTTCTGCCCACCCCTGTGGCTAACTTGTCCCCCACACCCCTGTAATCTTGGCTGAATTGCTCCCTGGCCAGCCATCAGAAAAAAAAGAAAGAAATGGGACATGGCTGGCTCAGGTCCCTGCCTCGTCTCCCTGGTCTCCCTGACTCTTGTCTTATCCTCTGGACCCTTTTCTCCACACAGTGCCCAGTGCCAGTTCTGAAAGGCAGCCTGATCCTGCCACCCCCTGATTCACAGCCCCCGAGGCTCCCACCTCCGCCCACTATCTCCTGCTTCTAAGGCCCCCCCAGCCTCCCCTCCCTCATCCCCACCACAGCCCTTCATTTCATGCTTCTAACCTTTGCATACGCCAGTCCCTCTGCCCAGAAATCCCCTTCTTCACCTGCCTGCTTGTGGAACTTCAGTGCATCTTTTTATTTATCTTTTTAATTAAAACATTTTAAATTGAGAAGAAATTCATACACATAACATAAAATTAATCATTTTTATTTATTTATTTGTTGGTTTGTTGGTTTGGTTTGGTTTTTTGGCAGCTGGCCAGTATGGGGATCTGCAAAATTAACTATTTCTTTCTTTTTTTTCTGGTGGCTGGCCAGTAAGGGGATCTGAACCCGTGACCTTGGTGTTTTCAGCATCATGCTCTAACCAAGTGAGCTAACCAGCCAGCCTCATTGTTAAACAATTCAGTGGCATTTAGTTCATTCACAGCATTGTCCAGCCGTCATGTCTGTCTAGTTTCCAAACATTCTCATCACCTCAGAACAAAATCCTGCACCTGTCAAGCAGTCACTCTCCCCTCCCCTCCCCTCTACCTGTCCTTGGTATCCAGCAATCTGCTTTCTGTTTCTAGGGACCTCTCTCTTCTGGACATTCCATATAAATGGAATCATACATGATGTGACCTTTTGAGTCTGTTTTTTTTTCACTTAGCATGATGTTTGAGGCTCATCTATGTAGCATATATCAGTATTTCATTCCTTTCCATGGCTGAATAATATTCCGCTGCACGCCTAGACCACACTTTTTTTATCCGCTATGCATCCTTTTGAATCTTAAGGGTCCTGTCTTGGGAGAGCTGGACTGTCCCTTCTGGGCCCTCTGTTCCTGGGATGATCCTGGCCACTCTGGGGCCAGCTCCAGAACCTCCACTTCCAAAGCAGTGTCTCTCACCCTCCGTCCCGAGCCACCTACTGTGGCCACCTCTTCACCCTCCCTGCAATTCTCCCTTTTTAAGTCTCTCCTCCTGCTACCACTTGGTGCCTGCACTGCCATCCATCATCCTTTCCAGACACCAACTCTGTCCTTCAGTGTTTCAATCTGTACCAGCCAGCCCCTGGTACAGCCCAGGCCTTAGCCTGGGTGTCAAACCCCTTCACACCTTTCTCTCATCACCTCTCAAGCCTTATCCCTTCCCTGTCACCCCGCACACCAGCTACAGACGGCCTCCCACTCTCAGAGCTCCCCCTGCATTCTCACCCCTCCAGGCCTTTGCACCTGCCATTTTCTCTGCCTGAAGTGCCCTCTCCTGCCCTGCCCTTGGTGTTCGGGCACCTGGTTCCAAGTCACCTCCCCTCTAGACTGGTAGATTGCTCTTAGCCTTCCCCTGTCCCTCCCAGCCCCAAGCAGAGTGTGTCTTCCTGGTGGCTTCTGGAGGGAAGGGGCTTCCAGAGTAGCTCCCTGCCCACTGTGCGCTGGTGGTGTCCATTTGTCAGTCTGGGCCATTGATTGCTCAGCTCTGGGCCCCCCAAGCCCAGGATAGGGCTCCCCTTCAGGCAGGTTTGGAGAGGGACTTGTGGGTGATGAAAGGAGGGAAGACAGAGAGGGGGGCATGTGTCCTGGCCCCTTGGCCCCCTCCCCCTCTGAGTGTCTCCTGCCCCAGCTTTCTCTCACCCTTTGCGTGTGTGTGTGTGTGTGTGTATGTGTGTGTGTGTGTGCGTGCACGCTCGCGTCTTTCTGTCCGTCCGATTGTCATACCTTTATCCCTGGAGCGTTAGGTGGCTTTGTGCTCTGTTTGAGCATTGAATGCTTAGCTCTGTGTGTGTCTCATGATGCCGCACACACTGCTTCTCTCTCTTGGTCTGTCTGTCTGTCTGACTGTCTCACCATGCTGTACTTCTTCCTTTCTCTCTGCTCTAGACCTGGGGGTCATTGTCATTCTTTGAGCATGAGAGAGAGAGAGAGAGAGCGCCCCTGCCCGGCCCCTCTGCAGGGTTCTTGCTTTTGTGCTCCTTCTGTGAGTCACCGGCTTTCTCCTTCCATTCAATCAACACCCCTCCAGTGTCTCCGGGGTGTGTGTGTGTGCGTGCGTGTGTGTGTGTGTGTGCGCGCGCGTGTGTGCGTGTGTGTGCGCGCGCCTCTCCCTCCTCCCGCAGGCTGTTCTCTCTGTCTCTAAAGCGTTACTGCAATCTGCCCTGGCTCTAGGGTGGGGGAGAGGTGTGCCCGGCTCCCCACCTCCCCTCCAGCCCCCTTTGCTCGCTGCCCCGGCCCCCCACCTGCTGTGGTCTGTCTCTGACTCTGACTTTTCTCTCTTCCGCCATCACGGTCTCTTTCTCGTCCCCTCTCTACCCACTGCGTCTCTGTCGCTGTCTCTCTCTGCTTCCCGTCACTCTCCCCCTCTTTCTCCTTCTCCTGGCCTCGCTCTCTCCTCCCTTCTCAATTTTTCCAGATGTGCCATGTCTGACTGTGTCTCATGCCACGTATTCCCCTTGCTCCCGCCTCCTCTCGCAGGCTCTGTCTCCCCCTTTGTCGGCCTCCCGTGTGTTTCTGTGTATGTGTGTGTGTGTGTGTGACAGTGTCTCCTTCCACTCCCTCTGTCCACCCTTCACCTGCTGGGGCTCCCTGGAGGCTCTGTCCTGGGGTCTTAGCTTTTCATGTTTACCCTCTCTGTGGCCTTGCACTCCTGGGGTGCCATGTTGAGGGGTCCTCACATCCCCCATATCCCGTAGATACCACAAAACTCACCCTGTCCTCCTGAGACCTGGTCCCCCAAGGCTCCAGAGTTGGGCATTGCCACCATTTCCCGGTTTCCTAGGCCGGGCTGGCCCTCCCCATCCCCTAGTAACCCATCTCGAAGTGCCCAGACTGGCCCCTAAGCAGCTTTCCATCCACCACCTCCCCCCTCTTGCCAGCCACCCCCATCTCTCCCTGGAAGGACTCTGTTGGCTTCCTCTGTGATCTCCCAGCTTCTGCTCCCTTCAGGGATCAGAAACCATCCCCCCAAACCTAGAGCTGTCTAATCCCCATTGTGCAGGGAACAGAGCCCACCTCTGGTCTGCCAGTCCCTCGCACTCAAGCCCTGCCTGTCCCTTGGGCCTCCTCTCCTTCTCTCTCTTTCTCTCTCTCCTTCTGTCTCTGTCTCTGTGTCTTTTTCTCTCTCTCTCTGTCCATCTCTCACACACCATGCCTTTCTGCTCCTCGAAGCCTTTGTCCTTGTGCTCAGCTTTGTCCTCAAACGGTGAGTGGGCCCCCTTTCCCCCATGACCTCTTCCTCCTCTGTTTGGCAAACTCCTCTTCCACCCTCAGGCCCTGCTTTGTGCTCTTGGGCCTTGGGATCCTCCTCTGGGAGATGCTTTCCCCGCCCGGACCTCTGGCTCAGCCGAGACTTGCCACCCCAGACTAAGCTGGGCTTGTGGGGAACAGGCTGGGACCCCGACCTAACCCCAGGAGCCAGCACATAGCAGGTGATCAATAAGTACACCCCAGTCTCTTTCTGAGTATTGGCATGTTTGAGGGTCTGAGACTTGAAGACTTGGTCAGCTGAAGCCTTTCTGTGCTGCAGTCAGTCCTACTGTGTGCACATGCATGCACACGTGTGTGTGTGCGTGTGCACATGTGTCTGCCTGATGGCTTCCCCCCACTTGCTCTCCGTAGCTTCATCTCCACCCTCTCTCTCTGCACCATTTTTCTTTCTTTCTCTTCTTTTTTCTTTCCAGGCATGTGTTTTTTCCTGATTCCAAAAGTAATGCATCCATCTTCGTGACAGAACGTTTAGAAAATACAGAGAAGCACAGAAAAGACAACTGAAGTTTCCCAAGAGGAGGGGCTCCTGAGAACCTGCTGGGGAGCAGACCCCAGTCGGTTCATAAGCCTGGGCGCCTCCTCGCAGGTGTGCCCCGCGCACGTGTGTGTGTGTGTGTGTGTGCGCGCGCGCCCCTCCTTCCCTCTGTCTCTGTCTCATGCTCCCTCTGTTCTTCTCTGGGGCTCTCTGCCTCTCTCAGTCTCTGTCACATCTCCCCGGCCTGTCTCTGAGCCACTCTGTGTCTCTCTCAGCCTGCCCCTTGGTCTCTGGGCACCTCTGTCTGTCTGCCTCCGTTCTGCTCTCACCCTGGGGTTCCACCCACGTCCACTTTCATTCATTCATAAAATCCATTCTGAAGATGCTGGGGCTGGCGGGTGTCTGTGTCTGTGGGAGACTGTGCCTCTCGCCCATCTCTTGGGTCTCACTGAATGTTGTGTGCACTCCTGGAGGTGCATGGTGGGGGTGTGTGTTCACCTGTCTGGCTCCCCGGACACCATCTGCCTGTCTGTCCGCTTGCCTTTCTGCCACCACTCCCTCTCTGCAGCCTTCTTGATTTGCCCTTCGCCCAGCCTGTGTGAGTGTGTGCCCCTCCACGCGCTTCTTGCCTCCCTCGTGTCCTTTCTGTGGTTTCCTTGCAGTTTCCTCTCCCTCCATCTCCATGGATCTCTCCCATTCATAAGTTCTTTTGCTCATTCAAAAAAATAGAGCGTGATTTTTTTTTTCTAAATTGTCCACCATGAGCACAGAAGCCTTCATCACCTTTGTCATAAGAAAAACCCATTACAGTTACAACCACCACCACCACCACGAGAGTAAGGAGGGGGTTAGAGCCTTTTGTTCATGTCCACGCTGGTCGTGGCCCGTGCTAGGGCAGCGTGTGTCTGTCTGTCCATCCGTCCCCCAGCCTTTCCCTGTCTGCCTCTCCTTTCTCCTCTTTTCTACCCTTTCTCTTCCTTGGAGATTTCTGGAATTTCACCCTTGCTGCTCATGCTGTGAGACTGAAGAATGGGACTGTGCGCGCGTGTGTGAGCGCGTGCGTGTGTGTGCGCGTGTGTGTGAGCGCGTGCGCGTGCGGCTGCGGGCGGGTGTGAACGTGTGTGTGAGCGCGTGCGCGTGCGGCTGCGGGCGGGTGTGAACGTGTGTGTATGCAGCTGCCTCCCCCACCGCTCACTGCCTGCCTCTCTGCAGCCTCGCCAGCCTTTGTTCCCCTCTGAGGACATTTTCTTTCTTTTAGAAATGACATTTATTGTTTTCCTCAGATGCAAAAACATGTTCACTGTAGAAGAAGCAAAAAACACCAAAAAAGAACGTGCAGAAGAATATAAAATAAAAATCCGCTGTAATCCCACGTCCCAGAGAGAAAGGAACCACTATTAACATTTGGAGGGGCTTTTCACAGTCTTTTCCTGGTATCTGTGAACCTCTTCTCTCTGTGTGTCTTTTTTTGCAGATTCTATTTCACTTTCTTCTCATTAATTCCTTCCAAAGCGTTTGTGGGTACCTGCTTGGGACACCCCCGTGTGTCTTTGTCAGCCCATCTGACTGTCTTTGTCTGGAAGGTCTGTCTGTCTGAGGGTCCCCTACCTCTCTCCCTCCCTCCTTCCTCTCTGGGGCTTTATCGTGTGTGTGTGTGTGTGTGTGTGTGTGAGAGAGAGAGAGAGAGAGAGAAAGAGAGAGAGAGAGAGAGAGAGAGAGAGAGAGAGAGGAAGCCGACCAGAGAAGCTTCATAGAAAGAAAAGGCGGAAGGGAGAGAGGCGGAAAGAGACCCCACGTCCCCCTCCCTTCTCTCTCCTCCCGCTGCCTCCTTCAGGATGCAGGGATGACTGTACCAGGTGCCTGCTGTGCTCGTCAGTCCCTTTTCCTGCCCCGTCCCTTTGTTTTCAGTTCCTTAAGGATGAAGAAGCTCTTTGGGGGTGGGGTGGGGAGAGCAATGTAGGTGGAGGACAGCTCCCGGCAGCCAGCAGCAAGTGGAAGCAGGAAGCTGGATAGTGTTTCTGGAAGGTTTCCTGTGTGGCCCGGGAGCTAAGGGTGGGCAACCCGGGGCCTCGGCCTGGAGGGGCTTCACCCTTGTTCTACCCTGGTAGGGGCTGGGAAGTGGGCCATGGTTCGTGGGAAGGGGAGTGGGGCCCTCTGGACCTCCCAGTCCCTCCCCATGGCCCAGACACCCTCTCCCCTGCTCCTTCAGAGAACTCAGCTCGGTTCCTCCAGGTTGTGTCTGTGTCTGTTTCTCTCTGTGCCCGCCTCTGGGGCTCACATCTCTATTGCGTTCTGACTCTACCTTTCACCAGGACACAGTAGAAAAGCCCCCTGGGCTTTGGTGCCTGACACACCTTGAGCCTCAGTTTCCTCATCTCTGAAATGGAGCTGGCAATCATGCCTCTTTCACAGGCTGGGGCCAGGAATGAAGAATGAATGGAGAGGACTCAGATGGGGGCCTGCCATGTGGCCAGAGCTCGTGGACATTTGCTCTGATTGCTCCGTGCTTGTTCTTATCACTGTCCCTCTGCTCATGGACTGGGGCGCCTGTGTCCACGACCGTCTCCCCAGCTCCGCTCCTGGCACGTAGTAGGTGATTCCCAGCTGGCATTCGAATGAGTGACTCAGAGTGGCTTGGAGAGCAGGCCTGGCCAGGCGGGCAGACGGAAGTGTAAACACTCACGTGAGCATGTGCACACCACACGCACAAGACTGACCCGTGGGTTGGGGGGAAATTGAATTCAACTCTAGAGACAGGCATCGAGAAAGAGAAGACAAAATTTGGGGAAGGGGAGAAAGACCCTCAGAGGGCAGACCCGGAGCCTGACACAAAGGCTGGGACTTGGCATGGCTTGCCCTGCAGGGGGCTGTTTGGGTCTCTATTGATGAACAGACCAGCTTCAGGGCAAGAGCAGAATAGAACCGAGAGACTCCAGGAAGACAGACAGACAAGCAGAGAGACACAGAGGGAGACAGAGGAAGAGACAGACAGAGGCAGAAAGACAGGAAGACCGAGGGAGAGACAGAAAGATGTTCAGAGAGACAGAGGTGACACAGAGGGAGACAAAGAGTCAGGGAGTGGTGTAGGTGAGGGAGGGAGACAGAGAAAGAGAGCACATGAGCCCAGAGGAGACAGTGTGCCCAGTGGGCTGACTGAGGGGTGAATTAGCAGCCGGAGGGGAGGTCTTGGCCTTGGGAAGATCCTAGATCAATGCTAGGAAAGCTGCTTTTGCCCCCTGGGCAAGTTTTAGCAGCCAGGAGGAATCTGGGCTTTACCACCTGCACCGTAGGGAGCTAGTGAAGGTTGTGGAGCACGAGGGTGACCGTGCCACCGCAGTGGAGTTTGGTGCCATACTTTCTGGCAGCAAATGAGAAAGGATGGTGAAGAGGCTGTGAGGGCCTGGGGCGGTGGCCAGGGAGGTAGAAAGGAGGTTGTTCCACCCATGTGTGGCTCTGCCAAAGTGTTCAACAGATACTCAGGGCATGAGCGAGTGAGAGAAATCACGGAGGCCTGCAGGCAGTGAGGACGGGGGAGGGGAGGCTGCTCGGGAAAACTGAGGACATGAGTGGTCCTCACCAACACAGGGTCCCCCCACGGCTTTGGCTATGGCTGTCTCCTAGGCCTGGGATGCAATCCTCTTTCCCTCCCCCTCCCTGTTACCTGGCTCCCTCCTTCTGCCTCAAGGTGCCTCTTCCTGTCATCCCCCAAGTGGGTGTCCTGCCTTGGGGCTTCCATAACCCTTAGGCACATCCCTGTTGCTGCTGTTAACCACGTTGTCTTATAACCACCTATGTCTTCTGTGCCTGCCTCCCACCCCAGACTGGGAGCGACAGGAGGGCTGGCCTGGTGCACGTTCTCTCTGGAGATGTGGCCTCACCTGTCCAGCCAGGGCTGAGCACAAACGAGATATTGAGGCACTCAGGGGATCCTGGAGACTGGCTGGGAGAACGAATACAGCTTCCCTCTCCAGCTGGCTAACTGGTATGCATCCTTCATGGCCTGCTCTCTGGGTGCTTTCATGAACTTGGCTGTTAACGCCAATCTCAGGCCATGTCATTTTGTTCTCCTTTTTTGTGCGTCTGCCTTTCTAAAGGCTGTGCAGGCTCAAGGGCAGAGCAAGACAGAATATAATAACCACGACAACAGCTAATTTTTAGATAGTTGCTCCTACATGCTACAAACTGTCCTAAATGCCTTACACGTATTTTTTATTTAATCCTTATGATATGATTATAGGTAATATTATTTCTCCATTTTACAGATGTGTAAAACAAGGCTCAGAGAGGTTAAATGACTTGTCCCAGGTCACACAGCAAGTAAATAGTGGAGGTGGGATTTGAACCCAGGCTGTCTGGCCCCAGAATCACCCTGTAAGGTGATATGTGTTGAGCATTTTTCTCTCACCGTGTAAAGGGCCCTAGAATCTTTCTCTTTTTGGCATCTATTGTCCTAGCTTGGGCTCCGTGTCCCCTTGTGCTGCACCTTCTCCCTGGGCAGCTCATCCCCTACCCGCTGTGTTGACCCTCTGAGTCCTGCCCTGCAGTCCACAAGGATAAAGACACAAAGCCAGCACCAGCTGGGCCCCTCCACAGATACCTCGAACTCACCACCTTGGCTCTGCAGCCCCCAAACATGTTTTGCTCCTGTTCTCATTAGCGCTGGGCAGCACCACCCACTAGGGCTGCAGCCAGGAGCCCTGAGTCACCTCTGAGCCCTCCAGCTCCTGCCACCCACCACCCATCTGTCCCCACTTCCTGCTGACTCTCCCTCCCAGAGCCCCTTGGCAGCTCTCCCGCAGCACGGCCCCCTTGCGGGCCTACCACCTCTGCCCTCACCCCTCCACTTCTTGCTCAAACACCTGTTACCTTCCCAGGCCCCTCATCTGTAAACGAAGCTGGTGACAACATGTTCCTCATGGGCTGTCCCGAGGATTAGAGAAATCTTGAAAAGCTGTTGCAGCAGGGCCAGGCTCACCATCCGTAGCTGTTATTCAGGATTTTCTGAGTGAATGAATGAATGACCCCGTGGGCCCTTCTTCTCTTCCTTGTACTCCTCTCAGATCCCCCCCACCTGCCCCTGTCTCTAGGGCAGGAATTTTTAACATTTTTGAAGGATGGTTACCCTTTGAAAAGTTCCTGGATCTCTCAGCCAGTGTGCGAACCTCTTCTTCTCTCCCAGCTTCTTTCCTCCCTTCTCAGGAAAGCTTTGGAAAGAGCTGCTCCCCCGCCCCCTCCCTGCACTGTCCCTATTTCCTCCACCCACTTCCATCAGTCCCTACCCCCACCCCCTGCCCCGGTCAAGGTCTTGGTGGCCTCCATGCGGCCAAATTTAATGGGCATTTAAAATTTCAGTCTTCATCTTACTCGGACTCTCAGCAGCATTTCAACACTGTTCTCTGTTTTGAGGACCCCCCCCGCCCCTCGTGTCCTTTGACGACTGGCTGCTGGAGCAAAGCTGGAGAACTGATTCTAAGAGTTGTGGAAATGTTGGTGAGCTCACGGCTCAGTCTTTGGACATTCGATCTTTCTCTTTGTCTCCATCTCTCTTCTCACTTCCTTGGGAATCTTGATTCATCCAGTCCTATAACTTGAAAACCTAGCAAGCCTTAGATTGATAATTCTTAGCTAGGGCTTGAACCCAGACATGAATGTCCAACTGCCCCTTGGACACCTTCATGTGGAAGTCTACAGGTCACTCAAATTTAGTATGCTCCAAATGAGACCTTGACTTCCATCCTCCAAGCACAGCCCCCACCTAGCCTCCCTCACTTCAGTAACCAGTACACCCACCACCCAAGCCTCAAACAAATGCTCCACTCCCAACAGGCCACCCTCCCTTGTCCTCTGCCCTCCTCACGTCTCCCTCCACCCTCTCTCCCTGCCCACTGTTTCAATGACCACTCAGATGCTGATGATTCTAAGCTCTCCTCTCTTTTCTAATCTCTGTTCTGAGCCTTGGAGCTATATGATCAATCATTTCCTGGATGCTTCCACCCGGAGGTCCCTCAGGCACCTGCTACTCCATGTGTCCCCAAATGACTGAGCATCTTCACCTACAGGTGCTCCTCCTGCTGGGCTCCTTGTGTTGGTAGATAAGACCGCCATATGCCCTACATGGAGGGTGGTACCCCCGCCACTCTTGACTCTTCTTTGTTCCTCTCCACGAGCACCTCTCGCTGGATCGTCATTTGCTAACCTCCCACTGTGTCCCCTCAGTCACTGAGCTTTGCATTTCCTGTTTCTCTGTCTTCTTTCTATTCCTATTCCTGTGGCCATCCTTGGTGACTTCAACACCCACATGGATGTGTAGCCAACACTGTGTTCTAGACCTCCCAAGTGCCAACAATCTTGTCTTTGGCTCAGCCTCAGCTATGATCACATCTTTGACCTTGCCACATGATAACAGCTCCAGATCTGAAATCTCAATTTCAAGCCGCCCTACTCCTCTGCAATCATCTGCTGCCATTCCATCATGTTTTCTTGAGCATGTCTTCAATCTCAACGACTTCAGTAGTCAACCCCCAACTATTCTTTCTTTAACCCTCTCTAACCTTTCATCTCCACCTTTCTACTGACATTGCTCTTGGCAAGATCGCCAGTGACCTACATCTTGTCAAATCCAATGGTCAGTTCTCAGCACTCACCTTCCTTATCCCATCAATGATATTAAATGTCATTGATAACTTCCTTGTCGGGCCTTAAAAGCTAACACCACCTTAAGTGACATTACAAGCGGCGCCATTATGGGCCCACAAGTGTGTATTAATGTGGCAGCCTAGAACGGCGCCGGGAGGAAGTAGGGTGGGGGTGTCTGCGGGAACCTTGCCTTAGCCCTTATTGGCCAAATACGCGCTTCCACGCTCAAGAACACTGTGTGGTTGCAATAGCTAGGCATTGAGACAGGATGCATGCTCTCGTAACCTTTAAGCTGATTGGAGGATGTAAAAACCTCCCTTCCCCATCTGCCTTTAAAAGCAAGTGCTTGTGTGATAATAAACGGCACTGCTCAACAGAACCCCCGCCGCGTCTGAGTGTCCTTTAACCGGGCTGTTTTTGGGGGACCGGCGGCTGTGCTCACCTCTCTTCACGGCTCTCTTCTCCCGTCTCCTTCCAAAAGAGACTGGAGGGAAAGAGGAATCCGGGCCATTCGCTCGCCCACCAAAAGGGCTGTTCGGGTCGGCTGGGTGCGGCCCCCGACACTTCCTCAGTCTCAAAACATTCATCTGGTCTTTGCGATATGACACTCTTCTGGTTTTTCTTCTCAGTCCCTGTTGTTGGGTCCTGCCACTTCCCCCAACCTCTGAATGGCCCCTTCTCTTCTTTATCTACACACTCTCCTTAGGTGATCTCATCCAGTTCACTGGTTTGACATACATCTCTTTGCTGATGACCCCCTAACTCTACCTTTCCCGAACTCCAGACTCCACTGCCCATTCAACATCTCTCCTCGGATGTCCAACAGGCATCTCAGACTCACTATGTCCAAGACTGAAATCATTCCATATCCCCTGAAAACCTGCTCCTTCTCCAGTCTTCCCCATATCAGTAAATGACACCACTCTAACACCCTAGAAGTCACCTGGAGTCCCTTGTTCTTTCATCATTCATACCCATGTTTAATCCATTGGTAAGTCCCACTGATTGAACTTCCTCAATCATGCCAAATCCATTCTGTTTTCTTCACCCCATCCTAACTCACACCCCCATCATTTCTCTTGGACACCAGACTGGCCTCCTGCCTCGGCTTCCTGCTTCTACTCCTGCTTCAAATTCATTTGCCATCCAGAACCAGAGGGATCATGCCACCTCCTGATCACAAAATCCAAATGTTGTGCCACACCCTGCAGGATCTGACATGGACTGATCCTGACTGCATCTCCAGCACCATCTCCTGCCTCTCTCCCTCTCACTTGCTCGGTTTCAGCCCCACCAACCTGCTTGCTGTCCCCTAAGTGCCATTTCTATCTTGGGAGTTCAGCCCCTGCACGTCCTTCAGGCCAGAAGACTTTCCTCTCAGAAATTCACAAGACCAGCTCTTTCTTCTTGTCACTCAGTGCTCAGCTCTGATGACACCTCCTCAGGGAGGTGTTTCCTGACCATCGCTCTGAAGTAGCTCCTCGTCTTCCCCCAGGCTCCATCTCACCACCCTGCTTTACGCACCTCTTAGCTCTTGTCAGTATCACCAATGATCTTGTTTACTTACCTGGCCTTTTTTCTGTCATCTGTATTGGGAGGTCAGTTCCAGGAGAGCAGGAGCTGAGTCTGTTCTGCTCTCTGCTGTAATTTGGTCATTCAGCAATGTCTGGCACACAGTAGGTGCTCTGTAAATGCTTGTGGATTACATCCATGAGTCTGGTTGGTGAGCGAGTCCTGTCAGGTCTGTTTCTTAACAGCTCTCACCTCCGCGCCCTCCACTCCACTCACCTCTCTCCTTCCTGCCTTGCTCTGCTGCTCCCTTCTTCATCCTCTCGTAGCTTCTGAGTTCTCCCTCTGAGCCCTCCCAGGTTTGGCCCTCCCTTTGTGAGTGAATCGTCCCGTGTGTGTGTGTGAGTGTGTGTGTGCGTGTGTGTGTGAACTCACTCCCTTGCCTGGGTATTCACATCTGTGTCTGTCTGTCTCACTGTGGGTCATATTTCTGTTTCTCTCTCACTTATTGGGTTTTGATCTAACTTCTAGTTTGTTTCATTCATTCATTCATTGTTAATTTATTACTTTATTCAATTTTATCATCTTTAAATATCTTGTGGTAGATGCTATGCTAGACAGTGTAGATGTGTGATGTGTGTGCGTGGATATGCCTGTGAATCTCAGATCCTGGGCACTTGCCGGGTTTTGTTCTCATCTCTGGATTATTCCATCCATCCACCTACCCACCTGTCCATCCATCCATCCATCCATTCATTCATTCACCCATCCATTCATCCATTCATCATTCATCAACCCATCCACCCATCTATCCACCCATCCATCCATCCACCCACTCATACATCCATCATCCATCCCTCTACTAACAAGTACCAGGTTCTGTGCCAGTGAGAAGGTGTGTGTGTGTGTACAGTGTGCCTATGTCCTTGTCCCTGCTGTCTATCTGAGGGTCCTGTTTCCCTTCCCTCACTGCCTGGGTTTTTATCTCATTTGAAAGCCACATTCCCTTTTTCTCCACAGAGAAGCCTTGTTAGATTTTTTTCTCTGAGACTGCAAGCCATTCATGGCGTGTGTGTGTGTGTGTGTGTGTACATCTGTCAGTCTCACACATCTTTCCCTCTGGGGTGTTCCCGGTCTCTGGGTCACTGTCATTCACACTTTGTCCGCCTATTTGTTGGTTCACCCACAAGAGGTTGATTAAACACCTCTTCATGTCGCTGACCTGTGGGCTAGTCCGTTGTGCACATGAGTGCATGTGTGAGGGCAATGCTGTCTGTTGTCCTCCAGCACTGTCTCCTCCTCCACCTGCCTTCACACCTTGGGGCCCCGGTGCATGTCTTGGGCTCCCTCCCCTCCTTCTCTTCACCTGCTTACCCTGTCCTTGATGCTGACAGCCCTGCAGGCCAGATCGCCTTCATGCTCGCAAGTTGGAAACTTGAAGCCCATCCCCAGATGGCTTTGGTGCCGTAAACCCAGCATATGACTAACTCACCACATCACTTCTCCACCCCTAATGTGTTTCTCTCCCTGTCTCATGAGTGCTGAGTGTCATTGCCTGCCTGGGTCTGCAGCCAGGAGCCCCGAGTCATCTCTGAGTCCTCACTCTCGCCACCCACAGCCCATCTGTTCTTCCTGTAGAATCTTCCTCCAAAAGCTGCTCATTACTCCCCACACCCCCTACCATCTTATCAGCCCCTGCCTCAGCCCCGGCCTAGACAATTGAAGCCAGGACCACTGCACCCATCTACCCATCCATCCACCCCCCCTGTCATCCATCCATCCAACCAACTTGCCCTGAGCACCCACTGGGTCTCTGCTAAGGACACAGGCCCCAAAGCCCCACATTACGTCCTTCAGGAGCTCAGAGTTGAGGAAGAAGACAGACCAGTTATCACTGCACTACAAAATGGGTGGCAGTGGCTTCCCAGGACTGTATGTCCCTTTGGCCATCACACAGTATATATTTGGGGTGTGACATCTGTCTTACTTGCCCAGGCCACTTTTTCAAGCCTTCCTCCTCCTTCCGGCCCCCCAGAATTGGTGCCCCCAGGGCTCATCCTCTAGCTGCAGCCCTTCTCCTGCCATGAGCTCTCCTGGCCCGTGCCTCCATGCCAGGGCTTCAGGGGCCCCTCCACTCACACCATCCCTCGTGTATGCCCACTGTCCCTCCCTCCCCACTTGGGTACCCAGCAGCACCACAGACTTACCAAAACAGGATCGAACCCCTCAACACCCCCATTCTCATCCCTGTGCCCACCCCATCTCTGAGACCAGGAAGCTAGACTCTTTCTCTTCCCTGCCCTCCATCTCCAACTTAACCCCAATGTCTTTCTTTTGACAATTCTTCCTCTGACGTCTCTCTCCCGTCTTCCCCTTGATCCTCCCCATCCTCCTGGCCAGCATCGTCATCCTGGCTCCTCTCAGCTGGGGAACAAGCTCACTCCTCTCTCACTTGTGGAGAAACACTCCATCCTGACCTGTCCCTCCTTCCACTCTCAGAAGAGCTGGGGAGGGAAGCTCGTTCAGCATTGCCGCCCCCACCTTCTCTGTGCCCACCAAGGTGCTCAGGGGGAGAACTCCACCCACCTCCCGTTCACCGGATCTGCGGTCTCTTTGTGCAGACATCTGCCCAGTGGAGATGCCCTAGGCGCCACCTCACCACAATAGCCTCTTTCATGTCCCCTCCCAGACCCATCTTTCAAGAATGAGGCACCAAGTCCTCTTTGGTGAAGTCTGACTGGCCCCTCTCCCCCTGGGGCTCTTCCTGGGAACAGCCAGGCATGCCTTGGTGTCAATGCCTTTCTCCGCCACCACACACTTGATGTTGGGGTCTTCTCTGATGTCAGCACAGAGGAGGGGCTGGGGAATGTGTGTGACTGGGGTGGGGACGAGGAGGAGTGGACAGATAGATGGAAGGTGTGTCTGTCTGTGGGTTTCCTCTCCTTCATTGTCCTTTATCAGTCCCTTTCTCCCCTATTTGCTGTCCCACTTTTTTCTTTTTCTTTTTTTTTTTTTTTACAAAAGTTATTTTTCAATTTTACCAGTTATATACAAATACATTGTCTTCTTGAAAGATTAAAACACTACATATGAGGCTGAATTCTTTCCCACTGCCCTCCTGCCCTAAGCCTACATCTTGGTCCTCAATCCTCATTTCCCAAGAGGAAACCAGAGTTATCAAATTCGTGGGGAAAAAACTTTACACACACTTGCACACACATGCACACTCCTATAGAACAGCTAAAATCATACCAAATGGTGACAGACTGCTTTCTTCTAAGGTCAGGAATAAGGTGAGGACATCTACTCTCACCATTCCCAGTCAACATCCCAGCCAGTGCAATAAGGCAAGAAAAAGAATTAAAGGAACATACAGACTAGAAAGGAAGAAATAAAACGGTTTCTTTTAGCAGATGACATTGTTGTCTACCTAGAAACTTCTAAAGAGTCACAGAAAAGCTCTCAGAAGTACTAAGTGAGTTTAACAAGGTTGCAAGATAAAAGGTCAACATGACAAAACCAATGAATAATTGGAAATGAAAGCATATATATTCCTCTAGAAAATGCAGAATATGGTTTGGTAGTTTTGTCATCAGAACATAGTTGTTCTTGTTTTTAAAAGAAATTGCTGCGCATTGTGTGTGTTATTCTGTAGTGGGCTTTTACCCTTAGCCGTTCCCAGAGGGCCTCTTTCTCTGTGAGAACATGCAGTTGCACTCAGTTCTTGTCTTCTGCTGCATGGCATTCCAGGGAAGGGGTGCACTGGAGTTTATTTAGTCCTTTCCCCATGGTTGGACATCCTGGTTGTTTCTACTTTTATACCATTACAGATAAGTCTGCAGTGAACACTTGCACATCTCCTCTAGCTCTCTTTTTTGTAGGTTCCAGGAGCACCCCAAACCTTGTCTGTGCATTCATCTGTCTCTTGGGGTCTCCATGTGCTCAGTCTCTCTCCTTTCTTGCCTCATTTTCTCCTTCTTTCTGCCTCATCTTTCCCGGTTGTCTTTGGGCTTGGCCCTAGTTCATGAAAGAGTGTGTGTGTGTGTGTGTGTGTGTTCATGTTGCCTGTTCCCCACTCTGTGTGTAACACAAGGGTCCCATCAACATGTTAGGACAACTTCAGATTTCCTCTCTCTGAGGCCTTTCTTGGTTTTGTTCTCACTCCTGGGCTGTGTCATCCTCTTGGCCATCCTCTCACCCTTCCAGCCACCATGCACCCCCCACAAAAGCATACTTGTCCTGGGAGCTGGGGCTTAGGCTCGCCGCATATGTTCTAGAGTGTGTGTGTACATGCACATGCCTGTCTGGAGGTCTCCCTGAGGCCCCGCGTCTCTCTTTTTTAGTTTCTAACTTTTAAATTTACACGTCATCTTGCTCCTCTTGCTTCTGCCTTGATCTCTTGCTCAGCCATGTTATTTCCCACTCTCCTGAGCAATGTGATGCAATTTTGCTCTGACTTTGTGCGTCATTCCTGCTCTGTGTGCGTGTGTGTGCGTGCGTGTGCATGTGTGTGCACAGCCGCCCCTCTGCTCCCTCTCTTTTTCTCAAGCTTGTGAAGTTTCTCCCTTTCTCCATGTCTTTGTGTATGTGTGTGCACATGTGTCGGTCACAGTTGGGTTCCACCCTCTCTGTCCTTCTCTGTGACTCCTCATCCATCTACCTGTCTGTCCACCCCAAACACCACAGTTGTTGAGCTGGGTACCAGGTCTGTGTCTATCTCTCTTCCCTGACTCCTCTTGCTTCACACACCCTCACATCTTGGGGCCAGGTCCCTGTCCTGGGTCTTTCTCTCTCCCACTTTTCACCCACTCCCTGGACAAGTTTTCAGAGTCCTTCTTTGCACTGAAGCTCCATGTCCCCTGTAGCCCAGACCCTGCTCTTCTCTCCACTTCCTGCCACTGACTCTGGGCTCACGGGGATGGGGCTCCTGCACTCAAATCTGGCACATCCTCTCCCTATCCCCCGCACATGTTTCTCGCCCAGTTCTCATTATCGCTGAGCATCACCGCCACCTGGGGCTTCGCAGCCAGGAGCCCGAGTCATCTCTAACTCCACGTACTCTTGCCGCCCACCACCCATCTGTTCCCCTTTGCAGTCAAGGCTTCCTCTAAGGGGCTGCTCCGCTGCCCTCTCCCCACTTCAATCCTTTCAGTCCTGCCACAGCCCAGACATCAGCTTTTTGATGCTTAGACCATCCATCCATCCACCCACTATCGTCCATCCATTAACAAACTTGTCCTAAGCACCCACTGAGTCTCTGTGGAGCACACAGGCCCCAAAGCCCCAGGCTGTGTCCTACAGGAGCTCAGAGTCCTGGGGGAAGACACACCAGTTACCACTGCACTACAAGGTGGGTGGCAGTGGTTTCCCAAGACTTTAGGTCACTCTGTGCATCACAGTCTGTGTGTGTGCATGTGTGCGCATATGTGTGCATGTGTGTGTGTGTGTAGTCTGTCTTGTCCATTTCTCCAGACCTTTCTCCCTCCTCCTGGTTCTCCAGCATGGACACTTCCTGCAGCTGCACCTGCTCCTTCTGCGTCTCTCACTCTTTGAGCCCTCCCGTCCTGCCACAAGATGCTGTCTAACCTCACCCCTCCAGCACAGTCCTTCGGCCCAAGCCCCAGGTCCCACATGTCCACTATCCCCTCCCTGGCTGTGCTTGGTCATCCTTCCACAGACTTATCAAGCCAAGACCAAACTCTTCATCTTCCTGCCCCTTGCCTCCATTTCCAGAGCCAGAAATCTGGCCACACCCTCTCCTTTCCTGCCCCCACCTCTAATCTGTCCCCCAAGACTTCACAGTCCCCAAAGTCTCCCTCCCACCTCCCCCTTGCTCTTCCCACCCATAGGCCAGTGTCACTGCTCTGGCAGTGGCTGTCTGCTTCCCTCCTACTGGGTCCTCTCAGCAGGTGGACATGCTCGGCTCCCTCCTGTCCTCTCTCTCCTTTCCTCCTCAGATGAGCTGGGGAGGGACTAGCAGGCACTGGCCATTTCTCTTCCTTTCCCTCTGCAACTGAGGACCCCTGCCCAAAGCCTCCTGTAGTGGCCGGCAAGGCTGCCCCCTGCTCTTATACAAACCCACCAGCCCATTTCACTCCTTGCTCTCCTGCCGCATCGGGGCTCCTGACGCTGGGGGCCAGTGCTGGCTCCCGAACACTGAGGGCTGCTGGACACTGAGGGCTGCTGGTTCCCTCTGCCTCTCAGGCCCTGCCTCCTCTGTGTCCTTTGGAAGGTTTTCTTCCACCAGCCTGCATTCCTACTGGTCAGGCTCAGCAGAGGCTGGAGGGCTGGGGTGGGGTTCCCCGTGTGGACAGTGGAGCTGGAAGGGCCAGTGGGAGTTAACCTCACCTGATGGCCCTGGGGTCTTCATCCCTTGGGGCCTTTCTGAAGCTTTGTCCCCTCCCCTGGCTGCCCGTTCATGTCCACCTATAAACACATGTGAGCATGTCCCTGGAGCCAGGGCCTGGGGGAGCTGTGTGTGCCTGTGCGTCTCCACCTGTCACCTCCCTGAGGCTTCCGCTCCTCTTCTTTGACTTTTTAAACTTTTCTTTGATGAACCGTCCGCCTCTCTCGCTGCCTCTGTCTTCTTCTCTCAGCCATGGTCCTGTGGCTTTCCAGAGGAGGCTTATTGAATTCTGCTTTCTTTGCGCGTCATCCCTGCTGTGCGTGCATGCGCACGCATGTGTGTGTGTGTGTACGCGTGCACGCATGTGTGTGTACATGTGCCTTCATGATCACGGTTGCCTCCCACCTTTCCCGTCCTGCTTTGTCTGCCCATTTGTCCATCCATTCTTCCTTCCATCCACCAGTCCATCTATCCAGCTGCATTCCACAAATGCAAGTTGAACACCTACTGGGTGGTCGACTGAGGGCAAACACCCCACAGTCTCAGGCTGTGCCCAGAAGAAACTCAGAGTCCAGGGGAGGACAGACCAGTCAGTATATCTTGAGAAGATGGGGAGGTGTGGCTGAGGCTCCCTGAGATGTGGTCTCTGAGCATCACACTCAGGTGTGTGTGTGTGTGTGTGTGTGTGTGTGTGTGTAGGACGTCTTTCTGTGTTGCCCACCTCTCCAGACCTTCTCCATCCTCATCTCCCCAGTACCCTTTTCCCTCCAGTATCCACGTGCCCCAGGCTGCATTCTCCTCCACCTGCTCCTCTCCCCTCATAAACTCTCCCCAGACCATGCCACCCACATATGGGGCTTCGGAGACCCCCTTCACTCACCTCTGTGTCCAGCCAGGCCCTCCCATGCCCACCCCTGGCCACGTGTCTAACCATCTTCTTGTTCCCACTGGGACGTCCCACCAGTGCTGCAACTCACTCAGCCTGGGAGGAGATGGCGGACTTCCCCGTGCTCACCCTGCTTGACTTCCCCGTGCTCACCTTGCTTACCTTCCCCATCTGTGGCATACGAGTCCGGACATCCTCCCCTTCCTGCCTCCCCTGTTAAGTTTGCTGGTGCTTCCTCCACACCACACCCCACCCTCATCTCCCCGGCTCCTCTCCATCACCCGGCAGTGCAGTTGCCCTGGCAACATGATGTCCCCTCCCATGGGTTTTGCGCAGGTGAACTCCACTTCGGCCATCTCCTGCACTGACCTTTGTGCACAGAGGAGCCTGGGAGGGAACGTGAGGCTCTGACTTTCTCCCCCTCCCTCCCGTCCACGCACAATTCTGCAGCAAGTCCAGCACTGGGCTCAGGGAGGCCTCCGCCGACCCAGGTGCCACGCAGAACCAGATCTCTGCTCTACTTCCTTCTCCCCCCTCGCTCATCATGGGCCCTGACCCCGGGTACTGGTCCTGGCACCTACTCTCTGCTCCAGGACAATGAGGGTCCTGGTTTTGTGCCCACCTCTCAGGCCATTTCTCCTCGTTTCCTTCAGAGGGCTCTCCTGCTGGTGATCTGCGGCGTCCCAGTGCTCCCCAGGCCCATCCCCTCTTCCCCCCACACTCTACCTCCTTTCCCCAGGCCAGCTCCACCCCTCCCAGGGATGGGAGGTCCATTCACACCTTGGCTGCATCCAACTGTGTCTGTGGTGGTCTGGTCTCTTCCTGCTGAGCTGGGACCCCTATGTCCATTGGCCTGAGGGGGTGCCCCCCTTTGGCATGGCATTGGCTGGTCTCCTTCCTGTGTCCCCTCCAACAGAGAGCCTTGCTGACCCTTCCCCTAGAGAAGCTCCTTCAGGACACCAGGCGCACTCCGCCTGGGTTTGGATGTCTTTCTTTGAGCTTCTTGGGACAGGGTCTGCATGTCTGGGTCTCAGCACAGAGGAGGGGCTGACAAACATTCGTGGCTGGAGGGGAGGGTAGATGGGAGTTGTGTCTTTCCCCAGATCTCTCCTGCTCTTTCTCCCCTTGCTGCCTCCTCTCATTTAAAATTAATATTTAATTACTTGACACATGAACCGATCATCTTTGTATAAAAAGTAAAGTATTACAGATACGAGTAAAGGTTCCCCTCTGACATTCGCCCTGTCCTGTTCTCCAACTACTTCCTCTGGGGGAAACCACAGTTATCACTTTAGCAGGAATCATTGGATACTACATACATACATACACATTTTTAAATATATACATATATTTTTCCTCTATGGAAATCTGAAGTGTTTTTTGCTAGGTTTTAGCATAGAGTATTTTCCCCCATAGAAATTACATTGAGCTATGTATACTGCTCTTCAGTGAGATTTTGACTCAATATATTTTGGATCTCTTCCCATCTCAGTAAGTAAAGAAGTACCTCAGCCTTTTTCTCAGCTGCATAGTATTCCAGAGGACAGATCCTTTGTGGTTTATATGGCCTTTCTTTTGGCAGTGGGCATTTAAAGGTTTCGTGAGCATCTGTGTCCCTGCCTCC
Source organism: Cynocephalus volans (assembly GCF_027409185.1). Lineage (NCBI taxonomy): Eukaryota > Metazoa > Chordata > Mammalia > Dermoptera > Cynocephalidae > Cynocephalus > Cynocephalus volans. Next base: position 33,002,091 of record NC_084460.1, read on the forward strand.
CATCTGTCCGTGCCTTCTACCTCCTGGGGCTCTGGGTCGCTCTGTCTTGTTCCTTCCTTCCTCAGACCCTCTCAGCTTCTCATCCCTGTTCTTTCTAGATGTGGTTGTCACTCTCGGTGGCCCCATGTGGGATATGTGTGTGTGTGTGTTTTGTTTTTCTCACTGTGGGTTTGTGTTAGTCAGGGTCCCAACGGGAAAGAGATGGAACATTCAAATTTAGAAACATTTGAGGAGTTTATTTACAAAGGTGCTATGTTGCAAGCTGTGCGAGTAGGAAATCCCTGGGGGATTTTGCAGAAAGCCAGAGCTGCGGTGGGGAGCGTGTGACCACCTCTGCTCCTTAAGGAGTGAGAAGTGGGAGTAATGGCCAGGCCTGGAGGCAAAGAGCCGCCTAGAGGTGCCACCTTGAGAGGAGCTGGGACCCTCAGTTGAGGGACCACCCACCCAGCCCGAGGTGACCCAGGGGGATGAATAGTCTCGTCCTACTCTCCTCTCCCTGCCCATCTCCTGCCAGCGCAACCATGGGCCAAACCCAGCGGGAAGCAGGAGGGCAGGGGCGCCCACCGATAGTAGTCGATGGAACCAGCCTCTGGGAGCAGAGGAGAAGGGTGGAGAGGAAACCGGAGCAGCCAGCAGAAAACATCTAGAACTTTCTCTGGGCCCTGGGCCCTGCTACAAGTCTCTGACTGACTTAATCCATTCACCCACCCCCATCCACACATCCAGCCCATGTGCCTGGAGCATCTCCCAGGTGCCCTGTGCAGGACAGGGCACCTGTTGGAAGGGTAGGTGCCCACGTGGGCCCGGGCAGTTCTCTGCCTGCCCCCATCTGCCTGCGTGTGTGTCCTACGCCCCCTCTTCTTTTCAATGTTCTTATTGACGTACAGCCCCTCTTCTCTTCCTGTATCTGATTTTATCTTGCTCATCTCTGCTTCTCTCTCTCTAGAGGGGAGTGATTGGGTTTTGCTGTGAGGCTGTGCGTCATCTCTGCAGTGCGCAAGTCTGCATGTGCTGGCTGCCCTCCCCCTGCTGCTCGCTCCTTCCTGGGGGCTTGTGGAGTTTTTCTCCAAAGAACTTAAATTCTCTTTGTTTTCCCTGATCCCAGTTTCCATCCCCTTCCCCAGAGGAAATCTTGGTTTTCATACTGATGACTAATAAAGTGGTCACACAGGCATCTTTTTCTTTTTGGTTCCTTTGTCTATTTTTTTTTCTTACACCCTCAGTAACTCCTTTCATCCCTCCATCCCTCCATCTCTCCATCCCTCCATCCCTCCATCTCTCCATCCTTCCATCCACCCATCCATCCACCCATCTATCCATTGTCCATCCACAAACATGCAGCAGCCATCGGGTGTCCTGTTTTTGGTCCAGTCTCACCGTAATGAACACATGTGTGGGTCTCTTCTTTCTCTCAGAGGCATGACTAGAGTCTCCCCCATCTTCTCTGTCACTTTCCTTGCCTGTTGTCTGTCTGCTCTTCTATATGTCCATAAACCACTTAGTTAGTTCAGTGCCAGGGTCTGTCTGTTTGTCCTGTTTCTCTTCCTCTCCTTTCCCAACTCCTCCTCCTGTTCTCTCACCTCAGGGTCCCCAAGGCCGGTCTCAGATTCTCCACTCCCTCCACACACACTCCCTGGACAAGCTTGCCACAGTCCTCTGTGCTGACACCGCCCCCACCCGAGCCCCTCCTGCAGCCCAGACCCCCTTCCCTTTCCCTCAAGCCACAAGCTTGAGGAAGACCCTACTCAGCTTCTCAATCCATTGCACTATTTCTGCACCCCCAGATGTGTTTCTGTCTCCATTCTCATTAGCATTGGCCATCACTTCTTCCCAGGGCTCAGCAGCCAGGAGCCCCCAGTCATTTCTGACTGCTCTTATCCCTGTGTCCATGGCCCATCTGTTCCCCCTTCCTGCCAAGTCTCTCTCCAAGGGGCAGGTCAAGACCTCTCCTTCATCCCCTGCCTCAGTCCAGATGTAAGAATCTGATGCTTGGATTGCATCCGTCCATCCGTCCATCCATCCATCCACCCACCCACCAAACATCAGTTGAGCTCTTCCTGGGTGCTCTACTGAGGACACAGACCCCAAACCCCAGGTTGTGCCCTGCAGAAACCCAGAGTCCAGGGAGAACTCTCGAGTTCTTTCTTGACCTTCTGTTTGCATTTCCCTCCTGCCCTCTTCCCCTCCTGTCCACAAAAGTGCTGGGAAGGGGACTCTCTGCTCTGCTCTCATCTCCCGCACCCCATTCCTCTGTAGCCACCTGTGGTTGGCCCTGAACCCACCACCGGGCTCAGGCAAGGCCTCTGCCAGCTTCCTGTTGGCCAAATCCAACCAGCTCTTTCTCGCCTCGGGCCTGAAAGCTGCAGGCAGTTCTTGCTGAGGGGCTTTCCCTCTGTTTTCTGCTCCAAGGACACTCATGGTTTTCCTCCCACCTCTCTGTCTGATCCCTCTCTGCCTTCTTGGGGGATTTCCTCAGTCCACCCTCCTTTCTAATGCCTCTTCCTGCTCTTCCTGCTCTGCTGGGGCAGTTCCCCTGGGAAACAGAGTGGGTTACCACCACACCCAGTTGCACCCAGACCTGAGCTCCCATCTGCCTGGGGTGGGGATGAGGTCTCCCCATGAACATCCTTCATGCACATCCTCATACCCCACCATCCGCCTCCTTCTCCTCCCTTCCCATGCCATGTATCAGGAATAAGACATTGTTCAAGAAAACAAATAACCCTATCAAAAAATGGGCAAAGGACCTGAACAGACATTTTTCAAAAGAAGACATACAAATGGCCAACAGATACATTGAAAAATGCTCAACATCAGTAATGTGAATTAAAGCTATGATGAGGTATCACCTCACATCTGTTAGAATGGTTTTTATCAAAACAAAGAAAGATAACAAGTGTTGGTGAGGATATGGAGAAAAGGGAACCCCTGTACACTGTTGGAGGGAATGTAAATCAGTACAGACATTTTCGAAAACACTATGGAGGTTCCTCAAAGAACTAAAAACAGAGCTACCATATGACCCAGAAATCCCACTTCTGGGTATATATCTAAAGGAGCAGAACTCAGTATGTGGAAGAGATGTCTGCACTCCCATGTTCACTGCAGCATTATTCACAGTGGCCAAGATTTGGAAACAATCTAAGTGCCTATCAAGAGATGAATGGACTTTTAAAATGTACACAATGGAATACTATGCAGCCTTAATAAAGAACAAAATTCTATCATTTGCGACAACATGGATGAATCTAGATGACATAATGTTAAGCGAAACAAGCCAGGCACAGAAAGACAAATACTGCATGATCTCCCCTAAATGTGAAATTTTAAAAAGTCAGACTTGTAGAAGTAGAGAGTAGAATGGTGGTTACCAGGGGATGGGAGGTGGGATGGACAGGGAAAGGAGAGATTTTAGTCAAAGGGTACAAAGTTTCAGTTACACGGAGAGAACAAGTTCTGGTGATCTACTGCATATCATGGTGACGATAGTTAATAACAGTGTACTATATACTTCCAAACTGCTTCAAGAGTGGATTTTAAATGTTCTCACCACCAAGAAATGATAAGTATGTCAGGTGATGGATATGTTTATTGGCTGATTTACTCATTCCACAATGTTTGCATGTATGCAAGCACCACATCGTACCCCAAAAATGTATAAAATTATTATTTTTGTCAATAAAGTTGAATAAATAAATAAAATACCACATATAAGGGTATTTCAAAAAGTTTGTGGAAAATAGAATTAAAAGATAATACAAATCTTTCCGTAAGCTTTTAGAATTACCCTCATATAATTAAAACAAGAAGAAAGCATTGTTGAAAAAAAAAAAAAAAGAAGGATGAGAGTAAATGGAGAATTGGATTCAAGGCAGGGTTGGAGTTTTGTGAATTCAGTGACAAAGAGCCGGGGGCATGAGAGCTGTGGGGACTGAGGGAGGGAGGAAGCTGATGGGCTGTGGAATCTAAACCAGAAGAGTGGGGCAGTGGATGGCTGGTGATGCAATGAGGAAAGCCCGGCCTTGGGCCCTCCCCCAGACGCCCTGCTGGCCGACCCTGTCCGCCGGGAGCCCAGCGCATGGGCATCGGCGGGCGTCTTTCTCTCCACTCTGGGCAGAAGATCTGCATCTGGTTTCTTTTTGGCTCTCAAGTTGGAGAGCAGGGTGGACAATGGGACAAATGGACAAATGGAAGGTGTGTCTTGCTAGAGGTCTCTTCTTCCCCTTGCCACTTCTCCTATCACCCTTTATAAAATTAAATTTTAATTATGCAGGTAATTCACCCACCCGCTGTCTTTGTAAACAAAACAAAACAAAACAAAACAAAACAAAACAAAAACATTACAGTGGCATTCTTGTCCACTTCCCATGACACCTAGTCCAGGGTCCAAATCCTGCTCCCCAGAGGAAATCACGGTATTGATTTGGCAGAATCATCCCACTCTCCATATATAGATTTTTCTTGTTTAAAAAATAGAAAGTATTGTGGATGGTGTTGGCTTTGATATTTTTTTAATGGGAATCATTCTGAACTGGGCGTATGACTCTGCGACTTGCTCTGCAGGGGCTTCTTTGCACAACAGTGGGTTGCAGGTGGCTTCCATGTCTCAGTGGCTCCTTTTTTTCTGCAGCGTACTATTCCGGAGCCCGTGCAGATGCCGCATGGATGCTGTGCAGGCTGCTCCCTCCTGCTCAGCATTACAGACAGGCTTGCTGCAAACATCCAGCCCAGCCCACCCTCCTGCCTCTTTCTCTTCATTCCAGGGGGCCCCAGAGCCTGCACTCAGCCCACAAGGTCTCCCTGGCTCTCTCCTTCCCTTTCCTGTCCCCTCAGCTTTTCCCTCATCACTCCTCATTTTCTCCAGATTTGGGCCTTGCTTATGGGTCACAACGTGCTCACAAGTGTGTCTGTCTCGCTGGCAGGTGTGCCTGTGTGTCTTTCTCTGGGCCCTCAGCCAGGTTTTGTTCCCACGCTCGGGCTCACCCTGCTCTCCCCTCCCCCCCACACCTGCAGCCCCCAGGGACGTGCTCAGGTCTCCCCTCGATGCCCCACCCTGTGCCTCTGCCTTGGTCTTTCTCAGGCCCCAGCCCATGGTCATGCGTTCGTTTTGTCTGCCTGAGCATTCACATGTGTGCCACTCGTGTCTCCAACGTGCTCTGTCTCCTCTGTCACCCCGGGTGCCTATCTGTCCATCCCCCCACTTGCCCTCCCCCATCATCTCCCAGGTGCCACCTCGTAAGTGTGTACGCACACCTGGTGTGCCTTCACGTCTGTGTCCTCCTTTCTGGTTGTCTCCAGAGGGGTCTTACTAAATTTTGCTCTGAGTCTCTGTCATTCCTGCTGTGGGAGTATAGTGTACACACCTGTGCACCCCGTTTACCTGTTACCATCACCCCAGCCCTCTCTTTCTGGATCTTGTGGCATTCTCTTTAACTTCATTTTAGTCTCACCATGTATACATGTGTGTGTGCATGTAGGTACATATGTGTCTGACATGTGTCTCTCTCCAGGGCATGGCCAGGGTCATTCTCATAAACTCTTCATCTGTCCATCCTCTCTCTGTCTGCACACACAGGGCTCACTGAGCTCCAGACCGTGGTCTGTCCACGTCCTTTCATCTCCTCTGGACTCCACCTCCTCGTTCTGCCCTCCAGCTTTAGGCCCCTGGTCCAGGCACTGCTCCTCTGGCTGACAGCCCCAGCCCTCACCTGCAGCCCAGACTGCTCTCAACTGCAGCCTCAGATGTGGAACCAGTACAGACCCAGAGCTTCGCAAATCAGCTTCACACCCCCAAGCCATCACCCACCTGCCAGGTCAGCCAAACTCTTCCTGGCCTCATTAGCACTGAATATCACCACCTGCTGAGGCTCAGCAGCCAGGAGTCATCTCTGCCGCCTCCCTCTCCTATCACCCACAGCCCGTCTGTGTCCCCTTCCTGCTGAATCTCCCTCCAAGGGTCTGTTCAAGACTCCAGCTCAACTCCTCAGCTCCTGTCACAGCTGAGGCCTCAGCATCTAATGCCTGGAATATAGGCCTGGAGTAACCACTCCATCCATTCCCACCTATCCATCCATCCATCATTCATCCATCATTCATCCATCATCCATCCATCCATCCAATCATCTATCCCTCCACCCAACCATCCATCATCCATCATCCATCCACCCATCCATCCATCCATCCATCCATCATCCATCTAAAAAGCATACACTGAACACCTACCGGGTTTTCTGTTGAGGACACAGATATCATATCCCAGGCTACATCCTGGTGGAACTGAGTCCATGGGGAAGCAGACCCATTATCTGCGATGAGAATATGAGTGATGAGTGCATCCTATGTTTTTATGTCACTCTGAGCATCACCGTGTGTGTGAAATTGAGGGGTGTGCCACTTCTCTGGGTCCACTCTAGAGCCCTTTGCTGAAGTGCTGTGCCTCTAACCATGCAACCCACTGAGGACACCCCCAGCAGCATGGACTCACCAAGTCCAAGACGACCTCCACATTCCTCCCATTTCCCCAGATCCAGGACTGAAAATATAGACAAATCCCTTTTCCCAGACCTGCCTCCCACTTCCAACCTATGGCTGATTCTTCCTCCAAAGCCTCTCTCCCATCTTCTCTTTTGATCATCTCCTGCTCCCAGTCAGTGCGGTTGCCCTGGCAACAGCTGTCCCCTTCTCTGCTCCCTCCCCTGGGCCCCCTCAGCAGGTGGACCTGCTACCTCCCTCCCACCTGAGGAGTCACGTTCTCCCTTGACCTTCTGTTCCAGCTCCTTCCTGTCCTCTCTTTTTCCATCACCGAACAGCTGGGGAGGGAACTCTCAACTCCAGCCCCACTCCCTCCGTCCCCAACCCGTCATCCTCTGCATCTACACAGCAACTGCTCTGTGCCCACCAGGGAGTTGGATGAGGCCTCCATACCCTATGGCCCAGTTTCCCTCCATCAGGGGCCTCTGATGTGGTATGTGTGTGGGTCTATCCTAGTTTCTGGACCCCCTTTCTTTCCTTGGCTCCCACCTCTCAGGCCACCCCTCTTCTGTTTTCTTTGCAGCCTCCTCTGCTCCCATCCGCCCCTCTGTGTCCACGCTCCAGGACCCCACCCTCCCTGTCCATGCTGCCCTGGGTGGCCTCCCTCTAGATCCTGGGTAGCTGTACTCATGCTGACCATGCCGTGCACTCCTGTCTCTTACCTCTGCAGTTATGCTGAGCTGATCACAGATGCTCCCTGGGAAACCCACATCCTCCTCAAAGAAGTCTTTGCCAGCCTCTCCCTGGGGACCTCATACTATGGGTGAGGATTCTCCCAGGCCCAGGCTCCCAGCTGTAGGTGTGTTTGGGCTTCTCCCACCCCCTGCAGGCTGGAGGGAGGACGGGTGGACCCGCAGACCAGCGATCTGGAGAACTGTCCTTCCTCCTTCTCGGTCCCATGGTCCTTTTTTCCCTCTTCTGATGTACAAAGTTAGTTTTTAATTACACATGTGATACATGAAGAAATTCTTTTTGCAAAAAATCAAAGCATAACAGAAAAGAAAGAAGTCTCTTTGTCCTCCTTCTCCCCAATCCCATCTCCAGCCCCCTCTAAGGGAAGCCATTTGACCAGTCCTGTGTGGACCCGTCCACACTGTCTATACATGCCTTCTCATCGACATCAAATAGAGTTGCTTTTGGGGGGGTTGTTTTAAAATACAAATGCTATTTATTGTGTGCAGGGTTTGCCAGTAGGCTTTTTGGCCCCATGACGAGCCTTGAAGTCCTTCCCAAGGACATATAGACATGCGGCCACTGGTGGCTGGAGCTGACTGTGTGCATTCTTCCCAGCCTGTTCAGTGGTGGCACATTGGTAGCTGGAAATTGGCCACGGTGGGAGTATTTACACCATAGATATGGACACAAGCTACAAATCAGGAGCTTTCCCCCCACAGAGCCAGTTTGTGAGCTCACCACACACACACCCTATTTAAAAATCCACTCCAGGGTGTGTTTCAGAGTAGAGCTACACTGGCGGATGCCCTGTGTGCATGGACGGTAGGTTGTCCTCTCTTGCCCTCATGACAGACAAGGTTGCCGCAAACATGTGTGCTCAGGACTTCCCTTCTGCCCTGTCCTCTTCGTCTGGGTTCACAGTGTGTGGGTCCTTTCTGTCTGTCTGTCTGTCTGTCTGGGCACTCACAAGCCACCTCTCTCCTTCCTCCTTCACTCTTCCCCGTCCTTCTGCTCGTTGTCTACAGAGCTGGCCCTTGCCCTGAGGGTCACAGCTCGGTCTGCTTCTGTGTGGATACATGGTCACGCTGTGCCCTTGTCTCCTCAGGCTCTCTAGCAGGCTCTGTCCCTCCGCCCTCCCTGTCTTGTGCATGTGCACACGTGCGCCTGTGTCTCTGCGAGGCCCCCACCTCCCCCTCTTCCTTTCATTGTTTCGCATTAGCGTCGATGTGCCCCCAGCTGCCCCCGATCTGCCTCTGCCTCCCAGCTTGGCACGCTCTCCGGAGGAGCTTTATTGGATTTGGCCCGGGCCGTGCGTCATTGCTGCTGCGTGTTAGCGCCAGTGCTGCCGCCTGCCCCGTCCCTGTCTCCCTTCCTGGGGCTTGCAGAGTTCTGCTCTTTCTCTGTGTCTCCGTGTGTGCGTGCATGGGCACATGTGTGTACGTGCGTGTGTGTCACGCTCTCCAAGGCATGGGCAGGGCTGGCTCCCACCCTTCCTGTCACCCTCATGGGCTCTTCATCTGTCCACAGAATGCCTAGTGACTCTGGACCAGGTTCTGCCTGCCTGTCCCCTCCTCTCCTGTGCTTCCCTGAGTCCCCTCCTCTTGAACTGCACCCGCTCCCTGCACATTCCTCCTGCCCTCTGCCAGGATGCCCCGCAATGTCCTCCTGCGCCCCAAAACCACTCCACTCCATTCTCTCACGTGCCCAGATTTAGAGCCAATGTGGTTTGCCCGGACCCCTCTGCAGTGCCTGAAGCTCACCTCGTCGCCTCCACGCCACCGGCCAGCCCCTTCCTCCTCTCATTATTGCAGAACGTCACTGCTTTCCCCAGCGCGGTGCCGCAGCCAGGAGCCCTCACTTGTCTCTGACTACTCCTGTTTATCCACCCACCACCCATCTCCCCCCCCCCCCCGCTGCCAGCTCTCCCGTGAGGGGCTGCTAGAGCCCCCATCATCTCAGTCCTGCCTGCTGCAGCGTCGTGTGGACAGGTGAACGATGGCTGCGCCCATCTGTCCGTCCCTCCAAACAGCCCTGGGCTATGTTCTAAGGAGTCCAGGGGAGGAAAGGCCGGTTGTCATCTATGGGAAGAGAGGCTGATGGGGACTTCCCAGTCTCCAAGTCACTCTTAGCATCGCTGTGTGCGCGTATGCACGTGCACATGCGCGTGTGCGGTCTGTCTGTGTCCGTCCTGGCCTCTTCCTCAGACTCTTCTCTCCTCCTGAACTCCCATTATCAGTGCTCCCCGGGGCTGTGCTCGTCTCCCTCCATGTGCTCCTGGGCCACACTGTTCACACCAGGGCTTCAGAGACTCCCTCCACACAAAGGCCTCTCATCTCTGTGCTCACCTCTCTGCTCCAGATCCTTCAGCTCAAGCGTCAGAACTGTGTACCCACTGTCTGCTCCTTGGCCCCGCTCAGTCACATCACCAGCTCACAGAAAGGCTCGGCCAACCTCTGTCCTCAGCACCTCTCGGCCTTGGCTCAAGCTGGCCCTTGGCAGGAATGCCCTTTCACCCGGTCTGGCCGGCACACAGCAAAGCTCCTCCTGACTCATCTCATCCTTGATGAAGCTCCAGGGCCCCTTTTCCTGGGGGGCCCCCACTGCATCACAGGGGCACACCCCTGGGAACAGCCAGGCACATGTGTGAGTTGGGGATCTTTCTTTCCCACCAGACCACGAGCATCTTAGGGCAGAGTCTGCATCTGAGTTTTCTCAGGGTCATGACACAGGCGAGGGGCTGAGCAAGGTTTGCAGCTGGAAGGGAGGATGATGGACAGATAGAAGATATCTCTGTGGGTGTCTTCTCTTTCTCCTACTCTGTCTCTTATCCCCTTTTCTGCTTCCTCTTTTATTCTTTTCCTTTGAAAAGTTAATTTTTGATTATCTAAGTGATAGTGTGAACATATTCAACTTGAAAAAAATGCTTTAATTACAGGAAGGACTAGAGTCTCATTTGAAACCTCATCTCATATCCTGGTTTTTAACGTATCTTTCCTTATGGATCCACAGTTATTAGATTCATGTGAATTGTTCTGGTAGATAAATAGATAGACAGACTATAGATAGGTAGGAGAGATAGGAAGGAAGGAAACTATTGGTTTGGCTGTTGCAGTTTTAACATAAATGCTACCATACTGTGCAGATGATTTGGAAATCAACTTCTTCGTTCAGCAATGTGTCCTGGGCCCCTAAGTTCCACGTCAGATCTTAGGTGCACCTCATTCTTTCATCGTCTTTTCTCAGATGCACCACAGTTGAGCCAGCCTCCTCCTGTCAATGAGCATTTGGGTGTCCCTGCTCTTTTGACAAGGTGGTAGCAGCTTCTGTGTACAGCCTCTTTCTGAATTTCACTCTTCTACGAAATTCAGCATTTGTTGTCAGGCTGCGGTGTGCCTGTCCTGCCGGTCCAAGTGTGCGCACACCTCCCTCTGTGGATCTCTGAATCGCTCTCCTTCCTTTCCCCATTCTGTCTCTCTTCATTCCATTGTCCCTGTGGATGAGATCCTCGCCTTGTGGGGAGGTGTCTGTGTCTCTGTCTGTGTCTGTGTATTTCACCCCCCACACGTGAAGCCTTGCACTTCGTGATGATTCAAGAGGACATCTATGTAGATTTGTGGAGCTGTTTTTCTGCCTAGCTCTCTCCAGTCAGGTACTCTGCCCCTCAACCTACAGACACCTCAGCCTACCTGACCTGGCTATTCAAGGAGTTTCCCCGCCCTGCAGGCAAGATGTCTCCTGGCAGAAGGGTGGGTCAGCTGTAGAGTTCTCCTTATTTGCTTATCTTTTCTCAGGTATCACTGTCTTACTCTGCCTGTTGTTCAATGTCTACAGTCAGTTGTTTCTAATATTTTGTCTAGTTTATGGCAGAAGAGGAACCCAGTTCTTATTACTCCTTCATGGCTGGAAGTGGGAGTCCAGGTTGCTTTTTCCTAATTTTCATAAAGCTTTTTATTGGTTAGTAGAGGCACTGACAGTCATAATCCCATCTTAGAGCAGATCTGGTTCCTGGTGAGGGCTCTTGTCCTGGTGTGCAGACAGACACCTTCTTGCTGTATCCTCCCATGGCAAAGAGAGAGGGCTCTGGTCTCTTCCTCTTCTTATAAGGGCAGTAATCCCATCAAGGAGCCTTCACCCTCATGATCTCATCAAAACCTAATTACCTCTCAAAGTCCACATCTCCAAAAGCCGCCACATGGAGCATAAAGGCTTCAACATATGAATTTTGGGAGAACACAAACATTCAGTTCATAGTAGGTGGTTAGGGAAGGGTTCACTGAGAAGGTAACATCTGAGCATCTGAGAAGTGACGGAGCTGGCCACATGGACATCTGGGGAACAGTGTTCCAGGCAGAGGAACAGCAGGGACAGAGGTCCTGACTTTTTAAACGCCCAACTCTTCCATTCAGAGGGTCTGTGAGCAAGGCCTTAAGCTTTCTAGAGGGCCGTTTGCCAACTGAGTACTCTGAGGCGCCACCTTAGGTATTCCTGAGGAGTTTTCAGCCACATCCTCACTTCATCTTTAGATCGTGTTTTCCTGCCAGTGCTCTGGATTTGATCTCAGCTCAAAAAAAATTTCTTAATTTTAGCATTGCTTATTGTCTGGAGAGGCTAAGATTTTTCAAAACCATCAAGTCTTGGCTTCTTCATGTTTAACAGTTATTCATTTAGTTAATTTCTTTCATCTTGCATTTTACTATAAACACCGAAAATAAACCAGATGGCGTCTTCAACACTTTGCCTGGAAATCTCCCTAACTAGATCACCCCGTTCATAAAGCACATTTCCTGCTGTTCACATACTGTAAGCAATGCTGTTACTAAACTTTCTGCACTACATTAAAAGGATCCCTTTTCTTCTAATTTCTAATAAGATTTTCCTTATTTTCTTTCAAACTCTCACTGCTTCGCCCAATGGTTCCTTTAGATCTCTTTAAATTTTACTATCATTCTCCTCAGAAAACCTCCTTCCCACTCCCTGGTTCCTAAGCCATTCCCATATTTTAGGTTTTTGTACCAAAATATGTACTAATTTTCTATTGCTGTGGAAAAGAATCACCCCCAAAACTTAGCATATTAAAACAGTACACAGTTCTTATCTTACACAGTTTCTGAGGGCCAGCAGTCTGGGAGACCTCTGGATGGTTCTGGCTCAGGGCCTCTCAGGAGATAACAGTGAAGCTGTTGGCTGGGGCCATGGCCAGATGAAGTCTTGACCAGGGCTGGAGGATCTGCTGTCAAAATGGCTCGCTCAGGTGTTGGCTGTGGGAGGTCTTAGCTCCTCACCATGTGGTTCTCTTCACAGGGTTCCCTACGTGTCCTCAGGGCATGGCAGCTGGCTTCCCCCAGAGGAGGTGCTGACAGAGAAGGAGGGGGACGAGAGAGCCCAGAGCTGCAGTGCCTTTTATGACTTAGTCTCCAAAATCCTGCTCTATCATTTATGCTTTATCCTATCGTTAGAAGGGGTAAGTCCAGTCCACACTCAGAACGGGTGAATTAGGCTCTGCATCTCGAAGGGAGGAGTGTCAGAATTTGTAGACATATCTTCAAACCACCACACTTGGCATTCAGAGCCCTCTGGTATCTGCCTCTGACTAACCTGCCAGGGCTGGGTGAAGGATTCTCAGAGGTGCCAGGATCACAGCTCCCCCATGCCAACAATAAATAAAAACAATTGCTAAACCATAAAGTAAGCGTAAGGGAGGCCCACAAAGTTTTAGATTTTCTCATGATAACAATTTTAATAATATTTTTAAATTATTGAGGTATAATTTGCATACAAAAAATGCACTCATTTCAGGTCTACATTTTGATGAGTTTTGACAAATGCATATGTCAGTGTAACCACCACTACAATCAAGATATGGAACTGTCCTTTCCCCCAGAAATTTTCCTCAGTGTTCCTTTGCAGTTAATCCCCCATCACTTCCTGCCCCAGGCAACCAATAATCTGCTTTCCATCAATATAATAGATTTACATTTTTCTGAGTTTCACATAAATGGAATCATGCAGTATGTACTTTTTTGCTTCTGGCTCATTTTACTCAGCATAATGTTTTTGAGATTTGTTTATGTTGCTGCATGTATCAGTAGTTTGTTTCTTCTACTGCTGAGTATTCCATTGTATAAATATATACAAATTGATTTACCCTTTTGCATGTTGATAAACATTTATTTTCCCCAGTTTTACACTATTATGAATAAAGCTGCTACAATATTTGAGAGCTGGTCTTTGTGTGAACATATGATTTCATTGCTCTTAGGTAAGGATGTGTAAGTGGAATCGCTGGGTCGAATGGTTGTGCATGTTTAACTTTATAAGAAACTGCCAACGTGTTTCCCAAAGTGGTCGTGCTGTTATACACTCCCACCAGCAATGTATGAGCGCTCTGGTTGCTCCACATTCTTGCCAACATTGTAATTGTCAGTCTTTTTAATTTTAGCCATTCTGGTAGGTATGCAGTGGTGTCTCATTGTGGTTTTAATTGGTGTCTTTTGAACAACTAGTGATGCTGAGCACCTTTTCATGTGCTTATCTGCCATTCATATATCTTCTTTGGTGAAGTACCTGTTCAGATCTTTGCTAATTAACAAAAAATCAGTTTTGAATATCTTATTATTGAGTTGTAAAAGAATATATATTCTTTATATATTCTGGATATGATGTGAGGTAGGAGTTGAGGCTCATTTTTTTTCCATACAGGTTTCCAATTGTTCCAGCACCACTTGAGGAAAATTATCCTTTCCCCATTGAATGGATTATATACGTGTGGTTCTATTTCTGGACTGCAGATTGTGTTGCATTTATCCATGCACATTGGATTCACAGGCCAATACCACATTGTCTTGATTACTGTAGGTTCATAATAAGTCCTGAGATTAGGTATTGCAAGTTCCCCTAACTTGTTCTTTGTCAAAATTGTTTTGGCTTTTCAAGGTCCTTTGCACTTCTATATCAATTTTAGAATAAATTTGTTAATTTTTAGAAAAAACCTGCTAGGATTTTGATTGCAGTTGCATTGAATGTATAGATCGATTTGGGGACAATTGACATATTAATGCTGCGTGACCCTGGACCAGTCCCGTGCCATTTCTGAACCTCAGCTTCCTCCTGGTCCCTCCCTGAGAGCCTTTAGTGAGCAGGTAAAGCTGAGCTGAGTGCGGTTCTGGGCACACAAGGGAGTGGGCTCCTTGTGTTTTGGGGTTGGGTGCAGGGGGCTGCCTATGAATCACATGTTGCAACACCCAGGCATGTGGTCTCTTCTCCTTGGGCCTCAGTTTCCTCATTTATAAATCAGAGGTGGCGGAGGGTGCCAGGCAGATTAAATGAGATGATGGATGAGCGGGAGGGAAGACAACCATCTGTTTTCTCTGTTTCACCTTTGGGCTGCCAAGTGTGGCAGGCACAAATCACATCAACACGTGATTGGCGCCAGCACAGATTAATTTTCCCCAACCTCAGCTGGGTCTTAAGTGCAGCTCAGCAACCCCTCAACTGGTCCCCAAACTCCTTCCCTTTCCATCCCCGCAGCAGCTGTTCCACCCCCTCCCCTTATTACCCTGGGCCCAGCAGACAACCCGGCTCCTGCTCAATGGAGAAAACAGAGGCCTTTGTGGGGCACCAGCCCCCCCCCATGCCTCTGCAGCAATCTGCCTGCACCTTCCTGTGTGTGAGGCCAGCTGTCCCTCGCCTGTCTTCTCCTGGGCCTCACACCCCCTTTCTTCTCCTGCCTCTGGTCCCTTCCTCTCTGCTGGCTTTTTCCTCTCCACCGCCATCCATGGGTTCTGCCTCCACCAAATCCCTCCCTCTCCTTCCTGGGCAAGTGTCTCCATCATTCCACAATCTCCTACCCCACCTCCTACCTCACCTTCCTGTCATGGTCCTCACTACCCCTGCGTTGGTCTTCCAAGGTGCTGCTGGGCTCACAGGGCCTTGCCTGCTCTCTTGCCCTCTTGGGGGCTTTCAATATCAGGCACAGCTAGGAGGAACAACTGGTGGGGACCCCAGGCAGGAAGCAACCCACCCTCCTGGGACCCCAGAAAGCCCACCCAGGACGCGGGGACAGAGTTACCCACTGAGGGCTTAACTGATTCACCTCGGGTGGCTCAGCCCTGCACTGAGGTATGGCTTCAGTCTAATCCTCCCACCCTGGCCTGGATCTTGTCAATGCGGGGCCTCCCAGCCTGTTTCCTCAGTCTTAAAATACCCCCTCTTTCCACTCCACCCCCTCTGCCAGCTGTCCCCCCACCTTCTCAGGCCTGTCTGAGGCTTCTCAGGCCCGCCCACCCCTTCTGGGCTGGCTCCAGGCCCTCTAGGCAATTGAGAAGTCCCTGGCCCACTGTCATCATGAACACTGTCATCAGGGTGTTCCACGGGGTCACAGCCAGTGGCTGTAGCTTGGCAGTGTCCGAGACTGCTGACCACCTCTGCATCCTCAAACAGGTCTTTCCTGGTTTTCTTGCCCCCTCTCGGCTGCTTCTTCCCTCCACACCCTTTGTAGCTCCCCTCCCTGGCACCCTAAGTCTCTAAGGCTTCCTCCTCCCACCTCTTGTCTCCTCTCCCCAGTCCCTCTTCCTGGGCCGTCCCTCCCATTGCCAGCGCGCTGCCCTCCTCTGCACTCGTGGTCCCCCGCGCGCCCAGCTGTAGTTACCACTGCCCACTACCATCACTGCCTCAAAGTATCAGGCTCCAAACCAAACTCCACCTTTCCTCCCACTCTCTTCTCCAGTGTCCCTGCTCACTGGCTTCTGTCATTCCTTCAGTCGTTGGATCACCAAGCATTTACTGAACATCTACTAGGTCCCAGACACTGTTCTAGGTGTCACAATACAACATTTGCAGTGGATAATGACGATGCTCTGTCTACATCCCTTTTAGCTAGTGTTTTTGCATGCCCGACCCGCATCTCTGGTGTTTAGTTCCCCACAACCAACACCTGCAGTTGTTTTTTTTGATCATTTTTAGGCTTCAGGAGCTTCTTTCCCACATGTATTGAGAGCCAGAAGGGCATGGGAATTTATGTCCTGCAACCCTGACTCCTTTATGTGCCCCCAAGTGCTTTAGCCAATGCCTGCCTGGTGCAAGAGTATGAAAGCCCAGCCTCCTTGCTTCCAGGAGGGATGACACAGAGGTGTGTCTTGCCCTCCAGAGCTCACCTGTGGAGTCAGGCTGAGGCTACTTTGGTGGGACAATGCTAGACCTCTCCCTCCCTTTCCTGTCCTGCTTCCCCATTCCCTTACCAGTTTAACTTGGGACCACTCCTCAATAAGTCACTTGCACCTAAATTCTTGTCCCAGGGTCTGCTTCTGGGCACCCTGACCTAAGTCAGTGGTGAACACAACAGTCAAGGAGTTACCAGTTCCTCCAGACACCCTCTGAAACCACATTCAGATTCTCTCACCCTCTGCGTCCCCAAGGCCATCCCCCTGGTGTGGGCCTTGCCACCCATACGAACACACCAAACTCCTCCCAGACCCCAGAGTGCAGCCTCATCTACTCTGGTCTAATTTCCCCTCCAGCCAGCCTGGAACCACATCTAATCATGCCGTTCCCATGCTTAGAACCTTCCCAGTCACCCCAACAAAGTCATGAGCAACAGATCCAAACCACTACACACACACTAGAATGGCTAAAATTAAAAACAAAACCAAAAAACCCTAACAATATAAAGTGCTGGCAAGGACGAGGAGTGACCATAACTCTCATAGGTTGCTGGTGAGAACGCACATGGCATGGCCTTTAAAAACTGTTTGACAGTTTCTTTCTCTTTTGTGTCTTCTACCACATGACACTTGACTCTCTTATGAAGTTAAGCATACATTTTACCACATGACACAGCAGTCCCACACTTGGGTACTTACCCTAGAGAGACGAAAATTTATGTCCACACAAACACCTCTACATAGATGATTTTATCAATAATTGTCCCAAACCTGAAACAAATCAAATACCTTTCAACTCGTAAAGAGATTAAAATAGACAAATCGTGGCACATCCATACAACAGAGCAGTTCTCAGCAACAGAGAGGAACAAATACCAATTTACACAACAACGCTGATGAATCTCAAATGTGTTATGATATGTGAAAGAAGCCAGACCCAAAAGGCTGTATACTATATGATTACATTTATATGACATTCTGGAAAAGCCAGAAGTATAGGGATGGAGAACAGATCAGTGGTTGCAGGGGCTAGTGGGGCACGAGGAAATTTTGGGGGGTGATGGAAATGTTTTATATCTTGGTTGTCGTGGAGGTCATGCAATTACATATATTTGTCAAAGCTTTACACTAAAACGAGTGAAAGTCACTGTGTGTAAATTATACCGCAATAAGCCTGACTTTTAAAAAATCCCTCTCTGTTGAGTGTAAATTGCCTGCCCTCTGTCCCAGCAATTCCACTTCTAGGCATATACCCAACATAAATGAGTCCACAGGGTCACCTAATGATGTGTATAGAATGCTCACAGCAGCGTTATCCATCATAGCAAAAAGCTGGAAACAACTCAAATGTCCATCAGCAGGAGAACGTATAAATAGATCCACTGGTGGTATGTTTGTGTGAAGGAATACTACATAGCAGTGAGGAAGAACAGATTATATTTACACACAGCAACGTGGGTGAATCTCACAGACAGGGGTTGTGAAAGAAGCCCAGATGCAGAGGACATGCTGATTCCATTCATATGAAGTTCAAGAACAAGCAAAAGCACTCCTGGGTGGCAGAAGTCAGGACAGTAGTTACTTCTGGGGGTGTAAACTAACTGGGGAAGGGTACAAGGGAAACTTCTAGGGGGATGGATTTATCTTATATCTGGATCTGGTGGTGGTCACATGGGCGTATGCATTAAAAATTCACTGAGCTGCACCCTTCAGGTTTGTGCACTATACTGTGTCTGTACTAGGGTTTAACACAACACAAAATGTATTCAGCACTCATTAGCTTTACTGACCATTGCAAGTGGCCAAGGGTGACAGAAGATGAGGAACACATGATCCCATCCAGGGGACAATATGAAACGGGTGCCTACATGGGGCCCTATCACCCATGGAGGGGGAATGACAGGTCCCTAGAAGGACACAGGAATAAGGTTACTCACAAAAGGTAGACGGTTGAATTAGGTCCTGCTCAACCTACTGCATGTGATTGTCCGATGATAATCCCTCTGTCTACACCTCGGCCTCGTCTGCTCACTAACTGCCTCATCCTCAATGGCTCGATGTCCTGGCCCCTTCCTCTCAGAACACTGACACGTGCTCACTTCATGTTTGATGAAGCTGTTTCTCTCTGCCCTGGCCTCCGCTCCGGCCTCCGCTCCTCTCCCGTTCTTCCCTTTCCCTTTCTTGGGTGGTTTCCAGCCAGTTGTACACTTGCCCCTCTCCTGACAAGCTGCCCCCACCAAGGTCCCCAGAGCTTCCCCAGTGCCAAGCCCGGGGGCCCTGTTCCTCCTTCATCCCCCCACCTTTGACCTCCTTGCTCACAGCCCACAGTGACCACAACCACCTTCTGGAAACCTCCTCCTCTTCTGTTCTCCCATGACTCCTTTCTGGGCCTTCTTCAGTCTCCTCGGTGGGCTTCTCCTCCTGTGTCCAGTGCCCATGACTCAGCCCCTGGCCGCTTCTCCCGGGTGTCTCCTCAGGATTCCCAGACTGTGTCCTCTATCCCAGCCTGGTGTTCTGTCTAGGTCAGAAGTTGGTGTCTGAGCTGTAGACCAGGTCACCAAAGCTCCCTGGCTACCAACCATGGCAGACACTTCTCAGTCCCCATCCCACTTGGGGTGCAAGCAGAGGGCTTGGGCCTTCTGCCCGTCTCCCCCTGGGTCCCCAGAGTGGCTGGCTCACGTTTAGAGCTTGTCTTTTCTGTAGCACTGTCACGACCCCCCTGCATCCCTGCTGGGCATCTGCACGCCCTCCCTGGTTCAGAGGATTCCTGCTTGCTCAGTTACTCTCTACACAGCAGCCAGAAGGATCTTTAAAGGAAGTCAGATCCCAGAGCCACGATGCTCTGCAACCTTCTTTGAAGAACCCCCAACAAGGCCCTATGAGAAGGACCTCCTTTCCCACTTCTATCCCACCACTCTCTGATGCAGCCACACTGGCCTCTTTGTGGGTCCAAGAACACCCCAAGCTTGTTCCTACTGCAGGCCCTTGCTTGAGATGCTCCCCGCTATGTGCTGAATTGTGTTTCCCCTCAATTCATGGGTTGAAATCCTAACCCCTTGCACCTCAGAATGTGACTGTATTGGGGAATAATGTCATTGCAGATATACTTAACTAAGATGAGGTCAGACTGCAGTGGGGTGGGCCCCTAATCCAATATGACCAGTGTCCTTACAAAGAGAGATGTGGCCACAGACACACGCACAGGGAGAATGCTGCGCAAAGAGGAAGGCAAGACGAGGGTGATGTGCCCGTGGACAAGCCAAGGAATGCCAAAGATCGCCAGCACCCACCAGAGGGTGGGAGAAGGCATGGGACAGATTCTTCCTCCCAGCGCCGAAGCAACCAACCAAGCAGACACCTTGATCTTGAGCTCTAGCCTACAGCACTGTGAGGTACATACATTTTTGTAGTGGAAGCCGCCCAGTTTGTGGTACTTGTTACAATGGCCCCAGCAAACAAACACCCTCCCTCTGCCTGGCTCACCTCCCTCCCCCAGCTCTCCACACGGCTCACTCCCTCGTGTCATCAGGGTCTTTGACAGGATGCCACCCTTTCAGAAGCCTTTCCTGAACGTCCCATCTAAATAACTTGACCCCTGCCCCCTGCGCAGGGGCAGGCTCTGCTCACACTGCAGCCTTCTGCCCACATCCCGTGTTTTTGTCGTCACACTATGACCCCTGAAGACAAGTTGGCGGGCATTTGCACGCCTGTCTGCGTCTGTCTCCCCTGCTAGCTTACGAACTCCATGCAGTCCAGGGCTTGTGGCACCCTCCACTGTACCTCTAGTGCCTGGCACAGCAGCTCGCAGTTAATATCTCCACCTGGATGCATTTAGCCAATCAGCAAGTATTTAGTGAGAACCTCTGCTGGGGAACATAACAGCCCCTGTCCCTGTGGCAGGGTGGGGAGGCAGGTCGCTGTGAAGAATATATGGAATAGTTGTTGGGGAATGTGGAGGGGAAGCTCCTAGAGAGACTGGGACAGACAAAGGCCCATTTGTACCTGGGGAGCTGGAGCTGAGGCTGAAGGGCTGGTCTGCTGTGCCAGGCACCTTCTTTCATCTGGTGTTCACACCCCTCTGGCATCCCCCAGCCCAAATGTCCCAAACCCAACCTTCGTCTTCCACTGAGAGCTGCCTTTCTGGATCGCCTCCTGCAGGGAACACTACGTACACCCACCAGCTCTCCCAGGCAGGGACCTGAGCACAAGGACCCCACTGTGCCTCCTGTACCCCGACATCTAACGGGTTAACTCATCCTGTACACCTCAATCCCTCTCCTCCACCCCAACGTCAGCTCCGTTAAGGCTTCAAGGAGTCATAACAGCCAGGTGACTGTGGTGGCCTCTGGGGAGGGAGGGGCGCTAACCCCATAGAAGTATTAGTTTTAAAATTAAAAATACTAATATATGTACATAGTGTTAGTGCCTCAGAGCAGTTTCCCACGTTCCCCCTTCACAACACTTAACAAGGCTCACGAAGGCCACTTTACAAAGCACCAGGAGTGGGAGGTCCAGGCACTGTGCAGGTCACAGGGATCTCACAGCTGGCGCTGGCCCTCCGCTTGCACGGTGAAGCTGTCCCAAGGCCCACCTGTGAACTTCACCTGGCCCCTAAAGGATGCACCACTCAAGTCCCAGGCAGACTCCAGGGCCCAGCCCCCACCCCTTCAACCGACCAGAGCTTGTCTTAGGGGTGTCCGTTGACCGCCGAGCCTCCTTGCTCGGGTTCCATGACACCGGTGTGTACTGAACAATGGGGCCCTGGGTGGCTGCTGGGGCATCTGTAGTAGACAGGGAAGGTGGTCAGAGCCCAAAATGCTGAAAGAAAGGAGAGGTGGCCATGTGCGAGCCCTCCCTCCACCCACCACTTCTATAGCCAAAGAGACTGAGGCCCAGAGAGGGGGAGGCATCTGCTTGGAGTCACAGAATGAGGCATGGGAAAGGCATTAGGGGACAGAGTGACCCAGCCCATATCATAACCCCTTGGGCTTCCTCTCAGTCCAGCACCTGCCTCCACAGGGTTGGGGCTGCTGATGCAAGGGGGGCAAACTCCTGCAGACTGTGAGGGGCCCTTGGCAGTCTTGAGAATCACAGCCCTGCTGCGTGCAGCCTGCACTTCCTGATGCACAGACAGCCCGGGATTCAGGAAACTTCCCCGTCAACAGCCTCTCCCTGCAACTTCCCCCACCTCCACCACCCCCATACCCCCTCAACCCACCCCTCCCGCAGCCCTAGGGCCTCCATTTATGTCTACTTTGACAGCACAATTGGTTTCAATAATTAAAAAGAAAAAAGTTGAACTGCATTTCAGACATTTCGTTTCCTGTCTGAAAATGTTTATTCAGCAGCCATCAGGATTAATGCCGGTTGCCAGGTGCTGAGGGTGATTCAAAGGCCAGGCCAGTGGCTCCAGCTGTGGGGCAGGATAAAATCCCCCTGAATGCGAGCCTCCACCGGGACCCAGGGGCCAGCGAGAGGCCCCCAGAAGAATGCTGAGCTCAGGTTACTTGGCAGGAGGAAAATGATTCAATTTTGTTCCATTCAGTGCAACACATGTTCTTGTCTAAAACTCATTTCCCACTGCCACCCTTAACCCCTGCACCCCCAGCTTGACTGTCCCTCTGCTCATCACTCACTCCAGACACTGTCTTTCCCCTAACAGTGTCAGGGCTCTGAAATTTATTTTCTATTTCCAGAATTCCACATTGTGAATTTTCTTTCTGTCTGTGAAAGATGCTGGTTGCCTTTACCAAGGGAACCTGAGGGGCTGGATGAGGACAGGAGGGAGACTTTTCACTGGGCATCGTTCTGTAGATTTTGAATTTTGAACCCTACGAACGTATTTCTAATAAAAAAAAGTAAAAAAATAGTTTCCATTTAAAATTAATACCTTTCTGGACCCTGCTCCTCTGTCTAGCCCCACCCTTGTCCCTCCGTCCTTTATAGCCAGAGCCTTGATTGCCTCTCTTTTGGGGTTTCTATGCCTGCCTCTGAGGCTGCTCTGCAAAGATCCCCAAAAGGCCTCCCCATGGCCAAGCAACCTTCCCTGACCTCCCTGGACACCGCCCACTGTTGGCCATTTTGCCTTCCAGAAACTCTCACCCCTGAGCTCCTCCTCTGTGCATGTGCCCTCTGGCACGGCCTTTTCACTCTTCCTGGGAGGTCCCTCTAAATGCTTCCGCCTGGACACTTTCTCACAGTATCATCCATTCCTGAAGCTTCGACTCCCTCCTGGACCCAGAGACCTTCAGTGTACACCCCACACCAAATGAGGGTCCTTCCCTGCTTGGAGTCTGCATTTATGCCTTCAGCCAGAACCTCCCCATCAAGCCTCAGAACCCAGATCCACCTGCCTCTTTGACACTCCATTTATTTATTTCAGGGACCTTACACCAACGTGACCAGATTGCATGGCTTCAAATCTGCACTCTGCCACCTCTAGGCTGTGTGCAAGTTTCTCAACCTTTTCCTGTTTCTTCCTGTGTAAATGACAATAAATAAGGTGTTATCTCCCTTATGGGCTAGTTTTGAGTAGAAATGAATTAATATAAGTAAAGCTCTTAGAACAGTGTCCAGCACATTGTAAATACTGACATATGTTTGTTAGATAAAAATGCTCCCATTAAAACTTCCTTTTGCAAACCCTCCCACTGCCGTCCAGCTGTTCTGAACGCCAGAAACCCAGGGGTCTTGCCCTCCTCTTCCTCCTCCCCCCTCCTCCCCTGACCCTAGCGTTCACTCCATCACCAGCTCTGGTCCATTTTACCTCCTAAATCTCTCTCCGTCTCTACCCCCTCCCTGGCCCATGGTCCCCTGAAATTGCTCTTGTTAAGTTCATCAATGTTCTACTAATTGCCAAATCAAAAGAAAATTTTCAGCCTTCATCGGTTTGGATTTTCTGCTACATTTGGTCCTGCTGATCCCGCTCTCCTAGAAACGCTTCACTAGCTCAGTTTCCATGACAACCTTCTCTCCAGCTCTGCTCACGTGGTGCTGACATTTCTTTCTCTCTGGTGCTTTTGTAGGCGCCCCTGGCTCTAAAACGGTGGGGTAGAGGTCCTTAGGCTCTGGTGGGGCTCTCTCTACCTCTGTCTCCCCAAGCCACAGCCACTGATATGGTTACCACTCCAGCTCTTTATTTCTAACTGGGATGTCCTCCTGAGAACCAGACTGCTAGACCTGCCTCCCTGCAGGTCATCTCCCCCAGGTACCCCAGGGCCCTCAAAATCAACGCTGGACTATGGCTATGATTCCCCCCCCTCCCCCATCCACTTGCTTCTCCAAGTCCCAGGGAGGTCTCCGTAAAATAAAAATCCATCCACGGCTCTTTCCTGCTCGAAACTCTTCCATGGCTCCCCACTGCCTACAAGGTCAAGTTCAAGTTCCTTAACACAGCATGAGCTGTTCCCTGTTGATGTTTCCAGTCTCATTCCCCACAAGTCCTATCTCATCCTGAACTCCAGGAACACCCAGCAGCCTACAAGCACACACCGCCTGGTTCCTGCCCTCTCCTCTATGCCTATGTTCACACTGTTCCTTCTGCCTGGGAGACTTTCCAGTCTCTTCTACCCCAGTCTTAACTCCTTGAGAAATCAACTGAAGTGGCACCTTCTCCAGGAATCTTTTCCCTGATGACCTCCCCCCTGCCAACTCTTGATTCCCAAGATAAGGTTACATTCTCCTTCCTCAGCTCTCATAACATTGTAGGCATTATCTCCATGCTACCTAGAATGTTTTTGATTGCAAGCAACAGAAACCAGCTTTGAAATAGTTTAGGCAAAAGGGGAATTAACTGGCTTAGGGAGGGCTGGTGTTCATCTGGGTTTCTGGAAACTGAAAGTAGAGCTGAGAGATGGGGTGTGGGGGAAATTCCTGATACCCAGCTGCACCAATACAATGCCCATTTTATTGTTATTTATTTTTGTATTTATTTAACAGCTTTATTGAGGTGCAATTGGCATACAAATAAGCTGTTTATATTTAAAGTGTACAATGTGATAAGTTTGGACACCTATACACACTCATAAAACTAGGACCAATCAAGATAGTGAACATATACATTACTCCCCCAAATTTCCTGTGCTCTTTTGTGATCTCTCCCTCCCTTCCCTCCCACGTATCCACCTTCCTCCATTCCCCAGGCAACCACTGATCTGCTTTCTGTCACTATACATGCATTTGCAACTCCTAGAATTTTATACCAATGGGGTCGTAAGTATATACTCTTGTCTTTTTCTGGCTTCTTTCACTCAGCATAGTTATTCTGAGGTTCATCCATTTTGTTTTGTGTATTAATAGTTTATTCCTTTATATTGCTGAGTGGTATTCCATTGCATGGGTGTACCACAGTTGTTCATCCATTTACCCATTGATGGATATTTGGTTAGTTTCCAGTTTTTGCCTATTACAGATAAAGCTGCTATAAACATTTACATATCAGTCTTTGTATAGACACATGCTTTCATTTCTCTTGGGTAAATATCTAGAAGAGGAATGGCTAGATCCTATGATAGGTGTGTGCTTAACTTTTTAAGAATCTGCCAACCTGTTTTCCCAAGTGGTTGCACCATTTTACATTTCCACTCTCAATGTGTGAGAGTTCTGGTTGCTTCATATCCTCACCAACATTTGATATGGTCAGTGTTTTTTTTTTTTTTTTTTTTTTTTTTTATAAAGATGACTGGTAAGGGGATCTTAACCCTTGACTTGGTGTTGTCAGCACCACACTCTCTCCAGTGAGCTAACCAGCCATCCCTATATAGGGATCCGAACCCGTGTCCTTGGTGTTATCAGCACCACACTCTCCCGAGTGAGCCACAGGCCGGCCCTATGATCAGTGTTTTTAATTTTAGACATTCTAATGGGTATGCAGTAGTACCTCACTGTGGTTTTAATTTGCATTTCCCTAATGACTAATGATGTCGAACATCTTTTTGTGCGTTTATTTGCCATCTGTTTATTTTCTTTGATGAAGTGTCTGTTCAAATCTTTGCTTATTTCTTATTGGGTTATTTGCTTTTTTGTTACTGAGTTTTGAGACTTCTTTATATATTCTGAATACAAGTCCTTTATCAGATACATATATGATTTGCAAATATTTCCTCCAAGTCTGTGGTTGGACTTTTCATTCTCTCAGCAATGTCTTTCTTTTAATTGGTGGCTGGCTGGTAGGGGGATCCAAACCCATGACCTTGGTATTATAAAGGCTGAGCTGTAACCAACTAAGCTAACTGGCCAGCCCCAGCAATGTCTTTCAAAGAGCATAAGTTTTAATTTTGATAAAGTCTTATTTATCAATTCATTCTTTTGTGGATCTTGTTTTCATCATTTTGTTCTTTTATTGTGTCGTATCTAAGAAATCTTTGCTTAACTCAAGGTCATGAAGATTTTCTCATATGTTTTATTCTAGAGTTTTTAGGTTTTACTGTTTTTATTTTTTACTTTTATTTTTATGCCTGAGTTAGAGTTGGGCTTTTGGTGTTGCAAAGAAGAGAGACCTGTTAATATTGCAATCTATCTTAAAAGCAAAGCTTAAAAACCTTCAGGGGCTCCTCGTTGCCCTTAGGAGAAGATCCTAAACGCCCTAGCCTGGCTCAAAGGGCTTGCGTGAGTTTCCTGGCCTAATTCCCCATGCTTTTCCTTTCTGGCACTTCCTCGATCCCTGTGCTGTGGATATGCTGACCACATGGCAATTCCTTAAGCTCAGTGCCCAAGGCAATTCTTCCTTTGAGCTTTAGGGCAAGCTGGACCAGGCATCCAGGTTGAAGCAAGACTCTACCCCCCTTTTCCTCCAGATAGAAAGTTCTTGGAATTTGAGAGCTCACCAGGACCCCATTTGGGCATCTTCCAGGGATCTTGACCATTTGTTTCCCTTTCCCCCATCAAAGCAGACTTGTCCTGAGCCCCATGCCCTTAGTTAGGTTCAGGGTCCCAGCACATTTCCTTCCAGTCTTTTCTGGGATGTTCTTTTTTGTTTCCACAGCTGAGATGATGTCCTGCATATAGTTTGCATCCTGGCTTCTCAGTTGCTGCTCTACTTTTTATATCATAAGAATTTTCCAGAGGTTTTTGTAAAAATACAATTAGTTGATGAATAATGGTCGTCCGTTTGAGTAGATATAAAATAATTTGCTTAACATTTTCCCAATAGCTGGTTATTTTGGTTGTTTCCATTTTTTATTATAAACAAGGCCATACTACATCTTTTTGTACATAAATCTTTGTCAATTTGGGATTATTTCCTTCTGATGAAGCTCCATCAGTGTAATTACTGGGTCAAAGGCTGTAGTAATTTACATTCCCGTCAGCAGTGTTGTCTGTTTCATCACACCCTAGCCAGCATGGGGTATTCTCATTAAAATTTTTTCTTCACTCTGTGATAGGCAAAGAGTGTTATCTCACTGTTGTTTTAATTTACTTTAAAAAAAATAATTAGGTATTGGAAAATAGGTTCAACCTATGAGCCATAAAAAATTAATCTTCTGTTAATTGAGTGTTCCTATCCTTTCACATTTATCCAGCAGTGATTTGAATTTTTAAAACTCAATTTGTATGGATTCAACACCAAGGATATTAACCCTCTTTATGACATCCTCAAAGTTGTTTTCAATCTTCAAATAGTTAAATCTAAAATTTAAAATCTATTTTCTTTTCTTTGTGATTGCTCTCCTTGCTTTTAAGCTTAGGAGGCTCCTCCATGTTTTGGATGAATATTCCCTTCTACTTTATTCAAGTGTGATTTTTAATTTAAATCTTTAATCTGCCTGGATTTGGTGTTGATGTATGACATGAAGTGAAGAACGAAGTGGATTTGTTTTTCCAAACAGTTTAGCAATTATTCCAGCACTGTTTATTGACTAATCCCTTCTTTTCTCACTGCTTCAGGGTGTCCCTTTTTAACTGTGTGGAGCACGGTGATATTTTCCTCTTATGCTGTGTGTGGGTTTAATATCCTCTACCCCACTCCCCGCCCCACTTCCCTAGGTACACTGTTCTCGGGGTACCAGCATGACACAGAGTCCCTGCCTTGGCTTTGGAGCTCCTGTGTGGGCTTTTGTCTACAGCACAGACAATAGTTGCACAGACTATTGTCTCTAGGGGAGATTATGGAGAGGAAAGCCACAACTTTTCAGGGTAAGAGCTGAGGCTTGAGAAAGGAAAGATTCTGGATTCCACAAAGCTTGGAGGATTTGGACCCAAAGCTAAAGGAAGAGTAAAGAGTTTATGCATAGACAATAGATTGAACAGACAACTCATGATGATGTTATTGTTTAAGCCCCATGAAGGAGATAAGAGTTCAACCTATGGGCAGGAGGAGGGAAATCTAAGAGGATTGGAGTAGAATGTGGGTACTGCCTCTTCTGGATCCCCCTGATCCTCCCGAGCTGAGTCCCAAGGAGCAATATGATGGGGTCCAGGCAAGTCTGGGGGATCCCAGAGCAGAAACCTTAGTCTAACCTCATACTCCCCTCAAAGAGAGCAAAGGCAGAGGGCCCCAGAGCAGCCTCATGGAGACTAGCGAGCATCTGAAAGTGTCTGGGGCTCCCACAGGGGATGGGATGGGCTGAGAGTGAGCTGGTAGGCCCAAGGAAGCTAGGGAAAGTTGAGGAGGATGCAGAACTCTCGAGATGGTGGCTGGGATTGCTAGTGCATAAGGATGGGATCAGAAGAGGCAAGATCCTGCCTGGTAGAGCAGAGCAGCTTATTACCCTGTCTGTGATGATGAGGCATTCACACCTGTCACATGAAGTCATCTTTCCCTGAGTACTGGGGCTTGGACCTCCACCTTGCCACTGTGGTCTCATTGATATGGTTTGGATTATATTTTGACATGCAGGAGGGCTTGTCAAATCTCGAACTCGAGGCAACCTTCTGGTGAATGTCTTCTCCTAATGACTCACAAACTGCTTCATCTTTCATAACTTTTACTTCTAACCACGGATTTGACATCCCCCTGCAGACAAGCTTTGAACATGATCTGCCGTTGGAGCTCACCCTGGCATGTGGAGGGGCTGGGCTGCTGGAGTCAGAGGCCACTAACACACTCTGAGGGCTTCCACAGCCAACGCCCCGTGCTGAGTCTTGCTTTTCTTCTCTGCGCTCTGTAAAATGGGCTAATGATCCCTGTATGTCACATTGGGTTTGTGATGATCACAGGAGACAATGGCTATGACAATGGCCACTGTGTAAACTGTGAAGACCTGTGCCCACGGTGGGGTGGGTTGTCCTGGCTCTGTCTCATGAGCGGACCTCCTTTCCCACATCCCATCAGCCCTGCATGATGAGGATGCCCACCACCCATTCTCCCCCTCCAACCCTCCCCACCCTCCCTCTGCCATGCAAAATTTAGCACACACGCACAGTTTGTTTGGTCCACCAAGCACTAACTCTTTCGGGCTAAACATTTTTGACCTTCCATTTCAGACATTTTATTTCAAATCAGAAAATATTTATTCAGTAGCTACCAGGTGGCTGCTCTAGACTGGGGATGATTCCAAAATGAATGAATGAATGGTTCCAGCCAAGGGGTAGGATGAAATTCCTGCCAAAGTGAGACACAATTAAGTCAAAAAGGTTACGTAAGAGTTCCCTGAAAGAAAGTGAGACATAGGTTACTTGGTAAAAGGCCAAGGATGGAATTCTATCCCAGGAGGTTGGGTGTATGTGACAGCCCAGGGTGGATCCCTCTGGTCCATGTGGCCTTATTTCCTTGGATGCCTCATTTAGCTAATTGCCCCTGCTCTGCAGCAACTCATATCCCACAGCTGCCTTCCTTTGGGAAAATTAATATGCAGATATTGCTCTTTTATCAAAACCAAACAAAAAATTCTGCTATCCTTATTTATCCTCCTCCCTTTACAAGTAGACCCTGGATGACCTGCCTCTCAATGCTGCCCTGCCTCTCCTCATCCCCCAAGAAACTAACAAAGGGCCCCAAAGGCCAAAGCCAGGGTCCCAAGCAGCTGTCACCTCCTGTGATCTCCCTGCCATGGCCACTCTGTCCTTATGGAAACTCTCTCCTCCTTGGGCTCATGGAATCCCCCTGCTGCTTTCCCATTCTGGTCCCTCTTTCTTAGTCTCATTCTTCCCATGTCCAGCCCCCTAAATGCTGGTGTTTGCCTGGACTCAGTCTGTCCTCAACTCATTCCTCTTCACTCTATTCCTAATACCATCCATGCCCTGAGCTGCTTCAATACCCCCTCCACCACTGCCCAGCCTGAAGCTCCCAGTCTCCAGCGCCAGCCTGAGTTCTCCTCTGGGCTCCAGAACTCAGGCAGCCCAAAGGCACCTCATTCTCGACATACACAACAGACAGCTCTTCTCATTGTCCCAAATCTAGTCCTTCCCCAGAGTCCCACATCTCCTGGAGAGGCACCGTTGGCTGGTAGACGCCTGGCATCTTCCTGCACAGCTCACTTGCTTTCAGCAGTCATCATGCACAGCCCAGCCTCAAGCCCTGGAAACTTAAACTCCCGATGGGTTTTGAGCCCTTCCAGTTCTCTTCAGCTCTACCACCAGTGTCCTAGTGCAAGCCACCACCAAGCCTGGTCTGGGTGATGGATGGGAAGTGGCCTGTCACAGGTCTCCCTGCAGCCCTCCTGCACCCATCATCCTTTCCTCACTAGAAGCTGGAATGATGCTTTCAACATGCAAATCAGAGCATGTCTTTGCTATGTTTAAACATCTTCCAAGACCTCCCATCATTCTTCCCCTCCCATTGTGGGGACTTTGCCTGTGCCATTCCCTCTGCCCGGAACACTCTTTCTGATTCCTCCCAGCTGGTTGATACCCACTCATCGTTCAGATCTCTTCTGGGAGACATCGGCAGATCCTCTCACCCAGGTCCCCTCACTGTTCTCAGCACGACACGCCTTGACCTTCATGATGATCAGTGTTTGTAATTATCCACTTATTCATGTGATTATTTGATTCATGTCTGTTTCCTGTTTAGAATATAAGCTCCATGTGGGCAGGGATGTGTCTGTCTTGTTCACATGGTCTCCCCAATATGCAACCAGCACACAAGAGGTGCTGAAAAGTATTTGTTGACTTGAGTTGAAAATTTTCTCTTGACTCTACACCGCACTCTCCAGCTTCCAGACAATTCTTCTCTAAACTTTTCTAATTATCTAAACTTAATTATCTAAACTTTTGTAAAAGGGCTGTCTTCACTGACTGACTATCTATCATCCTCAGGCACTGCAGTCGGGGTTCTGCTCCATCACACCCCTGAAACTGCTCTTGCTGAGGGCACCGATAACCTCCTAATTACCAACTTCAGTGGGTGTTTTTCCATCCCTGTCTTATTGGAATTCTCTGCAGGATTTGATATTGTTGATCACTCTCGCCTTCTTGAAATGCTGGGCTCTCTTGGTTTCCATGACAACACTCTCTCCTTGTTTTCAACCATCTCTATGACGACTTTTCCTTCCCAGTCTCATTAATCAGAGCCTCTGATTCAACCACCCTTGAAATGTTAAAGTCCTGAAGATTCGACATTGTAAAGATGTCAATTCTCTCTAAATTAATGTACAAATTCAATTTCTTCCTAATCAAAATCCCACCAGGAATTTTTAATGAAACTCAATATGCTGATTTTAAAGTCGTATGGTAGAGGAGGTGGACAAGAATAGCTACAATAATTGTGAGAAAGAAAGACAAGTGGTGAAAACACAGGAGGGAAAGAACTGGATTTGCCCTACTGGGTAGCATATGACAAAGCAACAGTGACTAAACAGTGTGGCAATGGCACAGGGATAGACACACTGACCTACAGAACCAAGGAGCTCAGGATCCAACCTGTGTCTGGAGGGAACTTGCCATATACTAGGAAGAGCGTTTCAAATAATGAGCACTGGTCACCAGGAGCTTGAAGCGCCCCATTCCATAGCTCTGAGGTTCTTTGAAGGGAGCCCCACCCAGGGAGCCCCCTCATCCTGGGCCATTTTCTTTCCTTTCCTGCCCATCCCTTTGCCCCACCTTCAAAACTTGCCTGATGCAGCTATCATTCCCTTAAGACTTGCCTCCTAATTTTTCTTCTTCTTGGTTTTCCTATTATAGAACTAATACATGATCTTGGATGGTGAGTATATTGAACGTTGTGTTCATTATGTTATTCTTATCCTTTTCTATATTTTTGAAATATATTATCATAAAAACAGTGATACCCAAACATGATAGAAAATTTGGAGAGAAACTGAGACACAAACTGAAAAACTGACAAGAATCCCAGCATCCAAAGTCGTATTCTGTGAAAATGCATCTGAAAAGCACATCTCTTCTTAGTCCTTTTTATACATTTATTTACAATAAATGCTTTATATATATATATATATATATATATATATAATTTTGCACCATCTTTTTACACTGATTATATGCTAAACATTTCCCTGTTAGTCAACACTCTTTGTAATTATTATGTTCAATGGCTGCCTAATAATCCATTTAATGAATGGAACGTAATTTGGTTAACCATTCCCCAGTTGAAGATTTTGATAGCTTTCTTTTTTTTTCTGTTGCTTTTTGCTTTTTCGCTATTCTAACTAAAGCCACAGTGCACATCTTTCTGCACAAATCTTTGGGCATTGCTTTAGATCATTTTCTTGGAATGAGCTTTCTGTAAATGGAATTACTGAGTCAAACAGTATGAATCTTTTCGAGGCTCTTCACACATCTTAAGCAAATTGCCTTCTAGAAAGGTTTTGCCATTTCACAGTCCTGCCAGCTGTGCACGAGAGGTCCCACACCACCAGGGCTGAGCCAGTGCTGTAAGCTCTTGTTTTCTAAAGTACTCATTTGATGGCCCAAAGTGGTATCCCTGCATTCTAATTTACATTTATTATGAGTAAGTTCAACATTTTCAACTGAATTTGCCTTTTGAACTTCATATTTCATAAATGGACTCTTACCACCTTTTATTGCTCCAACATTTCGTTATAAAAATCCTTACTGCCTCTGTGGATGTTTTATTTATGAGAATTTTCAACACACAGAAGCTTTATATTTCCTATAGTCAATTATATTTGTATTTACCACTACAATTGCTGTGAAGGCTACAATGGCCTCCTTCAACCACAGTTTGGATAATGAATCATTTCCAATTTTTTCTAGTTATTAGTATGCCTTTTTTTTTTTTTTTGGCATTGAAATCACCTGACATTGATTTTGCTGGTCAATATAAAGGGAGATAAAAATTGTTCTTTGTTTCCCAAATAGATAAAATAATTTTCCAGCCCTACTTAGTAACAAATCCTTCCATTCTGCATTAATTTGTGGTACCTCTGCTCTCATAAGTCACAGGGTTAGATAGTCTGGAAATCTCCATCTGGTCTGGGCTTTCTATTCTATTCTGTTGAGATGTCTTTCTTTTTTTTCACCCAAAAAAAAAAAAATAGTTTTGTTTTACACTATGCTATAGTATCTGTCAGGGTTAGAACCCTAGAAATTTCTATTTCTTATCAGATCAGTTGCCCAAGCATCTGACTCCCACATTTAATTTCCGTTTTAGTATCTCACCTTGGGTTTCCCCCAGCACCACTTTTTCACACATGTGCAGGTGTTTCTAGCTATTTATTCTCCCTGGAACTCAAATTGTGTCACTGTGCTCCATAGGGACAGGGTTTGAGCCCTGCCCCAGCTGCATGCTGTGTTGTCCCCCTCCCCTACCACCTCAACACTACTGGTCTTTGGACACCTCAACTTCCTTTTCTGTAAAATGGGGTTGTGAAGATCACACAAGGTAGACTCTCAATACGACTTTATTTATCACTCAGTGATTGTGTGCTAGCTGCCAGGGATATGAGGAGAGTGGGCAGGGCAGAAATGATCTCTGGAGAAATGGCCTTTGGGAGCTTACAGCCTCTTAGGGGAGAGCCCTAAACAACAGAAAAAGGCAGTTGCCAAAGAAATGATTACAAGGACTGTGGAGGAAGCAAACGGCGTGCTGAGGAGGAAGGGGGGACAGGAGCCCTGCAATAGGTGTCTGGGGAGGGCCTTTCTGAGGGGACTTCTAATCTGAGCCAAAAAGGCTGAAAGAGGGTGGTAGGAAAGAGCTCTCCAGGTACGAGAAACAACATGAGCAAAAGCTCTAAGGTGGAAATGAACCTGGCACATTTGAGAAACTTAAAGAATTTGCTTGTGGCTGGAGAACAGTGAGTTGGAGCCTTCAATGGGGATTAAAGGGACAAACAGGGGGAACCTTGTAGGCCTTGAGAAAGAGATTGGATTTTATTCTAAGGGCTATGGGAAGTCATTGAAGGCTGATGATATGAAGGAAAATGACATGATCCTATTTACATCTTAAGAAGTCTGATTTTCCTTCTGTGTGATAAGTGGATGGAGAGGAAGAAGAAAGAAAGTTGTGAGGCCATTGCAGTAGGGAGGTGGGAGATGAGAAGTGGCTGGAACCAAGAGGTGGCAGTGGGGTGGAGAGAATGGCCAGCCTGGGGAAGATTCTGGACACAGAACTGCTAGGATCTGCTGGGACTGGATGGGAAGAATGGGGGCAAGGGAAGCATGAATGGTGACTCTGAAGGGTCTGGTTTGGGAAACTGGGTTAAAGGTCAGGCCATTTGGAAAGAAGGGGAAGACAAGATGGGTAGAGAGAGTTTTGGGAAGAAGTTGGCATTCTGATTGGCTGTGGCAAGCAGAGCTATCTGGCATAGTTGGGTGTGTGAGTCTTGACAGGGCAGAGCTGGGGGCATGAAACAGGAGTCATTAGTGATGGGAGGGCCCAGATGTGAGCCTCGGGGGAACCCAACATTTAGATGGTGTGTGGAGGAGGCTGATGAGGAGCTGACGGTGTCCTGATGGTGGTGTCATGGAAGCCAAGGAAAGCCACTCTCAGGATGGAGTGCTCGGCTATGCCACATGCTGCCACGAGGCTAAGCGAGTTAAGGATGATGGAACAACATTTGCTGGATTGGGCAATGGGGATCGATGAAAGAAGAGTAGCAGTGAAAAGGAGGCGGAGGAGAGGCCGGTGGGCAGCACTGCTGTGTCAACTGTGAAGAGCTAGAGCCACGTTGGGACGAGCAGTCCTAGCCCTTGCTCCCATGCCAAGCACCTCTCCCAGTGCCCAGCTATGAAATTTACCTGGTGACGTCTCCAGCCCTCCAACCCTTCCATGCCCACCTAGTCCACCACCTTCTTTACTTGTTGGGATGAGCAGTCCTAGCCCTTCTTCCTGTGCCAAGCATAACTCCCGGTGCCCAGCCATGAAATTCACCTTGTGACATCTCTAGTCCCCCAATCCTCCTGTCTCCACCTAGTCCACCACCTCCTTTCCTTGCAATCTCACTCCCCCTGAATTGTTACAAGGTGTTTTCGACAAAAAGAAAAATTTCTGAATCTTCATTTCTGACATTTGATTTCAAGCAGAAAATAATTATTCTCCCCCTACCTCGCTGGCTGCCTGTTGCTAGATGCAGAAAGGTACAAAACCGAGTAAGACATGACCCTAGCCACAAGGCAGGTTGAAACCACTGCTAATTAGAGCTATAGACAGTACCCAGAGGACAGAGGAAAGGCTCCTGAAGAACATGGAGATCGGGTTGCCTGGTAAAATGAACATAATTAAATTTTGTCCCTTTCCACCAACACAACTAATCCCTTCATCTCTACACTTAATCCCGCTGCTCTGGGCCCTTTTCACTACCTGTCGCTGCTCTTCAATCTTGGTTCCCACAGCCTTCCTCCCTCCAAATGTCACGTGTAAGAATCAGCGCCTTCATCGACCCGCTGCGTCCTCCTGCTTTCTCAGCCAGACTTGAGATCATCCCCCACACACCTGGGCTCCTGCCCCTTCTCCCAAAGTTGCTGTGGCAAAGGTTTCCAAAGGCCAGGTCGAGGGGGTGCCCTCACCTCCCCTCACCTCTGTGCAGATGGCCCACCTGTGGCCACCCCATCCTTCTGGAACCTCTCCTCTCTTAGCTTCTAGGACCTCCTTTTTCCCTGTCTTCCTCTCTTTCTCAGGCCCCCCTTCCCATATCCATCACCACCCAGCCCAGTGTCATTGCTGCCCAGGGATCGGGCTCTGGCCTTCTCTTTCACTGTGCACCTTTCCCCTCAACCTCATGCAACCCTAAAGCTTTGCCTACCTCCTAGAGGCTGATTCCCAAAACTGATGGGCCAGCCCAGCCTCCTTTGAGCTCTAGACCAACACATCCATCTTCCTGTTTAATGACCACTCTTCCATTTTCAGTCCAGTGCTCTCCCCTGAGCTCCAGAACCTGATGGCCAACCATCTCAGACATCTCAACAACATAACCCAAAAGAAACTCCTGGTCTGTTTTGCTTTTTTCACCTGATTATTCCTTTCTAATCTTTTCCCCTCAAGTTTGTCCTCGTCTGGTGTTTCCTATTTTGGGGAATAACACCACCACTACGATGGGAGACACTCGGCAGTCACCCTCGAATCTCCTCCCACTTCACCTGCCACATCTCACTGTGGGGCCTGTTGAATTCACCTCCCATCTCCTTCACCATCACCAACAGCTCAGTCCAAGCCGCCATCTCTCACTTGGTCTACTGGAGTCACCTACTAATTGGTCGTCTCCCCAAATCCTTTCTTTCTTCCCACTAATCCAACCCCACAGAGCAGCCAGAGCGGCTTTTTTGAAATGTACATCTTTTTAATGCCCACCTCTTACTTAAAACCCTTCAATGCCTCTTAGAGAAAGATCAAACTTTGATTTCTCCAGCCTTGTTGCACACCATGCACTCTCTCTAATATGGTTCCTACCCGACAGTCACTTCTCCTGGTTCTTGTGAAAAGAAGCTACTTTTCAAGTCCTTCAGGGGAGCTGGGCCTGGTCCCTCCCAGGTGGTGAATCATGACTGATCTATGTCAGGCAGGTGGGCAGGCCCATTTCCCTTGCCAGTGATTGGTTTATGAGCGGACATTTGATGCAAATCTGACTAATGGAAGGGGGAAGGGAATCTTCTGGGAAAGGTTTCTTAGCCCTAAAAAGGAGTAGAAGGAAGAACCACTTCCTTTCATTGATCTCTGGACATTGACATGGTGGATACAATGCCTGGAGTGACTGCAGCTGTCTTGTAACCATGGGGACAGGAGCGTACCTGCTGGGGATGGGAGAACTGAAAGGTGGACAGAACCTGGGTCCTTGATGACATTACAGCTGCCTTCCTTGGGACTACATTATGTGTGGTAATAAAACTCTTATTGTTTCAACATTTTTGAGCTGGGTTTTCTGTCATTTGTATCAAAGTCATTTTTACTTATAAGTGCCTCAGCCACACTGGCCTTCTGATTCCTGGAATGCACCACCCTCCTACCACCCTTCCTTGCGTGTTCTTCTCATTCTCAGTTCTCTTCCACTCCTCCCATCTAACATTACTTCCCTGATCTTGTAAGGTTTCTCCATGGCACCTGGCAGAGTTTAAAACTATGCATCTCTTTATTTACTTGATTGAACTCTGGTTGCCTCAGTGAACTGGCAGCTCCACACAGGCAGAGACCAGGTCTGCTTTTGCTCACCACTGTGTACTCTCCCACTGCGTCTGTCGCAGAGCTTTGAAGAGTAAGTTCACTGATTCAGTCAGGGCCTGGATAGGGGAGAGAGATGGTGCACTGCAAAGGATCTAACTGAAACTGATTTGATGAGAGGACTATTCACAGGGTGTGGCAGGGCTCAGGGTTCCAGACATGACAAAGCACCAGGGATGAGCAGCAGCTGGAGGCTACCACACTTCTAAGCCTGCAGAGGTGAGAGGAGGGTTTGGGCTGTCAGAACCTGGAGAGAAGACTGTGGCTTTAAGAAAGGGACCCTGCCTGTGGCCACAAGTAAAAGAATGCAGCCCCTCTCAAACCATAGCTCATAGGAGGGCACCTGGGGGACCCTCACTCTCCCACCTCCCTCCAATATCTCTCTGGTTCCTCCATTAGTCAAACTCATCTGGAAGCCAGAGGGTGAGGCGCCTGGTGGTGTTAAGGTCAGCCACCCGGGGCACAAAACAGGATGGAGAAGGACAGAGAACGGCACCAGGGGGGCCAGTGAAGAATGTCCGAAGCAGTCACCAAGTGACATCCTAGCTACTCAGTTCAATACACCCATTTCCTTTTTTATCAGTCTTAACCACCCTGCAGAAGCTGATAGTGTAGTCAGCTTAACTCCAACTTTTTCAGGACTGGACCAGGCACCACAAGGGAGTCTTCTTCATGCGTCACCCTCCTGCCTGGAGACAGTTCCAATCATACCCACTTGTTTCCTTCCAGCGGGGCTCAGGGGATGGATCCTGGCTCACTTATAAGTCTTTCTTCTTTTCACCCTCTCCCTCTCTGCTGGTGTCCTCTTTACAGACAAGAAAATTCTAGGTCTTTCCTGTTTTTAAAAACCCTCCCTGGATCACCCACACTTTTCTAGCTACCACCTGACACCTCCCCTCATCACTCAAAGGGATCTGCCTGTCCACCGCCCACCCACTCCACAGCCTGGTAAGCTAGCTTTAACCTCCTTGCCTGCCTCCCCCCTCAAAACTCTTCCTGCCAGAGGTTCACAATAGCCCCTGATTGCTAAATTCAAAGGGCTTTGTTTGTTTCTTATTTCTCTGAGATTGGGGCATAGCTGTGTTGATTACTTTCTCCTTGAAACGCTTCCCTACCTTGGTTGCCATGGCAACCCCCTCTCCTAGTTGTTTGTCTCATCTCTCAGGTCCTTCTTTCTCTCTCTCCTTTGTCACCCGTCCCCACCTCAGTCGGCCTGGGAAATGTCACAGTAGCTCAAGATTCTGCCCTGGGCCCTCTTCTGTTCTCTCTACACTCTCCCTGGAGATATAACTCTTTTCTGGGGTTCCCAATAACCTCTGTCTTTGGGGTGGTCCCTCCAGACTCTGGGATACAGCTGCCTCTAGCTGGCTGTGCCCCAGCCCCTCAGTGCTATCCCACTGAGACTGAGCCTGTTGTCACCCCTCACACTGGCTCCGACGCTGTGTTCCCCATTCCAAACACCTCCCCTCCACCCGCCGAGTTTCTTACCCAGGACACATGGGGGTCATTCTTGGCTCTACCTTCTCTCTTACCCCAGGAGCCAACAATCAACATGCATTTCTGACTTTACCCTGCCTACAGACTGTCACCTTCCTAATGTAGCCTTTATACTGGCCACCACAGTGATCTGCCCAAACCACAAGTCTGAACATGTCACTCTGGTGTAAAACCTTTCAATAGTGCCCACTGACTGCAGGATAATGTCCAAATTCCTCGACATCCGAGGCCCTACAAGGTCTGCTCTCTGTCCACTTCTTCATCTCATTCTTCCCATTCCCTCTTCCTTCTTCCCTCAAATTCCAGGAACACCAAATGCACTCTTTGCATTCAAACAGCAAAGTTCACTCTTTGCTCCTTCTCATTTTCAGGGCTTTGCTTGTGCTATTTTCTCTACAAGAAATGTTCTTCTGTTCCCTTCTACCTTGCTCATTCCTGCTCATCTTTAAGAAGTCAGACCAATGGTCACCTCTTCTGGAAAGTTCTGTGCATGTCTGTTCCACTGCTATACTTACCATACTATATTATAACGGTCCACTTAAATGTTGTATAGTTGGACACTGTGATTTTTATATATTATTTGATGTGCTTTCCCCCCACCCCTACCTCCACACTACCTTGCCCATCACTGTTTTGGTATATAACAAACTATCCCAAACTTTAGTGGTTTAAAAACAGAATTTATTATTTCTCATGGTTCTGGGGGTTGACAGGGCTCGGGTGGGTGGTTCTTGCTTAAAGTCTCTCATGTAGTTGCAGTCAGATGGCTGCTGGGGCTGGAGTCATCTGAAGGCTCACTCATGTAGCTCATCATCAGCTGGGAGCTTGCTGAGACTATCCTCTGGAGTGGACTCACACACGGGTTGAACTTCTCAGAACACAGCAGGTAGGTTGCAGGAGTGTGTGTTCCAAGACCAAACATTGCAAGAGGCCTGGTCAGAAGCTGCAAGGCTTCTTATGACCCAGGCTCACCGATCCTAGTATGTCCCTTCTGCTACGAAGGACAGTTGAGATTCATGGGGAGAATTACACTCCTTCTCTTGATGCGAGTAGTATGTATATGCAGAGCAGCAGGAACAGAGGGTGGTCATCCTGGAAACTTAGCTTCCGTGGTCACTCTTTCCTGACTCAGAGCTTTGAGGGAGGACTTGGGTGGTTACAGGATGAATGCAGTGAGAAAGACAGTCAATAGTTCCAAATAGTCTCGAAACCTCCAGCAGAGACAGAGTGTTTGGTTGCAGTAGCTGGGCATTTGTAAAGAAAAAAAGAACCTGAGAGACTCAGAATTTGAAACTGATGCCATGAACAGCAAAAAGGAAGAACACAGAAGCTGTCTTTCTGCTTAAAAGGAAATAAAAGTTCGACAAGCTAATGGGAGAAGAGTCATGAGGAGATGTAATTAATAGCAGATACTAGATCTCTGAAAAGAAATTTGGGGCATCCTAGAGCAGAAGGAATTGTCGCCTGGCTCCCCAGGTGTTGCCCAGGAGACAAAAACTCCCGGCACAGGCTGCAGAGGTTGAGGAGCCCTGGTGGAAGGTGTCTGATGATAGGCCTGGGGGCTGCCTCCAGGGTCCTGTATGTCCTCCAGTGTGGTGGTGATGGCGAGTGTGTGGGGAAGTGGGTGAGTGTGGCTGGTAGACTTGGAAATGCCTTGTGGTCAGGACAAGGACTCAGCAGGCATGCCTTGGCTCAGTAGCTGGCAGTGGATAGATACTGGTGACCCAGGACCAGATGCATGCCTCTGGCACCAGGGCAAGATAGAAGGTCCCAGAACATGGACCACCCACAGGAAGAAGGGAAGGAACAGTGGAAGCAGAGAAACTGGAAGTGGATCAATAATCTACTTAAGAGAAACTTAGGAAAAGTCCAGATGTGACTCTGTTTACTTTGAACTAAGATTAAGGTTGTGCTACTGAACAGAAT
Source organism: Cynocephalus volans (assembly GCF_027409185.1). NCBI lineage: Eukaryota > Metazoa > Chordata > Mammalia > Dermoptera > Cynocephalidae > Cynocephalus > Cynocephalus volans. The sequence goes on from NC_084460.1 coordinate 33,042,387, forward strand.
GGGTGGTATCATACGAGCTCACTTAGTTAAGAAAACAGCAAGGTGCTGTTTGTAGCTGTTTCTAAGCCAGTGACTGGGGCCATCTTTAATCTTTCATTCTCATCTCTCCACCTGGTTGGCACTGTGCCTACTATTTCTACCTCTGAAACTTTTGAATCCTCCCCTCCATCCACACTGTTGTTTAGCTCAGGCCTGCATCACCTCTCACCTGACAACTGTGAAGCCTCTCAGGTATTCTCCATACCTCCAGGTTGTGGGGTCCCCTTAAAATCCTTTTCTGCCAGCAGCCAGATGGATGGCAGGACACATCCATTATTTTCTTTATCTAGAACAGTGCTAACACTCTCGGGAAATCATTCTGCAGTCCAACCTATTTGTTTTCATAACGCACCTTATTACATAACCCACCTTATCGGCTATCACTGATTGGCCAATGGTGTGCCTGACTCAGGCTGGGCCAATAGGAGGTTTTCCCCAGATTTCTGGACTTGGGAACAGAGAGAGCTGCTAACTAACATTTATGGAGCACTTAGCTACGTGTCAGGGACTGGACTAAGCATTTTACAGGTGTCATCTTTTTTGATCCTCACAACACTCTGAGGCTGGTGCTGTTATTATCCCCATTTCACAGATAAGGACGCTGAAGACAGAAAAATTCGATAAAGCAGTGAGTAGCAAGTAGTACTACCTTGAGTGTGGCCTCTTAACCAAGCTTCTTCACTCCTTCATGGTCTCTTTCTGGTCATGAATCTGAGGGACGTGAAACATTGGTAGCCATGAATGCCAGTGTGTGGAAGAAGAAGGCCTGAGAGAGGGAGGCTGGCACGCAGAGAGATGTGAAGACATGGAGATAGGAGACGGATGGTCTGATGGTCAAGTCCCTGGCTCCAGGGCTCCTGGAGGCCCACCTGACCATAGCCTGACCTCACCCTAGCCTGGCCTGTGGTTTTTGTGGAAGCCAATCAAGTTCCCTTTCTGCCTGAGCTGGTTTGAATTGGGTTTCTTTCACTGGCAAAGAAAGGAAACGACTAAATGAAAATGTGATCACACCTGTCTCCCTGCTTAAGAACAGTCACTCATTCCTCAACAGTCTTAGGATAAAAGCTCCAACTCCTTGGCATGACATTCAGCCCTGCATGTGCTGGCCAGCCTGATCTGTCACTGCTGTCCCTCCTCCTGTCCCCACACCCCTAACTGTGTGTCCCCTACATGCTGGACTCACTGCTGTTCCTTAAATACTCCAGCAAGGCTGCAGCCCACATGAAGACCAGGAGAGAGATGAAGATCCACCATTGCCTGTCTCTCACCCCCAGCTCTGAAGTCTTTTGACTACAAGTCTTTATCTGGGATTTCACCCCCTCAGCCTCTCCTAAGCTCTGGGCTTTTCCTTTTCCTGCATCAAAATTGCTTCTCTTGTGTCAGCTCGTAAGAACCTGGGTCTTTGACTTTTTTTATTTTTATTTTAAAAATTTAATTAATTTTATTATGAATATTCATGAGATACAATGCTGATTGTCACCCCTCATGGCATGATGTGAGGACCAGATTCATACTGGCAGCATACCTATTACCACAGATTGCTTTGTACCCCCCGTCCCCCACCCAATTATTTTCACCTCCCCCCACCCCTGCTCCACTTTGTAGCCCAAGGAACGTTCTCTCCCTCTGCAAGACCAACGCGCTACTGTGTTCTTTCCTTCCTTCTTTCTCTCTTAGCTCCCACATATGAGTGAACACATGAAGTATTTATCCCTCTGTGCTTTGCTTATTTCACTCAACATAAGTTTCTCCAGACTCATACATGTTGTTGCAAATGGGAGTATTATTTTTTATGGCAGAGTAGTATTCCATAGTGTCTATATACCACATTTTCCTTATCCAATTGTCCATCGATGGACATTTAGGTTGGTTCCATATCTTGGCTATTGTAAACAGAGCTGTGACAAACATGGGAGTGCAGGTATCCCTTCGACATGATGATTTCCATTCCTCTGGGTATATACCCAGACGTGGGATTGCTGGATCGTATGGAAGATCTATCTGTAGTTGTTTGAGAAACCTCCATACTGTTTTCCATAATGGTTGTACTAATTTATAGTCCAACCAACAGTGTAGGAGTGTTCACTTCTCTCCACACCCTCGTCAGCATTTGTTATTCACCGTCTTTTTGATTATAGCCAGTCTAACTGGGGTGAGGTGGTATCTCAATGTAGTTTTAATCTGCATTTCCCTGATGACTAGTGATGTTGAGCATTTTTTTCATGTAACTGTTGGCCATTTGTATGTCTTCCTTTGAAAAATGTCTATTCAGCTCCTTTGCCCATTTTTTAATTGGGCTGTTTTTGGACTTTTTTTTAAATTACAAAAGTAATTTGTGAACATCTTAGAAAATTGACAAGTATCCAATGGTACCCAGAGGCAACCACTGTTCACTTCTTGACACACTTCTTATCAGAACTGTTTAAATAAAACAATTTTCTATTACTGTCCAAATAATACATGCATATATTTGAAAAAACATCCAAGAGAACAGAAGGACTTTTGATGAGGAGCGGCAGTGCCCTGCCCTCTCCCCACCCACAAACTCTCACCCTGGAGTGTATAATCTCTGTTATTTGAGGCTGCCTCCCCAGGTCTAAGAAGCTCTTAGGTCCTTCGTATTAGGAGAAATGCTTTCACCAGAATATAAGAGAACACCAAGAGTGGCTCAACATTAAGAATGTTTATATATTTCAAATAATACAAATCCAGAAGCCAGCAGTTCCAGATATTCAGGCTCTGATTTAGCAGAGAGCTCCAAGTCTCCTGGCCTTCCCCTCCTGGTCACAAGACGCCTGTCAGAGGTCCAAGCATCACGTTTTCACCCAACAGCACCTAGGCAGAAAGGAAGGGGGCAGCCAAGAAACCTTCCAGGCGCATCTCTTTAATTAGGAAGGAAGTGTTCTCCTGAAGCTGCCTAAAGATAGCCCCTTACAAGTCCCAAGTCAAAATTGGGTCATGGGAGTTCTCTAAACAGTGTCTGCTACAACCTATTTCTAGTTCATAAGATCCACTGATGTCCTACGTGGGTCACTTGGAAACTACTCCCCTCCATCCCTGCTTATCCCTACATAGTCTTCATTACCTCTATTGGTTATCTTTTTAATTTGAAGAAATCTATTGCCCCTTTGTTCCTTGTTCCACCACATGTCCACAGAAACTGTTGCTGCCCTATTATCGTTCCTGTCACCCTCCAACCCCTTTCCTCCATTGCTACCGCCCAACTTTTATACCTTTCCTTTCACATTGCGATGACATTGATATTCTGTTCTATAACCACAATCAAATTCAGGTCAATACAAAAATTGAGTATCAATGAAAATTGGAAAGGAAAAGACAAAATTCTCATTATTTAAGATGGCTATACAATATATTTCCTGTGGGTACCTATCTATGTATTTACAAGTTTTTAGAAAGGTCTAGAAAAGTACACATTGAGCACATTACAGTGGTTACCTCTGGGGCAGAGGAAGGGAATAGGTTGGCAGCGGGTAGCCAAAAGGGACTTTAGCTTCATCTGTGATGTTCTATTTTTTAAAAAGGAGAATGTATTCATGTTTCGCTTGTGTTATTAAACTTTAATTTGAAACAATTCCCATTCATTTTCAGCCAATTATGCCAGCTCTGTGTGTTTGGCTGTGCTCACATGCTTGTGCCCAGGGAGGAAGAACATTAACTTTGTGTGTGTCTGTGAATGAAGTACAGTAATTAGTAAGTAGATGAAAAAGAAATCTAGCAAGCACAAGCAAAACAAAAAAGGGGTACAGAGAGAACTCATTCACAATAATAATAAAAACTACAGAAATAACTCATTAGGAAACAGGTAAGTTCTTTATGGAGAAAACTATAATGAGTGAGTGAAGGACATACAAGATGATCAGAATAAATGTAGAGCTCTAATGTATTCATGCATCGAAAGGCTCAGTGTTATACTGATGTCAATTTTCCCCAAATTAATCTTTAAATTCACAGAACTTGACAAGTGGGTTTCAAAATCCACATGGAGGAGTTCATGTGCAGGACTAGTTAGCTGAGATAGCTGAGCAGGAAGCACAATGAAAGGGGGCATTTTACTTAGATATCAAAGATGGGGAAAAGCTATAGCAAATAAAATAGCTTGGTACTGACAGGGTAAACAATCAGTGGAAAACACAGGGGCCTCGGACCCACCTGGACACGGTGACTCAGTATAGGAGGGAGTTTTACTTCAGATCAGTGGAGAAAGGATGATCTAGTTAATCCATCATGTGGCGATAATCGGCTGTCCATTTGGCGAAAGGTTAGATCATATCTCATTCAATCATAGAAATATATTCCAGATGCATTAAAGAACCAAATAAAAACAAAATTATAAAAGTATTAGAAAAGAATACAGAATATATTTAAACCTTAGGAGTAGGGAAACACTAAACATGATACATAAATTAAAAAGTAATGAAGGAAAAGAATGATAAATTTGATTATGTCAAAATTGAGACCTCTAACAAAAGATTCTATAAAGAGTTAAAGGTAACAGACAAGCTGGAAGAAAATATTTGTCATATGTTCACAGAAGATTAATATCCAGATTATATTAGAAAATTCCACAAATCAATAAGATAAAGACAACCTAATATTTAAAATAAGCAAAAATAAACAGGCAGTTCAGAAAAGAGAAAATACAAATGCCCAATGCACATATGAAAATCTCACTAGCAAACAGAAAAATACAAACTTTAAAAAGGATCCAATTTTTCACCCATCAGATTGGCAAATATTTAAAACAATTGCTTATGGTGTAGGGATTAGAGTCCTCTCATACTCTGCCTGCAAGTTAAATGGTCAGAAATCACAGAGGGCACTTAGGTAATATCTGTTAAAACTAAAAACGTGAATACCTCGAGACCCAACATTTCACTTCTCAATCACTACCCGAGAGAAACATTACAGAGGAGGCACATGCAAGGCTGTTCTCTGCAGCGCTGCTTGCTGCTTGTGATAGTGGAAAGAAAAGAAAGCAACTAAATGTCCATGGAGCTTAGAGAACATAAAATGTGGTACATTCATAGGAATGAATAAAATACAGCTATTTAAAGGGCAAGAACTACATGTATTGATATGAGTATATGGTAAAAATGTGAGATTTAGTGAGAAAACATAGTTTACATTTAAATCTCTATAATGTGGTATAACTCATTCAAAATACCTCCATTACTACTACATATCACCATGGATGGAGACACATAAAACTGTGGAGGAGGTGGGAATTTAGGACTTCAGAGGATGGCCGAAGGGGATTGTGGCTATATTCATACTGTTCCACTTTTAAAAAGGAGAATGTATTCAGGCTTTACTTGTTTAATTAAAGTATAATTTGAAAAGATTCTCATTTGTTTTCAGTCAATTATGCCGGCTCTGTGTGTTTGGCTGTGCTCACATGTTTGCGCCCAGGGAGAAAGAACGTTTACTTTGTGTGTGTCTGTGAATCAAGCAGTGATTAGTAAACAGTTTGAAATGAAATATGAAAAATGAAGGGCCAAACAAATAAAAGCAGAGGGGAACCTATTCACAGTTGATAGTAAAACCTTTAATATTCCTAGGAATAAATTTACCAAGAAATATGCAAGACTTCACCCACAGAGAACCATAAAACGTCTCTAAAAGACATAAGTGATGACTTGAACTGAGAGATGGAGCAATGTGAATTGGCAGGAAGATTATATAATAAAGATGTCCATTTTCCTCAAATATATCCATAAACTCACTGTAATCCCAATTAAAATCCCGGAAAAAATCTTCCTGACACCTGACAGGCTCAAATATGCAAAAATGACCAAGGCAATTTTGCAAAAACAACAAAGGGGGTGGGATTTGTCTTTCCAGTTAGCAAGCAAAGCTCAGGAGCAGACAAATAGATCGGTGGACCAGAAAGAGCCCCAACATGGACCTGCACTGGGATTTAGTGCCAGAAAAACGTAGCAATTTTAAATCACCAGGGAAATGACAGATTATCCAATAAATGGTATTAAAAAAATTAGTTATCAATTTTGCAATTAAAATTAAACACTAATATCACACTAGAAATAAGCTTCCTATCCAGAAAAGACTCAAATCTGAAATTGCAAAATAATATAAAATATAAAGACAGAAAAGAAAATGGAAAGTTTTAGGAAAAATTATTGGAAAAATGGTTGTGATCTTAGTGTACAGAGGGCCTTCTTATGGCAAGATAGGATTCTAAATTTGACATAAAGATAAAAACTTCTGTAATAACAGATACAACACAATTAAAAGACAAGAATTGTGTGCAATGCATAGAACAGATAGGGAATTAAAATCAAGAATATATAAAGAATTCCTACAAATCAGTAAGAAAAAGATAACCCAGCAGAAAGGTGGACAAAGGATATGCACAGATGTTCCCAACAGGAGGAAATATAAATGACCAGTAAACCTGTAGGGGAGACCATAGCATGACCATTCGATCAAAAAACACTGATTAAACCAAGAAGAAACCATATTTTACCCACCAGATCTGCAAAGTTTAAAAGCTGGCAATGGTCTGGAAAAATGAGGATTCCTATTTACTTGTGAAATTTAAACTGGTACAGCCATGTCAGAAGACAACTGACCATTATCTATTAAAACTAAAACATGTCCTAGTGGACATGCTAGGACCCAAAGATCCACTCTCTGTACTTGCTCTAGAGAAATACTTCAGGAGGAGGCACGTACCAAGATGGTCTCTGCAGCACTCTTCATAAGAAAGGAAACAATGAACTAAAGGACTATGGATGTTCAAGAAGGGAAATCATGTAACATTCACGTGGAAGAGTATAATACAGCTGTTAAAAGGAGTGAACAAGAGCTGTTGTATGAACCAATAGGGGTGGATCTCAAAAATGTAAGATTAAGTGAAAAATACAGGATACAGCATAATACTTATGATGTGGGATAATTTACTCGAAATGCCTACATAAATACTGAATATTAGTATGGAAGAAGATACATAAAACTTTTAACAGTGGCTACCTCTGTGGAGGGAAAAGGAACCAAGGTCTCAGGTGGCCAAAGGGACCTTTAATTATATTCATATTGTTCCACTTTTAAAAAGGAGAATGTATTCATGCTGACTTGTTTAATTAAAGCATAATTTGAAAAGATTCTCATTTGTTTTCAGCCAGTTATGCTGGCTCTCTGTGTTTGGCTGTGCTCGCATGTTTGTGCCCAGGGAGAAAGAACGTTTACTTTGTGTGTGTCTGTGAATCAAGCACAGTGATTAGTAAACAGGTTGAAATGGAAAATGGAAAAACACAGCCCAAACAAGTAAGAGCTGAGGGGAACTAATTCACAGTTGACAACAAAACTTTAATATCCCTAGGAATAAATTTATCAAGAAACATGCAAGACTTTAACTGGAGAAAACCACAAAACTTCTCTGAAAGACATAAAAGACCACCTGAACTAAGAGTAGAGCAATGTGCATTGGTAGGAGGAGTATGACAAAGATGTTAATTTTCCTCAAATTTTTCTGTAAACTCAATGTAACCCCAACAAAACCCCAGCAGAAATTTTCCTGAAACTTGACAGGCTAATTTTAAAATTCATTGTGATGGGACTAATATGCAACAATGACCAAGGTAATTTTGCAAAAACACAAAGGGGGTGAGATTTGTCCTGCCAGTTAGCAAAACATATTATCAAGCTCAGGAGCAGACAAATAGATCAGTGGACCAGAAAAAGTCCTGACATTGATCTGCACTGGGATTTAGCATCAGACAAAGGTAGCAAGTTTAAATTGGTTTGGAAATGATATATTATTCCATAAAAGGTATTGGAATAATTACCTATCCATGGGGGGGTTGGGAGGGGGTTAAAGTTAGATCCTAAGATTCATGCATACGGAATTTTTAAAAATATGGTATAAAGGCTTAAATATACATAAACTGTAAATGTTAAGGAAGAAAATACAGGAAAAATGCTTATGACTTTGATATACGGAAGGCTTGCTTAAATAAGATTGCAAAAAAAAAAAGGCATAAAAGATGGTAGATTTGACTGTATCAGAATTTTAAATTTTAAATTTTAAATTTCTGTGAGGCAAAAGATAAATGTCAAGAATCATAATGTAGAAAATATTTGCAATACATATAACAAAGTATTAGTATACAAAATACATAAAGAACTCCTAAAAATCAATAAGAAAAAGAAAAAATACCTTAAAAAAAAGAGAAATGGGCAAAGGATATGGACAAGCAATTCAGAGGAGAAAATATAAAGGGGCAGTAAACACACAAAGATTTTAGCATTGCTGGTAATTCAGAAAAATGCAAACTAAAATAAGATACTATTTTTTAGGATTGATTAAAATGTAAACTTGGAGATGATCCAGGGAAATAGACCCTCACACACTGCTGGCAGGAGATTAAAATAGAAAGGCACTTTTGAGAACATTCTAGCAGTTTCTATTAGAATGTAAGATGAGAATACCCTATAGCCCATCAATTTTATTTCTAAATATCTGTTCCAGAGAAACACTTGTACTTGAGCAAAAAAGGCATATACAGGGATGCTCTTACAGGTCTGTCTTAAGGGGACAACATTGGAAGCATTTTAATAGCCAATCAACAGACAACACCTAAATAAAACATGGCACTCAGTTAAGGTCACCAGCAGCCAGCCGAAAGGAGCACTGGAATGAGCTGCAGCAGGTGATACGAGGAGAGTCCTATAGGGTGCACAGTAGCACCTCCACTGTGTACACCACCACATCTATGCAAGCAAACAAAACAAGAGAACAGAGTACATGTTTCGGTAAGCATAGGAAAACATTTTGGATAAACAGCAAATGCCTAAGAGCAGCTACCTCTAAAGGTGGCGGGGGAGGAGGGGGTTGCTGAGATGAAGGTGGGGGAGGCCAGTAGAGACATCTTTATCTGTAATGTTATAATTTTATTTAAAGGAAAATGTATTCATGTATTACTTGTATAATTAAAATTTAATTCAAAAATTCTAATTCATTTCCAGCCAATTAGTGCTGATTTACATGTGTGCTGTGTTCTCTATTTGTGTGCCCAGGGACAAAGCACATTTAGTCTGTGTGTGTCTGTGAATGAAGCATAGTGATTAGTAAATTGATTAAAATTTGGAAAGCAAAATGAAAAAAAGGGAAAGTTTTTCCACTCACAAAAGCAGCAAAACTAATAAGGTCCTCAGGAATAAACCTATTAAGAAATATGAAAATCCTTTATGACAAAAGCAACCAACCTTTATTAAAAGGCATTAAAAACAAAACAAATAAGACTGTTAAAAGGAGACAGACACCATGTTCACAGATGGGAAGAACTGATATCCTAGATGTTATTTTTTCCTTCAATAGGATTTTTTGCATGGAACTTTTACAAGCTGATTATAAAATGTATGTGAAAAAGTAAATGTGCAATATAACCAAGATAATTTTTAAAAAGAATAAAGGGCTGGTGCTTACCTTATCAGGTAGTGAGACACTTTATAAAGCTGTGCTCATTAAAGTGTGGTATTGGCCCAGAAATAGACAAGTAGATCAACAGAACTGAAGAGTCTAGACACAGGGGATTGGAAAAAAAGATGGTGTTGGGGCAATAAATGGGGCTTAGCAAACTGTATATCTATTTGGAAAAAGATCAGATTAGATCTCTGTGTCATAGCACACACGAAAATACATTTCAGATGAGTTAAAGACTTAAACATTTCAAACAGCTATAGACGTTTTAGATGCAAACACAGAGTGAATATACACTGTGGTGGGCCCTGCCTTCTCCAGCACTAGCATCATAGATTTCATTAGCACAATGCGACAAGACGCTTTAATATCTAGTAGTTGTCCAGGCAGACCTCGCCTCCCAGCTTCTGCAAGAGCCTGTTGAGCATCTCCACCTGGGCCTCACAGACTCCCCTTCCTCTTTCTCTCCAACTCAACCTGATCCTGGGAAGAGGAACTGCCATACTGGATGAACTGATGTCTGAAGCCAACTCCTGCCACTGTGCTGTGTCAGTAAGGCATTTCCTTCTACAGCGTCCATTTCTTCCTTTATGAGATACAGTAATGACCCGTTTCTTGTGGGGAAATGTGAAGTTCATGTGAGATGATAAATGTGAACTTGGATAAATGGCACAGAGTTCACAAAGATGAAGGGAGCAGACTCTACTTTTTCTTGACCCCCTGCTCCCAAAAAAACCCCCAAAAACCCTGCCACCCAAGACTTAACGTCCCTGTTATTCTTTCTTGCACTGTAACTTCTGGAGAATCGTCATATTCTTTTTGGTCAAAAGAAGTTTGAATGTTGACTTCTGATATTTGATTCGAAGGCAGAAAATACTGATTCGGCACCCAAAAGAGCTTACTGCTAGTTGTTAGGTGCTGAGAAACACAAAAAATAATAAGACACGATTCCAGCCACGAGACAGGATAAAACTGGTGCTAATTAGAGCTGTAGTTAGTACACAGCTCATATTAAAGCTCCCAAAAGAACATGGAGATCAAGTTACTCTGTAAAAGGTAAATAATTTAATTTTGCCCCATTCAGTGAAATACACATCGTTGCCCCAAACTAATTTATCCACCTCCACAGTTGGTCCTGGCCCCTTTGGGAGCTCATTTCACTAATTGTCTCTATCTCTAATCGCTCCATTACTCAGGCTCTTTACCCTCAAAACATTCACATGCTAGCATTGCTCTTTCCTTTAAGATTAAAATTTAAAACACTTGGATCTTGCCCCTTCTTCCTTTCTCTCCTTAATCAACCCCCACCCAAACTGCTCTGGCAAAGGTCCCCAGAGGTCTCGCAATGGCTCTGGAGGGTGCCTATCAGCAGGACACTGTGCTCCCAGTTCCAGGAGTGCCACCATGGAGACTGTGCACTTGGATTGAGGGGCTCCTGGATCAGCCCTTGTCCCCTGACCTCTCTGCATATTCCCATTGCTGACCACTCCATATTTCTGCCTAGAGACCTCCCAGCCCTTTCTTTTCAGCACTCTCAAAGGATTCTTCTCTTTTCCAGTCCCCAAATATGGATGCTTCCTGGGCTCATTTTCTAGCCTCTTATCCCTCAGCCATCCTCATGGCCTCAAAATGCCCTGAAACCTGTCAACGTCCTGATCCGCATTTCCACTCAGGAGCACTCAACTGGTCTCCTGCCTCCCAAGACCAGCCCTTTGCAGAGGCTGTCTCTCTGACTCGAGTGCTCTCCCTCAGTGTGCTTTGTCCAATTAGCTCCTTCTTCTTCACTTGGTTCAGGGCATCACCTCCTCAGGGAAGCCTCCCAGAGTCAGCAGGGCAGGTCTCCCTTGGTGCGCACTCTCCTGCACTTAGTACCTTTCTTTCAGAGGGCCCATTGGTGCTGGAAACTGTAATGCATGTGTGTGATTATTTATGTCTTTTGCTCCTGCTACCATGCAAGCTCCACAAGAACAGGGATTCTTGCCTATTTTATTTTGGTCACCAAAGTATCCACAACGCTAGACACACTAAGTCAGAATATGTGGATGGATAAATGTTTGTCACAAAATAATGGATGTTTATCACATTTGAAAGTTGATGTCTGCCTATGATTTTGCTCGTCTCTCCTAGCCTCCACCTCCCCTCGCCCATCCTTCACATCTGGAAGTCTTCCTTCCCGACTCCTTAAAGGATTCATATCCCCCTCATATTTCAACATTACTCCAACTTGTGCCCCCATCATTCTCCAAAACTGCTCTTATTAAGGCCACCAAAAGCTTACTAATCATGAAATCCAAAGGAGAAATTCTGCCTTTATCTTATTGGAATTCTCTGCTGCATTTGACAGTGTTGATTACTTTCTCCTTGAAACTCTTCACTACCTTGGTTGCCATGGCAACTCCCTCTCCTAGTTGTTTGTCGCATCTCTCAGGCCCTTGCTTCTCTTTCTCCTTTGTTGCCTGCCCACACCTTGATCAGCTCCTCAAATGTCACTGCAGCTCACAATTCTGCCCCGGGCCTTCTCCCATTCTCTCCCTGGTGATTTCACTTATTCCCTTACCGAGTGGTGATGGCCTTGGGCCAGTGCTTCCAGTCCCATCTCTTCCTGAGCCCTAGACCCCAGCATCTAAGTGCCTGCTGGGCCCCACCTGGCTGCGTCCTTGACCCCTTGGCTCTACCTGAGTCCACTATCCTGCCTCTCAGCCTGGCTCTCCAGGATGTGTTCCCTATCCCAAGGGCCTCTCAACCATCCACCCATGGTTCCACATAAGACACGTGGGAGTCACCCTTGGCTTGACTCTGTCACTCCAGCAGCTAATCATTCAGCAATTATATCTGGTTTTTATCTACCACAAGTTTTTGATCTCTTTCTCCATCCCCACTGGTCTAGTTCAGGCCTTTCCCTCTCTCATCTGGATGTCTCCTGCCTCTGGCCTGGTTACTTCTTATAATGAATATCTGTTTTTTTTTTTTTTTTTTTACTTTCTAGCATCTTTTATTCCTCCCCAAGACCCCTTATTACCTTTAGGGAAATTTCCTGTTCCCCATTTTATGCGGCTGTGGTGGGACCTGGGCTGCTCTCTCACATGGAAGTCACAGAGACCTCTTCTTCAGGTCCTGCCTCTCACCAGCCAGGTCTTGTCTGGAGTGGCATGAGGCCCAAGTTCAGCCAGCTAAACCAAGGCTCTCTCTTGACCTTGACTTCTGTCCAAATATGGAAGTAGTTAGAATGGTTCGATGTCTAGGAGATACCACCAGGGAGAACCGCTATTGGGACCCTGAATGTAGCATTCAAGACTGACACAGTCCCCACCCACTTCATTGCTCACGTTCCCTCCCTCTATCCTGCTTCTCTGGGTCTTAGTTTCCTTCCCTGTGAAATGGGGCTAATGGTGGTTGTCTGCTTCACTGGGGGTAGGAGGGTAGGGTTGTGACGATCAGATGAGACAATGGCCATGTCCCCATGGTACAAACTGTAAGGAGCTGTGCCTATACTGGAGTGCAGTCCTAAGACCCAGACAGCCTCAACCTTGACTTTTATTTCCTTGTTTGTTGATTCCCTGGATGTTGTCATGAAATCTTTGTAGTAGAAAAAATTTCTGAATCTTCATTTCTGACATTTGATTTCAAACAGAAAATAATTATTCTGCCCCTACCTTGCTGGTTACCTGTTGCTAGGTGCAGAAAGGTACAAAAATGAGTAAGACACGACCCCAGCCATGAGGTTAAAACCACTGCTAACTAGAGCCATAGACAGTACCTGGAGAGCAGAGGAAAGGCTGCTGAAGAACATGGAGATCGGGTTACCTGGTAAAATGAACATAATTAAATTTGGTCCCTTTCCACCAACACAACTAATCCCTTCATCTCTACACTTAATCCCGCTGCTCTGGGGCCCTTTTCACTACCTGTTGCTGCTCTTCAATCTTGGTTCCCACAGCCTTCCTCCCTCCAAATGTCGTGGGTAAGAATCAGCACCTTCCCTGGGCCCACTGCCTCCTCCCACTCCCCTTTCCCTCCTGCTTTCTCAGCCAGACTTGAGATCATCCCCCACCCACCTGGGCTTCTGCCCCTTCTCCTGAGGTTGCTGTGGCAAAGGTTTCCAAAGGCCAGGTCCAGGAGGTGCCCTCAGCTCCCCTCTGTGCAGATGGCCCACCAATGACCCATCCTTCTGGAAGTTCTCCTCCCTGGGCGTCTAGATCTCCACTTTTTTGGTCTTCTCCTCTGGTCCCTTGTCCTCAGTCTCCTCAGTTGGATTCTCTTCCTGTATCCATCCTTAAAATGTCAGTCATGGACCGGTTCCTGGCCTTGTTTCCATAAACTCTGCTCCTCCTCCTTTAAGCACATCCTTAGTTCTCCATCTATCCCTGTTGGGAGAAGCCCACACTTCTTTTGCGAGCTCCAAATGAACCTGTATACTTTCTTACTTGACGACAGCTCCAGTCAAGGTCACCAATGCACATTTTTCTCCCTTGCCACCCTTGTCCTTTGATCTTGGCCTCTGATTTATACAGATAGGAGGGCTCTAGGTGACAGTCCTGTGGACCTCTCCTATCATGTCTATCCTTAATTTTATCTCAATCCAGCTCCAGCTTGGAAATTGTCCCTGGTCCCAATCGCTACTCTAGCAGCTTCTCCCAGAGAGGTGGCCACGCTGCCTGCTCTGCCTTTCCCTTTCATTTTCCTCTGCCCCATCCTGCACAGAAAACTGCTCCTGCTCAGGATCCAGTGGCCCCCTAATTACTACATCCAGTGGGCTCTCAGTCCTTATTCAAGTGGCCTTTCTCTTTAGTCTGCTGATTATTCTCTTCTGGAAATGCTGCACATCCCGAGGTTACCATGCCAACACAGCCTCCAGGTGCTTTTTCCATATTTTTCCTACTTCTTTTTTGCCTTTGTGAGCTCCCCTTTCTCTCTGCACACCCCTTAAGTGGGGGCCAGAATCTCATTCCTGGCCCCACTCTCTTCTAAGCTGGCATAATCTCCTAGGACCAGCTCACCCAAGCCCATGGCTACAACTGCTATCAGTTCCACCCAAATCTGTTTAAATTTCCTGCTGGGATCCAGACCCTCAATCTATCTCCTTGTAGGTAGGTTCTTACATGAGACATTTGGAGGAAGGCTGTGCAAACTGAGTTTGAAGAGCAGGGATAAGTGAAAGGGGCCCTGGAGCAGTGGGATTAAGTGTAGAGGAGAAGGAATTAGTCATTTTGGTGGAAAGGGACAAATTTAAGTCATATACATTTAACCATCTGACATCTTTGACTCAATTTGTCCAAAACTGAGCTCAACAATCCTCTTCCATTCCCTCAAGCCAGCTCATTCTCTTGGGTGGTCTTTCATCTACCCAGTTACCCAAGACAGAAACAGGAAAGGCATCCTTGACTCTTTCTGTAACCCCAGCACCAACCAGTCAGCAGGTTTTCCTAACTTCACCTCTTGGATCTAACTACTTCTCTCCATCCTCTTGGCCTCCACCCTAATTCAGGGCTTGCCTTCTCTATCTGGACCAAGGCAATCATCTCACTGGCCCTCGTACCTCCAAATTTCTCCAAGCAACCAGAGTAATCACCCTCAAACAGAAATCTTACCAAGGCACTTGCTTGCTCAAAATACTTCAGTGGCTCCCTGTTGTCACTGAAGACCCAATTGTTCAATTAGATACATATGGCACTGTGATCTGGTTCCACCTTCTCCATTGACTGCCTCTATCTCATGCTTCAGCAACCCTGAACTGTCTGTGAGTTCATACATGACACTTCTCACCTGTCTCTGCCTTCTACCTGAATAACTCCTACTCATCTAATTGTCTCTCCTAGGCACCTCCTCAGGTACTCCCATGAAGCTTCACACATGCACCATCAGTCCCAGCTGCCCCATGATGACCTGTCCCCAGCATACCTCTGGCCTGCTACTTCCTAGGTATCATTTTAGCCTGTGTGTCTTTCTTACCTCTTTGTATGCTCAGGAGCAGGGATATCTTATTTATGTTCATATTTTAAAACCTAACACCATGCCTGACACAAGTAGACACAATAAATATTGTATAAATATATAGGCCATTTACCCTCTTGACACTTTTCAGCTCCCTTCTTCTAACATATTACTTTCCAAACAGTGTAAACCAATTCACATTCCCCCCAGGAGTGTACAATAGCACCTGTTCCACTGTATCCTCATCAACACTGGGTATTCTTAAACATTTTCCCCCTAATTTGTTGGTTAAAACTTGTATTTCCTTATTGTTTTTACTGTTGATCTTTGATTTTTTAGTCAATTCTATTTCCTCTTCTGTAAACTCTGTTTAGGTGACTTACATACTTACCTGTTTTGCTTTTACTGTTAAAGTTTTGAGTTGGTTCTTTTATACATTATGTATCTGCAAATATTTTCTCCACTCTGCTTTTTGTTTGTTTGTAATATTATTTGACTTTGAAAATATTTAGGTTTAATGTAGTCAAATTGGTTGGGCTTTGCCTTCTTGATGTAACTTTTTTAGCTTTTTAGAATACATGGGTTCCCCCATTCAGACACTTGTTAAATATCCAATTCCTTTTCTGATATATATATATATTTTAAAACCAGAAAGACACATTGGTCTAATTTTTAATGGGCTTATATCTGCTTTTTGAACTTCTCGAATAATTTCTGAATTTGGGTATGTGCTCTGAGGTGAGGTTGGAATGGAATTTTTTCTTTCTAGTGAACAGTGAATTAATAGTCTGAGCCTCATTTTTGCACAAGGCTTCCCCTTTTGGATCTAGCTCAGAGCTAAGCTATTCCTGGTTTATTATGGCATTTAAGGCCACAGCCTTTTCAGAGAACATGCTACCTGGACAGGGAACTGGAAGACTACTGGAAGGAAGGTATGATTCCAGGCACAGTAACAGTGAAATACAGGGAGGCTTTTAAGGTGTAGGAGCAGAAGGCCTTTCTGGAAGCGCTGCCAGGAGAAGATATGGAAAGATGGGTTACCCACTTTGACAATATGAATGACTGAATCTAGTTGGCATCTATCAGTCCTGGAGGCTTACAATTCTGTGAGGAAACACAAGAGTCATAAGAGAGGGAGAGCCCCACCCCACTCTTCCCCTGCACCAACCTACCTGCACAGACTCTGCCAGAACATTTCATCATCAGCAGAAAAACCACCTCAGCCAGTTCCTGCCAAGTTCACCTTCCAGGTGAACCACGATTTCTCCATGCTGCAAGATGTGGACTTCACCTGGGGTCACCATGCCCCCTGTCCAATTACTGCTCTAAGACTCAGGGCATCTGAGTGTGATGCTAGAGCTGGAAAGGAACTCTGGGATTATCTAGACCAACTGCCTCATTTTACAGATGGGTAAACCAAGACCCAGTGAGGTTAGTGGAAAGCATCCTTGCTAGGAGAACTCACTATGGAGACTTTGCCCACCTAATCTTGATAATAGAAATATTTGTAACCCTCAATTCTAAAAGGATTATTTAGTAAACTTGTTTATTGTTCAGGAAAGTGGCACAGTATGACACTGGAGTCAGAAGGAGACCGGCCTATTTCTGTCAGTTCTTGCTGGGAGACCTGGAGTTTGTTCTCTCTTCTATGAAATGGAAATAATCAAGAATCCAAGGGGATGGAAGCAAACTTACTTAATAGGCTGGGGGTGAGTCTATACAGGGGTCCTCAAACCTCAAGACCCAGAATGATCTGATTTCTCATTTCAGATATTTATTTCACATCAGCAAATATTTATTCAGCACTTCCCAGCGATGGGTTGAAGACAGATGATGTCACTTGCTGAGTGCCCAGGTTTGCGTGGGCGGGTTGTTGCATACTTGCTGTCTAAGGCTAAGCCCCCACCTGTCCATCCAGTCCAGTCCACTCCAGGCACCTTGGGACACAGGCCATCACTTGCTCCTGTTCACTGTTGGCCTTTGCTTTCTTGATGTCACTTCATTGCTTTTTAGCTTAGAGGAGGTTCCCCTACCCAGACACTTGTTAAATATTCAGTTCTCCCTGGTTTTTAATAGGCTCATATCTCCTATTTGACTTTTAAAAACAGTTAGTCTCTCTTCCCTGGCCCCTTCCCCTCTGAAAAGTTATGTGGTCCAGCCCTTAAGTCCTACCTAACTCCAAATAATCTGCTTTGTGCCTCTACCCCCCAGCTCTCCACCCTCAGGCCGTCCTCCACCTTCTTCCACTCATGGCTATGGGGGGGACAATGACAGTGGTTAAAATGAGGCTCTGGAGGGCAATGGAAGGGATGCAAATCCCAGCTCTGCCCCTCATTTTGATCAAGCAGCTTCATCTTTGGAACCTCTTCTGTATAGTGGGCATAACCATGCCAACCTTAGGAAGTTCTGTGAGGTTTCAGGGAGGTATTGCTGGTACAATGCTCATCAGGGTCTGACTAGAAAAGCACTTGCCAAATATTAGCCAAATAAGAATAGTCCAAATTGGTCACTTCTACTTCTCCATCTCTGTCCCCTCACAGTTGGAAGAAGTCATGTGTCCCTCTCATCTCCACTGCTTCCTCTCATCCCTCCTCTTCCTATGGTGACATGACATCTGCTCTTCCACTCTGCTGACCCTGACATGGACAAGACCTCCTAACTGACCAACCCAAAGGCCCCTTCTTGGTCCTCTTGTTGCCACTGGAGACCTCTTAAATTCCCTCCCTTGATATCTTCTTAAGTAATCTGGCCTCTCATACAAAAGGGGTCAGCTCTTCAGGGAGGGCAGGTGGGCTCACCTGGCTGGGCACCTGAAGAAGCAGAGTAGAAGCAGCACACAGGGGTAGTGGGAGCCAGACTGTGAAACACTCCAACTGCTCCAGCAACAGAGAGAACTCCATCCTCTAGGCAATGGGGAAGGACAAAGGTTAAGCCAAGAGCCACAGAACATAACCTAAGCTGGTGAGGAAGCCCAACGGTGTCCATGTGGATGATGGTTTGAAAGGGACAGGATTAGAAGCAGAGACATCTGGTGCAACTGTTGAGCAAGAAATGATTGGATCCAAATTAAAAAGAAGAGATGGACACGGGATGATTAAGAGCTGGACAGACAGGACTAAAAGTGCAGTGGTGTAATCATGACCAGGGATAGGGAGACCCAGTCCTATCTGACTGGTTCAGAACATCACTCACCACTGCACACCCAGACTGCTAGGAGGCCACAGCTGCAAGGGCCATTATAGTTGCAGTAGCTGTGGTGTGTGCTGTGCACCTGTGGTCCCCAGTTCTTGTCAGTACAAAATGGAACCACATGGCATTCATAAAAAATGGCTCTGAGTGTGGAAATAAGAACTGGTTCATACTTGACCAGTAAGTAAAAACAAACAAAACCAAAAGCTAACCACCAAAAAGAATCCCTCCCCAAATGGCCCACCCTATCTATGAGTAGTAGCCTAACCCCCACAGTACTGCAGCTGAGTTTGGGGGTTGGACCGAGGCTGGGTCTTCCCTTAAAGTAGTCCAAGGGAATGGGGCCAGTGGAAGGACTTGAGTCTCGGTGCTGTGCTCACATGTGTGTGTGCTGCAGTGGGGTGGGACTATGGGAGGGAGTTCTGAGTCTGTTACTCTAAATAGCATGGTCATGATCTCTGAGGGGAGGAGAAGATGGAACTGGAAAGATGAGCAATGCTCAGGACCAACGAAGCTTGTGGTCAGAGCTCAGGAATCAAAGGCCAGCCTGGCCAAGCTGTGAACCCTTGGGCAAGTCAGAGAACCTTCGCCACAGCTTCAGAGGCTCTCTGTGAAACAGAAGGCGGTAGTCCATGCTCTGCACCCCTGCCCGGGTACTGGAAGGTGCTCATAAAAGCAGGAAAGTCTGAGAAGTCTCACATGTGGGGGCAGGATATGGGGCAGGTAGAGAGAGAGGAGAAGAGGGAATTCCCTCAGTTTATAAGCAACTCAGGAGCCCACCTACATCCAGGTCTTATGGGTGTCTACCACCTGGCTGGGCTACTCCAAACTACACGTGGACTATTGCCACAGGGAGAATGCCAGGCGGTGGAGCCTTTTATGAGGTTCTTCTCACATATCTTTGTTCAAAATACTAGTCTGGTGGCTGAAAAATAATCTCTGTCACTTCAGAGTTGCCAAGAGGAGACTTGGGAGGCAAACTGAATTTCCTTCCTTCTAGGCAAGACAGGACCACCCAATTCCTTAGGTGTCTGGTGATTGATTGCTTGAGCCATCCATTCATCTACCCACTGGACTGGTCAACCAGCAGGTACTATGTCAGGCCTAATCAGGCAGATTCTGTGCCTGGTTGAGGGAAAAAGACAAAGACCTATTCTCAAGGGTTGTACAGGGTCATGATGACCAAGCTAAGGAGTTGGGACCACAGGCAACAGGGAACAACTGAGGGGCTTTGTCTGTCTTCCTCTCTCATAGACCATTCCATGTCTGCCTTGGCTCTAGCTAAGACTCTTGACTGTTCTGCACCCAAGAGATTTAAAGTCTATTCTTTAATGGAAAAGATCCTTTGATTAAACACTTGATTGTCTTAACACTCTTTCAGCCAGTATCTCTAAGACAGAAGTAACAAGAATAAAGTTCACTGATGTTTCACAGAAGATGGCTTTGGGAATGTTAAAGACTTCCTGGCCCCCCTCCTCAGCTTATAAATTGGGAAACAGAGGCCTAGAGGAGCAGAGTGAGTAGAGAGCAAGGTCACATGGGAAGTGAGTAGGAATCAGGTCCACAGCCTTACTTAGCTCCTGCCTCCCTGCCCCCCTGACACTACCAGTGTGTGGCTGGGGAACAGCAGCTTTGGAAGAGGTGATGAGCTGTCCCAGTGCAGGCTCTCTACAAGCTGCCCAGGAAAAGAGGTGAGAGGCCCAAACCGCCCAGAGGATTAGTCCTTGGAGAAGGGTTATTTTCATGACCCATATCTGACAGAGCACTCTCAAACATACCCCCCTGCAATGATTCCTCATGGAGAGGAGGCTGGATGGGCAGCGATTACTCTCTAAGAGAAGGAATCCATGGAGGGTCACTGGGCAAGCTGGTGGCCAAGCAGGCACTCAAACCCAGGACTTTGGTCTCAGAGAAAGAAGTTACACCTTGGCGTTCCTTTCCTTTTTAGGATATCGTCTTTCCAGAGAATATAAAAAAATTAAGGGAGTTCAAACTGAGGTACAGACATATGGTCTCCCAAATAATCTCTCTAATTCCACTAATGCCCTAACAACATGGTATTGTCATTATTTGCCTACAGGCCTGCCTCAGTGCCCTCCCTCCTGCTGATCTGGGCTCCTCAAGGGCATGGTCTTATCCTGCATCAGGTTCTCAGACTTGGCAAAGACCCTGCCAAATGCTCCTCACATGAATGAATGAGTGGGAGAGTTGAAGGATCAGATCACATCTCTAAGAGGCCTAGGCCCAGTAAGGGCTGGTCACAGGGGGCTGGAGAACAGAAGAAATAACAACATTGTGGAGACTTTGCCCTGAGGCAGATGCTACAGTGGGTGTTATGGTCTCCATTCTATAGGTGAAGAAATGCTCAGGGAGGTGCCATCACAAAGGCAAGACACAAGGCATGGGGCTCCCCAAAGCCTTGCATCAAGGTTCTTTGGTCCTCCAACCTTCCTTCCCACCCAATGTTTGAGTCCTTTCCCAATATCCCAAAGGGAGACCAAGGGCTTCTGTCTGAAGCCTTCAGTTGCTGCTTAGCCAGCCACTCCCCTTAACCTTTAGTCTACTCTACAATTTAAGTTTTTCTCAATGTACTTAATTTTCCTCCCTGAAGCCTGGCAGACTAAACTCTGTCCTTCTTTGGGCTTTCAGGAAGACAGTGGGGAGTGAGGGTTTCTGGGCTGAGACTAGACAAGTCCCCCTAGTCATCTTCCATCACTGGCTGAGGACAGCACTTCTTAGTTCTTTCTTCTTTTCAGAGCAGTGACCCTTTCACCCATTTTGGTGGAATGGCGGGTAAGCTTTGCACAGGATGCCGGGAGACTGGGTTCTGGCTCTGCCAACTGACTGGACACACGTAACAACCCTTTTCTGGCCTCCTCTTCTGCAGCTATCCAGTCGGAATTGGCTTTCCTTCCACCATTCTTCATTGCCTTCTCCCTCCCCAGCCTACCCTTTCTCTTTCCTTCCCCACTCCTCACTCGCAGTCACTCCTGAGATCCACTTCTCCCCATTTCTAGTGACCTAGCCAGTCCAGAGGCCTTTTCAGAGCCCCTGCTTCTTTCACCATTCAAATGCTGTACTGCTGCCCACTCAAAGAATACCACCTTAAATGCTGTTTTGATTTGGTCACCCTCCCACTCCCACTGGATCCTCGTTTGGGATGGTTCTGTCAGTTGGAAACGGAAGAGTTCTCAGAACTGAATTTTGGGGACTGCTACCAGAATTTCAGCCATAGACCCCCTTAATATCTCCCAATAGTTCTCTAGCTTTAAACAGACTGAACTCTTTATCCTAAAAAGCCTTTTTGGGTTCTGATTCTACGGCAGCCAGATGCTGGTGGTCCTTCATTTTACTTTCAGCCTACTCTGTTATATCTGTAAGCACAGAGATGCTTGATTAGATGGTAAGAAATAACATCTCATTTATCACTTCACTGCTTGAACATTTGTACTCGTCCTTCAGGTCTTAGCCTGAACGTTAACCCTCCCAGGCCTACAGCAGATTCCGTCTTAGACTCTCTCTTCTAGCACCTGCCACAGTCCATAGATAGCTGTGTATCTCTGGGATTATCTGCTCAATGTCATCCCCTTTCCCATTAGCCTGGAGGACTTTCTGATGGCAAGGGCTATCCACCTTGTCCACCGTGTAGTCCCAAGGCCTAGTCCTACATGGGATTCTGACAGATACCGGCCGAATGAGTAATAATGCGGATCTCCCTGGGAGGCCCGGGGAAGCCTTCATGGGTCATGCCCTTTACGAACTCAGTCACTAAGGAAGAAGTCTGCCTAGCACAAACACTAAACAAAAGTGAAACACTCTAGGCAAGCAAATCTCCTGGAAGAAGAAACCCAGGAAAGCTTCCTGACAGAGGCAGTATCTGGGCTTGGATGGGACAATGACTAAAGCATAAAACACATGCATGCTGTCTTACAAGTACACTGCCACCCATTCAGAGCTCAGCCATCTTTCTCATGTTGGTCCAAGGAGGACCTTAAGATCCTAAGTAAAAGAACTCCTTGGATATGAGGGCTGAGAAAACTGTGTTTGCTCCCAAGACCAAATTTTACCTATAAGGAAACTGAGGCCCAGAGTAGGACATGGACCAGCTCCTAAAGAAGCCCAGACCTAGGCCTCATGGGGGTCGTGGGGTTACTAGTTACCCTATGAGCAACTATTTCATACTAGGAGCCAAAGTGACTAACTGAATTGCAGTGTGTGGTTTTTCTAAGGCCTGGTGCTCCTACTTCTTTCCAGAAGTATTTACTTTTTAATTTCCTGAAAGGTATTTCAGGCAGAAAGGATGGAGTGCTTGGCAAGGTGGGAAGCATTGCTGGGCAGACAGAATGCTGATTTGGCAGTCACCTTGGGAGGGGGTAGACTGCAGGCTCCCTGCTGGAAAGGGCCACAAATCTTTCAGAGGGAGGCCTATTTGTGACTCTTAAGTGGGTTTGACCTAAAACAAAAAGCTGTTTTCTGAGGGAGAGCAAAATAAACAATAATCTTGGCATCATTTATCATCCAGGTGCCTCCACAGGAGAGCAGGGACACAAAAGCCTTTTTTGTTTGTTTGTTTTGTTTTTGGAATTTGCAATTATCTATTTTGCTAAGTCTTCCCACTAGGCTAGAATTGTGAACTCCTGGAGAGTCAGGCCTGGGCCGGGTCTTGCCCCTGAAAAACCCCAGCAAGCCTAATAGAGTCTCAATGTTTGTTGAACAAACCATCCTTTCCATGTGTATGACTGCTCAGCTTGTCAAGACTTTGCAGAACCACAAAATATATCCAGAAACTCAGAAAAGAATTCAGAGATGAAAACACAGAAGAATCAGGTAGGAAAAATAGCCAGCAGATATGATCAATAAAAGTTTGGTTCATTGAAAATACCTCTAAAATAGACAAATCTTTGGCAAGTTTTGATCAGTAAGTGAAAGCATCAATAAGCAATGCTAGGAATGAAAAAAAGGATAAAATGACAATAGCAGATTTAAAAGAGAAGGAGAAAACAACACACAACTTTATAGCAATAAACTAAAAATCTAGGTAAAACAGGTGATCTATGAAATTACCAAAGTCCTTTCACAACTGTTATTTCAAACTCCTCACAACAGCCCTGTGCCTTGGACAGGCAGTGCTCCTATCATGCTTTCTAGAAGAAAGGAGAGATTCAGAGGTACATACCAAGCACAGGGCCCTGACAAACTGCCCTGCTTTGCCTCAAAGGTCATGGCCATGGGAGCATGTGCATA
This sequence comes from Cynocephalus volans, assembly GCF_027409185.1. NCBI lineage: Eukaryota > Metazoa > Chordata > Mammalia > Dermoptera > Cynocephalidae > Cynocephalus > Cynocephalus volans. Next base: position 33,066,250 of record NC_084460.1, read on the forward strand.
TCTACAACATGGAATCATACCACTCTTGCACTTCCAGCCATTGCCTTAAGTCTGTTGGTTGGACAGCCAGTCTTATTTATTTTTCCACTTCAAATGCCATAAGGGGTTTCATTTTATTTTTACTTCAAAAGCAGCACCATAAAAATCCTTGATGATTAGAGCTCCAGCTGTCTTAAGTTGTTTGTCAAGGGATCGGTTACTCACATCTCCTATGGAGGGAAACAATTTCAGGCGAGAAGTCATGGGAGCTGAGAAATGCAAATGTCTCATCTCTGAAAACTTTCAGACTCCCTCCTGTTTACCGCCTGGCCTGCCCCCTGATCCCCTCCCCCAGCCCCACCATCTGCTCTCGAGAGCAGATCAAATTTTCGAGCTAAGGTACACTGGCGCCAAGGACTCAGCCCCTCCATGCTTCCCCCTGCCACCCTCACTCAGAAATCCAACACCATGACCCAAATGGACTGCAGCCACATAAAACCACAGAGGAAAGTTTATAAAGCTTTATTAAGCATTTCACACAGCTGGGCAAGGAACACACCAGAAATAAAAGCTCTACAATAGCACTCCAAACGTTTCACAAGTGTGGCCTCACAGTCCCATTCCCTAGATGGACTGCCTTCTGTCCTCTGCCTGGCCCACCTCCCTCCCCCTTAGACAAGAGAGAGATGGATGGTTCGGATGGGAAGAACAACCATGCTGATCCCCAGTGAGCAGGGGCCAGGAGAAAGTCTTGTTTGCCAACACTTGTTATTGAAGCACAGAAAAAGAAAAAAAACAAGTGACAGTCACAAAGTCTTCCTGTGTATTCTTCAGAAATATACAGTCTATATGCGCAGGAACGAAGAAGCTCCTGGCGGGAGGACGATGGCCACTGCTCCCTCTGTCTTGTCTGAACCACCTTGGAGTCCAGTGTGCTGGTCACTCTGCAATCCCCATGCTAAATAAAAACTGTAGCGGCACCTACAATAGCTATCTATTGCTAAACCTCAAAATCAGAACATGTTCGATAAAGCTTCTTTAAAAGGAATATACACATGTATTTGTACGCACACATACAGGGCACAGCAAAAAATATCCAAACACCTATCAAGGGGATCATGGCTATTATGAAATACACAAGTACATTCCCATTCACTCAGCTGGGGACTGCTAGATTTACATGAACACACCATACCTCAATCCTGCAGAGCATGCACGGGAGACACAACAAGGCCCCTGCCTCAGGACAGTTGAGAAAGGCAGTAGGAGGGCAAAGGAAGTGATGCTGGGTTGGAAAGCATGAGCCTGGACGCTCAGGAGAAAGAGCAACGTCTATCTGTTGCTTCTTTCTTAAAAATGAAGTGGAGAAATACTGGAGATTTGTGGACAACAATCAATCAAGACATGTTTCCGTCTAGCTTGCTGAACAGGGAAAGAAGGATGAAAAAGCGAGGCTCTTGGGCGTCAGCAATCTCTTCAAATTCGAGATAAGTGCAAAAACAAGCCCTGTCTTGGACAGGTGCTTCCCCCCCAAAAAAGGAAAGGGGTAGAAGAGAATTAAAGGGAAACCAGGAGAGGGACTGAGGAGTCAGTAACATTCTGGGAAGGAAGGAGACCCTGACAAGGAGGGGTCACAAAGGTGACAATGAAACTGGCATTTTATCTGCCCAGCTCATGCCAGGGTGGCTGACCAGGACAAGTACAGACTCCTCGCAGTAATAAGGCGAGGGGGGGTAGCCATCCTGCCAGCTGGGATCAAGATGGGGACAGAACACACACAACCACAAGACCACCCACAACTATAGGACTCTACAATAAAAGCACCGGTCAGTGCCATTATTCACATTATAAGGATAAAACATCACAGGCCAAAAAGGCGCTGTTAGGAATGTGGCACCCGCAGGGCTGCGGGATTTGAAACTCCAATGCTTTATGACCTACGTCAATGCCTCCCCTCCCGTCTTCTGCTTCCTTGGAAAGCTAACAAGGCGGGCCATTAGGTGCCCACAACACCAGGGTCGTGCGCCGATTCTGGAAGCGGGGAATCGGAGCAGTGGTACAGGAAACAGTTTCCCCAGCAGCTATAGCAGATGAGGAACAGGGCTGCCAGGAAAACCAAGGCACAAATTGTGCAAGGTTTCCGCTCCAGGAGGAAGCTGAGCAGGTAGAAGCCCATGAACATGGAGTGGCTGAACCACAGGGCGGGGTTGAGGGGCTTGGGGATGAGGAGGACGGGCAGCAGCCACTGGAGGCAATACATGATCTCTGCTGGGCAGGGCCTTCACCAAGGCTGCCGGGCACCGCTGCAGGAACCGACCTAATGGGTGGGAGCCAGCGGGCGCAGGCGGCTGCCCTCTGCTTTCTTCAACCCTCACTCTCCAGGAGCTGAGCCGCTGTGCTCTCTGGCTGTCAGCCCGGGATCACCAAGGCAGCAGGGATCCTGAAGAGAGAAGTCAACACAATAGACAAACAGACAAAGAACAGACAGACAGACAAAAAAAAAAAAAAAAAAACAGGAACAGAATGTATACTTATTTGGGAAAATGGATCATGGTTACAACAGCAAATGTGAATGCCCTTTCCTCCCTGCCCACCCATGGAAGTTCTACTCCTCTCCAAGTCACCAATTCAGGAGGCCTCCTGGATGTCCCCCTGGGCTTCTCCTGGGGGCTTGGCAAGAAGGCTCTCTAGCACGGTCCTCAGTGGACTGGCTTTGCCTGGGCCCTGCCCAGCAGAGATCATGTATCGCCTCCTGGGGCTGCGGCCCGTCCTCAAGGAGCCCAGACCTCACAATACCGCCCCGTGGTTGCCACAAGACGGCCATGGGCTCCGTGCTGTGCCCCCATGCGGTAAGGACAAGGTTCTGTATCTAGTATCTCTCACAGCGATAGGTGATCAGGAAATGAGTGGCAAGTTAAAGCAGTTAGCAGCGGACTGCCGGCCCGGAGACGACAGGCAATGGCGGGAGAACAAAATATTTTGTTTGAAGATGGCAGCCTGGGCCGAGCTCGCCTTTTTCAAATAGCCCGGCCTCATTTTGCCAAAACCAGCCAACTTATTTGAAAGTCAATGTAGAAAAAAATCACTGTGCTACTTCGTTCGAACTGAACCCGCTTGGATCATTATACCTCCATCTGCTGCTGGCACTGTACAGAATCTGACCTTCATGAGATTTTAATCAAAATTAATTTTCTATCCACGTAGGGGCAAATGCCAATTGGCCCCTGTACCAGACAGCTTGCTGAAAAGAGGTGCTTTCGGGGGGCCACTGGTGCGCGGGGGCTGCGCTCACAGGCTGTGTTCCGCTCTTCCCGCCCGCAAAACCCACGCTCTGAGAGGGGGTCGACCCACAAGACGGGCGTTCTGAAAGGGACCCGCAAGACAGGCGCTTGGCGAGGAACCGCCTCCCCTGAAAACCGGGGTGCGGTAGCCACGACCCTCTGATGGCACTAGCAAAACCCCGCTCCATGCTCCAGCCGCCCAGCACAATGGGTACAAAGACCCGCGCTGGCTCAGGCCGACCTAGGGGAGCAGAGCGGAAGACAGAGGTTGAAACTCTGTCCAGTAGAAAACTATTCCCGAGCACTTTCCTCGCGCGTACACAAAGGGCGCCAAGCCTTCCTGCATCCCTCCCACTAAGTAGATACCCGGTACTACTGCCCAGAGCGCAGGGCCCTAGCTCGGCTCCCTAGAGTACCACCGCCACCACAGATCCCTATCTCCTTGCTACCGTAAGAAGCCGGACGAGAAGAATCAGGGAAGGTTACGCGCTCAGGCACCCTCGTGAAGCAGAGGCTATGGACTTAAAACTCACTGAATATTAGAAAAAGTGTACTGAGTAGGGGCCTGTGACGATAAGGCTTCTGAAAAGGGTACCTGTTTTTGTTCCACGGGGCAGACGACCTTTCCCTAATTTCGGTTTTCCATCCGTGCCCAAGGTTGGTTCTGGAGCGGCACTGGATACTGGGCTGAAATTTGCAGGCCAGGGCTTGGAGACAGGGGCGCCATTCCAAGAGGTGTGCAACCCCTACTCTCACCCTGTACTCTACCCAGAGCCGCGATACCCCTCCATTTTACACAAAAATTCAAAAGCGCGCACAGCGGAATCTTCTGGAAGGGGCTAAGATGGAACTCAGGAGGCGGGGGTCGGTGTGGAAAGAGCAGAAGGATTTTTTTTTTTCCTCTCCTGACGAATGAGGAGCGCCCCCCGGCCACCCCGCCTCATGAAACCCCCCCAAGCGCGCATGCGCACTTAGGTGGCGGGCGGGTACTTAAGGAGCGGCCACAGCGGCTGCGGCAGTGCGCCCAACAGCGGACTCCGAGAGACCGGTGGACCTCGGCAAACCCTTGCTTCTCGACCACCCACCAACCACTCGCGGAAGCATGGCGGCAGTGGCGGCAGCTTCAGCTGAGCTGCTCATCATCGGCTGGTACATCTTCCGCGTGCTGCTGCAGGTAAGTGTGCCAGGCTCTGGGTGGGAAAGGGCTTCCAACACGCGCGCCCTGAATCCGCAAGCCCGCCTCGTGATTGCCGCCTCCCGGACCTGTCCTATCCCAGTTGCCGCGATCCCTGTCTGCCCAAGTGCCGCTGCCGGCACCATGCGCCCCCTGCCCGTTCCCTGCGCCCTGCTCCTCGCGCAGACCCTCCCCAGTGCGCCCGCGCCCAGCCGGGAACAAAGACTCGGGGCGCGGCGGGCAACTGCCGCGGACAATCACCGAGGCTTTTAGCAACCTACGCGGTAAGAAAAACCCGCTATACCCAGATCCGACCCCAGGAGGGAGGCGGGGCGCTTCTATGTTGCGAGACTTCACAGTTCGCATAACGAAAATTTTCTGCCTTAAAATATTGCGCATTGCAGGGAAATTTCTAAAAAAAAAAAAAATATATATATATATATATATATATATATATATACACGCGCGCGCGCAGGGGTGGGATGAAAAATAAGAAAAAAAGCACTTCTCAGAAAAAAATTAAAAATCACTTCGCAAAATTCCACAATGAATTAGAGAAAAGTAATTCATAGAGAAAAACGAGCATTGCAGGAAAAGTAAATCAGACAAAAAAAGCACTTGACAGAAAAAAATGTATTAGATAAAAAGCGCATTGCAGAAAAAAATTGGACAAAGGAGCTAACAGAAAACAATGAATCGGACAAAAACGCTTTGAGGAAAACAATTAGAGGAAAAAGCCTCTTGTAGGAAAAATGTAAGGGGAAAAAAGCGCTTCCTAAAAAAGGGCAAATCGCTTTGGGGGGAAAAAAAGCAAACAGAGGCAAAAGCGCTTTGCGTAATAAGAAATTAATCGGAAGAAAGCGCTTTGCCCATAAAATCATTTACCCTAAAAGCTCCCTTTGCAGGAAGAATTCCCTGCTAAAGGATTCTTTTGCCAAAGGAATCGCATATTTCCTTCAAGGTGTTCCTGGAATGCTGCATTTACTGGGTAGGATTCGCTTTTCGAAATCCTCCAGGGACACAGCCCATTGCGAGAAGTGAGGTATACCTAAGTTGTGGGTCCAATCAGCTTGCCGCCATGCAGCTCTCAGCACAGTTGGAAAAGCTCCAGCTGCCCTGACTCGTGGACAAGCTGCGCCCGCACCCGCCTCTCCAACCTACTCTGGACAGGCGGGCGGGGCAGGGGGTGGGGCGGGGGTGGGCACGGCAGCTCTGCAGACACGAGGCGGGTGCTCTCCACTAAGGGCGGGTCCTGGGTCTCTCCCCACAGGTGTTCAGGTACTCCCTGCAGAAGCTGGCGTACACGGTGTCGCGGACCGGGCGGCAGGTGTTGGGGGAGCGCAGGCAGCGAGCCCCCAACTGAGGCCCCAACTCCCAGCCCTGGGCGGCCGCATCATCAGGTGCTCCTGTGCAACTCCACCAGCATGGGAGCCAGCGCCGCGCAGGAATGGGGGGTCCCCTGTGCTCCCTCGCCAGAGGAGCATTTGCCAAGGTCAGTGAGGGGCCGGTAGGCCACCCGGAGAAGCAGCACCGACAATGACAGCGATACCAGATCCCTTCCCAACCCCTTTGTACCGGTCCCACTGCAGGGGTGGGGGATGAGTGGGTGGGGGGAGCAGACCACTGAGATCTGGGTGTAGGCACCGCATTCTGATCTGGACCAAGTCGGGACAACACCATCCCAGCCCCGCAGCCGCGGCCATGCCAGCAGGTCCCACCACGAAGATCCAAACTACACCAGCCAGCAGAATGGACATTTCTACATCACCAGCCGAAGCCCTGAATCTCAGTGCAGCAGAGAAGGCACCCACTGTGTGCCTGTGTGGCGGGACTGGAGGGCACGCGTGAGGGTGGAGGAGGGTTAAGAAATAGAGTGGGGCCCTCTCACTGTCCCTTGCCTACGGCACGTGTATTCCAGCCTTGCTGCCTTTGCTCCCTTGATTCCCCTTTCCCCCTCACTGCTTCCCAAACCCAACCCATCCCCCCAAAATGTGTCACTTGATTTGGGCCTATTCAATCAGTAAAAGGAATCCCATCTTTACTAAAACCCCTTCTCCGAGCCCCCCGCCCCTCACTGATCTTGCTTTTCCCTGGTCTCATGCAGTTGTGGTCAATATTGTGGTAATTGCTAATTGTACTGATTGTGTAAGTGTGCATTAGTTGTGTCTCCCCAGCTAGACTGTAAGCTCCTGGAGGACAGGGACCACCTCTACAAAAAATAAAAAAACAGTGCCTCCCCCATTTCGCACAGAGTCCCAGGACCCTGCGGGGTGGTGGAGGTGCACCAAAATGTTGTCTCTTGAGGCTTTTTTTGCGGCACCAACACACACACTTCTAAGACTGGGCTGATGTGCCCATTGTGGAGTGAGCACACTGCTTGGGGGAGGGAGGAAAGGGGGGCAATAAAATGAGACACTCACACACCCAGCCCCATTTCAACTTAACACTCCTGAAATAAAGGACCATTTCCCTCTCCCCAAAGAGAAAAGTTGACATTTTCACTTGTGGTCCCCGAGTAAGGGACCACTTCCCCTCCCCAGAGGGGTGGGTGCCTTCTCCTGTGGTCCTGGGATGAAGGGCCATGGCAGGTAATCACTTTGGGAAAGATGAGAGGAAGGGGAAAAAGGTGGGAATGGTCCTCAATATGGAGTGCTAGGGACCAAGGGGGTGATTTTGGAGAACAAAGCCTTACGAATTCATGCAGGAACCCCCCCCCCCCCAAAAAAAAATATGAGCACTGGGGAGGGTGGACACAGAGTATTGCTTGGACAATGAGTATGGGATAAGAGGTCTGTGTGTCTCCTCTGCCCACTTTAATGCTCCAGGCCCTATAACCTCCACTAGGACCATGACAAGGGCATCCTACCTGGCCTCGCTACTCTCCAGGGTCTCCTCCCCCTACCCTCCCCCCAAAACCTCTCCTGCTTATTCTCCGCATTGCTGGGTTCCCTGACTTTCTCAGCATCAGCCTCATGATTCGTAGGGGCGCTTACCAGGTCCCAGGCCCTGGGCTCTCCCCTGCCATCATGTCAGGGTGGGTGGGTGAGCTAGCTGCTCGGCTCCTGACTTCTTTCCCCTCTCCCACTCAGTGAGTCAGGGCTCTTTTTACACAGGGTCAGCTGACTGCCTCACCAAATGGCACTGCCGCCTGTTCGGCCTTGTCTCTGGCTTTATGTGTCCCTGTCACTACACACCTGTTCTTGGGTCAACACCAAGGGAGGGAGTTGAAGGGCCATAAATCTCTCTTCCTGCCACTTCCCTAAATCCCTTAGTCACAGTTGTCACAAACACTTCTGCAGCACAAGGCACTTCGCCCCCTCAAGCCTGATCATGTTTCCCTCCCCTACTATGCAAGCCCCTTAAGTTTCTCAGCTCAATCATCAGCACCTCTAGAGGGACTTACTACTTCATTCAGCATCAGAGTTAAGGGGGGATGGGGGGTGCAGATCTTGGTTTTGGTCTTGGCTTTGCCATCAATCAGCCTAGGGAACCTGGCTAGGTCACCTCCTACCCTTCTTCAGTTCCCCTTTATAAGAGGACCTCTAAGATACCGGTGAACCTCAACACATTAAAAATAGTCTCCTGTTGGACTAAAAAGTGGCAATCAGGACTCATCAGGACTTGAGTAGGAGGTGCAATCTGAGCTTCCATCTTCTTTAGGCTGGGTGGCTACAGCTGCTACTGTAGCCTGAAGGTAAGGCAGGCCTCCTCTTGCCCCAGGGTGACTCATCAGCAGGCAATGCCCACACCTCCTCCCTTCTGAAGCCCATATTTTGGCAGGCCTCAAGACTGGGGATTTCTGTGGTTTTCCACACTAACCCACAGAACCCTGAACATATTTCAACATGTGTTCTTAATGAAGGCTGACCCTCGCTGCAGAGCCTTCAAGGGGTGTGCCCACAGTCCCACTGCCGCAGATGCTCTAACCTCAGCACAAGTTACAAGGTAGCTGAGTTCAAGGAGGCAGGCCAAAGCAGCATGGTAAAGTCTGGCTGCGCTGGATACAGCACCTCCTGGGCCTCCCTTAGAAGTAGAAGGCTGCTGGCAGCTCCTGGGCTTTCCAGATGATCTTGGCAAAGCCCTTTTCCTACATCCATCCATCAGCAGGGCTCTGAGCATAGCATGGTAGATGACAGACTTCCAGGCAAGTGCTGCCCAGGTGGCCTGCACCCAGCATGGGTGGGCTTGAAAGTGCAATGTCCACTCCTCACTTTCGTCTCCAACTCCCAAACCCTCATGTTCTGGCAGCAAACTTAACCCACCAAAGAAGACAGAGAGAATGTGTTCACTCTCCATCCCTATGTAATGCCTAGAAGTCTGATCCAAACACATCTTGTTTATAAAATTTTTCCACAAGCTATACTATTAAAACATTTTATTCTGATAGAGAAAAATAGGATGAGTTGAAAATGACTAGTTTTATTGCAACCTCCTTAGTCCATAGCAATTAATGTCCGCTTTCCCTAAACCATCGCCACTGCAAACCCTGCAAGACTTTGCCCCTACAACGGCAAGGACAGAGCAGATGAGTTGTGAGGGGATTGGAATGGCTTTTTTGGATTCCAGCGACAGGTGAGACCCTTGGGACTAAACCCCGAGAAGGATGTTAGTTTCTTAGCCTAGCCAGTTGAAGTTTAGTCCTTGAGGGTTTAGGTACCACAATTTTCAGAAGTGCAGGGTAATATGTGACACTGTTACTTCTATCTGTGGAGTATTTGGATTATGGTTGGCGGAAGGGAAGTCTGTTCTGCAGGTAGGGGCAAGTTTCTTGAGCTTCAGCTGTAAGGTCAACAAGCTTATCACACATGGATGAGGAAGCAGGTTTGCTGTGAGCCATTTACTAGATACCTATTTTCAAACTTGTATCTCCTCAGGAGCCAAGACACCAAAGGGGAATTCTAAATGTGCAGTTAATTTTTCCTCCCAGAGATTTAAATATGTGCACGCTCACACAACAAAACACTAGTCTAACAACAGTCTCTTTTCCCTGGTGTCCTCTGACTTCCTCTATATGCCCCAGAGACATGTTGTCATCATCTTCTCTGGGAATGATCCCCTTTATCCTTCTTTCTCTTCCCTTTCCCTCCCACAGGGCCCATACCCCAGCAGGATCCAGATTCCTGAGCATTCTCTGAGCAGGAAGTCATAGGCAGGCAACACACAGTTCTTGGTGTATCACAGTGACAGGCTTGAAATGGAATGCATGTGTTTCAAGAGTAGGAGAACAACAACCAAGAAAGACAGCCTAACTCAGGTTCCTCTTTGAAACAACATATTACAGATAAAAGGTAAAACTGTTTTTAGCAGCAACTCTAAGAAGACAAGTTTCAGATATGGAATTGACCTGGTCACTGGAAAGCGACCAAGCTTCCAGCGACTGCATCTTTAAGCAGATTTGCTTAACATTAATTATTGTCTAATTTAAAACAAACAAACAAACAAACAAACAAACAAGAGCTAACACTTGGCATTAGCACTTAAGCTGGAAGGTTTTTTTTGTTTGTTTTTTGGTTTGGGTCCCCGCTTTGGTGTTGCTGTCCAGAAGGCTGACGGGATGGTTGGATCATGTCAGGCAGGGCAGAGAAGCCGTCCCCAACACACCAGTTCACTGAAAGGGATAAAAGACGATCCGAACCTATAAACAGAAAGGCCGTTTCTTTCCTAGGACAGACCCCAGTCTCCCAACACTTAGCGTTGAAAAGGGACACGGAGGCCTGGAAGGAAAAAGCAACTGTCCCCCATCCCCCATTCTCCCTTTCCGGGCCATTAGCGTGTCAGGCATTCCGTTCCTTCAGCTGCCCTTGAGGGCCACTCTCCATACGTATAAGAGGAAAGGGAACGGGTGTCCAGATTTGATGTAAAGTTAGAGGGAGTAAGCAGAGCGTCAACCTATCACCCCAGACACGGAAGCGAGGGCCAGGGGTGGGAGACCCTTTTCATCCTTTTCCCACGCCCCTCCTGATTTAAAAAAACGCAGCTGAAGTGGCGGGGAAGGAATGACAGGTCTCTCAGAGGCTGGGTTTCCTGCCAAAGGACCAGCCCCGCGCCTCCCGACTCTGTCTGCCCCATCCCGGGAGGGCGCTGACCTTGGAGGCCAGAGCGAGAACTCAGGAGTCCGGTGACCCACCCTCGGGCCAGAAAGGGACGCCCAAGGCCCAGGCTAGGGTCAAGCAGGGCCATCACCTGGCTCCGGACAGGGGTTTCCCCCTCCCTCGGCTCGCGGAAGGAAAACCCCAGATAGGGACCCGGCGACGCCTAAGGTGACCCCGAAGGGACAACATGGTGGCGCGGCTGTACTGAGAGCCTCTCATCCCGCCCCTAGCAGGCTGACGCCACGGTACCTGCAAGCCCTGCCATGGCGCCGCCGCCAATGTTGCCGTCACTGCCGCAGCCCGCTTCCACCTCACCTCGCCACCGACGCCGCAGCAAGCGAGGGAGACGCCCCCTTCGTCTTCTAGTGGAGCCGTCCGAGGACCCATCTTGGGATCGGGCTGTCTACAGCGAACGCCTGCCCATACAGCCCAAAATGGGGTTATCCTCGCCCCATCTCTCCTCAATATCCGCCACATACGGCCCTTCTAGAACTTTATAGGTACTTTTATGAAACTCTGGGGTCCTGAGGTCTTTGAGCCCGAAAAAATTTTAATCAGGCGCATCTTGGGCAGCCCCGAACCATGGTCCATGGTCCCCTCATGCATATGCAGCAGATTGTGATCTTTACTCTTTGAGAGCTGAACCGGCGCAGCTTAGTCCGTTGTGAGTAGGCCCTGGGTCTGTGTGGCCCTCGTGGATGATCAGTGTACTCCGGCAAAACCTTCCCGGGGCTCAAAGTCCGCTCCCTTCCTGGCCCTTTTATCAAGGGGCCAGTGCTTAGGAGGGGAAGGATCGGGCTCAGCAATTGGCCAGTGCCCTCCCCTTGCCCTGTAGTTTGGGCAAGCAAGCCAATTGCTCACCCCGACTCTCTCATCTTCCTCATGACTGATGGAATGCTTACTTTAGGGTTGTTATGAGTATTGAGTGAGTCAGCGTATTCACTTCCTAGCTAGTCAAGTACATTCCTTGAGCTCTTCCTATGTGCAAGCGCAGTGCTAATGGTAAGGGAGTAGAGTGGGTGACATGGGTCTGTTTGGGACCTCAAGGCGCTGCCAGTCTAATGGGTGGGGGTATGCAGGGAGGGTGGGAGGGAGAGGAAAGACGGTCATCAAATAATCACTGTTAATACTTTTAGTCAAGTCAATACATAATTATGCTTCATGGCAAGTGAGGTGAGGAAAAAAGTAAGGAGTGTTACGAGAAATTAATGAGGTCCTGATGTAGGTTGAGGGGTGAGGGTGGAGCCTTCTTGGGAGATAGCATTCAGTCTAAGAAACCAAGGCCGACGAAGAGTTGTGCAGGGCAAGAATGAGGGGGAAGGTGTTAGACTAAAGAACAACTTGTCCCGGGTGTGGAGGTGTGAAGGAGCCGCGTGAGGGTGAGAGGTGAGCAAGGAATAGGAGAGGTAGCGCTACCTACTGAGTTTGGCTTTTATCTTGAAAGTAATGGGAAGCCATTTTCATGAGGGGAATGAGATCAAATTTGGGCTTTTGAAGGGCAACCCTGGCTGCGTGGCTTGGAAGGCATTTGGGAGTGGATGTAGGGAGACCAGTTAGGAGACTGTGGCAGCTTTCCAGGCACAAAGTAATGGTGACTCAGACAGGGTGGGGGTTGGGAAGGCAGAGAAGGAAATGATGTAAGATTGGATGTGGGTGAATGGCGAGGCATTGGCAATAACACTTGTTTTAGCCTTTTGTAAATGAAGGGACAAAAGAGCCCTTGACCAAGGTGGTAAAGCCTGATGAAGGAACAAACTGAAGGGGAAGATCAAAAGTCTGGCTTTAAGAAGTTAAGTTTGAAATGCCTGAGCAACATGTAGGTGGACAGGCAGATTTACATAAGACTGGAGCTCAGAAGGGAGGTTGGGGTTGGAGATAGACCTTTGGGCACCATCAGCACACAACTGATACATCACAGCACTGGATGAGAACCTAAGGCAGGGAAGGTAGACAGAAAAGTGGGCAGAGGAGAAGGAGCCAGGAAAGAAGACTGAGAAGCAGTGACCAGTGGGATAGGAAGAGGACCGGGTGAACATGGGGTCCCAGAAAGAAGGTTTCAAGAAGGAGGGAGTGCTCAGTGGGTTTGACTGCTATGGAGGATGGAAGTGGCATTGTTGGGTTTAAGGATGAGGAAGGTTTGTGGACTGTATCCTTTATGTTGCAAGTTCAACAAACAAACAAACGACCCTGAATCAATTAAAAAACAAGTAGCCTGCCACTCAGTGTTAGATGAATGGAGTGCTCAGCAGTGTCATCAAGGGCCCCTGTTTATTCCATCTCTACTGTCCTTGTGTTGGTTTCATGTTCATGGTCACAAGATGGCCACCCGAGTACCTTAGGTCATATCCAAGTCAAGGAGATGTCCATTCGTCCTCTAGCTGATAATCAAACCGGCCTGGATGTGGCCTCTCAACATCCTGCTGCTTATGGGCTGAGGGATCAATGCATCCATGCCAGGATGGATCCACTAGTATCCAACACTGCAGGGAAAGAGGAGTCTCATAGTAGAAGCTCTTGTTTAGAAAAAGAGAGGGAGCTAAATGTTGACAAGGATGTGGAGCACTAAAATTCTTGCATACTGCTGATGGCAGAGCAAATTGGTACAACCACTTCAGAAAACTGGCCATCTCTATCTACTAAACCTAAAAATTCACGTATGCTGTGACCGAGAGTTTCCACTCCTAGGCATTTACCCAAGAGAAATGAGTGCCTACATCTTCTTCTAAAAGACGTGTGCAAGAATATTCATAGCAGATTTATGGAAATAGCCCAGTATCCATCAAAAGAATGAATAAATAAATTGTGGTATGTTCATCCCATAGAATGCTGTGTTTTACATGTAAAAGAAACCACTACTGATACATGCAACAGCATGGATTAATCTCACATATAGTATGTGGAATAAAAGAAGCCAGACACAAAACAGTAGGTAATGTATGATTCCACTTATAAACTTCAAGGGCAGGCAAAACTAATCTATGGTGATAGAAATCAAAATAGTAGTTACCAGGGTCAGGGGAGAGTAGGGATGGGAAAGGAGCAAGAGGGAATATTCTGGGGTGCTGGAAATGGACTATGTCTTAATATGATTGGTGACTACTGAGTAGAAATTCATCAGGCTATACCTTAAGACCAGGGGACTTTATGGATTTTATGTATGTTATACCTCAAGAAAAATAAAATAATAAAGGGAGGTGTCATGCTGATTGAGTTTGGATGTGTTGTCCCATCCAAAACTCGTGGAAATTTGATCCCCAATGTGGCAGTGTTGGAAACTGATTGAGTCATGGGGGCGGATCCCTCCTGAATCGATTAATGCTCTCCCTGAGGGAGGGAGGATTAATGAGTGACTTCTCGCTCGATTAGTTCCCCCCTGTGAGAGCTCGTTGCTTAAACAGACCCTGGCACCTTCTCTCTCTTTCTCTTGCTTCCTCTCACCATGTGATCTGTTTGTACCCGCGGCTGCCTGCCACTTTCCGCCGTGAGTAGAAGCAGTCTGAGGCCCGTGCCAGATGCAGCTGTCCCAGAATCGTAAACCTAATAAATCTCTCTTCTTTATAAATTACCCAGTCTCAGGTAATTCTGTTATAGCAACAGAAAACAGACTAATACACCTGCCATCCCGTGGCATACGGCATCTGCTGCTCAAGGATCAGAAGGTCTGTTTTGCAGGGACACTGCCTTCCAGTAACCTTCATGTCAGGTCTGGGCATTGATTGACAAGGCCTCACTGGCCAACCTTCTTATCCTTGGGGCCCAGAAAACTGGAGAAGGTGAGGCAGGGCTTCTCACTCACACAGAGCAGGATCCTGCTCAGCTGGCCCCTTTCCTCTCTATCCATAAGGCTGCTCCAACCTCCCAGCTCAGTTCCAGGTGGTAGAAACAACACTGACACTGGATCTCACTTGAGGGACCTAGAAGGTCTTTTTGCTGAGCAGCCTTCAACTTCCTGCTAAGACATCCCCAACTAGCCCTCATCCACCAGACACCCGGACTCTCCCACGACTCCTGCTCCATACTCCCCAAGTCTTGTCCCTTCTTCTGAATCCCCCTTCAGGCTTTTTCTGTCCCCACTGCCAAAATTAGGTCTAGGTCACCATGCTTTCTCTGCTGCACGCTGCAGCCGCCTCCTCACTGATCTCCCTGCTCCCATCTCACCCAGAACCATCATCTTCCACATGGCAGCCAGGATGATATTTCTAAAATGACCTGTCATTTTTCCTCTTGTGTGGGTGTCCCCCCTCCCCTGTCTTCACCTGTCAAGATCCTCCCCAGTCTTCAAAGTCCTAGATCAAATGCCACCTCCTCCATGAAGCTTTTACATTCATGCAGCAAATATTTATTAGGCACCTAAAAAGTGCTAAGCACTGTATTAGGTATGGAGGATAGAGCAGAGAACAAGACATGCCATCTACAGATAGTCTGGAGGATGGGCAGTTAAGCAGTGCCCGTGTGTGTGCATTTCCTATGTCTGTTAACTCCCACTAGACCTTGAGCTCATTTTGGGGTCTGGCAGGAGGGAGGAGGCAGTATTGTTGACTGAATGAACGAAATGCATAAATGAGTGAGTGAATGAATGAAAGGCCAGGACACCCTCCTCCCTTTCTCATTTGTCCTCCAAGCCTCTGATTTAGCTGGTAACCAGGTCCATGGAATTCAGTTGGAACTGGATGGCAAATCTGGGGTTAAATGATAAAGAATCGGGAAATGGTGATGTTATGAATAGAACAATATTTTGTGAAATCACAATACCTAATTTCCTATACCATCACTCTGTTTGACAATTACTTTTTTTTTTTTTTGAAAAACGGCATTATTTCCTTACCAAGACTTAGATTCAGGAAATTCAACCTGTAATGAAACAATAGTTAAAGGTTAAAGCACCAAAGAAGCTATGTGATATCAAAAGACTTATAATGTAATAACATAATAATAATGTAAATGTAGATAAAATACATAGTTAGTAAGGTGATCAAAGAATGAAGTACGCTCTGGGATAGCACAGACTGTAGCTGGAATGCCAGGGTTTATTCCCATGACACATTTACTAGCTGTGTCTCCTTCAGCACGTTACTTAACCTCTCTGTGCCTCACTTTCCCCATCTATAAAATGGGAAAATGTTAGACTTTTCTCATATGGTTGTTTGCGGGGATTCAGCGAGTTCATATTTATAAGTGCTTAAAATAGCACCTGTTACATAGCACTCATAGTTACCTATTATTACAAATGGTAAAAAAGAACTATCCCAGGGGCTGGATTCACTGTGAGAACCCTTGGTGGGGAAGGCCCCTCCCAGCCATGGCCCTTAAAGAGACAGGACAATTGGGTTCAAATCCCCTACCTGCTTTCATGACCTTGGGAAGTCCCTGCCCCCTGCTCTGACCTCAGTTTTCCCAATTTTTTGGGGGGGGGGGTTGTCATATATGGCATTTTTTTTTTTTTTCCTATATAAAGATAACCGGTAAGGGGATCGCAACCCTTGGCTTGGTGTTGTCAGCACCACGCTCAGCCAGTGAGCCAACCGGCCATCCCTATATAGGATCCGAACCCGTGGCCTTGGTGTTATCAGCACCACACTCTCCGAGTCAGCCACAAGCCTGCCCTATATATGGCATTTATTGTATTGAGATATGTTCCTTCTATACCTAATTTGTTAAAGTTTTTTAAAAAAATTATTATTATTTTTTACATTCTAAGATGCTGTTGTGGAGCAGTTGGGGGGGAGGGGAGAAGGGAGGGGTAAAGGAAAATAGGGTGGGAGGAGGATGAGGGAATGGGGTGTGGTTGAGGCCCTTGGAAGTTTCCTCAATTCTAGGGCTCTTGTTCAAGACTTCTCAGGGAAGTAAATGCAGCTGTTTAGCCTAGTCTGTGGCGACACCTAGTGCTAAGATGGGGAACTGCCCAATAGTCTTATACTTTGATCAACTTATTAATGATACAAATAATGATGATATATTAAGCTCTTATTATGTGCCAGATACTGAGTGTTACGTGAACTGTCTTATTTAACTTAAAAGTAATCCTATAAAGTATAGACCGTTATTATCCTTATTTTACAGAAGAGGAAATGAAAGTTTAGAAAGTTGAAGTCAGTTGCCTAAGGCTACACAGCTATAGGTAACACAGTCTGATTTGAACCCAGGCCAAATGGACCTGGAATCGGAATTGTTAACCCCTCTATGTCAGGCCCTGGATGAATACTGGGAAAACATGAAAAATCATATTCCTGCCCTCATACAGGACATAAATATAGTCTGTAGTTGTTTTAGGGGAATACATGACGATCAGACTTCCATGTTTGGATAAGCTATAAAATATTTCCCCAATTTCGCTTGGAGAATTTAGGATACAAAAAGTCAAGTACTTCCCAGAAGATTATGAGATTCTTCTAAGGACTAGCTGTGAAGCCTAAATTATAGAATCCCAACTACCATTCATTCATTCATTCTTCCCTATAGCAAACATTTATTGGGCACCTAGTATAAGCCAGGCCCCGTGCAAGGCTCTAGGGATATAGCAGTGAGCAAGACAGAAAGAGTACATGACTTCACTGAGCTCACAGCCCAGTGGCAGAGGAGCCAGACATAGAACACAAGATAGAGGCATGTCATTATATGATGGAGAAGAACCATAAACAAGAAGACCTAAGTTAGTCTGGGGAGGGCCAAAGAAGGCTTCCTTTTAGCCTGAGCTCTGAGCTTGAAGAAGGTGTTTGCTGGGCCATGAATATGGGTGACAGCATTATAGGTAAAGAGAATAGAATCTAAGGGAGCCCAGAGGTGAGAGATCATGAATGTTTCAGAGACCAAAAGCAGGTCAGTGTGGCTGAACCTCTGGGAATGAGGAGGAAGCAACCTGGGTCATGGTTGTATCACACAGGGTCTTATGGGCCAAGGAGAGGAGTTTGAATTTTATCCTAGAAACAATGGGGAGTCATTGGAAGATTTTAAGCAGGAGGGTGATCTGATCTGATTTGCGTTTTTAAAAGATCACTCTAGCTGAAGTAAATGGATTGGAGAGCAAGAGAAAAGTGAGGAGGTTGTGGGGTGGTAGAGGCAGGTGTCTGGGTAGTGGTGGCTTGGTCGAGTGAGGAGGCAGTGCAGATATAGGGAGGTGGGCTCGTTTATGACTTATTTTATCCCCTCCTCCCACCCCCAGTAAAAAAGACACTGGCTTTTAGTTTATTTAAAAATAGAAAATCAATCTGAACTCAATGCACAGCTCCTAGTGTGATCATGGCAGGTGTCCAAAGATTGAAGAGCCATCTCAACAGGGACTCCGCTTGGCCCTGAAACTTCCCAGGGACAGCAGAACCTTCTTAAGTTGGTCCAGAGGAAGCCTTGGCCACCCTGAGGCTTCCCTGTCACCAAGTGTCCCAGGAAAAGTAGCACAGCCAGGAGCGAATGGGGATCCACCCTAACTCTTTCTTCTTCCTCCAAAGTTTATATGCAAACAGGCAGCTCATTGCCTAGCCTGCCCCTTGCTCTGAGAAGGGCCAAGACCGAGAAGATTGTTATTGCTGCCTGACTGAGGCCGGCCTCCAGGTCCTTGCGCAGGCAGTCAGGCACAAGTGGCAGCTGGTGGCTGGAGGTGCCCCCAAGGCACGTGAGAATCTGTTGAGTGGCCAGGTTGATGGCAGAGGAGGGTCTGGGACTTTCCCTCCACTATCCTGGCAACTTGAGGGCTGTGGGGATGGGGAAGGGTCTTCAGGAAGACACAGCCGGCTTCCTCCAGACCCATACCTCGCCGGTAGACCCATACCTCACCGGTGGGCACGAAGCTCTGCTGCACCTCACAAAAGTCCAGGAGTCGACGGCAGAGAGGACAGCAGCAGAGGATGAGGTGGTCTATGACTTCTTGTGGAGTCAGGGCTGTCAGAACTTGCAGATTGCTTCAATGTAAAGGGGTGAGGAAAGGATTCAAGGATCATTTGTGAGATTTTGGCTTGAAAAGTGGGTGAATTTACTGAAATGGGTAAAACCAAGGAAAGAGCAGCCGTGGTGAGATTATCTTGAGTTCAGATCTACTCTAGAGGGTGGAGAATCTTTTTTTGTTTTGTCTGGCTCTGAGTATGCCTGGAGATTGCTCCTGACACGGGGATGGAAGGAGGTAATGGGTGCCATAATTGTTGTTCAAAGGTACGCCTGGGCTTCTGCTGTTCTGGCCACTGTAATAGAATAGTGCCAATAACTCTTTCTGAGGAGTAAACAAAAGGACACAGGAAAGCAGATTGCTTTTCGATAATTAGTTACACAAAAGGATACTCTTGATTTTTCCTTGGATAAGCCAGATGGGCCCACACATGCATCAGAACAGGAACATCTTTATGGTGAATTAGTCTACTGAGGTGGGAATTTATTTGAGAGACTCAGGTTGACACAATCCTAAGAACAGGATGCAGAAACTGTGGCCAAAAATTCCTACCTGAAATATGAAGTGTACCCCTTGTATTCCTTTGGTGGAAAGCAGTGTAATACCAGCGAACTCAAGTAAAAAGGAAATGTGTCCGCAGGATCTTGGGGCTCACAGAATTGAGAGGCAATTGAAGAAGTGAGCTTGGAAAGTGCAGGAACCCAGTAGGCTCCTTTCCTGCCTCAGGGCCTTTGCACATGCTGTTCCTTCTGCAGGAATACCTTGCCTGCCCTTCTTCACCTGGCTGACTCCAACTTAATCTTAAGGTCTTAGCTTTAATGCTGCTTCCTCAAAAGCTCTCCCTGGTTTTCCAGATGACATCAGGTACCCTTGGTAGATGCTGAGACCCAGTACCAAGTTTTTTTCTTTTGTAGCCCTTAACATAACTGTGACTAAATAATTATTCATTTGATTAGCATCTGTCTTCCCGAGTAGGCTGTGAGCTCTGTGAGGGCAGGGACTAAGTCTGTCTTGATTCCTATTGTACTTCCAGAACCTAGCACAGTGAATGGTATGCGGCAGGGACAAACAGCTCCAGAACCTCAGAGGCTGATGATGGCAAACGTGTATTTCTTGTTCATTCTACATTTCCATTGCAGCTCAGCTGTGGCTCTGCTCTATGTCTTCCACTCTGGGACCTAGTCTGATGGAGCAGCCTTGATCTTGCAAGGACTCAGTCTGACTCACCTGTGTGTGCCAAGCCCCTATCACAGGACCAGACAAAGGTTGGTGCAACTGGAAGTTGGCTGAGCAGAATTGCACTTAGATCCTGGCAGGGAACAAGTGGTTAGTCCTGGAACAGCTGAGTGTGACAGGCACAGGTTAAGTGATTTGCTTAAGGTAACACAGCTGTAAGTAGCATGGAACATAGAAGTCAAGAACATAAGCTCTAGAATCAGAAAGACCTGGGTTCCAATCTTGTCTCTTTGTGACAATAAAACATTATCATAAATATTGATAGTAATGCATTATTACACACTGAATAAATAAATAAGGATTTATGAGTCTATACTGTTAATAAAGAATTAAATGGGAGAGAAGAAAGCACTCTTCCTTCAGCTGAATGCCAAAGAGCTGACTAATTACAAAGGAAAAAAACGATGACTATAGCGGAGAAAGCTGACAGACCCCACCTTAACCAAGTGATCAAACTTACCATCGCCAATAACAAACTGGCTTTGTGTACTTCTTTATGGGATACACCAAGAAGGATATTATTTCTTTGGTATTTCCGACACAAGTGCATAACCTGAATCTAATGAGAAAATAATTAAACAGTTTGGGGACATTTGACAAAATAACTGGCCCCACTCTGCAAAAGTGTCAAGGTCAAGAAAGAAAAAGAAAGGAGCTGTTTCAGCTTAAAGGAGACTAAAGAGGTATAACAACTCAATGTAACATGTAATTCTGAGTTAACTTCTGCACTGGAAAAGATTTGCTATAAAGGACAGTATTGGGAAGTTGGCAAAATTTGAATGTGGACTATGAACTAGATAATGGTATATTGTTCAGTGTTAGATTTTCTGATTTTAATAATCACACTATAGTTATATGAGAAAATATCCTTGTTCGTGGGAAATATTTAGGGAAAAAGAGGTATGATGTCTTTAACTTACATTTTTTTTTTTCTTTTGGTGGCTGGCCAGTATGGGCATCTTGACCTTGGTGTTATAACACCCTTGTCCTTGGTGTTATAACATACAACTTACTTTTGAATGATTCATATTATCTATCTATCTATCCATTTATCTATTTATTTACTATCGATCTGAGAGAGAGAATTTTAAAGTAAATGTTGCAATATGTTAATGGTGTAATCATCATGGGTGAAGGGTATATTGGAGTTCTTTGCACTATTCTTGTAACTTTTTCTGTAAGTTGGAAATCATTTCAAAATAAAAATTAAAGTTTTAAGAAACAACACATTTAAAAATTATGGCTTCCCTATTTATTCTATATTTCAGCAAAATTCTGATTTTAGCAATGTGAAAATGTGGAAAAAAAATGTGTCTGAGACATATAAGTGTGTGATCAGAAACTGAGGCAAGTCATTTCATTCTCTGTACCTCAGTGTCCTCATCTGTAAAAGGGGGCTGATAATTCTTAGTGAGGCTGTGAGGGGCAAGCAGAAAGTGTATGAAAAATATTTGGCACTAAACTGGCACATAGTAAATGCTTAATAATTGCTAGCCTAACAACTAGGAGAAAAATTTGGGGGGTGATTAATATATTCATTACCATGATTGTGGTGACAATCTCATGGGTTCATATATATGTCAAAACTTACCAACCTCTATTCTTTAAATAAGTACAGTTTCTTGTATGTCAACCATACTTCAGTAAAGAGATAAAAACAAACTAGTAGAAGTTCCTTTAAACCAACTTCCAGTTACACAATGGTCTTCAGCCCCCTGTAAAACATAGTGACAGAGGACCAGAACTTCCTGAACACAATGGCCCCAGGGGACACTCTGACACGAGCCTTTGCTCCACCTGGACAGCTGCAGGTTTAACAAGGGTCAGCTCTGCTTGTTCCCAAGCCTGTTTATGGCTGTTCATCTTATTACTGTAACCACCCAATTTAATTTAAAATGCAAACTGATAAAATATGAGTATAAAAAGAAACAGACGGCAACATCCTGGATGAATCTCTAAAACATTTATGCTGAGTGAAAGAAGCTAGATACAAAAGAGTACATACCATATGATTCTATGTACATGAAGTTTTAGAACAGGAAAAACTAATCCATGGTGGAAAATCAGAACAGTGGTTGCAGGGATTGCTGGGAAGGGGCATGAAGGAACTTTCAGGATTAATGGTCCTGTTCTGTATCTTCATACAGGTTTGGGTTACACAGGTGTGTATATTTGCCAAAGCTCATAGAATGATACATTTGAGATTTGTGCATTCCACGGCATGTAAATTTTAAATAAACAAGTATTGAACTCTAGTCAATTGTATACATGTTGGTATGTTTAGAGGGAGGTGTACTGAAATCTGCAAGTTACTTTGAAGTGTATTAAAAATAAGACAGATGAATGAATGGACAGAGAGATAGATATTTGATAAAGCAAATATGTAGATTCTAGGTGGAGTATGCATGGGTATTGGCTGTTAAATTATTTAAGCTTTTCTGTACATTTGAAATTTTTCATTTAAAATGTTGGGGGGAAAAAGAAGCAGAGTTGTTTCCATGAAAACTAAGTTGGATTCTTTGGGAAGACCCAATATTGGCAAGTTATTAAAATACTGCTCTCTAGATATGTTCTGGATAACTATGAGAGAGAAATTCCCAGAAGAGTTCTGCATGCAGGTCACTTCACAAGAGTCTTAAGTTCCGTTCCACTTTAAAGACACCAAAATTGGAAATTACAGATATAGGAATGAACTGGATCTCCGATCAGTGGACTCCTCAAAGAAAAGCCCTGTATCAAAAGATAGGAAAGTGAATACCCATTTATATGTTTTAAGTTAAAATAAAACACAAGCTTTGCATATAACAGTTTAAGACTTTTTAAAATTAACAGATTAACTCCAGCCCGTATTGCACCTTTGTGTGAAACAGAAAAAGTCACCCCTTCATCTGGGTGGATACAGCTCCACAGTGAGAGAAGCAAGGGCTGGATTTTTGTGTCTCCTTGGCTGAGTGGTCTTGTGCAGTATACAACCTGCTCAACTGTCCAGGGCATCCCAGGAACTAATCTCCCAGTCCTAAATACAAACAGGTAAGAGGACTGTAGATAGTTGCATCACCCACCCCCCAAGTCTAAGGGGCACCTCACACCGAGCAGAAAGGTCTCTTTTAGAGTGCCACCTCCCCCGGCTTCACTGAGTCCTGTTCCAACTCTGTTATCATCTTGACCTCCTCTTTCCTCATCTGTCTACCTCCTGTTAATGAGGCTGTAGATAATGAGAGGAGGATAGAGGAGGATCTCAAGGATTATTGGGTTACAATCAGGGAGAAACTGATTTATCAGGCAGGGTAATGGTTAATAACTCTCTCCTGCCCTCACACCCTACTTTTGTCTCAGTTGCAGAGTTCTCAAAAGCATATGGGAGATCCCAGGAAGGTGCATTCTGGGTGATGCAAAGAAGGAGATCTGAGAAAATGGTAAATGAGAGCAGGACTCTGATGAACTCTTTTTGAGCATTAGTGTCCTCCCACATATACCTACTGTGGCTGCCCTGTCCCCATGGCTCCTCTATGGGGACTACAGACTAGCAGGGTCATGGATCCTGAGGCCAGGCCCAGGGGGCCAGAATGGTTCCAAGTCCTGGAGTGCTGGGCAGCCCAGCCTTCAGTCAAGGCTCAGAAAGGGAAGCCAGAGCCTCCTGAATCAGTCCCACTGCACCGAGCCAGCAGAGCCCAGCAGCTTGAATTCAAGGACACCTCTGGGGTCCCTCAGAGTATTTCAGTCCTGCCTCCAACACTCATGCACTGTGTAACCTTGGGCAAGTCACTTTACCTCTTGGAGACTTGAATACCTCAGCTGTATGGGTCTAATCACAGTACTTCCTCACTGGGATGATTGTGATGGTTCAGTGTGTTTATGTAGATACAGCAATTGACACAGGGCACGACATACAGTAAACACTTAGGAAGCAATAGCTGCTGTTGTGACTTCTGGGGTCCCACACAATCCCCTGGGTCCTACGAGGGAGATCCCTAATCCCACACATTCTGCCAACCATCAGACAGAGGCTGAAAAACTTTTTTGTAGCTTCAGTGATCTGGCTATAAACTCAGCCCAAGAACTCACTGAAAGTGTTTTGAACATGATGAAGAGACACTAAAAAGACTGAATTAAAAGGCCTTTGTATTTTCTCAAGCTGGAAAGCAGCTGTGAGTGGATAAGAACGCTTTTCCCATCACTTTGTGGACATCAACAAACAACCTGACACACTCAGTAAAAAGACAGAATCTGGTGATTGCCTCGGATGGCTTCCAGAAATAAAAGTTTGTTGTACAGAAGTCATGATGTCATTTTGACAGGGAATTAGTTGTGTCTGCCTGTATCAGAGAAGGGGGTTAATATCACTCTTCTGAATTCCAGCCTTGTATGTTCAACTTTCTACTGGATACCTTCACTGGGATGTCTAACAGGCATCTCGAATCCAACATGCCCCAAACGGGAGTCCTGATCCTTGCCTCCCTCCCCCGACCCAAATCTGCTCTCCCTGCGATTTTTCCCTTCTTGGTTGGCGGCAATGCCATTCTTCCATTTTCTAGGGTGAAACGTCTCAGAGTCATCCTTGACTCCTCTTTCTCTACATCTGGTCAATCTCTATGATTCTGCCTTTGAAGTATCTCCGGAATCCAAGTACTTCTCACCATTTCTGCCACTAAGATCCTGGTCCAAGGGACCCTCATTTCTCACCTGGACTATTGCAAATACCTCCTTACTGACCTCCTCATTTCGAGCCTTGCTCCTCCGCGGTTAAGACCTAGCAGCCAGAGTGACTGTTCAAAATAAGTCAAATCATGTCCATACTGTCCTCAAAATCCTCAGTGTCCCTCTTCTTCTGGAGTTAAATCCTACCCCCTGTAAGACTCTCATGCACTGGCTCCCTGCACCCCCTCTGACCTCATGTCTACACTACTCCAGCCTCACTGTTGTTCCTTGAGGATTCCAGAATGCTCCCCCCTGACGAATTTGCACTGGCTGTTCCTTCTGCTGTAATAATCTTCCCCCAGATAGTTTTGTGGCTCACTTCCTCAAATCCTGTAAGTCTTTACAAGTGTTACCTATTGAATAAGGCTGACCTTGACCATCCTATCCGAAACCGCAACCCACTACACCCAAATACCTCTCACCCTACTGTATTGTTTTCCCCATAGCGCTTGTGACCTGGTAACATAATATGTAATTAATTTATTTAGTATGTTAATTGTTTATTATCTGTCTTGCCCCTCCACAATGTAAGTTCCCTGTGAGCAGATATTTGCCTGTTGCATTCAATGATGTAAACTTTTTTTCTAGCACAGTGCCTGGTGAAATAGTATAGATGTTCAATAAATATTTGTTGAATGAATAAATCTGAGGACTTTCTGAGTGTATATACATGTGAGGAGGGATTCTCACTGCTGGATTTTAAAAATACTTCTATTAGCCTGTTTCTGTTGCTTATAACAAAATACCTGGAATGGGGTGATTTATAAAGAAAACAAAATTTACAGTTTCGGAGGCTAGGAAGTCCAAAGTCCAGGGAACACATCTGGTGAGAGTCTTGATGGTGGTGACGGTGGCCCAGGGCTCTCTCACATTGCAAGATGGTGGAAGCAGAAAGAGAGAGAGAGAGACACTCTTCATGCTCCTCTTTTAAAGCCCTCCAAATCACACCCATGACCACCATTATTAATCCATTCACTACGGTGTGGTACTATAATCTAATCACCCTTCAGGGCCCCACCTTTCAATTACCATAGTAGGATCTCCCACCCTCAACATTTACTGTGGGTATTAAATTTCAGTGAGGTTGCGGGGGAGGCATCCAGTCTACAGCATTCCACCCCTGACCCCCCAACTCATGTCCTTTTTGCATACAAATACATTCATTTAGTCCTCAAAGTCTTGTTTCAACTCAAAAGTCCAAAGTTCAAAGTCCATCTGTGAAATCAGTACAAGTTATCTACTTCCAAGATACAATGGTGGGACAAGCACAGGGAACATATTTCTGTTCAAAAAGGGAGAAATAGGCCAAAAAAGAGGTGTAACAGGTCCCAAACAAGTCTGAAACCCAGCAGGGCAGGTGTTAAATCTTACAGCTGGCAAGTCATGTACCTTGTCTCCATGTTCGATGTCTTCTGCACACTGGTGCGGGGGTTGGGTCCCCATATCCTTGGGCAGCTTCACTCCTATGGCTTTCCTGGTCTCAGGCCACACTTCAGCTCTGCCAGGCTGGTGTTCCACTCTGGTACCTCCATAGGTCTGGGGTCTCCATGGTGGTCCTGCTCTCACAGCTCCAGTAGGCATGGCACTGTTGGGGTTTTTCTGCTGCAACTCTGACCCCATGTTTCCACTTGGCATTGCTCTAGTGAAGGCTGTCTGCAGTGACTCTGCCCCTTTGACAGATCTCTTCCTGAGCCCCCAGGCTTTTCCATACATCCTTTGAAATCAGGGTGGAGGCTCCCAAGCCTCCACAGCTCTGGCATTCCGCAAGACTGCAAACCTAACACCACATGGATGCTGCCAAGGCTTCTGGCTTGGGTCTTCCAAAGCTGCACATCCAGTCATACCTGGGGCCAATTTAGCCACAGCTGGAGCAGCCAAAGCAGCTGGGGTGCTGGTGCTGGAAGCAGCTTCCTGAGGTGGCCCTGTGCAGTGAGCCCACGGAGAGTGCCTCAGTCCTGTTCCCTAAGACCATTTTGTCTCCCTAGGCCTGTGGGCCTGAAATGGACAGGTTGGCCCCAGAGGCTTCTGCAATGCCTTCACAGCCTTTCTTCCCTTCTCTTGATAATCCTGTTCTTTTGTACTAATCTTAGCACCATTGCATTTTTCTTCTGAAAATGCTCTCTGCTTCTCTACCATATGGCCAGGCTGCAAATTATCCAAATCTTTATGCTCTGCTTCCCTTTTAAATTCTGGCTTTATATCATGCCTTTGCCACCATAACTCAGTGTAGGCTGTTACAAGTAGCCATGCAGCTTCCTTAATGCTTTGCTGCTTACAAGTTTCTTCTGCCAAATACTTTGGTTCACAGCTCCTAAGTTCCAACTTCCACCAAGTCCTAGGGCATGGACTGAATATAGCCAAATTCTTTGCCAGTTCACAGCAAGGGTAATCTTTGTCCCAGTTTCCAATAAACTCCTTCTTATTTCTGTCTGGGACTTCTTTACAATGGTCTTTACAGTCCATATTTCTATGAACACACTGCTTGCCACCATGTAACTGAAAGAAAGTGAGCTGAAACACTGGGTACCAATCAAGCTTTATTAAAGGAAAGGAATCTGCCAGGCTGAGCTCAAAATGGAGGGCAGCACCAGGTATGGGGGTGGGAGAGCTTATATGAACTGTAGGGTGCCAAGGGCTGGCTGATACAATCAAGGAGGGGCATTATGCTAATGTGGAAGCTAAGAGACCAGGGTGGAGAACTGTACCCTTGTGGAAGCAAAAGGGTTTCTGTTTCTCAGAAATCATGAGGTTTCTCGTAAAGGGAAGTGGGGAGGGGTTGGGGCCATTTTGTGCTTGGCCTTGCCTAAAATGGTGCCAGTTATGTTCAGAACCTATCAGTAACCAGTCTCTAAGACATTCCAAACTTTCCCTCATCTCTTTGTCTTCTGAGTTTTCCAAACTCCTCCAACCTTTGCCTAACACCCAGTTTCAAAGCCACTTCCTTATTTTCTAGTATTTGTTATAAGCAACATCTCACTTTTCTGGTACCAATTTTCTGTATTAGTCTGTTTCTATTGATTATAACAAAATACCTGGAACTGGGTGATTTATAAAGAAAACAAAATTTATTTGCTTACAGTTTTAGAGGTTAGGACCTCCAAGGTCTGGGGAACATGTCTGGTGAAGGTCTTGGAGGTGGCAACAGTGACCTAGGGGTCTTACGTTGCAAGATGGTGGAAGGAGGGAGAGAGAGAAAGACTCTTCATGCTCCACTTTTAAAGCCCTCTAACCATGCCCATGACCACCATTATTAATCCATTCACTATGGCACGGCACTATAGTCTAACCACCTCCTCAAGGCCCCGCCTTTCAAATACCATAATAGGATTTCCCACCCTCAACATTTACACTGGAGATTAAGCTTCAGTGAGGTTTTGGGGAGGGGGAATCCAGTCTACAGCAATATCTAAAAAGTAATTAGAATCATCTAACTACTTTATTGTTTAGAACTTCATCTTCATCCAAAACTAAGCAGCATTGAGATGACAGGCTTGTTCTGACTGATCATAAATATTCCTTTGTCCCTACTGAGAATCTAATACACTAATGTCCTATACTCTTAAATAAAAATGTAAGTTGTATGAGAAGTAAGTTGCATAATAAATAAATGAATGAATAAATAAATTCTTATATACTAGCAGCAAATAATTGGAAATGAATTTTTAAAAATTCCATTTACACTAGCATTAAAAAATATAAAACACTTAGGAATCCATCTAAGAAAAATGTCTAAGACCTAAACACTAAAAACTACAAAACATTGCTGAGGGAAATTAAAGAAAACTTAAACAAGTGGAGAAATATATCATGTTCATGAATTGGATGACTCAATATTAAGAAACTATTTCTCACCAAATTGATTTTCAAATTAAACACAATTCAAGCAGAATTTCAAATGACTTTTATAGAAGTTCACAAGATAATTCTAAAATTTATATGAAAATGGAAAGGATTTAAAATAACCAAGGCAATTTTTAAGAAGAGCAAAATTGAAGGATTTACTCCACCCGATTTCAAGATCTATTATAAAGCTGTAATCAATACAGTTTTGTATTTGAAAAAATATAGAATACAGATCAGTGCAAGAGATGCATCTTATTCCTTTTGACAGCATCAGAGTTTTTATTGCATAGATGAATTATGTTAAGTTTCTGTTTTGGGGTTTTTTTTGACAACTGACCAGTACGGGAATCTGAACCCTTGACCTTGGTGTTATAACACTATGCTCTAACCAACTGAGCTAACCAGCCAGCCCTGAATTGTTATTTTTGTTCATTGTTTTTTTGAATTTAACATCATTTTTAATTGACAATAAGAACTGTACATATTTATGGAGTACTATGTGATATTTTGATATGTGTATTCAATGTGTAATGATCAAATCAGGTTAATTAACATATCCATCACCTCTAACATTCATCATTTCTTTATGTTGGGAACATTCAAAATTTTCTCTTCTGGCTAATTAAAACCATACAATAAATTGTTAATTATAGTCACCCTACAAAGCTATAGAACACTAGATCTTATTCCTCCAAATTATGTTTTTTTAAAAATCAACTTCGTCGAGGTTTAATTTACATAAAATAAAATGAACTAATTTTAAGGTTACAGTTGGAAGATTTTATTTTTTAAGCTTTATTGAGGTATAACTGAAATAGAAAAATTTCACATATTTAACTTGAACAATTTTTGGTATCGTCAGTGCTAAGTATGCTGGGTTCTGCATCTGCGGAGTCAACAAACTTCAAATTGAAAATATTCAGAAAGGTGTCACAGAGGAGAGGACAGAGCAAGCAGCAAACACACAACTATATTTTGACCAGAGCGACTGAGGAAGTACACTACAAAGCACCAGAGGAGTGACAAAATCTTCGTGGAGCATGGGAGACCAGGATGGCACCATAGAGAGCAGAGCAGGGCATCTTGCCTCTGCCTTGCTCTTTCCCTGCAGGGACTGGGCTGGCTCAGAGTCAGGCAGAGAGAAGGCAAGCTGGAAAAACCCCACCTGTTTCCACTGATACCACAAATGCCAGCAATCCCTGCCACAGGGAGGGTCCCCCAGTCCTCACAGACCCCAAACCCAGTTTGGAGAGCAGCAGGGAGTTTATGCAGCTCCATGGCCTCATCGTAGAAGCCCAGGAAGAGCAAGTCCCCCTTCAGTTCTAAGCAGCTATGGCATAGAGTCATCTTGAAACCAAACCCATTAGAGTGTATTCTGCTCGGGGGCTGGTGAGAGCTGATTATATCCATTCTGAGGCCCCACCTTTATTCTACAGTTTTCACATGGGTGCCAGTTGGACCACAACCCCAGCTGCCTGGAGCCTAGGCCAGACGGAAAGGCCGAGACCCTAGTGTCTGAATCCACACAGCATCGCCCCCAACCCCCAGGAGAACAGGTAGACCTGCTCAGTGGGGAAGCTGCCAATAAGTGGTGGTTCACCACATTTGTTTGCACTTACCCCACAATACTCACTGTTCTGCTGAGCCCACAGGTGCCCACACTGGCCCAGTAGTGAGTTTGGCAGTAGTGCCACCTCCATCTGGTGCCCTCCACAGAGCTGTCAGGCCAGGCCCTGCTGCACCAATGTACACCTGCTCCCTGATCGACAGAGGCTCAAGCAGCAGCTTGCCTTCCCATGGCAGGCCTTTACAGAGCTGCTGGGCCCTGCTGTGTGCTTGTAGGCTTGTTCCAGGCTCAGCAGCTGATCTGGTGGTCCTGTAAAGAACTTCAAGGCCCTGCTGCACCAGTGGACATCTGCTCCCTGACCAACAGCAGATTGGGCAGCACCTTCCCACAGTAGACAACTACAGAGCTGCCAGACCCTGCTGCACCAGTGCATGCCAGCTCCTTGCCTGACAGTGAACTGGGAAGTGGCTTTTCCCCCTGCTAAGTGGGCCTCAATGGAGTGTCTGGACCCTGCTGAGCCCTTGCAGGCTTACCACAGGCTCTACAGCTGACCCAATGGCTCTACTTGGAGCTGCCAGACCCTGCTGCACTGTTCCCTGCTGGATAGTGGATTGGGCAGCAGCTCTATCTCTACCTGGCTATCCTCCACAGAGCTATTGGGCCTGGTTGCACCCTTGCAGGCCTGCTCTGGGCTCAACAGCTGATCCAGTGGCCCTCCACAGAGCTGCTGATCCCTGCAGCACCTCTGCATGACTGGTTCCTTCCTGACAACAGATTGGGTGGTGGCTTTGCCTCCTCTTGAAGGCTTTGATAGAACCACCTGGCCCTGCTGCACTTGCACATGCCAGTTCCTGGCCACGTGGTGGCATCCATTCCAATTCCAATGACAGGCCTTCTCAGAGCTGCTTGATTCCCTCACCCTGCACCCAAGCTCACCTATTTACAGCCCCAAAACTGGTCAGATAGTGCATCACCCCTTGGGAGAGACAACCTCAGAGCTGCATGCCAACACCTGGTCTGATAGCTGGTCAGGCAGCAACTCTGTGCCTCAGAGGGACCATCAAATGCACAGTTGGCCCTCTGCACCCATACAAGCCTGAACTAACAATAAGCCTGGAGTCTCCAGCCCAGCACAACAGTACCAGTGTTGGCACAAACTTCTGTAGACATCACTGAAGAGGATTACAATCAAAGAAACTGCACAAAGACTATGCTACTGAGTGAACCCAAAACCAGATCCAACACAACATATCCAACAGGCACCCTAAGACCCATCTGCAGGAAAAAGTCATTTCTACATAACCCACTCCATAAAATTGGGAAAAGAAACTACTCAGTTAGATGTGCAGATATCAACGCAGGGACACAGAAACATGAAAAAGCAATGAGGCATGACATTCCCAAAAGAACACAATAAGTCTCCAGTAACAGATGCTAACGAGGAAGACAGTTACAAAATGCCTGTGAAGGAATTTCAAATAATGATCTTAAGGAAACCCAACAAGATTCAAGAGAACACAGACAAAAATTTCAATGAAATCAGGAAAACAATTCACGATCTGAATGAGAAATTTAACAATAAGATAGATATCATAAAAAAGAACCAGACAGATATCTTGGCACTTAAGAATTCAATAAATGAAATAAAAAACATAATTGAGAGCTTCAACAACAGACTAGATCAAGCCGAAGAGAGAATTTCTAAACTTGAAGACAGATCTTTTGAAATAGCCCAATTGGGATGGGGGAAAAGGGGTGGGGGTCAGGGGGGCAGAAAAGGAAAGAATGAAGAAAACCTATGAGACTTATGGGACACCATTCAGCAAACAAATTTTCAAATAATAGGTATTCCAGAGGGAGAAGAGATGGAAAAATGCACAGAAACACTATTTAATGAAATAGCAACTGAAACCTTCCTGAGTATTGGGATAGATTTATGGACATTCAGATTCAGGAAGCTCAAAGGTCCCCAATGAGACTCACTGCAAAAAGATCCTCTTCAAGGCACATCATAATCAAACTGTCAAAAGTCAAAGACAAATAGAATTCTAAAAGCTGTAAAATAAAAGAGTTAAGTCACATATAAGGGACTTTCCAGTAGACTACCAGCAGATTTCCCAACAGAAACCTTGCAGGCCCAAGATAATGGGATGATACGTTTAAAGTACTGAAAGAAAAAAACTATTAGCCAAGAATACTTTACCCAGCAAACCTATCCTTCAGAATGAGGAAGAAATAAAGACATTTCCAGCCAAGAAGAAGCTGTGGGAGTTCATTACTACTAGCCCAGCCTTACAAGAAATGTTTAAGGGAGTGCCACAACTGGGAATGAAAAGATTATACTTATCATAAAAACATTAAAAAGTATAAAACTCATGAATTATGGCAAATTCATGATTCAAACTTGGAGGTAAATTCCTAACTTAAACTCAGAATACCCCAGCAAGTTGATGGTACTGTGTAAATCTTCAATCTACTAGTATGAAGGTTCAAAGTAAAAGTGGTCAAAAAATAGCAACAGCTACAATTAGTGGCTAAGGAACATACAACAGACACAAATGTAAATTAAATTAAGAAAAATATAAATTGGCAATGGGGGTGAGGGAGTCTAGAGAATTTTTATGCCACCAAAGTTAAGTTGCTATCAGTATGAAATAGTTGATTATAACTACAAGACTCTTTACAAGCCTCGAGGGAACCAAAAAAAAAAAAAAAAAAAGAAAGAAAAAGAAAGAAACTACAGAAGGTATACAAATGAAAAAGAAGAAGAAAACAAAGATTAGCGTCAAAGAAATCCACCAATCTGCAGAGGCAAGTAATGAAAAAAAGGAAAGAAACTAAGGATCTACAAACCAGCATGAAAACAATTAAGAAAATATCGGGAATAAGTTCCTACATACCCTTGGATGTAAATGGATTAAACTCTCCAATTAAAAGACATAGAGTAAATGAATGGATTATAAAAAAAAAAAAAGAGCCAAGACTCACTTAGCTATGAAAGTGCAGGGCTAGAAAAAGATATTCCATGTGCAGTGGATTCAATTATGTCCCCCACCCCAAACTCCCTGAAGCTTGAATTGTGTCCCCTAAGTTTTATGTATTAGAAATTTAGCCCCTGCTGTGACTGTTAAGAGGGTGGGAAATCCTATTATGTAATTGAAAGATGGAGCCTTAAAGAGGTGATTGGATGGTAGGACCATGCAGTAGTGATGGACTAAAAATGGTGGTCAAGTGTGTGGCTCTGAGGGCTTTAAAAGAAGGGGAGGGTCTGTCTTTTTCTCTCTCTTTCTGCTCTCTCTGCTTCCACCATCTTGCAATGTGATACCCCTGTGTCACTGTTGCCACCACCAGATGGACCTTAGACTTCCCAGCCTCAGAAAGTGCAAGCAATAAATTTCACTGTCTTTATAAATTACCCAGTTACAAATATTTTGTTATGAGCAATGGAAATGGACTAATACACCATGCAAACAGAAACCAAAAGTGAGTGTTAGTAGCCATACTTATATCAGATAAAATAGATTTTAAATCAGAAACTGTAAAAAGAGACAAAGAAAGTTATTATATAATGATAAAGTGATCAATTCAATAAGAAGATATAACAATGTTAATATATATGCACCCAACACTGGAGTACCCAGGTATATAAAGCAAATATTATTAAAACTAAGTGGAGAGATAGGTCATAAAGCAATAATGGTAGGGGACTTTAACACCTCAATGGACAGATCATTTAGACAATAACCAGCAATGGATGGATTATCTAGATAGAAAACGAACAAAGAAACATCTGACTTAATCTGCACCATAGACCAAACGGACCTTACAGACATTTACAGGACATTCCATCCAACAGCTGCAGAATACACATTTTTTCTCAGGTGCACATGGAACATTCTCCAAGGTAAATCATATATTAGGTCACAAAACAATCTACATACATTTAAAAAGATAGAGATCATATCGGGTATCTTTTCTGACCACAATAGTATAAAACTAGAAATCAACAACAAGAAAAACTTCAGAAATTTTACAGATACCTGGGAATTAAACATGCTCCTAAACAACCAATGGATTAGTGAAGAAGGTGAAAGGAAAATTTAAAAATTCCTTGAGACAAATGAGAATGGGGACACATTATACCAAAACCTGAGATATGGAAAGAGCAGTTCTAAGAGGAATGTTTATAGCAATAAACACCTACATCAAAAAAGAAAGAAAGAAAGATTTCTAATAAACAACATAATGGTACACCTAAAGGAAACAGAGAAACAATAATAAACCAAACCCAAAATAGGCAGAAGGAAAGAAATAATAAAGCTCAGAGCAGAAATAAATGAAATAGAAACCAACAAAACAATTGAAAAGATAGATGAAATGAAGAGTTGGTTTTCGGGAAAAAAAAAAGAAACATTGATAAACGTTTGGTGAGACTAACCAAGAAAAAAAGACAGAAGACTCAAATAAATAAAATCAGAAATGAAAAGGAGACATTAAAATTTATGCTACAGAAATAAAACCTCAATATAATGAAGGCCATATGTGACAAACCCACAGTTAACATCATACTAAATGGGGAAAAGCTGAAAGCTTTTCCTCTTAAATCAGGAACAAGACAAGGATGCCATTTTCACCACTTCTATTTAACATAGTACTGGAAGTCCTAGCCAGAGCAATTAGACCAAAGAAAAAAATAAAAGGCATCCAAACTGGAAAGGAGGAATTCAAACTGTCCATGTTTGCAGACAGCATGATATTATACATAGAAAACCCTAAAGACTCCACCAAAAAATATTAAAATGAATAAACAAATTCAGTAACATTGTAGGATACAAAATCAACATTCAAAAGTCAGTAGCATTTCTATACACTAATAGTGAACTATCTGAAAAAGAAATTAAGAAAACAATTTCTTTACAATAACTACAAAAAGTTATGATACTTAGGAATAAACTTAACTAAGGAGATAAAGGCCTCTACAATGAAAACTATAAAACTTTGAAAAAATAAATTGAAGAGGACACAAATTAATGGAAAAATATCCCATGCTCGTGGATTGGAAGAATTCATATTGTTAAAATGGCCATTCTACCCCAAATTGATCTACAGATCTGATGCAATTCCTATCAAAATACTGATGACAGTCTTCACAGAAATAGAAAAAAAAATCTTAAAATTCATGTGGAACCAAAAAAGACCCCAAATAGCTAAAGCGACCCTAAGAAAAATGAACAAAGTTGAGGCATCACACTTCAAATTATGCTACAAAGCTATAGGAACCAAAACAGCATGGTACTGGTATAAAAACAGACACATAGACCAATGCAACAGAATAGAGAGCCCTGAAATAAATTCATGCACCTACAGTCAACTGATCTTTGACAAAGGTGCCAAGAACACATATTGTGAAAAGATAATTTCTTCAATAAATGGTACTGAGAAAACTGGATATTCACAGGCAGAATATCCTACCTCTCACTGTATAAAAAAATCAACTCAAAATTCATTAAAAATTTAAATGTGAAACTTGAAACTATGAAACTACTAGAAGCAAACTTAGGGGAAATGATCCATGACATGGGGCTGGGTAAGGATTTTTTAAATAAGATTTTAAAAGCACAAGCAATAAAAGTAAAAATAGATAAATGGGATTACATCAAACTAAAAAGTCTTTGTACATCCAAAGAAACTGTTAACAGAGTGAAGAGACAACCTACACCATGGGAGAAAATATTTGCAAACTATACATCTGACAGGGGGTTAATATCAAAAATATGTAAGGAATGAAACAACTCAACAGCAAAGGAACAACCCAATTGAGAAATGGGAAAGGATCTTAACAGAAAATTTTCTCCACAGCCCCCTTTTTGGTGGCTAGCCAGTATGTGGATCTGAACTTGATCTTGGTGTTATAACACTGTGCTCTAACTAACTGAGCTAACTGGCCAGCCCCTTAATAGACATTTCTCAAAAGACATACAAATGGGCAATAGACATATGAAAAAATCCTCAACATCACTAATCATCAAGGAAATTAAAATCAAAACAACAACGAGATACCATCTCACCCCAGTTATAATGGCTATTATCAAAAAGACAAATGAAAACAAGTGTTGGTGAGGATGTGGAGAAAAGGGAACACTTGCACACTATTGGTAGAAGTGTAAAATAGAATAGCCATTATGGAAAACAGTATGGAAGTCCCTCAGAAAATTAAAAATAGAATTATCATTTGATCCAGCAATCCCACTACTGGACATATACAATGAAGTCAGCATGTTGAAGAGATACCTGCATTCCGATGTTTATTTCAGCACAATTTACAATAACCAAGATATGGAGTCAACCTAAGTGTCAAACAACAGATGAATAGATTTTTAAAATGCGTTATATATACACAATGGGGTACTATTCAGCCATAAAAAAAAGAATAAAATCCTGTTATTTGTGGCAACATGGATAGACTTGGAGAACATTATGTCAAGTGAAGTAAGCTAGGCACAGAAAGACAAACACCATATGACCTCACACATTTGTGGAATCTAAAAAAAATGTTGATATTATAAAAGCAGAGTAGAATAGTGATTACTAGAGATTAGAAAGGGGGTGGGGGTGGAGGGGTGGGAGTGGGGAAGGCAGGGGAGAAAGGGAGAGATTGGCCAAAGGGTAAAAAATTCGGTTAGAGAGAAGGAGTAAGTTCTGATATTCTATCGCACAGCAGGTTGACTATGGTTAACAGTTAAGTTTTTATATTACATAATAGCTAGAGGAGAGGCTTTTGAATGTTTTTGCCATAGAGAAATGATAATTGCATAATGTGATTGCTACATTAACTACCCTAACCAGATTATTATACAATATATATATGTATCAAAATATCAGGTTGTACTTCATAAGTATGTATAATTACAATGGGTCAATTAAAACTTAAAAGAAAACATTCAGAAAAAAAATACAACTAAAAATACAAATTAAAAAACAACAAAGTATAATAACTATATAGCATTTATATTGTATTAGGTATTATAAGTAATCTAGAGATGATTTAAAAGATAAGGGAGGATGTATGTAGGTTATATGCAAATACTACATCATTTTATATAAGGGACATGAGCATCTGTGGATTTTGGTATCCAGGGGAGTTCTGGAATGACTGTATGCATATATGTCTGAGGGGTCTTCAAAAAGTTCATGGAAAGATTTGCATTATCTTTTAATTCTACTTTTCCACGAATTTTTTGAAGTGCCCTTGTGTATATACAAGAAACCATCACTACAACTGAGATAGGGAAACTTTTCATCAACACTGAAAAGTTTTATTGTGTCCCTTTGTAACCCATTGTTGCCTTTAGCCCTGTCTCCAGGTGACCACTGATCTGCTTTATGGAATTTTACAGGAATGAAATTGTACCAAGACGACCATATATTTTTTGTTTGTTTTTAGTTTGTGTTAATTGAACCAGCCTTGCATTCCTGGGATAAAACTCACTTGATCATGATGTATTTTCCTCTTTATTTTGCTAGATTTTATTTTATTGTGGACTTTGCATCAGTTTTCATAAAATATATTGTATTCTTTTCTTTTAATGTGTTTGTCAGGTTTTATATCCAGGTAATGTGGGTCTCATAGAGTGCGTTGGGATGTGTTCCCTTCTTTTGAATTATCTGGAAGAGTGTGTTAGAATTAGTAATTATTTCTTCATTAAATGTTTGGTGGAACTTACCAGCATAGTCCTTTAGGATTGGAGTTTTCGTGGTTGGCAGGTTTTTAACTATGGAATCAACATTTTTAACAGCAATGAGACTGCTATGGTAATCTCTGCTTGAGTGAATTTAATAGCTTGTGTCCTTCAAACAATTTGTCTATTTTACCTAAGTTATTGAATTTATGGGCATCAATTATTCATAATATTTTATTATTATCCTTTTGAAGGCTGGAATTTATAGTAATGTCTCCCCTTTCATCCCTAATATTGGTAATGATGTTATCTTTCTTTCATTTAAGAAAAAAATCAATTTTATTGATCTCTTTCAAAGAACCAGCTTTTGGCTTCTCTGATGCTCTTTGATGGTTTTGTGTTTTCGATTTCATTGATTTTCGCTCTTTGTTATTCCCTTCTTTCTGCTTGCTTTGGGTTTAATAACTTGATCTCCATTCTAGCTCATTAAGGGGAAAAATCAGATTAATGTTATACATTTCACTGTAGGTATTGCTTTAGTTGCTTTCCACATTTTACTATGTTGTGTTTTAATTTTTCTCAATGAAAATATTTTCCTACATGATTTCTTCTTTGATCCATGAATTATTTAGAGGTGTGTTATTTAGAAGTATTGAGAGGTATGGTTTTTAATTTTCTTTTCTTTTTAAAAAATTTTATTGTTGATATACAATGTGGTTGATTATTGTGGCCCAATACCGACCTCCCTCTCCCCCCTCCCTCCCAACAATGTCCTTTCTGTTTGCTTGTCGTATCAATTTCAAGGAATTGCAATTGTTATGTCTTCTTCCACTCCCCCCCGTTTTTTTGTATTTATTTATTTATTTTTAGCTCCCATAAATAAGTGGGAACATGTGATATTTCTCTTTCTGTGCCTGACTTGTTTCACTTAATATTGTTTCACTCTCTAGGTCTATCCATGTTGTTGCAAATGGCACTATTTCATTCTTTGTTATAGCTGAGTAGTATTCCATTGTGCAGATATACCACATTTTCCTTATCCACTCATCTGATGATGGACATTTGGGCTGGTTCCAACTCTTGGCTATTGTAAAGAGTGCTGCGATGAACATTGGGGAACAGGTATACCTTCGACTTGATGATTTCCATTCCTCTGGATATATTTATTCCCAGTAGGATAGCTGGGTCGTATGGTTGATCTATCTGCAATTGTTTGAGGAACCTCCATACCATTTTCCATAGAGGTGGCACCATTTTGCAGTCCCACCAACAATGTATGAGAGTTCCTTTTCCTCTGCAACCTTGCCAGCATTTATCGTTCAGAGTCTTTTGGATTTTAGCCATCCTAACTGGGGTGAGATGGTATCTCAGTGTCGTTTTGATTTGCATTTCCCGAATGCTGAGTGATGTTGAGCATTTTTTCATATGTCTGTTGGCCATTCGTATATCTTCCTTAGAGAAATGCCTACTTATCTCTTTTGCCCATTTTTATTTGGGTTGCTTGTTTTTTTCTTGTAAAGTTGTTTGAGTTCCTTGTATATGCTGGATATTAATCCTTTGTCAGATCTATATTTTGCAAATATTTTCTCCCACTCTGTTGGTTGTCTTTTAACTCTGTTAATTTTTTTTTTTTTTTTGCTGTGCAGAAGCTTTTTAGTTTGATATAATCCCATTTGTTTATTTTTCCTTTGATGCCCGTGCTTTTGGGGTCATATTCATGAAGTCTGTGTCAAGTCCTACTTCCTGAAGTGTTTCTCCTATGTTTTCTTTAAGAAGTTTTATTGTTTCAGGGTGTATATTTAATTCTTTAATCCATTTTGAGTTGACTTTAGTGTATGGTGAAAGGTATGGGTCTAGTTTCATTCTCCTGCATATTGATATCCAGTTCTCCCAGCACCATTTCCTGAAGAGGCAGTCTCTTCCCCAGTGTATAGGCTTGGTGCCTTTGTCAAAGATCAGATGGCTGTAGGTGTGTGGGTTGATTTCTGGATTCTCTATTCTATTTCATTGATCCATGTGTCTGTTTTTATGCCAGTTCCATACTGTTTTGGTTATTATAGCTTTGTAGTATAGCTTAAAGTCGGGTAGTGTTTGCCTCCAGCTTTATTTTTTTTGCTCAGCATTGCTTTGGCTATGTGTGGTCTTTTGTTATTCCATATAAATGTCTGGATAGTTCTTTCCATTTCTGAGAAAAACGTCATTGGAATTTTGATGGGGGTTGCATTGAATTGTATATCACTTTGGGTAGTATGGACATTTTCACTATGTTGATTCTTCCAATCCAAGAGCATGGGATATCTTTCCATCTTCTCGTATCCTCTCTAATTTCTCTCAGCAGTGGTGTGTAGTTCTCATTATAGAGATTTTTCACATTCTTGGTTAACTCAATTCCTAAGTATTTTATTTTTTTGGTGGCTATTGTAAATGGGCAAGCTTTCTTGATTTCTCTTTCTGCATGTTCACTATTGGAGAATAGAAATGCTACTGATTTTTGTGTGTTGATTTTGTATCCTGCTACTTTGCTGAAATCATTTATCAACTCCAAGAGTTTTTTTGTAGAGGCTTTAGGCTGTTTGATTTATAGGATCATGTCATCTGCAAACAGGGACAGTTTGACTTCATCTTTTCCAATCTGGATGCCCTTTATTTCCTTCTCTTCTCTGATTGCTCTGGCTAGTACTTCCAACACTATGTTGAATAGGAATGGTGAGAATGGGCATCCTTGTCTAGTTCCTGTTCTTAAAGGAAATGCTGTCAGCTTTTCCCCATTCAGGATATTGGCAGTGGGTTTATCATATATGGCTTTAATTATGTTGAGATAATTTCCATCTATACCTAACTTATAGAGGGTCTTTGTCATGAATGAGTGTTGAATTTTATCAAATGCTTTTTCAGCATCTATGGAGAAGACCACATATATGGTCCTTGTCTTTGATTTTATTAATATGGTGTATCACATTTATTGATTTGCATATGTTGAACCAACCTTGCATCCCTGGGATGAATCCCACTTGATCGTGGTGAATAATTCTATGTATGTGTTGCTGTATTCTGTTTGCTAGTATTTTAGTGAGGATTTTTGCACCTATATTCATCAAGGATATCGGCCTGTAGTTTTCTTTTTTGGTTATATCTTTACCTGTTTTTGGTATCAGGATGATGTTTGCTTCATAGAATGAGTTTGGCAGATTTGCATCTGTTTCAATCTTTTGGAATAGTTTGTAAAGAATCGGTGTCAATTCCTCTTTGAATGTTTGGTAAAGTTCTGCTGTGAATCCATCTGGTCCTGGGCTTTTCTTTGTTGGGAGCCATCTGATAACAGCTTCAATCTCCTTTATTGTTATTGGTCTGTTCAGATTTTCTACATCTTCATGGCTCAGTTTTGGGAGCTTGTGTGTGTCCATAAATTTATCCATTTCCTCCAGATTTTCAAATTTGTTGGCGTATAGTTGTTTATGGTAGTCTCGAATGATTCCTTGTATTTCAGATGAATCAGTTGTAATATCACCTTTTTCATTCCTAATTTTTATTTGAATCTTCTCTCTCCTTTTTTTTTGTTAGCCATGCTAATGGTTTGTCAATTTTATTTACCTTTTCAAAAAACCAACTTTTTGATTTGTTGATCTTCTGTATTGTTTTTTGGGTTTCAATTTCATTAAGTTCTGCGCTGATCTTAATGATTTCTTTCTGTTTGCTAACTTTAGGTTTGGATTATTCTTGTTTTTCTAGTTCTTTAAGGTGAAGTGTTAGGTTGTTCACTTGCCATCTTTCTATTCTTCTGAAGTGAGCATTTAATGTGATAAATTTCCCCCTTAGTACTGCTTTTGCTGTATCCCACAGGTTTTGGTATAATGTATCACTATTTTCATTAGTTTCAATAAAGTTTTTGATTTCCTGCTTGATTTCTTCTTGGAACCATATGTCATTAAGTAGAATGCTGTTTAATTTCCATGTGTTTGTATAGTTTCCAAAATTTCGTTTGTTATTGATTTCTAATTTTAATCCATTGTGGTCTGAGAAAATACATGGGATAATTCCAATTTTTTTGAATTTGTCGAGACATGATTTGTGATCTAATATGTGATCTATCCTGCAGAATAATCCATGTGCTGATGAGAAGAATGAATATTCTGAGGTTGATGGATGGAATTTTCTGTAGATATAGGCCAAGTCCAGTTGGTCTAGAGTGTTGTTTGGATCTTGTGTTTCTCTGTTGATTCTTTGCCTAGATGATCTGTTCAATATTGACAGTGGGGTCTTCAGGTCCCCTGCTATTGTGGTATTAGTGTCTATTTCCTTCTTTAAGTCTAATAGAGTTTGTTTTATAAATCTGGCTGCTCCGACATTGGGTGCATATATATTTATGATTGTTATGTCTTCTTGATGGATCAATCCTTTTATTATTACGTAGTGTCCCTCATTGTCTCTTTTTATGGTTTTTAGTTTAAAGCCTATTTTATCAGATATAAGAATAGCTACTCCAGCTCGTTTTTCTTTTCTGTTTGCATGGTAAATCTTTTTCCATCCTTTCACTCTTAGTCTATGTGAGTCTTTATGGGTGAGGTGGGTCTCTTGAAGGCAGCATATAGTTGGGTCCTCCTTTTTGATCCAGTCAGCCAGTCTGTGTCTTTTGATTGGGGAATTCAAGCCTTTTACATTAAGAGTTGTTATTGAAAGGTGTTGATTTATTCCTAGCATTTTATTGATTATTGTTTGGTTGTCTTAGGTGTCTTTTGTTCCTTGCTTTCTGATTTACTGTTTGTTTTCTGTATTTGTTGGTTCCTTGGGTTGTAGATAGCCTTTTTGTTTGCTTGTTTTCTCTTCATGAATGCCATTTTTATTATACTAGTGGGTATTGATTTTTCTTGGGTTTTTATGGCAGTGGTAGTTATTTTTCAGGATGCAAACCCAGTACACCCTTGAGAATTTCTTGTAATGGTAGTTGTATGGTGGTGAACTCCTGCAGTTTTTGTTTGTCTGAGAAATATACTATTTGCTCTTCATTTTGGAAGGATAGACTTGCAGGGTAGAGTATTCTTGGCTGCCAACCTCTGTCTTTTAGTATTTTGAATATATCATCCCATTCCTTTCTGGCTTTTAGGGTTTGTGATGAAAATCTGATGTTAGTCTGATTGGAGCTCCCTTATAGGTGATTTGACGCTTCTCTCTTGCAGCTTTTAAGATTCTCTCTTTGTCTTTGAGTTTTGCCAATTTGACTATAACATGTCTTGAAGAAGACCTTTCTGGGTTGAATACGTTTGGAGATCATTGAGCTTCCTGGATCTGAAGATCTGTGATTTTTCCTATACCTGGGAAGTTTTCTGCCACTATTTTGTTGAATATGTTTTCAATGTAATCTCCTTTTTCCTCCCCTTCTGGAATACCCATGACTCGGATATTTGAGCACTTAAGGTTGTCTGATATCTCTCTCAGATTTTCTTCAATGCCTTTCATTCTTTTTTCCCTTTTTTTTTTTGTCTGCTTGTGTTATTTCAAACAGCCCATCTTCAAGTTCAGAGGTTCTCTCTTCAACTTCCGCAAGTCTGCTGGTTAAACTCTCCGTTGTGTTTTTCATTTTGCTGAATAAATTCTTCAGTTTGGCAAGTTCTGCTACATTTTTTTTCAGGGCATTGATTTCCTTGTACATTTCTTCTTTCAGGTCCTGTATACTTTTCCTCATTTCATCATGATGTCTAGCTGAGTTTTCTTGTATCTCATTCAGTTTCCTTACAATTATCACTTGAAATTCCTTGTCAGTCATTTCAAGGGCTTCTTGTTCTGTAGGATCTAGAGCTTGAGAGTTATTATCCTTTGGTGGTGTACTTTCTTGATTTTTTGTATTTCT
Source organism: Cynocephalus volans (assembly GCF_027409185.1). Taxonomy (NCBI): domain Eukaryota; kingdom Metazoa; phylum Chordata; class Mammalia; order Dermoptera; family Cynocephalidae; genus Cynocephalus; species Cynocephalus volans. The sequence continues at coordinate 33,109,517 of NC_084460.1, forward strand.
GGTATCTTTTCTTTGATATTTATTCATTGTGGCAGGGGGCTTCACAGTCCACCAGTTTGACACTATTGTCTGACTAAGATGTTGCTGGCGTTGCCAATTTGGTATGGCTATCTCGGTAGCTGCGTGTGTGGTTGCCTCGGGTCTTGGGCCTCTCCGGGGAGCCACCTCTCTGGTCAGCTTGGACTCAGCCAGGCTGCTGGGTCTCAGGGTGGTACCGCAGGGTGTGTGGTCTCTGCTGAGCTTCCACCTCCCGTGCTGGACGTCTCCCTGTTCCGCACACACTGGTCCGGGCTGCTGGGATGTGTGGAGGCACTGCAGAGTGTGTGGTCTCTACAGAGCTTCTGCCTCCCCTGCTGGATGTCTCCCTGCTCCGTGCACCTTGGGCCAGGCTGGGAACGGAGCCGGGTGGCAGAGGTGAAGCCTACCTGCTGGATCATGTGGTGGTGGCCCCACAGGGCGTGTGGTCTCTGTGGAGCTTCCGCCTCCCCTGCTGGATGTCTCCCTGCTTTGTGCGCACTGGGCCAGGCTGGTGATGGAGCTGGGTGGCAGCGGCTCCACAGGGTGTGTGGTCTCTGCAGAGCTTCTGCCTCCCCTGCTGGATGTCTCCCTCCTCTGCACACACTGGGTTGGGCTTTTGGAATGCATGGTGGTGGTGTGGTCCCCATTGAGCTCCCGCCTCCCCTGCTGGACGTCTCCTTGCTCTGTGCGCACTGGGCCAGGATGGGAATGGAGCCAAGTGGCAGCGGTGAAGCCTACCTGCTGGATCACGCAGTAGCAGCCCCACAGGGTGTGTAGTTTCTGCGGAGCCTCCACCTCCCTTGCTGGACATCTCCCTGCTCCGTGCGCACTCATGGTTTTTAATTTTCAAAATGCTGGTGCTTTTCCTAATATTTTACTGTTATTGAATTCCGGTTTAATTCCTTTGTGGTCCAAGAACATACTTTTTATGATTTAAGTTATTTTAATCCCACTGATATATGTTTTATGGCCCAGAGCATAATGCATCTTGCTTAGTGTGGCACATGCATTTGAAAAAATGGTGCATTTTGTTGTTGGGTGAATGTGTTCAATAAATGAGAATTAGGTCAATTTGTTTGAGATAGTGTTTTCCAGGTCTTCTAAGTCCTTACTGATTTTTTGAATATTTGTTCTACAAATTACCAAGAAAGGAGTGTTGAAGTCTCCAAATGTAACTGTAGATTTGCCTATTTCTTCTTTTATTCTATTGGTTTTTATTCCATATGCTTTGAACACTGTTTTTGGGTATTTAGGATTATTTCATCTTCTTGATGAGTTGATATTTTCAGCATTATGTAATATTTCTCTTTATTCCCAGGAATCTTTCTTGTCCTAACATCTACTTGGTCTAATAATAATATAGCACTTCAGCTTTCTTTTGGTCAGAGTTTGCATGATATATCTTTTTCCATGCTTTACTTTTAGCTTATTTAAAAGGTTAAAAGTGAGTTTCTTGTATATAACAGATAGTTGATTTTGCTTTTTTATACAGTTTGATAATTTCTCTCTTTTACCTGGGATACTTAGGCTATTTACATTTAACTTTATTATTAATATGGTTGGATTTAAACCTACAATCTCAATGGTTGTTTTCTGTCAGTATAATTTATTTAAGTTTCTTTTTTCCCTTTAATTTTTCCTTTTCCTCTTTTACTGGTTGATGTTGAAGTAATTGAGTATTTTTTTGTTATTTCTTTTTATGTCTACTATTGGCTTATTAGTTTTTTTCTTTTTAAAAAACTTTAATGTTAGCTCTAGGATTTACATTGTATGTCTTTAACTTATTACAGTCTACCTTCAAAAATATATGACTTCATGTGTGATGTAAGGATCTTACAAGAATTTATATCTGTTTACTTTCTTCTATCCTTTGTGCTGCTTTTGCCATACATTTTACTTCTATATATGTTATAGAACTTACAATGCATTGTTATGTTTTGCTTAAGATAGTTATCTTTTAAAGAGATTAAAAATAAAAACACATGTTATATTTACCTTTATTTTTACCATATCCTGCACTCTTCATTTTTTTGTATGTCATTGTATCCATTTGGTATCTTACTTCCTCTTCCTGAAGAACTTCCTTTAACATTCCTTGTGTAAAGTTACACTGGAAATAAATTCTCTCTGCTTCTATTTTTCTGAGTAAGTGTTTATTTCAACCTTTTTTTCTTCACACTTTTCACTGGATATACAATTTGATTTGACAGTTTTTTCTTTCAGTATTTCAAATATGTCACTCCCTTGCCTTCTAGTTTACATGATTTTTGACAAGAAGTCTGTTGTAATTCTTATTTTTGTTCCTCTATCTGTAGTGTATCTGCCTTCAAGATTTTTCTCCTCTTTGATTTTTCAGCAGTTTGGTGAGGGGGAGAATTTATCCTCCTTGGGGTCTCTGAACTTCTGTGATTTTTGTCTTTTATTAATTTTTGGACAGTTCTCAGTCATTCTTTTCTGATATTCTCCTGCCCCATTCTCTTCTCTCATTCTCTCCTCCTGGCACTCCAATTAGACATATGTTAGTCTCTCAGATATTGTCCCATGGTTCTTGGATGTTCTGCTTTTTGTTTGGTTTTTAAGGTTTTAACGATTTTCTCTTTGAGTTTCAGTTTGGACTATTTCTATTGACTTATCAAGCTCACTGATTCTTTCCTCAGCTGTGTCCAGTTTGCTTATAAGTTCATTAAAGGCATTCTTTGTCTCTAACATCATATGTTTTTATTACTAGCATATCCATTTCATTCTTTTTTATAGCTTCCACCTTTTTTTTCTGTGACTTTCTGTTCATTCATGAAGGTTGTTCACCTTTTCTGCTAGGTCCTTTAACATATTACTCATAGTTATTTAAACTCCTGACTGATAGTTTCAACATCAGGATTATCTGTGGGTCTTATTCTACTGACTATTTTATCTCCTAAAAAGGGATTTGCTTTCTTCTTTCTTATGCATGTGTCTTGTAATGTTTGATTAAATGCTGGATATTGTGGGGGAAACAAAGGAGATATGGAAAATTATGGTATTTATGTCCAGAAATAGACACACTTCTTATGTGAAATTGGTTTTGTTGTTGTTTTGTATTCCACAGACTTCAACTTCCTCCGGTTGTGAGCTGTTACTACCTTGTACTTAATGTAAGGCTGAACTACCAGAGGGCTTTTCTCAGCGTTCCTACCCTATACTCAGTTTTCAGCAAACTCTGCAAACATGCATCTTAAAGAGGATCTCTTTCCATGTGCTTATCCTTCCTCTAGCAGTAGACTGCTGTGATTGTTACTCAATGTGAGTCATGTAGTGGGTGTGGGGGGATATTTGCTGCTACTGGACCAGACTCAGGCTTAGGCAAGTGCTATGTGCTTGGGCCTTGAAGTGGGTGGGATTTTCTCAGAATTCCTGCCTCCCTCATCATGGCAGCCAAACTCTGCTGCACATCTTTGGGGGTCTTGGGCAGTGGTAGGCAATCTCTGTTTTGTATCAGTGCAGAATTCTGGGTCTGAGCAGTTTTCCATACTCCTCATCCAGCTGTTGCTTTTCACTTAGCACAAAGATTGTGTTGAGGGTAGAAAGTGGAGGAGATTCCTGCCTCTCCCTTCAGGGCAGATAACTCTTCCTCAAAGGCAGTTTTCTTTGACTAGGGTCAGGAAAGTTTCCTACCCTTCTCCTAGAGGCAAATGGCTTTTGCTTCTACCCTTTCCCCAGAGAAGTGGGTCTTTGCTTGGGACCTGGGAATGAAAGAGTTTTTGTTCTTCCTCCAGCAGCTTAATGCTTTTTATTGATATGAGAGAGGATTCCAGAAAGTGACTGGGATTTCATATTCATGTGCCACAAAGGAAAGCCCTCACTACTTCCAATCTTGCTTATGGGCACCTGATGGTGGCCTGTGGAAAAGAGTTTGCAAATGAGTATGGACTTCCTTTGTGTCTAGAGCTCTCTGGGTTTTGAAACATCACATGAGCCCATACTCAGCCTTTAAGAAGTCACTAACATTCTAGGCATTTTTCTTTTTACTCGCTGTCTAACTCATTTAGCAAAATATCAGAGACTGGGTAGCTTATAAACAATGGAAATTTATTTCTCACAGTTCTGGAGCCTGGGAAGTCCAAGATGAAGTTGCCAGCATGTTCAGTGTATGGTGAAGGCCTGCTTTCTGGTTCATAGATGGCACTTTCTAGCTGAATCCTCACATGGTGGAATGGACAAGGCAGTTCTCAGGAGACTCTTTTGTAACAGCACTAATCCCATTGATGAGTGCTCTGCCCGCAGAACCTAATAACCTTCCAAAGGCCTCATCTCCTACTACCATCTCATTGGGGATTAGGTTTCTATTTATGAATTTTTGGGGGGAAACAAACATTCAGACCACAGCACTTGCTTTTATAGTGGCTGCCTCTTCTGTCTGTGTTCTGCCTAGGGTGAAACCATTTGTGGGCACAGGCCAGTTCTCTGGGTGGCATTGGACCAACCCGGTTCTCCCTGTTTTCTCACTTGTAGTTCTCGAGAATAACTGTAGAATGTCCTAAGGTAAGGAGGAACAGGCTGGAACAGCCTGGGCTCTCTGTTCCTGTTCTTTCTAGAAATAGGATGCCCTTCAGTGCTTCAGCCCAGCATGTCATAATGCCCCTAGGTTATAAAACCCAGGGGGTACAGATGAGCCTTCATCTGCCTCAGGCAGCTTTCCTGAGTCTTTGAGGACCAGCTCGTCCTGAATCCTAGGCTTCTATTGCTCCTTGCTGCCTATCTGTAAGTAGATCTGCAACATGCAACTTGTGCGTGTGAGTGTTCTCTCTCTCCAGACTTGGGTAAGAAATAAGCACTGCCTTAGATGCAAGAGCCTGAAGTGGTAAGCAGTGCACAGTGAATTTGCTTTCCAGTGAGTCCTGTCTTTTTTTTGAAGGGGATTGTTACCTTCTAAAATTCAATTCACTTGGTCGCCTTGTGACCTCAGTTTTCTGATGGACTGAAGAAAACATATGATTTTATAGATAAATTGTCTTTTTCTCATTTTTAGGATAAGTATAATATCTTTGCAGCTTTCTATATCCTAAGCAGAAATAGAATCCCACATTAAATTTTTTTTAAGGATCAGGTAACTTTGTTTTGTTTGTTTCTAGATATGAACAACAAACATGTGGAAGTCCCAAACTGACACAATACCGTTTACAGTCTCTCCAAAGAAAATGAAACACTAAGGTGCAAACTTACAAAACACATTACAGTATTTGTATGCTGAAAATTACAAAATGCTGATAACAACATCAAAGGCCTGAATAAATGGAGAGACATTGTATTCATGGATTAGAAGACTCAACATAATACAGATGTCAATTCTCCCCAAGCTGATCTGTAAGTTTAATGCAATTCCTGTAAAAATTCCAGAAAGGTTTTTTTGTAGACATAGAGGAGCTTATTCTAAAATTTTTATAGAAAGACATAGCTTTAGAATAATAAAGCTTGGAAGAGTAAGTGGGAAGAATTACTTTACATGATATTAAGGCTTACTGTAGAGCTACAGAAATTTAGACAGGGTGGTACTGGCAGAGGGGTAGACACATAGATGAATGGAACAGAATAGGGAAACCAAAAGTAGACCTACACATGTATGCCCACTTGACTTTTGACAAAGATGCAAAAGCAATTCAATGGAGGAAAAATAGCCTTTTCAACACATGGTGCTGGAGCAACTGAATATTCATAGTGTTAAATAAAAATTATCAGAGGCCACTGTTTTGGACTAAGTTCCTGCACTAGGTCCCAACAAACCAGAATAAAAATCAAAATGTAGTCACCCCGGATAAGTTCCATGTCACTTAGGTTGTGCTCTGACCTTCCAAGAATTCAGGAGAAAGAGATAACAGCCAGTTTCCCAAACAGGCCAGTTTTAATCTTCAATAGGTATGATAATGAAGTTTCCTCTGCTTTAATTCTTACACAAAAGAGAGAGCTTGAAGTAATCGGATGTTAACCAGTCAGTAGTTTTTCTATTGTTCCGTCTTCCCCACCTTACAAGGAAAGTGCTTTTGAAATGACCAGTCTGCTTTCTTGTTCTTTGTTTCTGCTCTACAAAGCAACTTCCTTTGCTGGACTCATTGGAACAATGAGCACCCACTTTGGAAAATAGTCTGGCATTTCCTCAAAAGGTTAAACACAGACCTAGTCATTCCACTCTTGGGTATATATCCCAAACAAATGAAAACATATGTCCACACAAACACTTGTTCTTGTGTGTTCATGGCAGTATTATTCATAATTGCCCAAAGGTGGAAACAACCCCAATATCCATCAGCGGATGAATGGGTAAACAAAATGTGCTGTATTTACTATTAAGCCATGGAAAGGAATGAAGTCCTGATGCATGCCCCAAATGGATAAACACTGAAAACATGATGCTACGTGTGGAAGAAGTCAGACACACAAAAGGCCACATAGTGTATGACTCCATTTATACAAAATGTCCAGAATAGGCAAATCCACAGAAACAGAAGGTAGACTTGTGGGTGCCTAGGGCTAGGGTGGGGTGGGTGAGGTGAGATAGGCAGTGACTAACGGGTACAGGTTTTCTTTCTAGGGTGATGGAAATGTTCTGGAATTGGATAGCAGTGATGTTTGCACAACTTTGTGAATGTACTGAAAACCACTGGTACACTTTAAAGGGTGAATTTTAGAGTACGTGAATTATACCTCAATAAAGCTGTTATAAAAACATTTAAGAAGGCCCTCGCTCTCAGGTGCTGTTCTGCACTTGTACTACTCTGAGAGCGAGTGCCTCAAATTTTGTGCCCTAGCATCTCCCTTCTACACCCTGGTCCTGGACCTGGCAAAAGACAGGGTATTTATCCTTTAAATTCTTGTCCTTGTGCATAAATGGTCACCCCTGGGGTTTAACTCTCCTGGCTTGCTGTCTGTGTCCATCCAAAGTCAGTGCTGTGGGCAGGTGGTGTAAGACTGGCCCGAAAGCACGAATCTTACTTGTTGGGAAGGCTCATCTCGCAAAGACCAGGAGACAGAGATCGCAGCAATCAAGCAAGAGGTTTTTTTATTCCAGCATGCTGGGGTCGCTCCATCTTCAGGACAGAAGCGGCCCCGAGCTCTTAACACAAGCACTTTTTATATAGTTTGGTAGGCAGACTTTGGCAACAGGATGAGTTGTATACAGCTTATTGGTCACCTGAGGTGACTTTTAAATTCATTGGTGGCTTTCAGTGGGGTGGTATACAGAAGAGGAACTGGGGAATTGCCCAGCAGCCCACCCCTTGTGTGGTTAGGCCCTTCCCAGAACTGGGTGAACTTTGGGCGGTTTGGGAAGTCCTTTATCTGCCCTTACCAGAAAGTCCCACCCGCAGGGGCTTGTAAAACCTTGCGCAAGCTAATTACAGAAGCAGAAAAGCTAGTCAGTTAATATTTAAGGGTGGGGGAGGGGGTTCAGGTCCACAGTGGCACTGGAAACCATCAAGGTGTATGGCCCCTGATGGCCATGACATGGTCAGTGTCTGCTACACCCTGTGTCATCTGGCCACTGCCCTCCCCGTAAACTCATCTCCCCTGCTCTCCCCCTCACCATGCTGCTTCAGCCTCTCTGGGTCCATTCTCATCAAGGAACACACGGCTTGCCCACCTCAGGGCCACTGCAGAGGTTGTTTCCTCTGCCTGGAGCACCGTCCCCAGGCTTTCATCTTGCTGGCTCCTTCCCATCCTTCAGGACTCAGCTCACATGTCACCTCCTTATAGAGGCCTTCTCTCCCTGCCCTATCCAAACGGGTTCCCCATTATTCTCTCTCACTCAGAATGCTTTTTTAATAGCACTTCTCACAATTTGGAAATTATTTCCTCAATTGTTTGTCTAAGAATTTAGTGTCTGTCCTCAATAGGCTGAGATTTAGGAGAGAGGGACTGGGTTTGTTTAGCTCATGGCCATAGCCACCATACCCTTCACTGTGCCTGGCTCGTGGAAGGTGCCCAATAAATGTCTGTCAGATGCTTAATGAATAAGAAGCACCTCAGGCCCTGCTCCCCCAAACAAGCATTCCCAAGTGGGGGAGAAAGGTGTCTGGGCAGGCATCTATGGCACCAGATGGTTTGTGCTATAACAGGTAGGTGAGCAGAGGCATGTGGGAAGCCTGATGAGGGACAAGTTAATTCTTCTGGAGGTTCCGAAAGGGAATAAAATCTAGAGAGCAGGTGCTGCCTGAGTTGGGTTTTGATGGATGAATAGGAGAGCATCGGATACATAGAGACGTGGGAAGAGAAGGTGAATGAGAGATAACGGCATAGCTAAGAGCTTGGAAAGAGGTAAGTGCTGCTGCTCTAGCTGTGTGTGTGAGTAAGAGTGTGTGCGTGTGAGAGAGAGAGAGAGAGAGAGAGAGAGAGAGAGAGAGAGAGAGAATGTGTGTGTGTGTGTAGAGTGTGAGTCTAGAGTTCCAGGTAGAGCCCTGGATGTGAAAGATTTTTAACACCTAGCTAAGGAGGTTGTATTGATTCTGACCGCCAGAATTTCCCTTCGTGTGACATTAGTGCCACTGGGGGTGGGGGCGTGGGGAGTGCTTGGCTGGATGATTTGAGGTGGGATGTCAAACTCATGATTTCATAAGGATTTTTAAACGGTATATTATTTTAATAGTTTCCTATTAAAGATAAATGTATATAAATCAAAAAGGCAAATCAACTTGAAGAAATATATTAAGTAAATAATAAATACAGATGAAACCGGGGCAGAAATTTATCAAATGCTGCTGAGGCTGGCAGGAGCCAAAGCAAGGACAGAGCGTGGAGGAGCGTGGGGAGGCAGGCTCTCCGGGGGCTCACTCTGGGCTTAGCTGGATAGACTGGGGAGTGCTAGGCTGGGGGGCATGAGTCCAGGGCCCACAGGACAGAGAGTAGGGGAGAATCCATAGGACTGGGAGTCTGATTGGATGTGGGAATGAAGTGGGTAAGGTGTTGGGGGAAGCCCTGGTTTGGGGCTTGAAGAAAGCAGGCTGCTTCTAACAGGAGGTGCCCGAGTTGGCCATGTTAGAATGGGTGTACTTTTCTTTATAAGGCTTAGAATCTTATTTACTGCAACTAAACAACATTTGCAGAATGTGGCAAAAGGTTTCCTCCCTCATGTCCCCAGTGATGCTGTAGCAGACGCGGTTGGCGACCTGCCCATATCCCTCCCTCAGCCCATTTCAGGGGTCACCCCTACTTCCCCAGCCTCCTTGGGAGGTGCCGGCTCCACTTGTCCTGATGAAACCCAGAGCTGATGGGGGCCCTAACAGCCCACCACTTACAGCAATCTTTGTGGGCACAACCAGAAAACCAAGACTGGGGTGAGGAAGGAGCAGGCCCTCTTTTTCATTGTTTTTATTAAGTCAGCAATCTGCAGCCCTTGAGTACATATCAGGATAAGCTTTGTTTCAGTTATTTGGGGGTATGCAGGGAGGGGTCAAGATGGCCTCGGGGTCTTTGCACTTGCTGGTCCTGCTGCCTGGGATGTTTCCCCTAAGAAATCCCCAAGTCCAGCTCCCCAACTTCATTCAGGTCTTGGCTCAAATATCATCTCCTCAAAGAGGCATCTCTGACCACATTATCTCAAACATACCCCTTTCTCCATCGTATTGTCTTTATAGCTTCTGGCCTCATATCTTTTAAAAAATCAACTTTACTGAGGTATAATTTACATGCAATAAAATACACTCATTTAAAGTGTACAGTGATGCGTTTTGACAAATACATATGCCCGGGTAACCACCACCCAATCAACATTTCCGTCACCCCAAAGGGTTTGGTTAGATACTCCCCTCCCCACCCCTGGGAGCTGATCTGCTTTGCGTCACTAGAGCTTAGCTTTTTCTTTTCTAGAATTTCACATACATAAAACAATTCGGTATGTCCACTTTTGTGTTTAATTTCTTTTGCTGGGTATAATGTTTTGAGATTCACACATGTTGTTGTGAGTATCAGTGGTTCATTCCGCTGGCTTATTCCTGGGTGTGGATGAGCCAGGCTGTCTATTCACTCTTTTGTTGATGGACACTGGGGCTGTTTCCAATTTTCACCTACCAGGAATAAAGCTGCTGTGAAGACTCACATGCAGGTCTTTGTGTGAACATAGGAACATGTTTTCATTTCTCTCGGGCATACCTAGCAGTGAGATTGCTAGATTGTCAACTAGCATTCCATCACCTACTCCTTAGTTTATTATTTGTGCCGTCCACCATCCCCATGGAGGCAAGCTCCACGAGGGTAGGGACTTGCTCACACGGCATATGCCCGGTGCCCAGCAAGCACATGGCATGTGGAAGGTGCTCAGCTAGTCCATACTGAAGGAATCGAAAGCCAACAAGTCTGATTCCCAAACCTCAGGGCTCCAGGCCAGGGATTTTTGCTGTCCTTTCCTGTCCTCCTCCGCAGCTGCAGGTTCACGCTCTAGTTCCTGGGGGGAGCCTGGACACTTTTGTGAACCCTGAAGGAGAAGACCACCACGCCATGGGCCTTCACCCCACACCCGGAACATCCCTAAAGGCTTCCCGCGAGGCTGAGATGGGACAGTGGTGTCCCCTGGCCTCGTCTCCTCTCCCCTTGCATGGGGAGTTTATGCAGGCCCATCCCCGCCCCTAGCTCCCACACCACCAGGGTCCTCCAGGACGCACACGCATGTGGATTCCCCTGCCGGCAGCCCAAGCCCCGTCCACAGCCTCGCCAGCAGCCGCCGCTGGCTCTCCTGGTCTGCTGGGAGCACGGGAAGGGCCGGGCTGCCTGGGTAAAGGGTGGGGGTGGTACTGCGCCTGTCCCAGGCTGGGTCTGGACTCTCTGAGGCCGGTGGGAGTTTGTGTGTCTGGGAGTCTCCCCATCCGAGGTTCCAGCGCCGGGAGCCCGCGCCGCCCGCCACCCTCGGACAGCGGCGGCCGGGCCCGGCAGGTGGGCGGCGAGGGTGGCAGACTCGGCCGCGCGGCGACAGCCCGGCCCTCCCGCCTCGCTCCAGCAGGGGGCGCCGGCGATCCGCGCAGAGGCGGCGCCGCGTCCGCGCTCGGGGGCGGCCGGTCCTTCTGAGCCTCCCTGAGCCTCCGCGTCCCTCCCGTGAACAAGAAAGGGAAACGGAGGCCCAGGAAGGAGGAGGGAGGCTACTCAGATCTCCTAAATCCCACTCCCAAAGCCCACCGCGCCAAACCTCTCTCCGGATCTAATGGGGTCAGGGCAAATCAGGTGGCAGTACTGTTCCCTAACTGGACTGCTCAGACTTGCTCAGAGGCAGGGGATGGACTCAATGACCTCTCTGTCCCCTCAGAGACTTTCATTAGCTGCTGGGAAGTCTGCGAGCCCACGGGTGAGGTCTGGAGGACAAGGCTGGGGGAACTTTGCCCCTCTGGAGGTTGCCCAATGGGAGGGAGGGGCTGAGGGCCTGTGTATTCAACTGTAAAATGGGTATGTAGGGAACAGGCACCCCCGTTCTCTCCCTTTCTTTCTGCTTCATCCTACCTCAGGCCAGAGGCTTGAGGGTTGTGTGGGCCAGTGTCTTGGGGCCTCCCTCCTTGCACTGGCCAGCCACAACCACCTCCAGACCCTGCTCATTCCTGGACCCACTTACTTGGACAAAGGCATGGTCGTCTGAGCCAGAGGCATGCATTTTTGTTACCTAAGCAATCTGACTCAAAATGATGAATTAGGCCTATCTCTTCCTCCAGAAAATTTACATGGAGCACCCACTGTGTGCCAGGCCTGTGCTGGGTGCTAGGGAGAGAGCAGTAAGCAGAAAAATGAGGCTCTACCCCCAGGGACCTTGCCATCCAGATGGGGGAGACAGGCTGTCAAACAAGTAAACAACAAACAAATAAATAATTACAAATTGTGATAAACGCTGTGCAGAAAACCAAGAAAGGGCAGAGAGAAAGCATACCTGAGAAGGGGGGAGGCCCCTCTCCGCTGGAGCTGTCAGAGGAGGTCCCTCTAATGAGGCAGCATTTAAACCAGGAGCTGAAAGATGAGACGGAGCCAGTCATGCAAAGGCGAGGCGGGTGGAAAGGGTGAAACAGGGCAAGGAAAATGATCAGATTCATATTTTTAAAAGACCATTCTGGCTGTTGGGAGGAGAATGGGCCGAACCAGGGCACGATGGAAGCCAGAAGACCAGAGAGGGAGCCACTGCCATTGTTCAAGGGAGAGATACTGGTGGACGCAGACCAGGTGGTAGCTGTGGAAATGGGGAATTCTAGGTAAACTTTAAAGTAGGGTTGATGGATATTGCTGTTAGGTTCGAGGCAGGAGACAAGGAGGAATTCAGGACGATGCCTTGGAAATTGAGTGGTTGGAAGTGCCCTTTTCCTATGTGGGCAAGAGAGTGAAAAAAAGTAGGTGAAAGGGTGATAGAATTTAAGAACTGTTGGCAGAAACTTAGGGGTACCAGAACAGAGTCCAGCCCTCCCTCTGTTTTCTCCTGCCTTTGCAGGTGGGTTATGGTTCTAAATTAAAGGTTAGGTCTCCTAAACTTGGCCCAGCCTGACCATCCCCCTGGAGCTCTGGGAAATACGTTTCCTGGAATCCAGATCCACTGACTCAGAAGCTCTCGGGTGGTGCTGATTTAGCCAGCTTGGGCTCATAGGTGGGAGCCCCTGCCCCAGAGCTCAGGAGTTCTGTTCCTACTAGCACTCTGGTGACCTCTGTCATCCTCTTCCAGGTGGCCAGACCCAGCGAGCGGAGAGGCAGTGGCGGGAGAGTTAAGAGGAAGCCCCGAGAGAGACAAATGTGCAGAGGCTGCTGGAGAGTCAGAGATGCTGAGACATGCCAGGGGAAAATAAGTCACCTTTTTATTTTGACTTCATTTCTAAATAATCACAGCTACCAAGGAAGACATTATTTTGCTTCCTGGGAAGTGGATGGGGGGAGTGCCAAGAGGAATGGGCAAGCGAGACAGGGTGCGGAGACTCTAGTCCTTGCACCAGGCACTTGCAGAGGTGAAGGTGGAGAAGGCTGAAGTCCTGAGGGCCACTCGGGACCTGAGCTCCCTCCAAGCCAAGTCTGGCAGCTGAGGGCAGTACATTCTGGACCCATCCCACTAGTGGGTCTCAAGTGGCCAAAATATTCCTTGCCCTTGGCAGGCTTGGGAGGTACACAGAATATTCTTGCTGACCCTTGTCACCTGGGGGTCATCCTTTCGGTCTCACCACAAGGCTCACTTCTCCAGGAAAGCCTCTCTCAACCCCCACTACTGGGTCATGCCCCCCATGTGAGCACACTTGGCTCTCTCCTTCCACCCCCGGGCATGTTCACATCACAATCCTCTTGCATCCCACGAGGCAGGCCTGCTATCTCCTTCTACTGATGAAGGCACTAAGGTTCAGACAGTTTAAGCAGCTTGCCCAAGGTCACACAGCCAGCATGTGGCCTCGAATTTCCCTAGCTGCAGCAGATGCAGGAAAAACCCCCAAATCCTTTGTTATAACAAATGCCACTGAACAATAGAAAACTATAGATATCCAAAAGGATCAGATAAATTATCTCAAAGGATCAAATAAACAGTGCTGGGCCCAGGCACAAGGTAGACCCCCACACCCACTTGGCAACAGGGCCCCAGAGGCCAACCTCAACTGAACGGACCCCTCCCCTTTCCCAAAGTCAGCTGTTTCTCTGTCTCTGGAAATGCCTCTGAAATGTCAATTGTGGGCCGCCCTTCCCACCCCCCTCCTGCGAGTCATGTAGCAGCTCAAATATATTATCCATATTAAAAGAGTATATTCTCTGGCAGCCCTGAAGGGGATAATGAAACCTATATATATATATCTATATATTTATACACAATGGATTGGCTCGAAATGCTCTGAATATCCCTCCAGCTGTGGCAACCCTTTGAAATATGACACTCAAACAACGCCTCCCCCACTGGCGGCTGGCGGGAGACATTAAAGATTTAAAAAAAGGGAAGGAAGGAAGGAGAGGAAGAAGAAAAAGGAGGCAGCTGCTTTTGCCTTTGGCTGTGCAGCGGCAAGCTGTGTTTAAATATTAAAACCACCCATCACTCGGCCCAGCTGTCCGCCCCCTTCAGTGGTCTGAGTACTCTCCAGGGTCTCCTGTGGCTCAGAATGGTTGGGGTTGCAGATCTAACCCCCCATCCCCAGTGATGTGGAGGCTGGGGGGGTGGGGGCTGTGCTACAGATCGCAGACTTTGGGCTTTTCTAGGCTGGGCTGGGAAAAGGGCTTGATGTGGGAGTGGGGTCGGGGGAGTCCACTGGATTGGGGGCAGATGTAGGTTTGGATCCTGACTCTGCCGCTTTGGTGCTGTGTGACCTTGACCTTGGGGAAGTCCCTCCCTATCTCAGGGGCTGCAATTTTCTCATTTATATTATGAGAGATTTGGACTAGATCCTGGGACTTTAGGGGTCTATGAATCCTCAGAAATTATGTGCAAAATTGGGGTGAGGTCAAGGGGGTCACAGGCTCCCTAGAGTGACTGGCTCTTTTCTGAGTGTCTAGAGCATTATTTTTATCTCAACACTGGCACTTTAGAGCTCCAGGCAGGGCCTGATTTCCTCTGAGTCCCCAGTTCCTGCAGGAGAGGCACTTTGTAAATGTTTATTAATGAGCAGAGATATGGGAAGGTACACCTTGTTCCCACAATATAATTAAAGGAGGTCAGAGTGTCATGGGCTATCTTGCAAGGTGGTAAGCTCCCTGCCACTGAAGGAATTCAAACAGAGGCTGAATGAACTCTTTTTGGGATTGCTGTAAGAGAGATTTCAGCATTTGACAGGGCCTGGCTGTGAGGCCCCTTCCAACCTCAAATGTCTATAATTTCAATTTTCTGTGATTGAAGGTTATGCAGAACTTCAACTATGACTGGGGAGAGGGAGAGAGAAAGCGAGCAGTTTGGGGTTTCTGTATATACCACGAGAATGTAAAATGGCAGGTATGTGGCTTTGCCTTCCAGGAACCTATCATGGTGAGTGTGGGCATCATGCCACCTTGGGTGAACCCTAGGGTTTAAAGATATGTATACCATACCATAGCCCCTAAACTCACACCAAATACTTGCTCTTCTGCTCATCTGAAAAGGCAGGGATTTGCCCCTTCTCTGGAGGAAAAGTTCGCTGGCTGCACTCACTGAGAGAGGAATGGTCTCCAGCAAGGGAACTTGTGGCTACTCCAGACGGGGACATTTGTTCACCCACTATCCTTAGAATCAAATCGCAGAATAAGATGTGACTTCCCTAATTCGGATGGCCCAAGTCTAAGATCCAAGAGACTAAAGTTTCAGGATTCCAGAATCTAAATTTTAAAATCTAAATCTAAACATTTCTAAGACCTCATGAGTTAAGTAATCATTAAAAGAAAAGTCAAGACAGGACTTTCTATGGAGAACATATGTCAGGTGTGGAGGTGCTAAGGGATGGATGTGAAATATTTTTTTGTTCCTAATGTGAACTACCTACCCACAGCAAACAAATGTGTAAAAAGACCACATGCAAAAAGCAAAGGGATTTGGCTTTTTTAACTTAGAAAATACAAAATATTTTATATGTCCACACAGCACTAGAGTTCAGGTGGGGGTTTGGTAAAGGGATGGAGTCCATCATGTGCTGGTAAACTACCTGTCCAAAAACAGCTCAGGTCTGTAGTGTTTGCCAATTTTCATGGTGTAAATACTTCCAGGATGGCTGATTTCAAGTTGCCAACAGTTTAACAATCAGTTCTCAAAATTTCTGAAAATCTACCAGTTGCCTCTCATGACCAGCAAATTCTGGGATGGAGTGGCTGCTCAGGCCTCTGTAATCAGCTCTGGAAGGCCCGGGTTTGTGTGTGTGTGTGTGTGTGCGTGTGCGTGTGCGCGTGTGTGTGTGTGTGTGTGTGTGTGACAATGAAGGCTATTGTTCACGTAGGAAGAGAGCTGATTTCAGGATGACATCCGGGGTGTGTGTGTGTGTGTGTGTGTGTGTGTGTGTGTGTGTGTGACAATGAAGGCTATTGTTCACGTAGGAAGAGAGCTGATTTCAGGATGACATCCGGGGTGTGTGTGTGTGTGTGTGTGTGTGTGTGTGTGTGTGTGTGTGTGTGTGTGTGTGTGTGTGTGTGTGTGTGTGTGACAATGAAGGCTATTGTTCACGTAGGAAGAGAGCTGATTTCAGGATGACATCCGGGGTGTGTGTGTGTGTGTGTGTGTGTGTGTGTGTGTGTGTGTGTGTGTGTGTGTGTGTGTGTGTGTGTGTGTGTGTGTGACAATGAAGGCTATTGTTCACGTAGGAAGAGAGCTGATTTCAGGATGACATCCGGTCCGAGGGGAAGGTTTCCTGCTTCTGGGGGAGGGAAGCAGAGGGCTGCTTTTCCTCCTCTGGGCCAGGGAAGCAAGGCAGGGACAGAGCAGGAATCGCCATCCCTGGGACTGGGAGGACAGCTGGGGGGAGGGTGATGAGGAAGGGCAGCAAATGTCATTTCATCTGGACCACCCCTCAGCTAAGGTGGGACATTTGTCTATTTCCTCATTCAGTTATTCAATGAAGAGTTATGCAGAAAAGGTATTACTGTGCTCATTTAACCCGAGAAAATTAAGACCCAGAGAGGCAGAGTATTTGTTTCTAGTCACATAGTTGCGAAGACATAAAATGATAGTAGTTAGAATGGACTGAGCACTTATTAGGAGCCAGGTCCATGCTAAACTGCTTGGCTTGATGCTTAGGTTTGGTTCTCCAGAAGCAGACTCTGAGATAAAGATACCTGTGTATGAGATCTGTAAAGGAGCAGGACTGTGGAACAGGGAAGGGAGGAAGCCACGCAGGGGTGTGACTTCAGGCAACGCCCTGGCCTCAGCCTGATCCCATGGGGAGCTCTGGAGTGTAAAGAGGACCTCAGAGTTTGTCCCACCTGAACAGCCGGACTTTCATACTCCTGTGCCTGTTAGTCATTGGCTAAGGACCCAAGGGGTACATAAAGTCCAGGAGCTTCAGGCCTCTGAGTAAAGATTACTTACTAGCATCAAAACACATAGGCAGTGGGCTGTGGACACGCAGAACATGTCAAAGGGATCCAGCGTGGGCATCGACAGTGCCCACTCCACTTGTATTAGCTCACTTACTCCTTACGACAACCCTAGGTGGTGCTATGATCACTTCCACTTCGCAGATGGGGAAAATGAGGCACGGGGGGGGGGAGAGAGAGAACTACAAAAGAAGTATGGGTGGTATTGGGGTACAAAGAAAGGGTTCACACAGGGCTCTCTTCCCCTCCCCCAAAACATTCTAGGCCCAGTTCTCTGAGCCTCAGTCTTTTTCTCTTTAAAATGGGGTGAATAGAGGTACCTGTTCCCTCATGATGCCATTGAGAGAATTAAATAAGAAAGTGCTGTCGAGCGCTTGGTCCAGGGTAGCCCACTGTGAGGACTGACAGCCACAGCTGTTCTCTCTGCCTGGCCTGTAGGCACCAGCTTGGGAGCCAGATGTGAGCTGGGCCTCTGGCCTGGGGACAAGAGACCTGCTGGGGCTGAGTGTATGCATGCTGGAGTAGGCAGCATCTCTGTGATGGGACCAGCATTGGGGGCACTGCCCATTCACTAGTGAATTTCATTCCCCACTTTACTCCAGGGGGCAACTTATTTAACCCAATTAATAACGGGGCATTACAAATGGGGAAATTGAGGCTCAGAGGGGTCAAGTCACTTCTTGGTATCACCTAGTTGGAGAGGAGAAAGTAGATTTGATTCCAGGTCTCCTTATTCCAAGTCCTCTAGGTGTGTGTGTATATGTGTGTGTGTGTTTCTGTCTTTCTCTCTCTGGGTGTGTATATGTGAATACTTGACTATCATTCATTCATTCATTGCATCAATGCCTATGAAATGCCCTGCTCTGCCGTGCCATGCCTTGTGCAAGGCACTGGGGCGATGAAGGAGTTGTCTCAAGTTGCCTGCAGCCTAATGTAGATGAGAGAAAAACATCACACACTCACGTGACTAATCACTGCAACTCTGCCCAGTGCTGGCCAGACCCTCCAGCGTTTGCTGCTTCAAACCCACCTCACACGGAGGCCCAGACTGGGCAATGACTTGATGAGTGCTGCCCAGCAAATCAGTGACTGTTTGGAGGTCAGACCCCAGGCTGCTGTGAGCCCCTGTGTCAGTGCCCTGTCAGGAATGCTGGACCACCAGCATTGGGGCCCCATTCTCTCAGCTTCACCCAACAGAATACTTCAGCCTGGAGGGGCAGAACTGATAGAGGATGTCCCCTGGTGTTCTGGCAGATCCCCAGGCACGCCTTCAAAGCCAGGGGAATGCCACCACAAGAGCTCACAGCTTGTCCATTCTGCAGGGTTTCAGGGCCAAGAAACAGTTTTCTCACCTGCCTGTTATTCCACCATTACAGAGTCAGTCACTGACTATGTAAATATTTCTAATGTTCCTTCTAAAAAATGTAAGTCATTTCAGGAAGTGTTTCACTCTCCATCATGGTTGTCAATTAAGACCAGAACCAGGGAGTTGGGATTGAACTCTCTGTGGGGCCAGTTCACTGAGGGAGGGGTGTCCTGAGGTCAAGCCAGGTAATCCTACTGAGGAGCCTTTCCCTGGCAGGAAACCTAGGCACCGTGGTGAATAAGATGGTGAGAGGGAGCAGGGAGGAGCAGGTAAACTGAGGCACAAAAGCTGGGACCAGAGCAAACACCCTGTTAACAAACACCTTAGTTGATGTTGAACACCCTAGTTCACTGCAAAAAACCTTCCTTTTGGAACACCCTAGTTAACAGTGAACATTACTTAACAGAAAACATCTTTATTAACAGTTAACACCCTAGTAAACTGCAAACATGCTACTTAAACATCGCTGGTTGACAGTGAACACTCTACTCAACAGTGAACGCATCCTAGTTAACAGTTCACACCTTTATCAACAGTTAACACCCTACTGAACACAAGCACCTTAGCTGACAGTCAACCCTTTGACAGGAATTCATTTCCAGCTGAAAATCAGGATGAGGCCGCCCACCGAAGGTTCCAGGTGCCGGGGGGAAGGAGGGGGCTGAGGCCCATGCTCTGTCCTGCAGGCCTGCCCAGCCTGCCCAGCCCTCCCTGCCTACAGCAGCGCCCCCCGCCCCGCCCCTGCAGGCTGCAGCAGGCTCTGCTCTGGAGCCCCAGCTTACAGAGGGAGAGATGAAACGGCAGTGCAACGTACAATGCATTATTCAGTTCTGGCCTAAACGCCCCTGCTTCCCTCAAGGGGAGCTCCAGTTCCTCTCCCTGTTGGAGATGAAAGTCCAGGCAGGAGTAGGTGGACAGCTTGCCTTAATCTGCGGTCTCTCCGCCTTCCCCGCACCCTCCCTTCCTCCTCGGCTCTCCGTCAGGCCCCCTCTCCCCACCTCCCTCCCTTTGTCAGTCCCAGGCCGTCCAGCTGGCCGAATCCGGCTTGCTTCTCTCCTCCTCCACCTTGAGTTCCAACGTGCTCTCATTTCTGGGTGCTTCTTTTGCCCATCATCTTTTCCCAAACTCTCTTCCTCTGACTTTGTCAGTCCCTTCGTCTGACTCTGACTTTCCCACTCCCTGTCTCTCTGTCTTTCCTCCTCTCTTTCCCTGTTTTTGTCTCTCTCTCCCTCCACCCCTCCCTTCTTAGCACATCATCCTCCAGATCTCAGCCCAAGCACCCCCTCCACCAGGAAGCCCTCCCTGACCCCCTCAAGCCCAGATTATGTCCCTGTGTCACACACTCTCCTTGCCTTGAGAGTCCCTACCTCTACTTGTAATAAATGATTCCAGATCAGGGTGACTACTTAATGCCTGTCTCCCCAGCAGAATGTAAGTTCCTTGTGTGCCTTGCTTACTGCTGTATCCTGGTATGCAATAGGTGCTTAATAGATCTGACTCTAGGGCCCTAATTCTCTGGGGACCTTGGGTTCTACCTGTGTCACTTTTCAAGTCTGTATCCTGAGTGACCTTGGAGGCCATCCAGCAATGTGGGTCAGTGGGAGGGGTGCTGGGGCCAGGGATGGTGGGGGGAGGGGTTACCAGACTAGCATCTTTTATCGGCCAGGCCAGCTCAGCCTCCGCAGAATTTCCCCTGCTTCAGAGTCCGGAGGTGGTTCTTATTATTGGCTCCAAATGACTTTTGCATCCATTTATTTACTGCATTTTGATTTTGCATTCAATTTCCGGCCCATTCACGGTGTTTGCACCACCTGGGGGATGTGAAATTGAGGCAGGCAGGAGTGCAGTTTGAACACGCCTGACAGCCACCACTCCTTGGAGGGAGGGACGCTTGACTGACTCCACCGAGGAAGAGCTGGAGGCTGCCCTGCCACCGCCCCCACTCCAGCTGGAATCTGCCAGATGGGGCTCCCTGCCTGAAGCTGGACTCCTGACTCCGCCCCCCCTAACCCCCAACATACACATCTGCAATGGTGAGATGGCCACTGGGAACCTAGCCAGTACCTGGGACCTTCAGGCAAGTCAGGCTCAGGATTTCACAAAGGATTTGTAAGAGCATTTGAGCAGGCAGACCAGGGGTGGAATCCCAGCTTGACCGCTCCAACCTCTCTTCTCCAGTCACTGTCAGTGGGGTCTTTCTAACACTCAATCTGTCCTTGCCACTCTCCTGCTCAAGACCCTTCCATGGCTCCCCATTGCCCTTAGACTTGACTATAAGTTCCTGGCCTTCATTTCTCTCCACACCAGCCTCCTCTCTCAGTTCTTCCTATGCTCCAGTGGCTCATATTTCCTCATGTGGACAGCTCTGAACAGGCTCTTCCCTCTGCCCAAACCATTTGCCCCCACCTTGTCCTTCAGGCAAACTCCTAGACACGCTTCATCAGCTAACCCTCTGTGCCAGGTGTTACACTTGGCACTGTATATGCCTTATTTGCTTGGCACTCACGGTCCCCCTACAAGGGCTTCCCATTCAAGTCAGCAGGGGCTCAGAGAAGTCAAGCAGGTCGTTCCTGGTCGCACAGTAGGATGTTAGGGCAGGCAGTCCAACTCTAGAGCTCACACTCCTAACCTCTGAACCCAACTCAGAGACCACCTCCTCAGATCTCCCCCCAACCACACACATGCAAACCACTCTGCATCCCACCCATCCCCGCTCCCAAGACAGGAACCCCCTTCCTCATCTGGGGGCTCCCATGTACCCAGGAACTTTTTGATTATATTTCCATAGTGCTTTTATTTTGAACATCTGGCTCTCTCATGAGATGCTGAGGGTTGTCAAGGACAATGGCTGTGGGTCCCCAGTTCCCAGCACGGGGCTTGGCATGAAGGGTAAATATAAACTAGGATTGTCCTCATCAGGTACCCTGCAGAGAGGATGGAAGCAACAAAGGAAGTCAGAGCTGCACACAGACCCTGCATGGCTTTGGAGAGGGTGTTAGGTCTCTGAAGGTGCACCACCACTAGCTGGCTCGGTATTACTCCATTGCCTCAAGCCAGCCTTGGGGAGTTTGGGGGAGAAGGAAGGCGCTAGCTGGGGAAGGGGGGCCTCTGATGGAGGCCATACATCACAGTGGCAGCTGAGGCAGAGAGACGGGTGTGATTTTTCTTCATGGTTTGCAGACAAATGAGGTGGACAGAAAATGGATGGCAGCCTTCGGCAGCAAGAGGCCTGGGGTCTAGGGAGCCAGCCATGACTGCCCGGGCGGTGGGGAATACAGATGCCCATTCCTGGTCGCCCCCAACTCCCACCCCAGGCTACTGTCATGAGCAGAATGAAGGGGGCAGCACAGTTTGGGGGAAGGGGTGATGGCAGGGGACAGAGCATATGTGTGAGGTGGCCTGGGTCTGGGCTGTTGACTGTGTGAACTGGGAAAAGTCATGCCCTCTCTGGGCCTCAGTTTCCCCTCTGGTACAGTGTATGACCAGGGACTCTCCAAGGGAAGAGTTATTGTTTCAATTGAGTGAGGTCTCTGGGCTCCTGCTTTGTCAAGGCCTGGCAGAATCTGGGGGCCAGATGGAAAGGGGCTTCTCCAAAACTTCTTTATTCTTTAGCTGTCCTGTAGGGGCCTAGAAGGGTCAGGAAAATGGATGTAACACTGGCAGAGGCCTCATGAGCTAGAGCTAGACTTTTCCTATTTCCAAATTGTCCTTGAAACTTGAGGTATGGGGAGCTTAGAATCTCAGCACCTGGAAAGCTTATTATCCTGGAAACCCAGATCCCTCACCTCTGAATGCAGTGGGTATAGCTCTCTACCCATACCCAGGTGTACAGGGAAGGTAACTTCCTTTGTTTTTGAATAATGCAATGACTTTTCCATTTTGAGGCCCTGTGTTGCCAGGCTGGATGACAATTTGGGGACTGCCACAGGTCATGGGGGAGGATAATTGACCCCCAGTTATTGTCTGCCCATTGAGACATACTGCCCCAGCTGACCGTCAGGGGCTGTCACCAAGGTGCACCACTGCCTTCGAGACCCCCCTGGGTCTGTCTCCCCGATGCTCCTGCACCATGCTGAGCGTGGAGGTCTCTGCCAGGCCATATCAGGCCTGTGTGCCCAGACCTGTCTAGGGCTCAGCCTGGAATGGGACACAGGTCACTGCTGCCCTTAGGTCTTCCAGATCTGGCTATGGGTTCTGTCATCACCCTCAGTCCTGGAGACAGGCTGGGACTTCTTTCTCAGGGGCCTATGGCTTTAAGGGCTCTTGGTTTCCTTCTAACTCCTCTCCTGAAAGCCAGCTGAGGGGACTGTGTTCAGGACCTCAGGGGAGACCGGGAGCCTGGTCACTCTTGTTAAAGAAAAAATATTCAGTAACACTTGTTAAAGCACAGTAAGGCAGACTTTATTCAGGACCACTGCAGTAGGTATAGGGACCACTGCAATAGGATTTTGCAGTGTGTGTGTGTTGGGAGCAGGGGGGATATTGGGCTCAACTCCGAATACAGCATGAACAAGTGGGATCTTACACCCAGCAGCAGTGGGGTGGGAGGTGTCGGGGAGACACTAAGAAGAAACATCAGGGGTAAGGTGGGATTCTGGCTAAACCTACCTAATAAGATTCTTTTTTTTCTAATAGGATTCTTGCTGAAGACAGGTCAGGTTGATCAGACATCACCCGGGGTATGGTGGAGGATGAGGAACCTGATCAGATATTGAGGGTGATCAGATATTGGGGGTGAGGGAAATTCTTGCTGAACTGATTTAGCAGGATTCTTGCCCAAACTGGATTTGATAAGGAAGTGCACAATGGACCTGAGAAAAGGTTCAAGAACCTGACTAAAGGTTGGTCAAGCAAATCTTCCCTCATGTCCATTGTTACTCCCTGTACCATAAGCCCCTCTCGCACCTCAGCTGTCTGTGCCTCAAATCCTTCCCTCTCCTCTCAGTGCTGCAGCTTTGCAAACTCAAGACCAGCTGGACAATGGAGGTGGAATCTGGGGGAAAGAGAAAGAAAATGGATTCCTATATCAAAAATGCCATTGGAAATGTTAAAAGTTGAAAGAATGATGCAATTTTGGAATCTTGGAATCTCAAAATCACAAAAACTCAGCATTACTTAATTCTCATCTATAGGAGGATGGATAAATAAGTGTGTCATATTAATAAATTGAATATAACTTCAGCCACGTGTATTGACATAGATAAATCTCAAAGCTGTAATGGTGAGTGGGGGAGAAAAAAAGCAAATCGCAGAAGGTTTTTTATGATTTGATACCGTTTATGTGTATTTGTATGTAAGTTCTTCATAAAGTTTCTAAAAGAGCGGCATGGTCTATGTATCCCCCTGAAGCTCACTGCTTTCACTTCCTGTTATGTCGCTACGATTCATACTTATTGCTGCTTTTTGCTATTGTTGATTCATTTTGACTGCTGGATAGCATTCCATTGTGCGAAGAGACTCAAGGATGCAGATCTCTAAGACCTCTCAGACACTGCTGGCGGAGTGCAAATTGACACACCACACTGGGAAGCAGTTTGGCAGTATCTCATGAAGCTGAGTATTCAGCAATTTCACTCCCAGGTAAATACCCAAGAGAAACTCTCTCACACACACACAACAGCAGACATGACAAGAATGCTTATAACAGTTCTGTTCACAATAGCAAAAATCTGGAAACAATCCAAATGCTCATCAACTCTAGAGTGGATGAATACATTTGTTTGCTGACAAAATAAAATTTTAAAAATTGATAAAAGATAAGAACTGAAGCAAGTCAGGCATAACTTCAATATAAGTTCAAAGTGGATAGTGGATACATTAGTCTTTATTATGTCATTCTTTAGATGTTTGAAATAATTCATAATAAAAAGAAATTGTATTTTTAAAAATCCTGAATGGTAGCATCTTTAGACTTTGGAGACCTGTAATCTTTGTGTCAGAAGGGGTTGGCGATGATCTAGTTGTGTCTGTAATACCCAGGGTTTTACCCAGCTAGCTTCCAGGTTGTGTGTTCCCCGTGGTGAGGTGGCCCAGGGTGGAAGATGAGATTAAATGTAGGTATAGAACAGGTTAAGACACAAACATGACTCTCACCTGCAGGTAGTGCTCACAAGTAAGGGAAGCACAGGAAGGGCTGATGATAAGTCAGTGGACCAAGGAGGGGTCCCAGTGGCTGGATGTTAGAGCTGCGCCCAATCCTTGAGATGGGCTACTGGGAGGACCAGGATGGGGTCTGCATAGCTGGAAAAGTGTGTCCCAGAGCAAAATGGGGTGTATAGATCCACTCTGAAAGAGGGAGGCTGGTGGGCCCAGAGTATCAGGCCACAAAACTGCACCTTCCTCATTTCCTCCTCCCCAGAATTGTGTCCTACTTACCAAGTCCCCTTATGGTTCATAATCCAGTCCCCTAGCCCCTCTGCGACATTTGTACCACATCTCTCTCTAACTTCAACTGCACGTTCCAGGCTGCATGCATGCCTGAGCACATGGACCATGTTCCTACATATGCATATGCCTGGCCCCATGTACACATGGGGGCCTGAGTAGTCATTAGCTGTGGACATGTGTTGCTGCCCCTGGTCCAAGTCCATGACTCACCAGCCCCTTTATGGCTTCTTTGCCCCCCATCTCAGCCCCTTTATGCATCTCATTGCAACCAGTGTGGGAGAGATTCTTTCTGAGACACAGAGCTAACCCTGCCACTCCACAGAATACGTGAATGGATGTGTGTCACAGGCAGATTTATATGCTTATGTATGTGAGCTCCTGGATCATGTACGTGCACATGTGCATGTGTGTACCTACCCTTTTTGTTTTTATATTTATTTTATTTTTTGATTGGGTAATACCTAGACATGATAAAAACTTCTCACAATGTGAAAAGATACATAAGAAAAGTCAGTGCTCCAGTGGCAACTTCTGGAATGGTGGGAAAGGACTTCCAAAAATCTGCTCCTTCATAAAAGCAATGAGAACACTGGAAAAACTCTCAAACACGCTTTTATTTTTTGGCAGCTGGCCTGTTTGGGGATCCGAACACTTGACCTTGGTGTTATAACACTGAGCTCTAACCAACTGAGCTAACTGGCTGGCCCCTGAAATAAACTTTTTGAAAACCTGAAAACTAAAGACTTACAACCACCTGAGGAGAGTTTATTTTTTAAAATGGCTAAATCTTGGTACAAACAGTGAGCTTTATGGTGTTTTAACTTGCCTTAATTCCATCTCCCTCTCCTTATCTCTGTGGTTTCCTTGAAAACTGTGATACTGTGAAATATATATTTGTTCTTCCACCAAGAATCATTTCCTGACTTATAGCTCCTAAAACCCTTGGAATCTCTGGAGTGATAGGAGTGTCTTTTGTATGCTAATAAGATGACTGGTGGCTGGGGGGCCCTAGACAGCTTCAGGATGGAGCTGGTCACCAGAAAGACCAAGACATGATGAGAGGGTTGGAACTTCCAGCCCTATCCCCCAAACTCCAGGGAGGGGAGAGGAATGGAAGGTGTAGCTGACCACCAATGACCAATGACTTAATCATCATGCCTATGTAATGAAGCTTCCATAAAAGCCCAGAAGGACAGGGATGGGGGGGGCGGGGAGCTTCCAGACAGCTGAACATGTGGATGTGCCCAGAGGGTGGCCATGCCAGGAAAGGGCATAGAAGCTCTATACCCCTTCTCCCATAATTTGTCCTATGCATCTCTTCCATCTGGCTATTCATGTGTGGAACCAGGGGCCAGACCCCCTGATTTCCGCTAGCTGTTCCCTTGACCCCAGTCAGAACAGGCCCCAGCTACGGGAAGGGGGAAATAACAAAAGAAAAACTGCTTGACCAAGCCTGATGTGCTGAATTCTTAGGAATGCCAATAAAACTAGCTTAACAATAAGATGAAATTAGAGTTAGTTAAACACATACTTTCCTTAGCATAAACATAATGCAAAAATCACAAGATGTTTGTTCCTTAAGATAATGACTATAGATAACATTGCTAACGTCAGTTCTGAAATGTTTTCCAGACTACTGGTGATCACAAGGCTGCTTTGAAGCACTGTCTACTCCCAGACTTGGAGGAGCCACAGACAACATTTCTCAAAATGCTAGAAATAATTACACTGACCTCACCTCTGATAAATCAGACACCCACGCGATTCCTGAGACTGCTACCCAAATATCTGACCTAGGGTATCTGTGATTTTAAGCTCTTGGGGAGTTCGAGGTCTTCAAGCTCCTTTAGCTGCCTTGATCTCCTTGACTGGCCACTCAAATAAATTCTGTTCTTTATCACCGCAAACTACAGCATGACATACTTTTTAGTTATTTGGTTCGGTAACATCTGTATCCTTTGTAATATCCTTTATAGTAAATGGTAAACATAAATAAAGTGTTTGTTTGAGTTCTGTGAGCTGCTCTAGCAAATTAATTAAATCCAAGGAATGGGTCATGGAAACCCCAATTTACAGCTGGTCAGTCAGAAATATGGGTGACAAACTACTACTTGAGACGGGCATCTGAAGTGCAGGGCAGTCTTGTGAGACTGAGCCCTCAACTTGTGGGGTCAGACTCTGTCTCCAGGTGAATACTGTCAGAATTGGATTGAATTTCCGGACACTCAGCTGGTATCCACTGAAGAATTGATTGGTGGAAAGAAATGCCCACACATTTTGGTGACAAGGGGTCACAGAAGTGTTCTGTGTTGTGAGAGTATAGTAGGAGAAAATGACTTTGTTTTTCTTATATCATCAAAACCAACAGCCTTGTAACCACAATGGCTGTGTAAACCAGTAGCCTAGTAGAGGGGACAGAACAAATTTAGAGCTTCCCAAAAGACCCATCCCAAGAGACTTGTCATCATTTGACCTGTCTGGCAGCTTGCTGAAAAGCTTCATTTTCAGGGCTTGTCTTTATTTGACCTGAATCAGAGCTTGCTCTGTGCAAACAGGTCTATCCCCAAGGGCATTTGCTGAAAATAATCAGAGGCAATTGTTTAACATCACAGCTGCTTGAGGCAGCATTACCAGTGGGGGCTAACAAGAGGCTAACTCAAAATCTTAAAGGAAAAATTGGGGGAATGCATGGGGGACTTTGGAAAGCTCCAACACATTCCTGGGAATCTAGGAGGCCATGTCTATGTGCTTATTGGAAAAGACATGAAGAGGCTGCATTCTTTCACCTCTGGCTGACCCAATAACTCTGTGCAAACAGAAAGTGAAAACTAAGACAGAGTTTTAAATTTCTGCAAAACATATGCAGAGCTCCTGGGCAAAGGCTGTGAGACTTATTGGTTCAGGGCATTCAAGAAAATCTTTGTACAATCATTAGCTGACTACTAACCTCACTGAACAGAGACTTCAATGGCCACACATGACAAAGAATACAGACTTTACAGAATTAGTTCAGGAAAGTCTCTAAGCAAACAAACAGCAGCAACAACTACAATAAATAGAAACAAAAATAAACCCTGGGAAGGAGAAAATGGATTTCCAGAGTTTCCACATTACATTATGCCCAATTTTTAACCAAAATGATGAGAACATGCACAGAAACAGGAAAGTACGGCCCATATACAGCGGGAAAAAAGCAGTCAATATAAACAATACTTGAGGAAGCCCAGATATTGGACTTACCTAGACAAAGACTTTAAATCAGTTGTTATAAATATGTTCAAAGAACTAAAGAAAGCCTTGTCTAAATAATTGGAGGAAAGTATGAGAATGATGTTTTACCAAATAGAAAATATCAATAAAGAAAAATTATATAAAAAAAGAACCAAGAAGAAATTCTCAAGATGAAAAGTACAATAACTGAAGTGAAAAATTCACTTGAGGGACTCAACAGTAGAAGAAAGAATCAGTGAACCTAAAGCTGGGTCAATTAAAATTATCCAGTCTGAGGAACAGAAAGAAAAAAGAATGGAAAAAGTGAACAGAGCCTCAGAGATATGTAAGATACCACCAAATGTAGCAACATGTGTGTAATGGGAGTCTCAGAAATAGAGGAGAGAGAGAAAGGGGAAAAAATACTTGCAGAAATAATGGCCAAAAACTTCCCAAACTTGATGAAAATCATTAATTTGCACATTCAAGATGTGCAACAAACTCCATTTCGGATAAACTTAAAGGAATCTGCACCTAGACACATTATACTCAAACTGTTGAAAGCCAAAAGCAAAGAAAGAGTCTTGAAGCAGCAAGATAAAAGTGACTCACTATGTCCAAGAGATTCTCAATAAGATTAACAGCCAACTTTACACAAGAAACCATGGAGACCAGAAAGCAGTGGGGTAAATATTCAAAGTGCTAATAGAAAAAGACTATCAGCCAAGAATTCTCTATCTTCCAAAATTACCTTTCAAAAAGGAAGGAAGAATTAAGACATTCCGGATTTTAAAAATTAGAGAATCTGTTATTAGAAGACCCTCCTTACAAGAAATACTGAAGGGAAGTCCTTTAGGTTGAAATGACAGAACACTAGACAGCAACTTGAATCTGCATGAAGAAACAAAGAGAGTGGAAATAAAGTATAGAAACAGAAAGCAAAGATAACTACATAGGTAATTCATGACTCATAAATGTAATTTTGTTTGTATATTTTTCTTCTATCTGATTTAAAAGACAACTGCATAGAGCAATAAATATAAAACTATGTTGATGGGCTTATAATGTACAAAGATGTAATTTGTATGACAACAATAGTACAGAGGAGGAGGGAGGGAACAGAAATATACTGGAGCAAGCTTTTTGTACACTATTCAAATTAAGTTGGTATTGAATCAAGCTAGATTATTTTAAGATGTTAATTGTAATCCCCAGGGAAGCCACTAGGAAAATAACAAAAAATATAAAAAAATAATTAACAAGAAAATAAAAACGGTATGTTAGAAATTATTTAACACAAAAGAAGGCAGAATTGTAGAAACAAAGTCACAAAAGACATAAGACATACAGAAGACAAAGCAAAATGGCAGACATAAATTCTACCTTATTAGTAAAAGGATGGAAAAATATATAATATGCAAAATTTAACCAAAAGACACTAGCATTAGTCACAGTACATAGGGCAAAAGTTGTTAAGAGACAAAGAAGGACATTTTACAATGATAAAAGGGTCAATACATCACAAATACATAGCAATAAACAAACATGCACCTAACAATAGAGACCCAAAATGTATGAACCCAAAACTGACCAAACTGAAGGCAGAAATAGACAGTTCAATAATAGATGAAGACTTCAGTACTCTACATTTAATAATGGGTTAAACAGCTGTGCAGAAGTTCTACAAGGAAACAAAAGACTTGAACAATACTATACAGTAACTTGACCTAACAGTCATCTATAGAATACTCCCCTCAACAACAACATTCTTCTCAAGTGCACATAGAACGTTCTCCAGGATAGACAATATGTTAGATCACAAAACAAGTCTCATAAATTCAAAAGGATTTAAATCATACAAAGTATTTTTTCTGACCACATGGAGTGAAATTAGAAAGCAATAATGAAAGAACTTTGAGAAATTCACAAACATGTGGAAATTAAACAACATACTACTAAATAATCAGTAAGTCAAAGAAGAAATAACATGAAAAACTAGAAAACATTTTGAGATGAATGAAAATGAAAACAGCATACCAAAACTTATGGGTTGCTACTAAAGCAGTGCTTAGAGGGAAATTTATAGCTGTAAACACTTATATTTAAAAAAGGAAAGATTTCAAATCTCAAAAAACCTAAACTTCTCCCAAAAGAAGTCAGAAAAAGAAGAGCAAACTAGACCTAAAGCAAGTGGAAATAATCAAATAATAAAAATTACAGAGTAAATAAATGAGGATATCTATTATACCCACTAGGATGGGTATAATAATTTAAAAAAGGACAATAACAGGTGTTGATGAAGATTTGGAGAACCTGGAACCCCCATACATTGCTGATGGGAATACAGAAAGGGATCAGCCTTTTTGGAAACAGTTTGTCAGTTTCTCAAAAGGTTATACATAGAGTTACCATATGACCCAGTAATTCCACTCTTGGGTATACACCCAAGACAAACGAAAACATATTTTTACACAAAAACTTGATCATATATGTTCATACTAGCATTATTCATAATAGCCAAAAGGAGGAAACAATCCAAATATCCATCAGCTGACACATGGGTAAACAAAATGTGGTATACCCATACAATGGAATATTAGCCATAAAAAGGGAGATACTGATACATGCTACTACATGGATGAATCTTGCAAACAGCATGCTAAGTACGAGAAGACACAAAAAGCCACACATTGTGTAAATCTATTTATTTGAGAGATCCAGAATAAGGATATCCACAGAGACAGAAAGTAGACTAGTGGTTGCCTAGGGCTGGGAGCAGGGGGAATGGACTGTGACTGCTAATGGGTATTGGGTTTCTTTTTGGGGTGATGAAAATGTTCCGGGATTAGACAGTGGTGATGATTGCACAACTTCGTCAA
This sequence comes from Cynocephalus volans, assembly GCF_027409185.1. NCBI lineage: Eukaryota > Metazoa > Chordata > Mammalia > Dermoptera > Cynocephalidae > Cynocephalus > Cynocephalus volans. The sequence goes on from NC_084460.1 coordinate 33,140,309, forward strand.
TGTACAAAAACCACCAATGCACATTTTAAAAGGAAGAACTTTATGGCATGTGAATGATATCTCAATAAAGCTGTTATAAAAGTTAGTGTCCCTCCCATGCTGTTTCCCCTGTTTCTTGTGTATCCTTCCAGAGATATTCTAGGCACCCAGCAGCACATGTGTATATCATATTTTATTAAATGTAAGACTATCAATGATAACAGCATTTTATGTACTAAAAAGGAAGAAAAAAATCACCACTTATTTTAATGGTAAGGCATATCCCAACCAATTTCAGGGATATTCACATGTTTAAAAGGTGCCTCTTGGAATCAGTGTGTGTAGTATATCACCACATCCCCCTTTCTACATGTTTTTGAGAGCACATGTGTATTAGTCCATTTTCACTGCTTATAACAAAATACTTGGAACTGGGTAATTTATAAATAAAAACAATATTTATTGCTTACAGTTTCTGAGGCTGGGAAGTCCAAAGTCCATCTGGTGGTGGCAATAGTGACCCAGGGGTCTCACATTACAAGACGGTGGAAGCAGAAAGAACAGAGAGAGAGAAAGACAGACTCTCCTCTCCTTTTAAAGCCCTCAGAACCATGCCCCTGACCACCATTTTTAATCCATTCACTACTGCATGGTCCTACAATCCAATCACCTCTTCAAGGCTCCACCTTCCAATTACCATAATAGGATTTGCCACCCTCTTAACAGTCACAGAGTGGGGGCTAAGTTTCTAACACATAAAACCTGGAGGACACAATTCAATCCACTACAACATGTATTGGGGTGTATCCTGTGTGTAGTGGACACTTTCAGTGCACACTCACAATCCTGGCCTCCTTTGCAGGTCCCTTTCAGACAGCTCCTGTACATGCTGATGGTTTTTTGTGTCTCCCTCTAAGGGCACTTCCTGGGTGTGCTCAGTCTAGAAATGCAGGATTTGCCCAGGAGCAACCCTCAACCAAGGAAGGACGGGAGTTCTGGAGAAACACCCCAACATCTTTGTCCTTCAGGGGGACAATACTGAAGTTTGTTCCACATGGTCTCACAAGCAGTGTCTCCCAAGACTGAGTCCCAGGGACCCCTAGTGATAACGCACTCATTAACACACCTTTTTTTTTTTTTTTGACCAGTAAGGGGATTGCAACCCTTGGCACGGTGTGGTCCGCACCACGCTCAGCCAGTGAGCGCACCGGCCATCCCTATATAGGATCCAAACCTGCTACTCCCAAGAGAGCCAGGGGCTGGCCCATTAACACCCATTTCTTATCTCCCGTCTTCCTCACTGAGATTCCTGGGATTCCACATAAACTATGTGCACGTACAGCTGTCTCAGGTTCTTCTTTTGATAGAATCCAGATTTAGACATTGCACATAAATCTGTGAATATGGGTGCATGCATTTGTGTTCATGCATGTGCAGGAATCAAAGTGTGAATGCAGGTACACTTGCGCCTATGGGAGCTTTTCTGTTCGAGAACTGGTATGAATGTGTATGCACAGGTGCATGTTTGTGCACGCTTATACTCCAGTGCAGATTCACCTACTGTGTGCTCGCACATGTCAATGTCCATGTACATGAATATATTTGTCATATTGTGCACAGATGGGCTCTCAGATTAGCTTAAGGGTCAGTTTATGCACCTGCACACGCTATTGAGGTCACGGGAACCCAAGAAAGGCCCTTGGAAGCTCTCTGGTAATTACGAGCCTCTTGTCAGGTGGTACTGCTGGGGAGATGGGTACGGTGTGCATGTAATAGTGGCCTGTCGCCCACCTCTCTCCCTCTGCAGATGCCTGTCTGGAGACAGTCTCGTCAGTCTGGTGTCAGATGTGCGTTATCTCTGATGGGAGACAGCTGGAGTGGCTGTCAGGGCCTTGTCGACGACTGCACAAGTCTGTGGTGGCACCTGTCGGCAGCACCATATCACTGTCCCGGTGACGGCTGCTGGGAGTGGGCAGGTGACATGAGGCAGCTGTTCTCGGGGTCTGGGGTGTTCTTCACCCCACTGCTCCTTGACTCCTCTACATGAAAGGGTGAGCCTCAATTCCTGTACATCTTCTGGAATCACAGGCCTTCCTACCCCACCCCCAGTGGACTTGCCTCAGTGGCCTTCACTCTAGCTGTTGCCACCCACACGTCTCCACTCCAGCTCTTTTCTGAAGGCAGCATATGATGCTAAGCCTCCTTGTGCCCAGACCCTCTGCCTCAAAGGCTTTGGCGTCCCTTTTCTACCCTGCAAGCTCACACTTTCCAAGGCCAGCTCACAATCCCGTTTCTCAGACAGCCCATTCTCTTTCACCCAGCCAGATCCTTTCTTCCCAACCCCCCACAGCTCTTTGCACATTTCTCTCCTGTTACACATATTGGTTGCCAGGAAGGAGCGTTCAGTTGGACGCCTGCCTCTGACACCCAATGACCAGGTAGGCTCAGGTGCCCTCAACCCAACGAGACAAGATCAGAGTTAGGCAGAGCAGTGTCTGGATCCCAGGAAGGCAACTCTGCTGACAGTAAAATAAGACCCAGCTGGAGGGCACAGGGAAGGGCCCAGAGCCAGCCAGCTGCCAAGAATAGGGGCCGCTGACCACAGGACACATTGGCAAGGTCCCAGGAAAAGGGCACAGAGGTCAAGACAGGGCTGCAGTCCAGGAAGAACTGGATCACAAACCTCATCCTTCTGATTGACACCACCAGTCCTGAAGGAAACTGGAAGCTCTCAGGACCTAGGTTTAAATCCCAGCTCCTCCACTTATCTGCTGTGTGATCTTGGGCAAGTCACTTCACCTCTCTGAGCCTCCACTGCCATTGTTATAACATGGGGATATCAATGCTAAATTTAAGGAGATAATGTTGGGGAAGGCCTAGCATAGAGATGGGTACATAGCAAGCACCGGACTGTCCTACCTTGGGGAAAGAAAACCACAGCTCTACCTACTGGGGCTGCCTGAGACAACTTTAAGGGAACTGCCAACTCTATTGCCCGAGACAGGCTTAAGGAAACTGCCAACTGGCTCCCTATTGCCGGTGGGCAAGGGCTCTTGACAATCCCAGGCTGCATTTGACCCTTGGCTCCTTTACATCCTGTGTGACCCTGAGTGAGTTATTTCACCTCTTCGCACCTCAGTTTCCTACCCCATAAACGAGATACTAAGAGAACCCACCTCATGGTGTTGTTTGTAAGAATGGATTGCTACTAATTGCTTTCGGGAGCAAATTACTTGTTAATTGCTATGAACGTTAAAAATTAATTGCTTTTAGAGTTAATTACTTTAAAGCACCCACTACAGTGCCTGGCACATAGTGAACATTCAATACTTAGTTTTTATTATCGTCATTATTGAGCCAACATTTGAATACCTGCTCTGTGCCAACCTTCTGGCCAGGCATCCAGGGCCTCGGGAGAATGCAGAACTGGGTACAACTTGGTACCAGAACCCATTTTGGGGGTGGCAGAGGGAAGGGATGGAAGCACCCAAATGACCTGTGGAAAGTATAAAACATCATAAGACAGAATCAGAAAAAGGTGAGGTGCAGGAGGGCTTCCTGGTAGAGAAGGCTTTTGAGTAGTGTTTTGATAACTGGGAATGTAACAATGACAACTAACATTTATTGGGCATTTACTATGTGCCAGTCTTATTTAAAGCTTATAATAGCAATATATAATAGGAACTATTATACCCATTTCATGGATGAAGAAACTGAGGCTTAGACAATTAAGACACCTGCCCAAGATCACCTAAGCCTGAATTTGAATTCTCAATCACCTGAGCTCCGAACCCCACGGTCTGCTGCACTCCAGGTAGGGAGAAGTAAAGTTGCAGAATTAGGGGGAGAGTGGGTACAAGCATTAACTGTGTACCTGTTCTAGAGGGATGCTAGACCCTGAGTGAGGCGTTTTGTCTTTTTGATCACATGCAATCCTTATAACAAGCCATATGAGTTAGACAATATTATTATCTTCCTTTTGCAGATGAAGAAACCGGCTCAAAGCAGTTAAGCATTTTGCACAAGGTCAAGCAATTAGAAAGTTGTTAGCATTGGGATCTCACTCCAGGTAGTCCAATTCCCAAACCCACGTTATTTCTCTGACACTGTGCTTGTGTCCTGGAAACAGAAAGTAATTGTCCAGTGTAGCTAAAGATATAGGTCTTTGAAGAGAATGAAGTTTGGAGCAGTTGGGACTGGATTCGAATGGCTAGATGCCCGTTCATAAGTAAGCAACGGGGAGCCACTGACGATTGTTAAGTAGGGGCATGGTAGGGCCACAGCAGCACCTAAGATGGATTGGATAAGGATGAGAGAGGCAGCAGGAGCCCCACCAGGAGACAGCAGCAGGTGATGCTGACTTTAGATGACAAGTGATATGGACAAATGGGCCTTCTGCCGGGAAAGAAAAACAGAGAGCTCAGAGATGAGAAACAGCCAGGGGCAGGGCCATTAGCCTTATCAAAAAGCTGATTGCTCTTAGCAAAGTATTTAATACGATTTCCTGCTATTAGGGCCAAACCTGGACTAGCAAGATTATTAATTCTAAAGATAATCATTAAGCTGGGCGGACCATATTTTAATATATGGCAACAGGCGAGCTATTGTCATTTTTTCCCTTCTATCTTGATTGCAGGTCATCCAATTAGAGCCGGTTTCAAATGCCCCTTCCTGGAGGTAGTGAGATAAGACTTAATGTCCTCAAACAAGAGCTATCGGCTGTGACGAGAGGCCCATAAATATTAATAAATCTATAATTAGTCCTGTGAAAAGGGGGATCAATTCTGGAGAAAGTTCCGCCCATTAATACTAGAAACCACTTCTGCCAGGAAAGCAAGGCGTTTTTGTTCCAAATGCCAGGCTGTTCTTTGTTCTAAGAGCATGCAGTTCTACTGGATTTACCAGACTCTGATTTGTGTCTACTCTGCAATAGCATCACAGGGGCAGTGAAAAATACCTGGGGGGCTTTCCAGAGGTGGTGACAGAAGTTGGAGCCCCCAAGATCTTGTCTTTAATTGTTTTAACTTTTAACTTAAATTGTTTAAGTTATTGTATTTCAGAATCCCAATGAAGAAAATACTTTTATTCTTCATATAAAATTTGAGTGGGATAGTGGGCTAAGTGAAGGGGGCTTGTAGAGATTTAAGGTACCTAGAGATCAAAATACATGTTATTTTTCTATTTAAAAATTTTTATTCAAGTATTAACATATACCTGGTAAAATAATGGGTGCACAGCTCAATGACTTTTTACACATGTATACACCTGTGTGACCACTACCCAGATAAAGATGGAGAATGTTTCCATCTACCCAGAAGGCTGTCTGTTCCCTTTCCAGTCCACATTCCCCCCAGGGTAACCACTCTTCTGATCTCTAGTACTATAGACAGTTTGCTTGTTCTTGAACCTCATATAAATGGAATCACACTGCTATGGGTTAGATGTGTCTCCCAAAAGTTCATGTACTGGAAACTTGACCCCCACTGTAACAGTATTAAGAGGGTGAGAAATCCAATTATGGTATTTGAAAGGTGGGGCCTTTAAGAGATGATTAGATTGTGAGGACTGTGCCCTTGTGAAGGGACTGATTCATTGATGGAGTAAGGGGCATGGTTCTGACGGCTTTAAAAGGAGAGCAAGTGAGAAGGTTAGCTGTCTTGCTCAGCCCATTTCGCCATGTGACACACTGCATCATTGTAGAAGAAGGCCCTCACCAAATGTGTTCCCTGGATCTTGGACTTCCCAGCCTCCAAACTAAAAGAAATAAATTTCATTTCTTTCTAAGTTGCCCAGTTTCAGGTATTCTGTGAACTTCTGGGTCTGGCTTCTTTCATTCATTATTATATTCTAAAATCATAGGTGAATTATCTGTTTCAAAATAATTGCTATTTTTTAATCACAAAAGTAACACTTATTGTAGAAATGGTATAAAGCACAAATGAACAGAAAACAGCGAACATCACCTTTGTACTATGCCTGTTATTCTAAAAGCATCTTTCACTACTTTTTAATTATAATAATTAGATGTGCCAAATGTGGAAATTTTGGAAAATAAAAGACTCTTGGTTGCAATGAACAGAAACCCAACTTCAGATGGCTTGAGCAAGATTCAATTACTTGGCTCAAGTAACCGAGAGATCTGGGGGCTCAAACAACACCTTCTTTCCTCACTTTCACAGGCTTGGCTTTGTTTATGCAAACAGGCTCTGTCTATGGCGGGTAAAGCAGCCATCAATAACCCCAGACTCTGACCCCCCGTTTCAGCAACTCTAACTCAGAGTTTCTCTCTCCATGTCTCAGGGTAAATTCTGATTGGCTTTGCTATGGCCACATGCCCATCCTTGGACCAAACACTGTGACTAGGCTGCCTCCTAGAGGCAGGGAGTTGGGGAGAGCAGGGGTCCCCCAAAGGCACCAGGGAAGGCTGAAAAAGAGGGCTGGGGAGACCAAACTAGGGTGACCCTGTCCTGCACATACAGACAGTCAGCAAAGAGAGAAAGGGATGTCCTCTGTCCGCTCTGTTTCATCTCCTTAGTGGTCTCTTCTCAACGGTCTCATTGTTCTATCCCCACTTTGTGCCTCCACTTCTTATTTATCAAGGTCAAAAGTTTTAGGGCTTGAAAAATGAGGTATCATGTGGGGAAGCCAAACCTTAACAATCTAGTTAAAACGAGCAGTCCTTTGTGTACCAGGCCAGCCTCTTGGCTGGCTCCACAACATCCAGCCCGGAGCCTGGCACAGCGACAAACGTCATCAGATGTTCTTTCAATGATTAAGGATAGGCGAGATACCAGCTTTTTCACGGAGCTTACGATCGAGTGGATGGTGAAACCGAGGCAGGCACGCACGTTGAGCCGATTAGTGTATGAGAAGGTGGGTGGAGGTTCGAAGGGAGAGGCCCTCTGGTTCTCCATCTGGGACGGGTCCAGAATAGGATCCCCTGAGCTCCGAGGTGGGATAGTGGGGAGGGAGGGGTCTCAGCAGCGTCCTTCCCAAGCCTTGGCCGGTTTCAGCCAGTCCAGGGTGGGCAGAGATGCTCCAGCCTGGCCCTCCCGGCTCCCCTTACCTTCCTCCACTTTCCTCGGCCGCCAGCGCAGTGATTGACGCGGTAATTGGCGCGCGCAGGCACAGGGCTAATTGAGGTCGGGCTGCAGATTGCGGAGGCGGTGGGTGCGGGGGCTGCGCGCGCATGGGGGGGCGGGGCGGGGAGGGCGAGCCGCCCAGCCTCTCCTCTTCCTTGGGGAGGACTCCTGGGCCCAGGCAGGGGTCGGTGGGGAGCAGAGAGCCAGCCCCCAACCCAGGTTGAAACCCCCCTCGTGTTTGAACTCCTGGTTAGGGAGGAGTAGGGGAAATAGCCCACAATCTGTCCTTGCCACTTACAGCGGCTTGGGGGCCTTGGCAACTAATTTCTTTTCTTTGAGCCCCACTCTCATTCACTCATTCATTCATTCATTCATTCATTCAACACTCATTTATTGGATGCCTTGTATGTTTCAGGTACTGGAGATAAAGTTGAAATAAGACAGACATAGTCCACCCTCAAGAAGCTAACAGCCCGTGGGGAGATAAACCAATGTATTCTTTTGCAAACAGAGATGCTATGAGAGACATTATCTGCAGGGAAGTGATTCAGATGGGGGGGTCAAGGTAGGCCTCTCCAGGGCAGGAACAGTTGAGCTGAGGCCTGAGGGATGAGAACACACTGAGTGGTGTGTGTGTGTGTGTGTGTGTGTGTGCGCGTGCGCGTGCGCGTGTGCGTGTGCGTGTGCGTGTGTCTGTGTGTGTGTGTGTGAGTGAGTGATGGGGGCAAGGGAACCTCTTCTCTGAGGTAGGTGGGCAGAAAAGGTCTGATGCACAGGGGTCTCATACTGTACATGTCATTTTGCAACTTGCTTGTTTGGACTCATATCCCTAAGATGGAGCCATGTTGGTACATGTTGTTCTAGTACATTCATTTTGCCTGTGCTTTTCCTACCATGCTGAGCTGCTGCTTAGGCAAAAAGCAGTTCCAGAACGGTTTCTGAACCCACCACTGGAGAGGTGATTTTCCAATCTGCTGCTCAGCAGGATTTGGCTAGTTTGGGTAGGGGCAAGAAAAATGACAGGGCTGAGGCTTGTTGCAGACAGCTGGTGTGGGGAGGACTAGGCAAAAAATGCACAGGGAAAGATTTATCTAGCCTTGCAGATACTCTCCAACACCTACCAGCCTCAAGGTGTCAGGGAAAGGGGCGTGGGCTGGGAGACAAGAGGTGGCTCAACTCGAACTCATTGTAAAACTTTGGGGTGGTCCTTTCACCTTTCCCATCTGTAAAATGGGTGTATGTGTGAGAACAAGGCAAGATCAGACATTTTCAACTGGTTTCCTGTCTGTGTTTTCTTAGATTCTGTATTTGTCTATTTGGCATCCATTGATCACAGGGCCAAACTAATAGCCAAAGCTGTTTACACGTCCCCTGCAATCCAGAGCCCTTACCCCAAACCACTTCTTTTATCCTTCTTTTACCCTGCTCATGCTCAGGGTATTATTTCCCCTGCCCTAAATCAATCCATGGCCAGGTACCAGGTAACTAGGGACAGGCTTTAGCCTTTATGCCCCCAAACTCACCAGAATTATTCAAACTAGCTGATCCTAAGCCTTTAACCCCACTTTCCCTTTCCTAAGGAAACCCCACAGTCTGTGTTTTTGCCTTCTAACCAAACCTGGTGCTTTCCCCATGTGGCCCTGCATGGCATGGTGTGTTCCCTTCTCTTGGGAACCGTAAGTAATAAATTCTTCATTTAATGGCATGAGCCTCTCTATGTTGTCACACGGTCACCTTTAGAAATTAAGACCTGGGCACAAATCAGTTGCTCAGATGGTTGTGTGAAGACCCTTTAGGGGCTGTCAAGAGGACTGTGGAGAGAAGGGGGCAGCTGCATTGAGGGATTTGAATGTGTATGCGACAGATCCTCTCCCTGGCCTCACTAGAGCTATTTGTTCTCTGGGTCACATGCTGCTGTTACATCTGTGAAAAGAGTTTTGCTGCTCCTTAAACTTAAAAAAAACCCTGGTTCTCAGGGTTCATCATCCCAGAGATTTGTTGTGGCTTTCACCTTGGTGCTACAAGGACATAAATCCATCCACTTCTGTTTTAGGTTTTCAAAGGGGTTCTTCTGTTATTTGCTTTGATGACTGAGGAGGCCTTGTGGGCCAATTATTTGCTGATGGCTCTGAGCCCCACCTTACCCCTCTATATTCTCCTGTTTTTGTTGGGTCTAGAAGCCTGCAAACTACATTTTGGTCCAGATGATCTCTCAGCTGGGGTCAGTAGGTTCTGCCAATGAGAGGCCCTGGCAAGATGAAACATAGGAGCAGTAGCAACAGAAAACCTGAGTTGACCACAGACAAATGTGGGTTCCAGCAGTGTCCGTGGTTCTAGTAGTGACCACGTGGGGGGCTTCTGCCCAATAGCAGTGACAGCACCTGCAGCAGCTCAGCAGTGAGTGCCAGCCTGTGGGCCCAGCCTAGAGAGCCAGCAGCTTCTTGATAATTGGGTGTCACCTTCTTGTCCCTTTTGCTCTTCTGCTCCCCCTGTCAATACCTTTGTAATAAATTTTATGCATTCAACCCCTCTCTGCTTGAAATATCTGCAGCGGTTTCTATTTCTCTGACTGGACAATGACTGATATGCCTATATACTTTGGATAATTAGAAAGGTATGAAAAAGACCTCATGCTCACCAGAACACGAGTGCCATGCTTGGCTGCGTTACTAGGATTAGAGTGCCTGGATCTAGGAGGACGATATCTGAATTTCCTCTGTGCTGGTTAGAGTCAACATGGAGGCTGGATCTGGGCTGGTGGAGGTTCTGGGGTTCTCAGTAATCCTGAGATCTGGTAGGCAATGTGGTATCTGGTCATAAGGTGAGATTCTAAATCTTTTCTTATCTGAATTAAAGTACCAGCCTCCTTGCTAGTCTCCCTGTCTCCAGCCTTGTTCCTTCTAGGTCATTTTCTACATGATGTACCAGAGGGCCTTTCAAAAACCAGTCCAGGGGCTAGGCAATTAGCTCAGTTGGTTAGAGTGTGGTGCTGATAACACCAAGGTCAAGGGTTTGATCCCTGTACTGGCTAGCCACCAAAAGAAACAACACAGTCCTATCAATCTCCCCCCACCCCAAATTAAAATCCCTCAATGCCTCTCTGATGTTCAAAATTTTTAAGCCGATGTTCAAGGCCTTTCCTAATTTGGCCCCTACAGACCTTTCCAGCCATCACATGATCACTCCTTGCCTTGCAAGTTATAATTTAGCTGCCCCGAGTTGCCTGCAGTTCTCTGAACACGGCATGCTTTATTTACTCAACTGATATTTATTAAGCACCTCCCATGAGCCTGACTGACACTGTTCTAGGCACTGGCGAGTTGGCAGTAAATTCAGACAAAGTCTCTTCCTTCATCTCTCCCACAGGCCTTTGCACATGCTGTTCCCTTTGCTTGAAATGTTCTTTCTCCACCACTTTCCACCACTTTCCCTCATTTCACCTTGTTGTCTGCTACTTTCAGAGCTCAGCAGAGGCAGTACCTCCTTAAGAATTCTTTCTTGACCCCAACCCCTCTCCTTAGACTGTTTAGATATTTCCTTTGTGCTCCTACATTCCCCTGAGCTTTCTCTAGCCCAAATATGTATCTCTGAATTGTCACTATTGGTTTAAACTAACAGCTCCTGGAGGGTGAGATCATGTCAGATGTGGGTCTGTGTCACTAGACTTAACAGTTTCTGGCACATGAATTTGTTGAATAAGTAAATAAATGAATGAATGAGTATCCATGGACTAGAAAACCAGGAAACACTTTTTGGAGGGAAATGACCATGCAGGTCTTGAAGGGGGCACCTCAGATCATTCTAAACAGAGACTAGAGGATAGAGGATCCAACCTTCCTTGTTTCCCCTTATCCTCAGCTTGGGCATTCAGGCCTTTCATGATCTGCTCCTACTGACCTCTCCAGCCCTGTATGTGCTTTCTCAACCCAGATACAGCCCTTTGAGCTAAACAGGATTTCAAATTTGGGCTCAGCCAAATCCTGGCTGTGTGAACTTGGGAAATGACTCCATTTCTCTGTGGCTCAGTTTCCTCCTCTTAAAAGTGGTTTAGGCGATCTCTGCCTCCCAAGGGTTTTGTGAAAACTCAGAGAGATGCTCCATGCAAAGCATGAAGCTCAGGGCTTGGGCTGCTCCGTCAGTGGGTGCTCTCGTTGCTGTCCCTTATGCTGAGGGCAATGGGGAACCACGGGGAGCTCTCAACAGGGGCAGGAGTCATGGGCTGGTCCAACTCCTTAGCGCTCTGAAGGTGATTCTGGGGAGGATGACCTGGACAGGGCAAGACACAAACAGGCTGGTGTAGCCTGGTAAAAAATCAGATCTTTCATGCTTTTGGCCAATGGCTATTGTAAAAATTTTAGAATGCAATATAAATTACAATCTAATCTTCAGAGTAAATTATAAAACATGAAACAGAAACAAATTAGACAGGCAATACAGTCTCATTGGACCAAATCAGTTTTCCAGTGACAACTCTGGGCTGGGTCAGAAATCAGTTCCGCAGGGTACCCAGAGCAGCAGGGTCAGGGGACTACAAGAGTCTCTAACGTATGTGTGACTTCCAGAGACTTGAGTTTCCACTTTCACTGTCTTTTGTTTGGAAACTAGCTTAAAAATTATTGCAAAAGTAATACATGCACACAGTTAAATATTCAATTATTTCAAAAGACATTGAATGAAAAAGTCTCTCTCCCACCCCAGGCTCCCATCCCCCTCTCACCAATTTATTGTTTATCTCACCTGAAAGTTTCCATCCCTTTGCAAGTACAGATATACATAAATAATTCTTTCTGTCCAACACAGTCAATATTTTACACCCTGTTTTTTTCATTTAATGATGTGTTTGGGGATTTTTTAATATTAGTTCTTTTAACAGCTGTATAATAATCCAATGTATGAATGTATCATAATTTACTCAACCAGACCCTACTGATGAATATTCATGCTGTTTCTTCAGAGTGTCAGTGGGAGAAATTCCTAGAAGTGAGGTGGATGATTAAAGGATACGGACATTCTTGATGCTGATAAATGTTTCCAAACTACCTCCTTTTAGGAGACACAGTTGGTGCTCCATCTAGATCCTCAGCTTTTTTGAGTTTGTGTGGTTCTCCCAGCTTCTGTGTGCTTTGTTTCTAGAGTTCACACCTGTGACCTTCAGAGGCCTGATCTTTGGCTCCTGGAACTGCCTTGCCCATACAAGTCTGAAATGTCTGGCTGTTAAGTCCCACCTGGAGGGACTTAGTCAATGACAGACTGGTACAGGAGTTTGAAAGCCCAGTTCCCTTGCCTTGAGACTGGACAAACTCTGAGATATAATTTATACTCCAGAGTTTCCTGTGGAACCTGGCTGGAGTTGGGACTTTGCCTAAAGTCTCACTGAGGGAGGCAGTCTCTAAGATGGCCCTAAGCTGCTTATCTCCTCGCACTCTCACCCTGTGCAATCCCCTCCCTTTGGATGTAGGCTGATGTGATGTCACTTTCAAAATTAGGTTATAAAAAGACCATGGTTTCATTCTTGGGGAAGCTCTCTCTTGTTCTCTCTCTTTCAGATTTCTTGCTCTAGAGGAAAAAAGCTGCGATGTTATGAGCAGCCTATGCAATGGTCCTTGTGACAGTGAACAGATGTCTCTGGCCAACAGCCAGTGAGGACCTGAGACCTGCCCACACTCACACAAGTGAGTTGAGAAGCGGACTATCTCCCATTTGAGCCTTGAGATGACTACAGCCTTGGCCAACACCTTGTTTGTCTGCTCTTGAGAGACCCTGATCCAGAACCATTTCTGGATTTCTGACTCACAGAAACTGCAACATAATCAATGCCTGTTGTTTCAGAAGCTAAGTCTGGGGTAATTTGTTATGCAGCATAAATAACCAGTGTTGCTTTCCTTCCTCTGCTTCCCTGTTCTCTAATAAGCCATCTGCACAGGCATCCTTGTCTGCTTCTGGGGAACCCAACCCAACACACCTGCTATAGTTTGAATGTGTCCCCAAAAGTTTATGTGTTGGAATCTTGGTCCCCAATGCAGCAGTGTGGAGAGGCAGGACCTTTGGGAGGTGATTAGGTTATGAATGGATGAATCCACTCATGAGATTAATGGATTAATGGATTAATGGGTTATTAAGGGAGTTGGTTAGTTATCATAAGAGCAGATCTGTTATGCAAGCAAGTTTGGCTGTCTCTCATGAGCCCCCTTTCCATGTGATACCCTGTGTCACCTTGGGACTCTGTAGCGAGTAGTCCCCACCAGCAAGAAGGCCCTCACCAGATGCAGCTCCTCAACCTTGGACTTCCCAGCTTCTAGAACTGTAAGAAATAAACTGTTCTTTATAAATTATCCTTTCTTGGGTATTCCATTGTAACAACAGAAAACAGGCTAAGACAACACTCCCATAGGGTTTGTGTCAATATACATTGCTGGCATTTGGAAGGGTGAGGGGATGTTTCCCCACAGTCTCACCTATTCCATGTGCATTAAACTTTTAAACTCAAATATAGTTTTGGACTGGACAAGCCAAGATAACTCTGATCTCAAAGAGAGTTCCACGGTGAAGTCTGCATTTCAGAGCTATAGTCACTGGCCTCTCCTTAAGCACTCCCTGTCAATTCCCACCTCTGTGACTTAGCTCAGGCTGGGCCTTACCTTCACTTCACCTGTCCATATCTTTGTCCTTCCCATAAGGCCCAGATCCTGTATACTGCCCTCCAGCAGTGTCTCCTGATCTCTCCACCTAGAAGTGATGCCTCCCTTCCGTTGAGCTCCCTCAGGTCCCTGTGTCTCTTTCTGATGACTGTTCTGATGGCTTTTGCCAACTTATCATTATTTCTGCTCAAGTATTATCTCTGTGCCTGCACTAAGAGCCCTTTGCAGGCCGAGATCCTCCTCCCAGGAGAGTGCTTGGTACAGAGAAGTCATGGAGACACTGCATGAACGAGTGCCCCATTCTAGGGGTGTCCAGTGAGTCAATGGGAGCCATCCTGAACTCCCTCTCTCTGCCCACCCCCAGCTGCCCCCATATCCTGCTCATCCCCACCCTAGGGTCCCTAGTTCAGAACTCATTACCTGTGCTGACAGTTCCAGGCCCTTTCTGTCCCCCCTCTGTTTCGCTCTCTCCTCTCATTTCTCATTGTCCCTGCTACTCCCCTACTCTCTCTTCTAACCGTGCAGATCTATTCACAATTCTTTAAAAATCTTAATAGCTATTGTTTTCAAAGCCATTTCCCATGCCCTGTGCTAAGCATTTTACATCCTCACGATTCCTGTGTGGGAGGTACCATTATCAGCCCCATTTTACAGGCAAGAAAACCAAGGCACAGAGAGGTCAAGTTCACACAGCTGGCTAGCGATGGAGGCAGATGCTTTGGTGCTCTGCCCCAACTTTCAACTTGCACTGGGGGTTACCAGTAGACCTATCCTGGGCATGCCTCACCCAAGGACACCGGGTAGCCTGCTGAAGCATGCTTTGCAGGAAGCGGCAGGCTAGCAGTGCAGGGAGTTTTAAAACCTCAGGATCTGCTTTGAGGAAAACCCACAGGAAGCAGCAGCAGAGTGGGATTTGCACTCAGTCTGTCTGCCTGGGGCTACTCTGCTGCCTAAACATGATCGGCTGTCTTATGGCTCTGTGCCCTCACCCCTCCGTTCCCCTGCCGAACCCACCTGGAAGACACTCCCCATCCCTGCCCGCCCCACTTCCGTTTAAAAGACCCAGCTTTCATAGATTTTTATAAGAGAATTTGTCTGATACCCTCTCCCCCTGTGTAGGAGGTGGAGCATTTGCCTCCACCACCTGCCAGCTGTGTGAACTTGGCCTCTCCGTGCCTTGGTTTTCTTGCCTGTAAAATGGGGCTGATAATGGTACCTTCCACACAGGAATCACCCACTTAGAATTGGCAATTTCCTGAGTATCTCAACAGACAGACTTCTCTCCTAGCACCTATAATATCGCAATGCCCTTACCTGTAGGTTTCTGGCCCCTCTACCATCAGGCAGGGACCATATCTTACTCACCTTGGAAATGCCCAGGTCCACCCAGGACTAAACACACAGCAGTCTCTAATCCGCCTTTGAATCCACTGTGGCCCCATCCACAGATCCCTCCCCTTCCCTCTGCCTCTCTCACCCCTTCCCACCCCCACCCATGTGCACCTCATTCCCAAGGGGCAGACCATTGTTTCCATTTCTCTCTCTCTCTCTCTGCAGATTTCCACACTTCATTGCATGCATATATTTTCCTATCTGCCTCCCCAACTGGGTCACGAGTCCTTTGAGGCCCCTACTGTATCTTGTTTATCACTATATCCACACTGTGTCCCTAGCACATTACCTATTACACAGTACATACTGATAAATATTTGTTGAATGGATGAATTAATTAATTACTTAATATGCATATCCCCAAGTCCCTGAATGGAAGGACATAGGAACTGGTTTAAATTACTTATGACTCTTTGAATTGTGAGTGACAGAAACCCAATTCAAGCTGGCTTAAACAAAAGAAGGAATTTATTGGAGGCCCCCATTAGGCCTCTAATAATCACTAGGAAGCCCAACTGATTATTATGCCTTCAAGGGTGCTGGGCCCTTTGCAGGCATGGCTGGATCCAGAGACCAAATAAGATCAGCTGCTCACTCTCACTCATTCTCTTTCTCTCTCTGTGCCTCTTTTTGTTCTATGTATCTTCTCTACATGTTGTCTCTGCTTATCTTTGAGTTTTGATCTCATTTTCCCCTACCACAGGCAAGTGCAATTGCAAGACGTAGACATTTTTCCCTCTGGGCCTCAATTTCTCTCATCTGTAAAATGGAGAGACAATTCAACCTGAATGATCTCTAAACCCGCTTTATAGCTATCTAGCCTTAGAGGGGATTGATAGAGTTTAAATGTGTTGTCCCCACAAAACTCATGTGGAAATCTGATCCCTAATGTGGCAGTGTTGGGAGCTGTTTGAGTCATGGGGGCGGATCATGAATGGATTAATGCTCTCCCTGAAGGTGGGGGTAGTAAGTTCTCGCTCTATTAGTTCCTGTGAGAGCTGGTTGTTTAAAAGACCCTGGCACCTTCTCTCTCTCTCTCTCATGTGATCTGCTTGACAGGTGGGCTGGCCCGCCCTTTTCTGCCACGAGTAGAAGCAGCCTGAGGCCCATGCCAGATGCAGCTGTCCCAGAATCGTAAACCAAATAAACCTCTGTTCTTTATAAATTATCCAGTCTCGGGTATTCTGTTATAGCAACACAAAAATGGACTAATATAGGGATTCGAGATAACTTGTCCATTTTCTAGTTAGAAAAACTGAGGTCCAGAGCAAGTGATTCGTTCAAGGTTACCCAACAAGTTAGGGGAGGGGCTAGCACCATAGCCCAGGTCTCTGGCTTTCGTGGAAAAGAGAACAGTATCATTTTGGACACAGAGAACGCCAGAGAGAAGGGCCTTGATGTTGACTCAGAGTCACCCACGTCTTCTCTGACTTTACCCTGGCCTACCCAAATGCCGAGACCCTTGGGCCACTTAAGGGTTTTTGATCATGTGCCTACACCCATGACATGGATTTGAAAATCGGGTCCGCCACTTGGCAGCTATGACCTTGGCAAGTCCTTTCTCATCTGAACCTCTGCTGTTTTCATCTAGAAAATGGGACGATAATAATAATAGTGAGCTCTACCTTCTGGGTTGCTGTGAGGACTCCAGGAAGGGAAGGAAGTAAATCTCTTAGTGCAAGGCCTGGCATGAGGTGGTAGGGTGATAACTCATTCCAATTTGCCTGGGACCAATTTGGTTTTAAAACTTAAAGCCTCATGTCCTAGGAACCTATTGGTCCCAGGCAACTGGAAGGTTGGTTACCCTATCTGGCAGGCACATATACCTGGCAGCAGGGAGGGAGGGCTGTCCTCAGTCAACTCCATAGATCAGGCCCAAATAAGCCAGATCTCCTAGAAAGCTGGTGGAGTCCTGGCCAAGGCAATCCTGGAAAGCTTCCTTCTCAGTCGCTGGGACCTTTGCAGTTTAGAGCAATCTGCAGAGCAATGAGGCCTGAGAGGCTGCTCCTGCCTCCTCTTTCCCCTACTTCCCCCAGACTCCTGGACATGCAGGGGCTCTCAGGAACTCTGACTCCAAGAACACATAGCTGGAGAAGACCCTGACCCTCATCCACCCTCACCAGGCACTCTCCCATTGTACAGATGGCAAAAGCAAGGCCCAGGGAGGTGAAGTAACTGCCCAAAGTCTCATGGCAGTCTATCTCCAGCATGGCTTATTTTGCAGATGTGTTTCTGGATGCTTCCAGAGAAAATTCAGTTTACACCTGAGCTGGGAGTGGGAGCTCAGGGGAGACCAGCGAGTGATGTTGGTGCGGGATGGGGAATGAGCACAGGCTCCATGCGCAGCTCTCCAAGCCACAGACTTGCTGAGTGACCCTCCTAGGCCTCGGTGACTCATCTGTGAAATGAAGGTGATAATCTTGCCTGGGGTGGCCCGGGGGCTGTGGCTGAGTGACAGAGAGCAATGGGCAGCATTAGTCCTTGTGTGGCTGGCAGAGCAGAAAGAGCCTTCAAAGGCTGCTATAGAGTTTCTGAAATCTTGGGCATTCCCAAATCAACCTTTAGTTATCACCCGTGCTATTAGTCACTTAACATTTTCCTTTAAAATAATTTGCTTCTAAAAAAACTTAAATAAAAATATTTTTAAGGAATATGTCACATAATTTGTTTGACATACTAGTTATATACTTTTTTCTAGCATTACTTAAAGTAAATTCACAACTATTCAAATAAAAATGTTTGACCTTGAAACCCCCAAACTTAGATCATACCCCCAGAAGCATGCATATCATGCTTTGTTGAAAACTGATCTATCCAATCTCTGCCCCCTGCATCCCATTGTAAACTGAGGTCCAGAGAGGAGGACTGAGCTGAAGTCACATAGAGATTCAGCTGTAGGTGCATGCTGGAGCCCATTGTCTAGACACTTCCACTGTTCCTACAACCCTGGGGCATGAGCTGATGCTGAAAGGAGCCACCAGGGCTTTTCCTGCTTCTGGGCTTTTGCATAGCCTGCGTCCTCACCTGGAAAGCCCTTTTCCCTCAATCATCCCAGGCCAACTCCTGTTCATCCTTCAAGACTGAGTGTAAACAGTCACCTCTAGGGAGCGTCCCTGGCAGACAGCAAGTCTGATTCCCTCATGTGATTTCCCACTCCAGATTATAATGACCTATTTGGTAATCTCTCTCTCCCCACTGAGACAGAGGCCCTCGAAGGCAGGGTCAGGTCTGATTCGTCTTTTTCCTGAATGTGTGCCCTGGGGCTGGATACCCAGGAGGCCCTAAGAAGCACTGGTTAATCAGAGAAGGCTAAGGACAGTGATCCCAGAGCCCTGAGTAAATGCTGTCTGGGGCCCAAGAGGGACAGGGCCACCAGGCTGGCAGCTTGTCCCAAGTGATGAAATAGTTCAGCAAGGACCCCCATCACTCCACCAGATACATGTCAGCTGCTAGGAAAGAAGTTCAAGGGCTCACCTGGGTCTGTTGCTTAGCAACAGGAGGCTGTAAATGACATAGCTCCCAACACTTTAACTAACCCCTCCATGGCAGGCAGAAGATAATGAAGGCAAAAGCAGTGAGATGGAATTAAAAACCAGACCCAGGAAAAAACAGAGGCAAGTGCCGGGGAAAGTGGGAGTCTGTGGTGGGCAGTTGTGGGCCTGAGGATATGGGAGGGGCCTTTGAGACACTTGATGGCTGCTCAGTTCCTGAGAGCCCTGTTCAGGAGGCCTGGGCATATGTTTGCCAGGCTTAAAAGGGGATTTGCTAAGTTTGGTCCCTAGTAACAGGTTAATTCTTCCAGGGCACTATGCCTGTAATTCCAGCAGTTGCCACTAGGCGGACAGCAGCAACTCCAAGAGTAGTCAACTCACCATAGACTTGATTCTTTAGTTCTTTTATTTATTTATTTATTTGGCAGCCGGCTGGTATGGAGATCTGAACCCTTGACTTTGGTGTTACAAGGCTGCACTCTAACCAACTGATCTGACCAGACAGCCCACAGTAGACTTAATTCTTTGTAGACTTTCTATAAAATCCATGAATTGGCTGGGAAACTAGATTAGCAGTGGTGGGTGTGGGGGCATTTATTAAGCACCACTTTACTTTTGTTAACTCATGTGATCCTCCTAATAACTCCATAACAAGGGAGGTATTTTCATTTTACAGATGAAGAAACTGAAAGCCATTCATTCAACAAAGATGTGTTGAACTCCTCTTATGAACCAGACACCATTCTAGGCTCTGTGTATACAGCAGTCAGCAAGACAGACAAAACCCCCTGCCCTCGTGGAGATGACATTCTAATCAAGGGATAGATAGTAAGTAAGAGAACTATGTAAAATATACGGTATATTAGAAGATGACAAGGTCTACAGGGAAAAATAAGGCAGCAAAGGAGCCAGGAGACCCAGGGGGAGTGAATAAACTGGGTTTGAATTGGGAGTGAATAAATTAGGGAGGGGCATTTGAGCAAAGACCTGAAAGAAGTGAAAAGCAAGTCAGGTGAATATTGAGGGGAAGCGCATGCGCATGCGGGGCAAAGGCCCTGGGGTGGGAGTAGGGTTGGTATATTTCAGGTTTGGTAAGAAGGCCAGTGTGGTGAGAGAGAAGGAAAGAAGAAAGATATGAGCGTAGAGAGGTGGTGGGGCAGGTCGCACAGGGCTCTGTAGGATGTCAGCAGAACTCTGGATATTTCTCTGAGTGAGATGGGAGCCATGGGAATATGAGTGTTTAATTTACCAAATAAAAACCAGTTAAATTTGAATTTCAGATAAAGAACAGAAAAAATTTAGTGTAATTTTTTAGTGTAAATATGTTCCAAATATTGCATGGGACATCTTTAGAAGAAAAATTATTTGCTGTTTATCTAAAGTTTAAATTTAACTGGGCATCCTGTATTTTTTTAATTGAAACATAATTGATTATACCTATTTGTGGGGTAAAGAGTTAACTATCGGTACTCATATACAATATGTGATGACCAAATCAGGATAATTAGCATACTCATCATTACAAAACGTAATCATTCTTTGCATCAATTAACCAATTTCTCGCTAACCCTCCTCCCACCCCCCCTTTCCCATCTCTAATAACCACAGTTCTGTTCTCTCCTTCTGAAAGTTCAACTTATTACTGTGATTGTTCTTTCTTTCTTTCTTTCTTTCTTTCTTTTTTTTTTGGCATCCTGTATTTTATCTGGCAACCTATCATGGGAGAGTTTTGAGCTTCGGAATGATGGTCTGACTTGCATTTCAAGTGGATCTCTCTGCCAGTGGGTGGCACGCAGACAAGAGGGTATTATGGTAGAAGGCAGGAGCCCAGTGAGGAGGTTGCTACAAATGACCCAGGTGAGAGATGATGCAGTCTTGGGCCAGGGTGGTAATGGGGGAGGTGGTGAGAAGGGGTCAGATTCTAGAAGGTGGAGCATGCAGGATTTTCTGCTGGATTAAATATGGGTGTGAAAGAAAGAGGAGTCAAAGACGACTCTGAGGTTTTGAGCCTGAATGGCTGGAAGGATGAAGTAGCCATTTACTGAGATAAGGAAGGCTAAGGAAGAAGCAGATTTGGGGGCAGAAAGGAAAGAGCAGGGGTTCAGGTTTAGACATATTAAATTTGAAATAGAATGAGGCATTCTGTAGGGAGATGTTGAGTGGAATATTGTACTGGGTTGAATAGTGTCAGATTCGTGTTTACCTGGAACCTGTGAATGTGACCTTATTTAGAAATAGGGTCTTTGCAGATGTAATCAAGTTCAGATAAGAAGAGGAAAATTTAGACACAGGGAAATACACAGAGAGAAGACAATGTGAGACACATGGGGAGAATGCCATGTGAAGATAAAGGCAAAGATGGAGTGACACATCTGCAAGCACAGGAATGCCGAAGCTGGGGAGAGGACGGAACCAGATTCTTCCTCAGAGCCACCAGAAGGAACCAAACCTGCCACCTTCAATTCTGGACTTCTAGCCTCGGGAAATATAAGAGAATAAATTTCTGTTGTTTTAAGAAACCCAGTTTATGGTAATTTGTTATGGCATCCCTAGAAACTAATACAAATATAGAGTCTGCAGGAGAGGATCTGGGTGGAGATATGACGTGGGAGACATCAGGGCACAGATGCTATTTAAAGCCATGAGACTGGCTGAGATCGCCAAGGCAGTGAAGGGAGGTGAAGAGAAGAGGACCTGAAGTCCCCACACTGAATAGATGGGGACTTGTGGAGGGGACCACAAAGGGTACAGAAAAGTAGGTACCAGTGAAATGGGAGAAAAAACCAGTCTAAGCCAAGTGAAGAGAGTGTTTCCAGGAGAGCACGGCAAATTGTGTCTATTGCTGCTTTGGGGGCAAGTGTAATGAGAACTGAGAACTAACCATTGGATTTAGCAGCCTGGAGGTCATTGTGACTTTGACCTAAGCAGTTTTGGAAGAATGGTGGGGGGTTAAGCCTGATTAAAGAGGGCTCAAGAGAGAATAAAGGATTCTTCCTTTTCTTTTTCCTCTTCCTCTTACCCTTTTCTCCCCTCTCCTTTTCTCCCTTCCCTATCCTTTCCTTCCCTTGGAGGTGACAGCATTGCCAGGGACTAAGGCAGCAGGACCAAGAAGGTGAGGACATGGCTGGAGACCAAGAATATGGCAGGGCCATGGACAGGGTCAACATGGCTGGGGCATGGTTTACATGCAGGGGAACTGAGCAAACATTCGGAAGATATTGAGGATAATGGCTTCCAGCTTTCTTGAGCTAGAAGGAAACTCGAGGTATAGATTGGAATTGGATGTATTAATGTGAACTGATGGTTATGCATAGATGTAGATGTAGGTACGTGTGCTGCATGTGTACACATATGCACACTTATTTCCTAGCTCTGTCTGCTAAGAGGGCCTGGAAGCAGTGACACCCACTAGCAATTAGCACACCAAGTACCCAAATCTTAATTTTTAAATATCCATCCTCCACTAAAGGAATGCAGGATTTAGTTTGAATTGTCTCCTATTGGCCAAATCTGGGGCAGTTTGAGCCTGAGAATGAATAACAATGGTAACAAATTGTAATACATTGAATAAAACAGGAATCTATCAGTGCATACTAATATAAATAAATAAATAGGGTAGAAGGGAAAGCTCCTCATGGTAGAATGATCACTAATCAATGTAGAAGAAATTATGGAAATAGAGAGCCTCTGTTTGGCAGGCTCCATGGTGGTGGCTGATTCACATGGATGTTAAGCCTGTTCTCCTTAAAGAGGTGACGAGAGATAGGAAAGGACCAAGGGACTGTTGCAGATTGAAGGAGACTAAAGAGGCCTGACTGCTAAATGCACTGCACAATCCTGTGTGGGATCCTAGACCAGAAGAGAAAATGAGACACTGTTGGGATGACTGGCAAAATTAGAGAGGGGTATGTGGATTGGACGGTGACACTGAGTTGGCATTGACTTCCAGATGTGGATGGTTGTGATGAGGTTCTATAAAGACAGCATCCTGGTTTGGGAGGATATAACACACTAGAGTATTTAGGAATGGTGGGCGTCATGTCTTTAATTTGTTCTCAAATAATTCTGAAAACGAATCGTGCATGTGTGCGTGTGTGTGTGCGTGTGTGTGTGTGTGCGTGTGTGTGTGTGTGTGTGTAGAAATGGAATAATGTGGTAAACTGTTAATAATTGGGGAATTTTAGAGACGGATATATGCAATTCTTTGTACTATTTTTGTAAGTTTAAAATTATTTTTAGATAAATTATTTTTAAAAGTGAGAGAGAAAATAAGAGAGGAGAAATTGGGGACAGTGCTACTCAAATTGTGGTCTGCTTTGGTCCCTCTGAAAGCACATGGTTTTTTTTTTTTTTTTTTTTTTTTGTCTTTTTCGTGACCGGCACTCAGCCAGTGAGTGCACCGGCCATTCCTATATAGGATCCGAACCCACGGCGGGAGTGTCGCCGCGCTCCCAGTGCGGCACTCTCCCGAGTGCGCCACGGGCTCGGCCCAGCACATGGTTTTCCATCATGCCTGGATTGAGGCCAGGGCCTCCCTCTGCCCAGACCCTTCCCCTCTCCCTTCCCATCCAATCAGTATCCCAGGTGTCCTAGTCCTGCCAATTCTCCCTCCATAATCTCGTGAGCTTCGTGAAGTGTACTTCTGCACAAATATTCATTGTACCTCTATTCATTCAGTTATTCAACAAATATTTTTGAGCCTGATGCTGAACTGAGCTCTAGGGATATAGCAGTGAAAAAGACATAGTCTCTGCCCTGATGGGGCTCACATTTTAGAGGGGAAGACAGACATTAATCCAAGAACCACACAAAGAAATGTTAAATTACAACTGTGACCGGTGCCATACAGAAGAGGTGCCTGGGACCTCTTAGCACATGATAATGGGAGTTTGACTTGCTTTGACTTGAGAAGGTATCTTTTGAGCGGAGACTTTATGGGGGATAGGAGCTGCCTAGGCAAAGATCCAGAGAGAGTGGTCCAGGCAGAGGACACAGGACGGCCAAGGCCAGCTGGGGGTGGGTGTGTGGGGGGTGGGCAGGGCACACATGAAGCAGAGCAAGACGGCTTGACTGGCTGCAGGTTGGAGAGGAGGAGTGGGGAGCAAGACGAGGCTGAGAGCTGAGCAGAGCCCAGACCACGCACGACCTTGTAGGCCATACTAAGGAGTTTGGTTTCCTCCTTAGAGCACTGAGGAGCCATTGTAGGGAAATAACAGAGAAGCAACATGATCTGGTTTATATTCTTAAGAGATCTCTTTAGCCAAGGTCTGGGAAATGGATTGTAGGGGTGTGAGAGTGGAGGCAGGAGACCAAAGAGGAGGTTTTTGTAGTTGTCTAAGAAAGAGGATGGTGGCTGGACCAGGGTGTTGGACGAGGTGGTGGAGAGGAAGTAGGAGACCAAACTGCTCAAATGCAGTGGTGCTTTGGCCATGGGGGATGGCGAGGAACAGGGTGGGTGGTGGGAAGATCAATGGGCTCGGAGGGGCGATGGGCATTTGGCTTTGGACTTGCTGCAAAACATCTACATGGAACAGTCGAGTAAGATGTTGGGTGTACAGGTCAGAGTTCAGGACAAGGCAGTGGCATGGGCCTCAACTTACCAGCAACAGACATCTGAACAAGCCAATTTTTACTTGCCTCAGTGCACAGATGGGGATGAGCTTTCAGGAGAGATGATGCCAGGCTGGGATGATTAGAGATGATTTTATGGAGGAGATGAGACTGGAGCTGGCCTTGAATGGTAGAACCTGAGGAAGGGAAGGGAGGGCACGCATCAGGTGGCATGAAGAAAGGCACAGAGGTGGGAATAGCATGGTGCATGCCTGGGATCACCGTGGGGTGTGCGTGTGTGTGTATCTGCAGATAAGGTTGAATTAACCCAAAAAGCCTGAGCAGGGAATGTCTTATCCTACTCTGAATATACAGATTCAAAATTGGAGGCAATGTCTGCCTTCTTCTCACCATCCTGCCTCCCCTCCCATGTCTGCTGCCCAGAACCCACGAGGAGGAAGGCCCTGGGAGTATTTGTAGACCTCCTGGTAGCCGAACCCCATCGTAGGGGCCCTTGGGCAGCCCCTTCCTCAACTCAGATGAAGCAGTTTTGCTTTTATGTGCTTTATATGTTGAGCTTTCACAAAATGTTTCCTTCCTTCCTTCTTTCTTTCTTTTTTGGCAGCTGGCTGGTATGGGGATCCAAACACTAAATATTTCTTTTGAAGAAAAGTTTACACAATGCATAAAGCTGGGAACAACCTAAATGTCCATCAATGTGGAGAATGGATAAATAAACCACGGATTATTCATACAGGTGACCAATATACAGCAGTGAAAACGAATGAAAAAGAGCTACAGGGATGAAGCTCACAAACATAATATTGAGTGAAAAAAGCAGATTGCAGAAAGATACAGAGGATTATGCTGTTTATATAAAATCTAAAACCGTATAATCATACAGTGTGAGCATAAACACCAGAGTAAAGGTATAAAAATGTTCATGAAAATGCTAAGCAAACAAACAAAAAACCAGAAAAGAAAAAAAAAGAAAGAAAAGAAATTACCAGTTAATTTTGGACAACGGTTGCCTCTGGGGAGGCAGAGAAGGAGGGACGGGGTCCAGGAGGGCAGCTCAGGGGACCTCAACGTTCCCCATAACGTTCTACTGCTGAAGCTGCTTGCTGGGCACATGGGCATTTACTACATGATTAACTATGTATCTCGTGGGGTTAAGATAATGTTTGGCCATTAGTGGTCTAGAGGGGAGAGTTGAGGGAAGAGGAGAGGGGGGTCTGTTAGGCCTGGATTTATATCACAGCTTTCTAGTGGCATGGCTGTGGGCCTATGCATAAGAGACTCCACTTATTTGACCCTCTTTAGATCTGTAAAATTGGCATAAAAGAACTCCTACCTCATAATCTCTTCTTCCCTCTGTCCTTCCCTCCCTCCCTCCCTTCCTTCCTCCTTCCCTTTTTCTCTTGCTTCCTTCCTTTCAATATGTGTTTATTAACTGTCTACTGCATGGAAGGCCCTGTACAAGATCCTAGTGATAATCTCCCTTATGGTGCCCACATTCTTGAGAGACAGGCATGAATCAAACAAATAAATTAATATACAGTTTCCAACAAGGAGAGCTATGAAGAAGGTAAACAAGCTTCAGCGGCAGAGAGTAACCCCTCAGGTAGGGTGGTCAGGGATGGCATGGAATCTAGCCTTGGAGGGGATGAAGAGAGAGGGGACTGCATCTGGCCGAGGACACAGGAGGAGCAAAGGTCCTGAGGTGGGGAAGCGTGTGGAGGCTCGGCATACTGGAGCCACAGTGCAGCTGGAGAGCTGTGGGGAGGATGCCGTGCAGGAAGGAACGGGGGCTTGGAGAGCAGGTAGCGCAGCACTTAGCGTGTGTACTCAGGGAATGCTGGTGGCCTTCCCCCTACCCCTTCTTGGGGCCATTGTTGGGGTGACAAATGGCCATCTGAGGGCAGAAAGGGGGTCTGGAGCCCCGACAGCCTGTAAAGAGCACCTGTGGGAGACTGGATTATGGTTCCAGCTCTTCACTTCCTCCCTAGTATGACAGCAATAATATGTCCACGCCTTTTGCCATACTCCTTTGTGGTGCCCTCCCACTGTGACTCTGACTTGACATTGCTTGGCCATGTGACTTGCTTTGGCCAACTGGATGAGAGCAGAGGAGCGTCATGCAGAGGCTTGTAAGGCGCTTGCGTGGTTGGACTCACCTGTGCGTGCCTCTGCTATTGCCACATGAGCCTGCCCAGCCTAGCCTGCTGGTTCTGGGAAGAGGAGGGAGCAGAGCTGAGCCGTGCCAGCCCTCCAGCTGACCCATGGGCTTGCAGCCAATGAAATGCTTCTTGTTGATGACCACTGTGATTTTTTCTGGCTGCTTGTTACGCAGCACCCAGTTCCTTGCTCCAATGGCATCCCTGGATGCTGTACCTTTCCTGCCTTCACCCAAGCCAAGGACTATGAGAACAGAGCTGGCTGGGTGAAGCCCAGAATTCTATCCCTGGATCTACTGAGGCCTCACTCTAGGCACCCAGGAAGCCCTTCCCATAAGGGCCTTGGTTTTCCCATCTATATAATGAGACATTTGGCCCTGTTTGCTGAGGCCCTCATGGGGACTAAGAGCTCAGTTTGTCCAAATATGACCATGTCCCGCCCCTGCTTAAAATGCTCAGTGGCTCCCCATGGCCTTCAATGAGAAGTCAAAGCTCCCTAGATTGGCATTCAAGGCTCTGCATGGCTTTTCTCCTGGTCACATGTGCAGCTCAGCTCCTACCACTCACTCTGCTTTAGCCAGGCCTTATTTCTAGTCTCCTTATCATACTGTTCTGGGTTCATGTCCCTGGGCCTTTGCACCTGCTATTCCATCTGCAAAGCCTGCTGCTGCATTTCTCTGCTTTGTGAATTTCTTTGTATGGGGTGTGTTTTGTTTTTTAACTAACATTGATTGAGTTTGTACTGTACGCAGGCACCTTGCTAAACGCTTTATATGTGTGTTCTAACTCAGTCCTCCCAGCAACACTATAAGGTAGGTATTATTATCATCTCTATTTTAAATATGAATAAACAGAGGATCAGAGAAGTAAATTGATTGGTCTGACGTTACACAGCTAGTAAGTGGTGACACAGATCCAGGCAGCTGGATTCTCAGCCACCAGGGAAATATATGACAGATTTAAATGTAGGTCTATCTGTTTTGAGAGCTTATGTTTTTAGTCACCTCTCCATGCTTCTTCTGCTTGCAGAATTCCTATGCAAGTGTATAAACTATGTTCATTCAACCCACGAACATTTTGTTGAGTGCCAGGCACTGTGCCAAGCTCTTTATAAGCAGTCACTTCCTTACTGTTCATACTAATCCTAGGAGGTCTTCATTCTTACTGATCCCATTTTGCAGATGATGGTAACTGAGGCCTGGAAAAGTAAAGTGACTGGCTTAAGGTCATGCAGCCAGTAAGTGGTAAAGTTGGGACACACACCCAGGCCGTCAGATACCCAGGCCCAAACTGGACCTTTTGGCCACACCGACTCTCAATTTGACATAAATTTCAAAATCCATTTTAGGCCCCACCTCTAGGATGCTGAATGGTTGAATACCAGGGAATTCATGGCTCTGGCCTGTCCACCAGCATCTTCCCCCTGGGGATTCAGAGCTGAAAACCTAGGATGCAATATGTTTGGATAGAAGTCAGATGCTTGACTGTTGGGCACCCACCTCCAGTTTTCAGCCTGATGCACTGACCCCAACCCCCACCCCACTCCTTGGGCCTCAGGCTCTGAATCCAAACAAACAAAGCCAAATGACTTTCACTCTGTCCCTTCCAACTCAGTGATTTTGGAAGAAAATAAATACGGAAGCCTCTGGCATGAATAGAAATTAATACAGAACCATGCTAACTGCACAGGGATGTTTTTTAAAAAGAAAAATTCTCAATTTAAAATCTCAACACAAATAGACTCTTATAAGGTCAAATGAAAGATAAATGTCTCAGGAAAGCAAAAAAGTCATCATTTGGGCTGAATTCTCTCTCTCTCTCTCTCCTATTTCCTCTGCCTTTCATTCTGTCCCCCACCAATATTTCTCTCTATCCCCTGTCTTTGCCTTTCTTCTTAGCTGTCACTTGCTCTTCCTATTTGTATGTGTCAGTCTTTTACTTTCAGTTTAGTGGCAGAATTTCAACCTCAGGAGAATAGAGTGACCTTAGTCAAGTCATTTTCTGGCTTTGCACACTGTTTTCCAACCTTCACAATAAGAACAATAATTAATCCTTGCAGGGGGATACTAAGCATAGCAAACAGTCTTTCATAAAGGAAAGTGATGCTTATAACAAGTGATGGGCAGTCTCACCCACCCTGTGAGTTCAGACCTGGAGGGTGAGCAAAGATTAGGAGCAGGGACCATCTAGTCACCAAGTGATGCCAATGACCCAACGTGGTAAATGGTCTTCTGACCTTGGCCTTTTTGCTGTCATTATAATTCAGCCTACAGTAGTCCTAAGATTATTCTGATATGAAAAAAGTAGAAGCTGAGAGATATGTAAGGCTCAATTGGTAGAAGGCACTTCAAAGTGAGATAAGAGCCATATTAAATGGGAAAATCTACCATATGACAAGTTTGAATTAAAGCCAGAGGGATTGTGACTAGTAGAAGGTAGAAGGAAGAGCACCTTGACACCTAAGGGGGAACAAAACACTGGGAAAAGCCCATTGGAAAGGAAGGCATGAGGATGTGATCTTTTCAGGCCAGGGTTCACATCTTTCTTGGCCACCATTATCTCCTCAGGGCACAACAGAGGGTCTGGCTCCATAAATATTAGTTGAATAGCTGACCTAGCAAGTGAATGTATCTATTCTGAGAGCCCCCTAAGACAAGACTAGACACCATTTTCCCAGAGCACAGAGCCTTACATGCAGCATGTGCTCAGCAACAATTGGATGAACATTGAGTAGGTGAGTTTTCCAGCTGCAAATATTGCTGCTATTGCCCAGGTATCCCTTGAGGACCAAGTGGACATGAGAGGGGAAGGGGCATCTCCAGGGTAAAGCAGAATGGAGGACAACTGAATAACACTGGTCAGTTTGAAGCGTTCTGCTACCTGGAGGCAGAGGGTTGGACTGAAAGAATCATAGTAGCCCAAGTATCGTCTCCTTCCAAGAGGCACTAAAGCAGTGGACTGAGAAAGGAGAGGACTGGAACAATGGAAAAACCAGCCCAGTAAAGTACCTGACTGGGAGTCTGGAGCCCTGATTTCTAAACTCAAATTACAAGAACACAAGGAAAACTCCAAAGAGCCTTCTAACCAACAGGAATCGCTCTAGTCATATATCATAGATTGGATTCCCTGGGAGGCAAGCTTGGAGATGCAGGGTGCTTATTAAGGAGTGCTGTTAGGGTCATCACCTGTAGATGGGAAGGAAAGGAAGTGGGATTGAGCAAAGGGAGAGGTAGAGTTGTAACACATCCTCAACAGAGGCTTCTGCCAACCCTATGGACAGTTCTGAAGCTGGGATGACATCTCAGAGTTGTCCAGAGTTGGGGAGGGCGTTTACACTGCCAAATCAATCAGTTGTTGGATGCAGGCTGCCCCAGGAAGAGATGTTATTTTGATTGGTGCAACTCCCTTCAGCTGAGGCAACTCCTGTAGGGGACTGACAGCTGATGGCTTCATGCCAGTGACACTCCAGTAGCTGGTAGAATAAATCCTTCAGTTCTGAAGGGGAATCTTGGGGTGCATCACAGCATCACCACAGCCTGTTACTCCCATTACCACTAATCCTTATTGCAGTCCCACAAACTAGATATTATTATCCAGTTTCACAGATGAAAAACTGAATTTTGGAGTGTATCAACTTGCCCCAAGACTACTAGTTGTGGAGGTGATACAAACCAAGGCCTTTCTGGCTCTTAATTTCTTCCATTTTCTACTACATCTCACTGGCCTAGATCTCTTCATGCCCCCGCCCAAATTCCACCTATTCACTCTGAAAATTTTGACAAATAGCTACCTCTCCATGAGGCTCAGCCTCTCCATCTGTAAAAAGAAGAGGTTAAATTATATCTGAGATTTTTTCCCCCAGGTTTCCATAAATCCATGAAACAGTAGGCTAATTTTGGTATATATGAGCAAAATTTTAATGTTTTAAGATTTTTATGGGTAGAGGGTTCATGAGATTGTCTATATCCTAAAAGGTTTATGAGTTCCTGCTGCAGATCGAATGTCCCCCCAAACTCATTGAAGCTTAATCCCTGCTGTGACAGTGTTAAGAGGGTGGGAAATCCTATTATGGTAATTGAAAGTTGGGGCCTTGAAGAGGTGATTAGACTGTGAGGACTGTGCCCTAGTAAATGGATTAATCCATTGATGGTTTAATGGTGGTCATGGGCATGGTTCTGAGGGCTTTAGAAGGAGAGCCAGTGAGGAGGTTTTAGTCTCTCTCACTCTGCTTTTGCCATTTTCACCATACGACACCCTGAGTCACTGAACAGAGTCATTAGCAAGAACAAGGCAAGAACCAGTTGTGTTCCCTGGACTTTGGACTTCTAGTCTCTGAAATTGTAAGCGATAAATATTGTTTCTTCATAAATGATCCAGTTTCAGGTAGTCTGTCATAAGAAACAGAAACGGACTAAGATAGTCTTCAAAGAGGTTAAGACATAGCAGATCAGATGGTCTAAGGTCCTCTTCAGGGCACACATGCTTTGATTCTGCACCCTTGAGAGATGAAAGACCACAGGCAGCACCAAAGCCATCCAGCACCATGGACAGAGCCGTGGCCCAGTCTTCAGTAGTACCATCTCATCAACTTTTACATTGACCCAAAGAATGGATGATGGAAGACCCCTGGCTGCCCAGACTCAGTGGGATAGAAAGTCAGAATCTGCAATAGACACAGATGTCTTTCCCTCCCGCCTCCTTTCTTGTGAAAGAGTCCCAAATGTTGCAATTGTCCTCACAGTGACATTTCCCCCATCCTGGGGGCCTCCCGTCCCTCTCTCCACCAACAGTGACGAAGAGCGTATCAAGCCAGGCAGTGGAGTACCCCAGTGACAGATTAGTGCTGCCAACCACCGACACAAAACCATTTGGTGTGGGGAAATGATAGATGCTAACACTCATTTTAAACACAGGCAACTGAATTCCAGCAGACAGGCGCCACGGCTGGAATTTAGGGCACAGCTGCTAGGTTCAGATAAGGTGCAGAATCAGCCCAGCATACCGCGATGTTACTTAATAATGAAAATGTGGTGATTGATGCTGCTGTCTCGAGGATATAACCTCCCCATTTGGAGGTTTTCAGCTCCCAAATCATCCATTCCACCTATTTTTTTTTTTCTTTCTTTTTTCAGAAAGGTGATGTGGGGAGAGGTGGATAAACGGTTGGGGGCAGGGGGCTGGCAGCAGGAAGCTCGTGATACTAAAGAATTTGAAAATGTCTAAAGAGCTTAGTTTGAAAGAATTAGATTCTGGCAAGCTCAGCATGAAAAACTGGGTTAGACCAGTTACCCTCAATACTTTTATGGCCAGGGGTTTCTTTTACTACCCGCTATCCCCATTTCTGTGATGTTACAGAGAGCCAAACAGTTTTTGATACAGAACTTCAACTTCCATGTCTCTCTGAGCTCCTGAAAAGATGGACCATTTATCTATTGCTTCAATATCAGCGCCCCCTGGAGAAAACCTCAGATTTGGCATGTCCAAAACTAATCTAGGTTAGAATACCCAAATTTGTCCCTTTTGCTCACTTTGGCAAGTAGTGCTACTCAAGGCCAACACCTGGGCATATCCCAGACTCTTTTTTCCCCCCTCATCTCCCATGTCCAGCATCCCAAACCTGCTATTTTTATCTCCCAAATCATTCTCCTGAATTTACTTACTTTTCTTTATCTCCACAGCCTTAAAATACAACCCCACTCCCTTTCCCCTAAATAGCCACCTGGGCTTCAGTCTTCTTCCCCAATCCATCTTTCATCCTGGACACCAGAGTAATTTTCCTAAAAAAAAAAAGTATACCATGCCACTCCTCTGCTTAAAACCCAACAGTGGCATTCTATGTCCTATAGGACAAAGTCCGGTTTCCTTATCTTAGCACGCAAAGCCTTTTAGGATCTGGTCCCAGTGTATCTCTCAATGTTCCTCACACTCTTTTCTGAAACCACATGAAATACATGCTTATTTCTGGCTCTTTGTGTTTGCACATGCTGTCCCCTCTGTCTTGTGTGCCCACCCCCCCCTTTGTCTACTGGAAAGGCATTCGTTCTTCAAGACTCAAGACTTCAAGACTCAAATGTTTCCTCATTTGGGAAAACTTCCTTACCACCCTCCCCCACTCCTGATGATGTCAATTTCTTTTTCTTCTGTGCTATTACAATACAGTCACCCTGAGTTACAATGATAGGTTGCCATCATTACCTCACTTGCTAGAATTGGGTTCAAATCCCTGTTCCATCATTTATCAGCTGTATGACCTTAGCAAATCATATACTCTCCATGACCCTCAGTTTCTTCCTCTGTAACTGGGGATAATAATAGCACCTATCTTACCAAGTAGTTGTGAGGATTAAGTGGTAGATGAACCAGCATGAACCCTGGAACACAGTAGGAGCTTAATCAATACTAACTCCACAGTAGAGAAAGGTTGTTAATCTAGAGCCCATGGAAGATGTGGGAAATGCCTGACTCAGGTCTGGGGCCCAGAAGCAGAACCTTAGAGGGATTCTGTACACAGTATTTATTGAGGAAGTGCTCTTAATGAAAACCAGCAAAGGAGAGGAAAGTAGGAGAGGAAAGGGAAGGGGATGAGTAAGGATATTGTCTTTGGTGAAGTCTATCCTTAGCCTGATCCACGGGGGCTCTGGAGCATAAGTTGTACTACAGAGTTGTCCCTGCCTTGAAACAAAGGACTTGCCTTTTGTACCCCATTTTCAGCCATCACTGGCCGTGGGCTGGCCCAGGGTCAGGGAAGAAGCGTGTAACTTCCCAGAAGTGGTGGCCCTGGTCAACTGAGGGCAGTTCTGCAGAGAGGGGAGAGCTGTTGAGGGGCATTCAACCCTACAGCAGCAGGGGAATGGGTGTGCTTACCTATGGAAGGGGGTCTGGAAGGTGTGCCAAAAGGAACCTCTATAGTTATGGGAGAGAGTTACTGCTTTAAGGGGGCTGAGAGGTTGTTTTGCATGGAATGAAGGCACAGTACAGACTTCACAGATACCTCAAGTTTCATTTATTCGATAATTCATGTATTCATTCAAAAAATATTATCAAATATCTACTATGTTCCAGGAACTTTACTAGGCCCTAGAGATACATTATAGAGCAAAAAATGTTGCCGTTAGGGGCCTCATAGTTTAGTCGGGGTGACAGATGTTCATCAAGTGATTTGTTTTCCAAGACAAAGGTCTCCAAAGAGAAGGAACTCAGTTCTGTGACAGTGTATAACAGAAGGACCCAGGTCAGCCTGGAAGGTCAAGGAGGGCTTCCTGGAGGAAGAGACCCTTCAGGGGGTGTGAAGGATGAGAATTTACCAGTGAAAGAAGAGGTGGCAATCAGATGGGGAAGAGGTGGCAATTAGGTGGGGCTCTCTTCCTGCTTCTTTCCTGAAGTTCTTCTAAAATGTGAGGGAATCGCATTTAGAGCTATTTTCAGTCATTTACATTTGAGCACGAATGAGATTTTAATTCTTTTCTGAGAATAGAGTTTGTTGAAGGGGAATGAAGGAAAGGCCTGTGAGCACCGAAGACTTTTGAGAAAAGCCATAAAAAGACAGTAAAAAAGAGATGGGCAGAAAAGGAAGGCAAGGACTTTGAGACAAACTTGCTGATTTTGAATCTTGTAGCCACTGCCCATCCCTCTCCCTGTCATAGGTCTTGGAAGCTGGGAAGCCTGGCCTTGAGCCAGTGGTGTCCATGGCCTGCTTTCCCTGAAGCTAGAGGTGGCAGCCGCCTATGCAATATGATATAAAATCCTCCTCTCTGCCCAAACCTGCTGCCAGCAGCTGCTGGTCACTGCCTGAAATTCCCACTATTAGCATCTCAAAGCCTAGGCTGGAGTCCCAGGAGCTCCCTCCTCATTCTGGCTCCCTTTGACCTTGAGTATGTTCCTTACTTTTTCTGGATGCAAGGAGGGGGTTGGATTCAACTCCTCTGAGGTCCCTGAAGTGCTAGCTGTCTATGTGTTTCTTGTTCATCACTGTGAGCCTACTAAGGTTGCAAACTCAAGATGGTAATCTGGAGGCCCTCAAGAGGCTGGGGGATGCCTGAGCACCTGGAACCCAGGCTGGGACCCTGCCTTGGTTCTCAGGCTGGCAGAGGCTGTGGCCCAGGAGTTGGGAGGGAGAAGGGCACTGGAAGAGGCCCTCAGCCTCATGTGGCCCTTTAAATGCTGCCAAAATGACTTCTGCTCCCCAGATTGCTGCCTGCAGCTGTCAGACACGCGTCAAGGTCAGGGGTGTGCATCTGCCCCAGACACAGCAATAATGGCTTCTAATGGACTGTAAACAGGTGAAGTTTGCTGCAAAGACACTGCTGCTGTGGCTGGAACAATAAAAGCTTCTTTCTCCTTAACCCTCTCCTGGATTTTGATCATGCTGTAAGTACACTATTTCCAAACAGAGTCTTCTCCAAAGACTTTCTTGTCTGACGTCTCATCTGCTCTTAACAACAGGTCAAGAAGGTTATTATTATGTCCACTTTACCGATGGGGAAACTGAGGCCTAGAGAGAGAGAGACTTGCCTGAGGTCTCAGAGCTATGATGTAGCACAGCCAGCACTATAACTGAAGGGTTGTCTGGTCTCAGAGCCCAAGCTACTAACCACTATTCTACCCTGCCAGCAGCCTGCTAACAATTTGAATTGGACTTTGCTAGATGTGAGAGAAACAAAAAGTGACCTTAGAGTGCAGAGGTCTAGAGAGAAAAGTGAAGAACTTTGAATCACACTGACCTGAATTCGAATCCTGATCTGCCTTTTACTTGCTTTGTGACTTTGGGCCCATTTACTAACCTCTCTGAGCCTCAGTTTCCTCATTTCTAAAATGAAACAATAGGATCATTGTGAGTGTTGAAAGAAATCAGTTACATAAAATGCCTGGCACAAAGTTCTCAATAAAGGTCAGTTCTCTTTCCCACCCCATCACCCTTAAGTAAATTTGAGATGTTTGAGGCTTCCCAGAGGAGGTGATCTTAGCACTGGGGCTGGCAGATGAAAAGCAGTGATGCAGGTGAACCAGTTGTTAAAGCCCACTTCTCCTCTGGGATCCCCCAAGATCAGTGTCCCCAAGGTCATCGTGTGCCAGGCAGGCAGAGAGCAGCCCATCTCTCTCTTCCCCCCAGCCCTGGGCTGGAGGGCAGGCACGAAGACAGTGAAGACCATAAATAAGGCCAACGAGGAAGCAATCATTCCAGCCTGTGCGGCGCCGGCCATTTCCCGTCACGCTGCTACTTTTAGTGCCACCACCGTCATGGCCAGCGGAGGCAGGGGAGGTTGGATGGCTCCTCCCGCAGGCCCAGGCCGTTTTTTCTGAGCCTGTTAGATGCCAGGCAAGCAGGCGAGAGGAGTGAAAGCAAGGGCAAGTCGGCAGGAGGGAGTAGGATCTCACCCCAGCCTCACCTACCATCTGCCCCAGCTGCTCTGAGACTCAACTTGACGGCCACCCTTCACCCCCCAAAGAGACATCTGTCTTCTCTTGGGTCAACTTCCCCCAGTGGACCCCAGAAGAGGGACCTTCGACCTGTACTGAGGACCCGCACCCACCTGAGGCTCACGTTCCTGCGCTCGTCCCCCTCCCACTCTGTTCCTCTCCACAGTCCTTTTTGCCTGCTGACACATTTGATACTTTACTTACCTACTGTTTTTTGTCATCTGTTTTTCCCCAGCAGACTGTCTCCTCTCACTAGAACCCCAGAGGGCAGAGATTTTTGTGTGTTCTGTTTTCTGCTCTATTCCCAGCACCTAGAACAGTCCGGCACATAGTAGGTGGTTAGTAAAGTGCAAAATGCATTTATCCACTCGACCACTCTTTGTTATCTCATACTTCATTCAAAACCCATTGATGCTAATAAATGAACCTACCAGTTAAGTGCTGGTGGCGTCTAATGAATCACATAGCCTCCCTCCCTCTTTGAAGTGGGGGGATCTACAGTGAAGTGGCGTAACAGAGGAGTTAGGATTACTGACTCTGGAGTCAGAATGCCTGGGCCTACTTGGTGTGTTACCTTGGGAGAGTTTCCTATATCTGTGAGCCTTCGTTTCTTAATCTGTAAAATGGGATGGTTAGAGGGGTTGTAGGGGGTTAAGGAGAGCACAGCCCAGAATGAAAGCAAGTGCTCTAATGAGGGAAAAACCATGTGCTGAGGGTCTGCAGGGAAGGAGAAAGTGATCAGACCTGGAAAGTCAAGGACGTAGTCACAGAGGAAGCAGCCTGTGAGCACCAGGAGCCCAGCATTCTTGGTGGAGAAAACAGCAGGGGCAAAGGCACAGAGGCGTGGGAGGAACTGCAGGCTCCTGGTGTGTGTGTGTGTGCGTGTGTGTGTGTGTGTGTGTGTGTGTGTGTGTGTGTGTTCAGGGTGGAGATGAGGAGGAAGAGGAAGATGGAAGAGGAAGTAGAGAGGGTTAATGAGGGGGTTAATCGGGGGATCCTTGAATGTTGAAGGGAGGAGTCTGGACCCTGTCCCAAGGGTGTGGGATCCACTGAAAGTGTCTGAGCAGGGATGGGGCATGGCCAACTTTGAGATTTAAAGTGTCTGAGCTGCCTTGTACTGGGGGACAGGAGGCAGAGAGGGCTGCCAAAAGAGAATCGATATTCCAGGTGGGAAATGCTGAAGCTTAGACAGAATGTCAGGGGGGCAGTTGGGGACTAGCAGTGGCACCCAGACTCAGACTCCCTGCAGATAGGCAGAGACCACCTGGGTTGCCCACCTCGATGATCACCCCTGGCCCCAAGTGGATTCCAGGGAGGAGATATGGAAAGAAAACTTGGAGCCTATGTCCCCTGCCCTTCCTGAGATATCTCTGACCCTCAAATCCCCCAAGCATCCACCCCAGCCTTGTGGGTAGAAATCCCAGCTCCTCCACCTACCTGCGATGTGACCTTGGGCAAGTCACTTCACCTTTGTGGGTGTGCTCCTTTATCTGACACTGGGGAAGGCTGAGAAGAAAATAAACCATGAGTCCATACTCTGTATCAGGCCCTGCCACTCGCAGGGGGAAGTGCCTCTTCTCCTGGGTAGTCGTGACAATTCCATATGAAACCTCCAGAGGGTCCTGGACAGCAGCAGGGGCTCAGTCGATATCCTCTCTGCCTCTTCTCCACCTGCTGCCCTTGGCACTCCAAGGAGTTCTGCTCAGTTTTCAACACACTGCTCTGGAATATCTGGCCAATGAGAGAACTATTGTATGGACAGGACTTTACAGTTTACACAGCACCTTCAACCCCATTATCTCACGGATGCTCTATAGGAGAGGAGTTATGAGCTTTACT
Source organism: Cynocephalus volans (assembly GCF_027409185.1). Lineage (NCBI taxonomy): Eukaryota > Metazoa > Chordata > Mammalia > Dermoptera > Cynocephalidae > Cynocephalus > Cynocephalus volans. The sequence goes on from NC_084460.1 coordinate 33,177,874, forward strand.
GTATGGATGAGAAAACTAGGTCCAGAGAAGTTAAGCAATTCTCTTAAGGTCACACAGGATTCGAACCCAGGACTGTATGAGTCCAAGCCCAAAGTGCTTCCCTTTCAGCGTTGCCACCTCCCCAAGCATGTGAATTTCCTGAAGGCAGGCTCATTTCCCCCAAGCATGTGTGTGAAGAGGCAGAAGGTGCCTCCAGGATCCACCTAGGATTCCTCAATTCCTACCATGGGCCACATTCCTCACATCCCTTCTCTCTAGTCTTATGACAAACTCTGTGAGCTGGGATTCATTACCTCCATTTCATAGATGCAGAAACCAAGGCTCAGAGACATGCCAGCTCCAGAGGGGCAGAGCTCAGAGGCAAGCACACAGCTGCCCGAACCCACTGGCCAAGCTCTTCCTCCATGGGACACTGGTGGTCGAGCTAACTGGGATGCCACGGTCAGTCAGGGAGGAAACACAGGTCAGGGACAGGCTGTGCACACAGGTCTTGCCTGGATTAGGTCTCTGACTGGGGTCAGGACCTGACCTAGCCCAGTGTCCTTGGGTCATGGCTCAACTGGTTTCAACTGTCTGTCCTTGGAGCCCTCTCCCCACCAGGCTTCCTCATCAGCCTTCCTTTGACTTCTCCAAGCACAGGAGGGCCCTCTGGGCAGCCAACAGTTGCCCGCTGTCCCACCTTGAGACCCTTCCCAGGAACCTGGAGTGGAGCTTAAGGACAAAGTCCCATGAGGAGCCAGGCCATGTCCAGCAGCCACAGATCTAGTCAGTTCCTCTCAGTCCTGACCCAAACCTCTTTGTGCTACTGAGTTGGCCCCACTGATTCCTTGCAAGGCCAAGGGGGCAGGAAGGTAGGGCAGGAAATGCTCAGCTCCTGGTTTGGGCAGACTGGAGTTCAAATCCCGCCCTCACCACCCACTTCCTGGGGGCCTCTGGAAAATCCAGTTTACTTCTCTGAGTCCTCATTTCCTACCCAGCTGTTACATGGGTCTAATCCTTGCTAAGATAGTATTAAGCCCATTTTACAGATTGGGAAACTGAGGCTCGGAGGAGAATTGAAGTGATGGAACCAGACAGTTTGGTTCCAGGGTCTGAGATGCTCTTATCTCCTATCTTAAAACTAAGTATAGTGGAAACCTTATGGCTGTGGGGTTGGACCAACCTGTGTTTTCATCTCAGCTTTATAATTTATTAGTTTTGTGGTCCAGGGCAAGTCATTTCCCTTCTCTGAGCCTCAGTTTCCTCACACATAAGTTGTGCATTATTGCAAAATAATGAGTATTCAAACAGTAATGAGTGTGAAAGTGCCCAGCACATAGGAGGTGCACAGTAAAGAGGCCCCAGCTACTGTTTCCCCATCTGTAAAACCAGGGCGACACCAGAAGATCTCTTGGTGGAGGATAAAGTCCAACCCTCAGCTCCCATGAGAGCTGCTGAGGTTGGTGGGTGGTTCAGGTGTCCTGAAGCCACACAGGGCAGGCTCTCAGCTTCACCCCTCCACGGCCCTGAAACCTGCCAAGTAAGGGGTCAGCTCAGGGGAATCTGCAGGAGGGGTCCGACAAGAGGTGGGAAGGTAAGCCAGGAGGAAGTTTTGGAGATGCTGACTGTTAGCTACCAGGGTCTCAGGCATAGGGCTGGGCTCTGAGTACAATTAACTGTAGATGGCGTGGGTCCCTGTAAAGAAGCCCAGCTGGAGCACAGGCCCGGGGGAAAGGAAAGGACACAGTTAACAGAGTTTGGCTTGTCCCAGGAACAGAATGTGGGAGCCCTAGCTTGGCAGAAATGATGCTCAGGATCCTGAGATACTATCAGGTGCCGTGTTACAATGCAAAGAGCATCAGTACATCTGATAGAATTGAAAAGAACCACACACATTCATACGCACACACAGACACACACACACACATATGTAAAACTGGGACAATCTGAATAAGATCAATGGATAGTATGTCACTGCAATGAACTGAATACTTGTGTTGTCTCCTCCCAAATTCATATGTTGAAGCTCTAATCCCAATGTGATGGTATTAGGAGGTACGGCCTTTGGGACATGATGAGGTCGTGAAGCTAGAGCTCTTATGAACAGGATTAGTGCCCTTATAAGAAGAGGCCAGAGGGCTACCTAGCTCTTCTTCCGTCATGCGAGGATATGAAGAGAAGTTGGCAGCCTGCAATCTGGAAGAGGGCTCTCACCAGAACCCAACCATGCTGGCACCCTGACCTTAGATTTCCACCTCCAGAACCAGGAGAGATAAATGTTATTGTTTAAGCCACCCAGTCTACGGTACTTTGTTATAGCAGCCCAAAGTAAGACAGTCAATATCCTGGTTGTGATACTGTACTATAGTTTTGCAAGATATTACCATTCAGGGAAACTGGGTAAAGGTTACACTGGATCTCAAATCCCAGCTCTGCCCCTTTCTGACTTTGTGACCTTGGGTACATCACTTCCCCCCTTTGACTCTCAGTTTCCTTATTTGTAAAATGGAGATAAAATATAAGCCATTTAGAGCCAAAAGGCAATGAGAGTATGTTGTATCCAAACTAGTGCATAGAGATAAAACAGTATTCAGAGGGAAATGTATAGCCTTAAATGCATTTATTAGAAAGCAAGATTGATTAAAAATAAATTCATTAAAATTTCAAGATACTAGAAATAAAACAAAATAAATCCAAAGAAAATAGAAGGAAAAAGTTTAAAAAGATAAAAGCAGAAATTGATGAATCAAAATGAGATGGAGATAATCCCCATAACACAGAGTTGTGACAAGAATGAAATAAGATCATTCATTCATTCACCTGCTTAAGAAAAGCGTATTGCACATACTATATTCCAGGCACTGAGCTAAGTCCTAGGAGTATAAAGGTGAGCAAAACATACAGCTCTGCCCTCATGTCCAGTGAGAGAGGCAGATAAACAGGCAAATTAGGGAGGAAGCAGAGGGTGCTGTGGGAGTCCAGAGGAGGGGCACTGACACTTTCTGGAGAGCAGGGACTGTCCCCTGGGAGCTGATATCTAAGGTACACATGAAGGATGAACTGGGTTGCTGTAAGAGTGTTCCTGGCCACGACAATAGTACATGCCAGTGTCTGTTGCAAGAGAAAAGCTGTGCCAATGTGGAGGCAAGGCAAGCGTTCCTGGTATTTACTGAGTACTTCCAACAACCCAGTAAAGTAGGGACTATCATTATTTCCATTTGACAGCTTGGGAAATTGAGGCTCAGAGAGGTTCATTAATGTGCCCCAGATCCCAAAGCAACTAAATTATGAAGTTGGGATTGAACCAGGTGTCTTAGCCTCGGTTTCCTAAAACTCAAAGCCTGGAGCAAAGTGTACATTCTTTATGGGGCAGTGCAATCCTGGGGAAGCGAGAATGAGGGAAAGGGGAAGTGAGGTGGGGGAGGAGAGAAAGCAAACACGTGATGACATGATTCCTGAGCTGGTCACAGCTTTTTGAGTTAATGCAGCTTGGTTCTGGGTCACAAGGGATGGCACGTACACAAGCCACCCATTTTTTGGAACAGTCCATTTATGTGGCTCCTTCTTATCTCATGACTGCCAATGTTCTCCATTTGCTCCAGGGGTGCTGTTACTTGGCCCCTCCAGGAAGCCACTGGGAAAGCCAGATCCCCTGCCCTAAGCATGATGCTTTATCCGAATGCAAAGGGGTGGACAGAGCCAGCACATCCCTCAGATTGGGTTGGACCCCGGTGTCTACTGCTTGGTAGACTTGATGGAGGCTGTGTTGAAGGATGGCCCTTACCTGGGGAAACTGAGACAGCCATGTTAGAAGATGGGGCAAAGGCGGAGGCCGAGCTCCCCAGTGAGCAAGAGGGGACTAGTGAGATTGAGTCAGACTGGGAAGACGCATAAGCTGGATCTGGAGCACCAAGTCTGTCTGATTCTAGAACTTATGCACCAGTGGCCAGAGCTGAGGCTGGGTAGGTGGGCAGGGGCCAAAGGCCAGAGGCTTTATTGACTGGAGATGTGGGGCTTTTTCTGCAGGGCAATGGGGAGCCATGGGAGGGCTCTCAATGTAGGGAGTGGGAGGCTGCCCTGTTGCCCCCTTGCTTCTCCCTCCCTAGGTCCTGGGGCTGGCAGCCAGGAGCTACCCATGATGACTGCAGCGTGTATCCTTCAGCATGACATTGGAACATCACTGGGGGAGTGGAGAGTGACGGAGCGCCATCCCGGGTGGTAATGGCTCCAGTGCCGGGAGGAAAATGACATAAATAATATCCCATTAGAGGCACGGAGCTGCTCTGCTGAGTGCCTTGTTTTGCTGGCAACATTATGGGCTTCATAAACAGACTCATTTATTTTCCAGTCCTTGCTCTGGCTCAGGTGGGGTGGGGGATGGAGGTTGCCGGCAAGGTGACTGGGGGGTGACAGGGGCCATGGGGGACAGGAACAGCAGGATCTACTCCTTGTTCTGGCTGCCAAGGTGCACCCCAGTCCAGCCCTCCAACCCTCAGCTTGCACGCCTTCCCCTCAGATCATCACACCTACCTGCCCTGTCCCACCTCCAGACTTTTAGCATGTCCCATCCTCTCTACCTGGAACGCTGTCCCCAGCTCGGTCATTAGAAACCACATGACTTCTCTCAAGACCCAGCTCAGGTGCTCCTTTCTCCCTGCTGCCTTCCTTTTCCCCCATGCTTTTGTGACCCCGAGGCTCCCTTAGCTCTGGCCAGGCAGCTAGGCACACTGGAGGGCGTCCTGGTGACAGACAGATCTGTCTGTCAAATGAGTTCAAATCCTGACCTGGCAGTTACAAGCCTAGTGAACTTCGATAAGTCTTCTAACCTCTCTGAACCTCAGTTTCCTCTGGTGAAAGGCGGGGACAGTAGTGTCTTACAAGGCTGTCATGAGAACTATCTTCTAGGCTTGTCCAGAATTTGGTTGATTTCCAGCAATAATTGATCTTCTCGTTCCGTCTGCTGTGTACATAGAAATTTGGGTTCTCTTTTCCCCAAAGGGACAATTGATTTTTCTGTTTCCGTTCCTCCTGGAGTCTAGTATTAGGCTCTGTGCACCACAGGAGTTCAAGGCAGGTCTGAGGATGTAGTTAGAAGAGCTCCTAGGTCACCAGACCTGCCTCCCTCGAATGTGGGGCTCTGGGTGTTGTCCCAGTTCGAACATTGATGAGCTGCGTGACCTTGGGCAAGTCTTTCTCCCTCTCTGGGTCTGTCTTCCTCTGAGGGTAAAACAAAAGGTTAAACCCACTTCCAGGATCCCAGGCCAATACCTCATCCCTGCTCTGCTGTGTGGCTTTGGGTGAGGACTTTGAGTCTCAGTTTCTTTGTCTGCAAAATACGGATAATAAAGGCCACTTTACAGGTGAGTTTATTAATTTAGTGAAATGATTAAATCAGTAGTATTTACTGAACATCGATTATGTGCCAGGCACTATATGCTGCTGGGGATATAACGGTGAACAAGACAATGATCCCTCTCCCCCTTTGCAGAGCTCCTTATTTTAGTGGGAGAGGGAGACAAAACTCAGCTGTCACAGTCATAACTGTATAATTATCAACTGTGATATATGCTGTGAAGAATAAAATGGAAGTACAGAGATCTGACCTAGTGCTCCTAGTTAGGGAGGGCTTCCTGGGGGAAGAAGTGCATGAGCTGAGATCTTGCCGTGGTTATCTATTGCTCATAACAAATGAACCTAGTGGTTGAAATGACAACAATGATTTTGTTGTTGCCCATGGTTTCTGTGGATCAGGGCTCTGCTGAGTGGTTCTGATTTGGGGTCTCTTACGAGGTTTCAGTTAGATGGTGGCTGGGGCTGGAGCAGCTGGGGGCCACCAGGCATCTCTTTCCCTCTCTGCATGCAATCTCGGGGCTTCCCCATGTGGTCTCTCTGCAGAGGCTAGCTTCAGCTTCCTCATAGCATAGCGTCCTAGGACAGTTATGTTTCTTACAGGGTAGCTGAGGTCTCCAGAGCCAGTGTCCTTGGCCTTACCTCAGAAATGTCCCAGTGTCACTTCCACTGCATTCTATGGTCACAAGCATGGCATAGTCTGCCCCAAATCAAGGGGAAGAGACATAGGCCCCACCTCTCCCTGGGAGGAGCGTCAAGGTCATATTTTGTGAAGAACATGTAGGATGAGAGATATCGTAGTGACCGTTTTTGGAAAACACACTCTGCCATAGATCTGCGTAGGAGTTAAACAGGGCGAGAGAGAGGGAAGAGGGTGTCAGGCAGATGGACGAACAGTGCAAAGGCCCTGGGGTGGAAAAGAATATCTGGCTTGGTGCTGAGGAAGCACTCAGGGACACAGAGGTAAATAAGACAAAAGTCCATGACATTTGGAGCTTACATTCTAGCAGGAGAGACAAACAAATATACAAATATATGAGCAACACAATTTCAGGTTGTAATAAGTTCTGGGAAGGGACTGGGTGCTTTAGCAGAGTGAGACTGGGGACTGGAGTATCTGAGGAGGTGGCAGTCGAGCTGAGAGCTGTGATGAGAAGGAGCTGGTGAGTCATGCAAAGGACTGGGGAAGAGTGGTCCCATCAGAGGGAACAGCATGTGCGAAGACCAAGAGGTGGGAAAGGCCTTGGAAGTGTGGTTGGAAATTGGCAAGCAAGTGGGCAAGTGGGTATGACAGGATGATGGACAGGGAGGAAGAGAACAGATGCTGCAGAGACCTGGCAAGGAATATGGATTTATTCCTAAGTGTGACAGGAAGCCTTTGGAGAGTTTTAAGCTGGGAAGTGATGTGATCTGATTTTGTAATAAAGATCCTTCTGGCTGCTATGGCACTGAATTTTAGGCATGATGGCAGGCTTTTGTTCCTGGTGGTACCATGGATGTACTGTGTGAAAATGGGCTAGTCACTTAACCTCTCTGAGCTGTGAAATGTGGAGAATGGCATATGGCGGGAGTGGCGGGGGGACAGGAAAGAAAGCAAGGAGCCTAGAATGGAGGCTGTAGCATTATTCAGGCAGAGACGATGGTGGCCCGAACCAGGGTGGTTGCAGTGGAGATGATGATGAGAAATGGGTAGGATCATGACAGACTGGAAGGTAAAAATGACAGAATCTAGTGACTGGATGTGGAGCTTGAGGAGATGAAAAAAATAAACCCCAGGTTTTGGGCTAAGCTTAACCTCATTTTACAGCTCAGAGGTTGAGTGACTACACACAGCACATCTGTGGTACCACCAGAAACAGAAACCAAGCCTCATGTCCAGAATTTAGTGCCACCTTTTGTGCCAATCCTGGGCCCAGAGATGCTGCTGCTACCAGTCCTTGTCCCTTCTCTCTGAGTCTCCCCTGCTCTACCCCTCCCTAAACCTCCCCCTTTCTTCCCAGGATGCTGGTGGCTCTGGCTGACGCAGGCCCAGCAGGTGTGCCTAGCCAAGCTGTCGGCGTGATGAACAGCTTCCCTCGGCCGAGCAGATAACAGTACACATACAGGTCAGGGGGGCCCCATGTAGCCCATCCATCAGGCCTGGGAGTGGGTGGAGGGCTGGCACACCCTCGTGCCTGTTATCTGCCACAAATGTGTTTTTCCCCCAAGGTTAACAGGAAAAGTGACGGCCAGGCGCCTGACATCAGCAGAGCTGGTGCTTGCAGGAGCCAGCCAGGCCCTCCCTCCCTTTCTCCCTCAGCCTCTGAAGACTCCTGCCAGCCTTCCCCAGGAGTAAGGCCCAGCCTCCTAGGTATGGAGACACTGAGAGCCACAGAACTGCAGACTCTTCAAGTCCTAAGCACTAACTCTTCAAAACTCACATGTACAGAATCCTCAGTTCCTTGATATAGAATTGGGCAGTGGTTAAAAGCATGACTCTGGATCCCACCTACCCTGCTTGGTTTCAAATCCCAGCTCTGCCACTCATTAGCTGTGTGATCTAAGGCAAACGACTTAACATCTCTGTGCCTCATTATGAGGATGGTAATAGTGTTTGCACATGGGTGGTTGCAGGGATTGAAGGAGCTAAACTTTGGAAAATGCTTAGAACAATGTCTGGCACATAGTGTGTTGCTCATATTAGTAGAGATAAAGAGTTCTTAAAGACACAGAGTCTTTAAAACACTCAGTCTTTTTTAAAAAAAGTTTTGTTTTGTTTTATTGGTTATGAATATTCATGGGGTACAAAGCAAATTATCACCACTCTTGCCTAAGATGTGACAGCCAGATTCATACTGGCAGCATGTCCATTACCACAAATTGTGATTAAACTCCATGTCTCCCACCCCGATATCCCCATCCTCCCTCCCCCTCTCCCTTTCCCCCACTCCACTTTGTATCCCTGGGTATATTCTCTCCCTCTGCAAGGCCAAAGCACCACTATGGTCTTTCTTTCCTTCCTTCTTTCTCTCTTAGCTCCCACATGTGAGTGAGCACATGTGGTATTTATCCCTCTGTGCTTTGCTTATTTCACTCAACGTAAGTTTCTCCAGGCTCATCCATGTTGTTGGAAATGGGAGAATTTCGTTCTTTTTTATGGCACAGTAGCATTCCACGGTGTATATATATCACAGTTTCCTTATTCAATCATCCATCGATGGACATTTAGGTTGGTTCCATGTCTGGCTATTGTAAACAGAGCTGTGATGAACATGGGAGTGCAGGTATCCCTTTGACGTGATGATTTCCATTCCTCTGGGTATATACCCAGAAGTGGGATTGCTGGATCGTATGGAAGATCTATCTGTAGTTGTCTGAGAAACCTCCATACTGTTTTCCATAGTGGTTGTACTAATTTACAGTCCCGCCAACAGTGCAGGAGTGTTCCCTTCTCTCCACACCCTCACCAGTGTTTGTTATTTTCATTCTTTTTTATTATAGCCAGTCTAACTGGGGTGAGGTGGTATCTCAATGTGGTATTTGCATTTCCCTGATGACTAGTGATGTTGAGCATTTTTTCATGTACCTGTTGGCCATTCTAAGTCTTAGAGACACAAAACCTTAAAAACATTGAATCTTCTTAGGGCCACAGATTTTCAGAATCTTGCTATTTTGGACTATTACAGTGGCGCCCGCAGTGGAAGTGCTGTGGGGTGGCTTAGTGGGGCTTTAATGCTCCATAATCTGCATCCCCTCTTCCCCATTTCTTTCACAGGAACAATTGATACTTTCTCAGTCTTATGAAAAGTGTTCTGCAAATATAGTGTCAAGCTCACCTTCCCACCAGATTGTCATTGGAACTGCATAGAAATTCTCGAGCATCCACTGAACACCACCTCCCACTCTCTATATATCTGTTTATCCAACTGTCCATCCATCCATCCTCTCATCCATCAATCAACCCACTGTCTATCCATCTATATGCATTTTCCCATCCATCCACCCCCCATTCTGTCTATCTATCTTCTCATCCACCCATTGATCCATCCATCTATATTTTCCCATCCCTCTTCCCTCCCATCCACCTATTCTTTCTCTCTTTTTCTCCTTCCTTCCTTCCTTTTATTTGTCATCCATCCATTTATCTATCTATCCATTCACCCAACACTTATTTAGCATCTATTACATACAAGGTACTGGGTTGGACTATAAAAAGGGGTATATAAATTGGTTTTGGTGTCTACCTTCCCTGAGCTTTTCATCCTGCAGGCCAAAGAAAACACAAACACAAACCAGCCAACACAAGACTGGCTGTATTCAGCAGAGGAAAAAAGCCATGCAGAGTGACAGAAAGAGGATTCTCCTTTCCGCTGGGGCTTCTGGGGCAGCTTCATAGAGAAACAGGTATTTGATCAGGATCACAAAAGACCCTGTTTTGATGACATCACAAGTGGCTTCATGTTTCAGAGGACTTGGAGAAGGAGAAGTTTGAGGGGCCTTAAATACCATCTAGTCCAACTGGGTGACCAGTGCGAGGAGGTTTCTTTCAAATACTATGTGAAGCATTGGTGCAGCCCCTACTGGCACACCTCCAGGGCTGAGAAGCTCACGACGAGACAAGGAAAAAGGCCTCTAGAACTCCACTGTGCTCCAGGAGCTTAAATGCACAAAAGGCTCTGTCCACTCCTCCTGACTCCCAAGGATTATCTACTACTGTTATCTGGGGTGGGGGTGAGGGGGCAGGTAGTGCTCTGGATCCAGTATATCTGGCTCAAATCTCAACTTCCCATTTATTAACTGTATGGCCTGGAACAGATTGCTTCTCCTCCCTGAGACTCAGTTTAGTCATCCATAGGATGGGGATGGCAATTAGAGTACCTCTTATAGGATTGTTACAAGGATTAAATGGGCTAATACATCCATGATGTTTAGTAAGTGTCTACTAAATGCTTCCTATTACTATTTCAGGAGATTGTCTCAGTTGGTGCCACATCAGGCAGCTCAGTGGAGCGTGTTAATACAGGGAAATAGTCATAGTGGTTTGAAAGAGTCGAAAGGGGACAGACACTTTCGAAGAGTTGAAAGTGAGGCGACAGAGATTAGTAACAGCAGGTAGATACTACAGACTGTATCCACCAATCTAACATTTCCAAGGTATCATCTATGGACTAGCGAGTACTGCAGCAAGTGAATAGGACGCTATGGGGGAAAGGACCCCAAGACTGGAGGGACAGAGAGGAAGTGATGTTATGAGAGCCCTGGAGCTGGGGCTGCCTAGAGAGAGCAAGCACCACAGAGAGAAGGGCTGTCTTTGCAGGACTAGGAACCATGGAGGAGATGCAGCTGCTGGAGTTGCTCACTAAGTAGAGAGAGCAGGAAAAATACCCTGGCTTCTTCCTCCTGCCTGCTCTCCAGTCTGTATGTGCTATGCTCTGGGAGGACAAGTTAAGGATGGGCAGAAACCAGAGCATCATTTCATAGAGTATGTTCCTCACGATACTGTCCTACAAGATACTTCCTAAATAAAAGGTTCTTAGGCAAATCAAGTTTGGAAATGCTGCATGTAAGAAATCTCTCCTGCAGATCTGCCAGGACTGTTACCACATTGAAGACCAGCAGCAACATAGTGGTTGAAAGCCCAGGCTCTGTAGTCAGACTCAGTTTTCTCATCAATCAAATGGGAATAGTAACAAGACATACTTTACAGGATCATTTATTTATTCACTAATTTATTCAGCTATTGAGTATATACAGTGTGTCAGGCTCTGGGTAAAAAAGACAGACATAGTGCCTGTCTTTAAAATGCTTATATTCTAGTGGAACATAAGCTAATGGGTTTATTGGAATATAAACTAATGAGATAATGAAGGTAAAGTGCTTAGCATAGTGTCTGGCATATAGTAAATGCTTAATAAATGTTACCCTTAAAGGCTCTGGGAAGTCCTGTAATAGACACCTCTTAAACCCAGGGCTTTTCAAACATATTTGGCCATAAAATCTCCCTCTTTTTTCCCCTCATAGTACCCTATTCACATGCTGCAGCACTCACTAGTCCATAGAAGATACCTTAGAAATGATAGATTGATGGATATAGTCTGTACAAACACTCATACGCAGAGACATGCAAAGATGCAAATATTAACTACTTCTGATAGGTGCTGAAATATTAATAGGGTTTTTAGGAAATGAGACTAGTTCACCTCCTGTTTCATTCTAAAATGACCACATTTGTGTAATTCTTATTGTGGGAGGGTGGGCAATGGAATTCACTTTACCAGATTTTCTCTACAAACTATGGAAGTCATTAATTTATTGGCTCAACAAGCATTTATGGCAGCTTTCTCCATTCTGCACTGCATATTAGGCACTGGGGACACAGATTTCTCTGGCCTGTAAAGAGATCACTCTAATACAACATGTAGGATCAAGATATGCCCTGTGTATTGTGGCAGCCCAAAGCAAGCCTGCCTATGACCATCTGGGAAGGCTTCCAGGAAGAGGTGACACCTGAGTTGAGTCTGAAAAGGTGAATAAAAGTTAGCCAGGAAATGGAGCTCTAGAGGAATGGGTATTCCAGGAACTAGCTTCGCCTTGGCCCTGACTCCTTGGGGTCAGAGTTAATCTTAGGGCCAAGAAGAGGGAAGCTGTGAACTGAAATGCTCTGGCTCCCAGTGGTTACTTTTACACTTGTGTTGGAGGTTTGGGAACCAAGGGAGGAGCACTGGACTGGGAGTCAGACAGCCCTGGCAGCAAGCCCAATTCCTCCCTCTCTACTAGCATGTGACCTTGAGTAACTCACTCCGCCTCTCGAGCCTCAGCTCCCTCATGGGCAAATTGGGGGGAGCAAAGCTTACTTCACTGGGCTGATGTGAAGAGCAAGGGAGATAATGGATGAAGAAATGCTTTGTAAACTGTTAAGTGCTTTGTAAATTGTTGAGTGCTGTGTATACTGTAAAGCCCTATGTATACGTAACGCATGAGCTGCACGTCTTAGCTCAGGGTCCAGCTCACAAAAGGGGCAGAAAGAATTGTAGAACTAAATTTTTCTGCCACCTTTTGAGCTCTGTTCCGCTGGCTCTTGAAGTCATTTTGGTCTTCCTGAGGTCCTTTATTAATATGCCAACACCCTGAGAGATGTTAATCCTTATTAGCTAATACCTTAGTTAGTGCTGGCACTTTCATTAGCAGTTAACACCTTTAGTTAGCAGCTAACTCCTTAATGGGAATCATCTGGCACTCAAATGAGAAAAGAACCATCAGAAATGGGTCCAGGAGGGGCTCCTGATAGTCTTGGAGAATGAGGGGGAGAAGATTGTCCAGGAGAGACATCTCTGACAGAGCTGTTTTGCCAAAGGAAAATTCCATTGCCTCTCTGCTAGACTGAGTCCCCCAGAGAGCAGTACTCTGAATCATCTCTGCCACCTTCCCTAGCTGAGAGGCCCTGGGCAAACTGCTTCACTATTATGAGGCTCCATTTCCTCCTCTATTAAATGGAGCTATTCCACCATACCTTTTGGGGTCACCATGGCTAATTCCATGTTTCTTACATTTGCTGTGTATTTGTAGGTGCTTCATAAACATTTTTCATTTTAGTAGTGATGCATTTGTATCCATTCAGCTTAAATAAAATTATGCTGTGGTAACAAATGACTGTCTCTCAAATCTCAATGGCTTTCAACAATAAAGGTCTATTTTTCGCTTGTGCCACATGCTAATCATAGCTTTGCTTTGGTTCGGCTCCATGTCTTCATTCTAAAAATGAAGCTATAGAGGCAGACCCTGCCTGGACCTCCCTGGTTACCTGGCAGCAGGAAGAATGATGGCAGAACCACATGAGGGCTCTTACAGCTTCCATTCAGAAGTGGCACATGAGAGTTCTGCTCACATTTCATTGGCCAAAGGAATTCACATGGCCAAACCCCATGGCAATGGGGAGGGAAGCATAGTCCCTTGCAGGGAGGCACCTGGAAAGGAGGGGCAGCAAGTATTTTTGAATAGTCATACAATCTAGTGCAGTATTGATTTTCAACAGGTATTAGAAAAATACATAACTATGCATATATAAATATACATATGTAGAAAGAGAACAGTAAAACAAATAGGGCAAAATGTGTACAATTGGTGGGTTTGGGAAAAGGAATGTATAGATGTTCTTTGCACCTTTTCTGTAAAGTTCAAAATTATGTTGAAATAAAAAGTTCCATGTGGGGCTGGCCCGTGGCTCACTTGGGAGAGTGCAGTGCTGATAACACCAAGGCCACAGGTTCGGATCCCTATATAGGGATGGCTGGTTAGCTCCCTGGGGAGAGCATGGTGCTGACAACACCAAGTCAAGGGTTAAGATCCCCTTATGTGTCATCTTAAAAAAAAAAGGTTCCATGTATATGTCATATCTAACCATGATGCCATGGATCCGATTGCTTAAGGTGAGGCAAATGTAGAGAGAATAAAAACCAGGTGAGCTAATTTAAATACTATTAAACAATAGTAGCCAGGTAGGACATTTGGGAAAGCAGAACTTCAAGGATAGGTGTTTGGGAAGCCTTTAGATCAGGTGCATGTTGTTCTTCACACTTCATCAGGGGTCTTCTGGCTGGCAGCCCCCTTCTCATTCATTCATCTGCACGTAGTTGTTAAGCACCTACAGTGTGCCAGGCCCCAGCAGGTCACTGAGGATGCAGTGATGAATGACACTGGGTGGACACAGGCCCTCCCTCAAGCAGTACATAGACTCATGGGGGTGTGAGAATAGAAAGACACATGACAAGTGGCCCAGAGACCCCAGCTGCCAGCAGGAGTTGTCTGTGCAGGGACAGACAGGCTGTCCAGTGGCTCATGCTGGGCAGTCAGTGTGGGGTAAACCACTTCCTTGCATCCCGTGCTTCTGGGTTTTCTAACAAGGAACACATGTGTCCCTGGGACTACAGGACAGTGTCTGTGTGTGGGTATGGGGGTGGAGCAGATAGGCAGAGTCACAGGGTCAACAATGCACACCTTCCTGGAATGCTTATTTGGTGCCGAGACTTGTCATGGGAGTTGGAGAACATATTATTTTTATTTTAGAACAATGGAAGGACTGGGAAAGGGCGCAAGAGAACTTTTTAGGATGACAGAAATGTTCATTTTCTTGATCATGGTGGTGGTTACATGGGCTTATAAATCTGTAAACTCACCAAAATGTTAAAATGGGTGCATTTTATCATATGTAAATTACACCTCAATAAAGTCAATTTACGAAAATAAAATAAAAACAGAGCAGTACGAAAACTATGTATTTACTTTGGAGAGGCTCAGAGACGTTGAGTCATTTGCCCAAGGTCACAAAGCCACTGAGGAGAGGAGCAGGAAATGAGAACCAGGTGTGCCTGACTCCAGAACTGGTTCTGTCAACTATGATTAATACGTGCCCTTTATTTACCACATAAACAAAAGTGACTTCCACTTTGAAAAGCAACACTATCAAACAGCACAAAATCTATCCCAGGCATAAAGATTTCAGAATTAGAAAGGAATTAAGTGGCCCTAGAGTTCTGCCTTCTTCCTTCCCTGTACCCTGACACACACAGAGGCCCTTGTCTTTGGCCCTAGTTGACCTGTGGCTCCTTGAGGGTTGCCCTGGAAACTTCCATCTATTCTTCTGCTAGTCAAGCCTTCCTCACCCTGAGCTTCTCTCTCCCCGTTCCTGCCCTGGTCCTGGGGTTTCTGAGACTCTGCCCACCTTGTCGTACCCCAGCTAGCCATCCTTGTGCTGTCCCTGCTATTTATTCTTCCACAGCCCAGGAGCCTAGGAGAGGGCCCTTTGATCTGGGTGGGAAGCAGGGACCAATTCAGAGGGTTTACCATTGACCCACTTTATAGCTGAAGCAAGAAGGCTCAGAGAGATACGGGACATGCATAAGGTCACACTGTATGGTTTAGAGCCTGTACCCCCTCTGATTCCAGATCCTGGGCCTTTACCCAGGAAGACAGGAGGAGGCTAAGTCAAGAGGATGGTGGCAGGAGGCAGGCAGAGGGGGTGGGAAGTTCCTTTCAAACTCCCCTCACTCCACAACCAGCTCTGCTCTGTCAACGGCTGAGAAAACCTCAGTCCCTGAAGGGACGGAGCTGCTGGAGCCTCTTGCCAAGTGACTGCAGACCACATTTTTCTTAATCTAAATTGAAAACTGCTCAAGTAGAAAAATCATTTCATTGCTTCATCTCAGAAAGGAAAAAAAGGGGGAAGTCAGGGATGGGGGGAGGGGTCGGGTAGAGGGGAGGGAGAAGATGTAGCCAGAGAGGAAAGGTGGTGGCTACAGAGGGCTGGGTCCCTACCTGCCCTGAGCCTGGCACTGGCTGGGCCCCAGCCCTACCCCATCTGGCCACCCCCAGCCCCACGGCCCTGAGGGAGCGGGTCTACCAGGCTGTTGGTGCAGTCAGGCAACAAGCACTGAGAGCCCTACTATGCACCAGGCAGATGCTGGGCCAGGCTCCTGGGATGACAAACACTGTCAGATGCAGCTCCTGTCCTTAAGGTACATCTAGTTCTTCCCTTCCTCCTCCTTTCATTCCTTCCTTCCTTCAGCAAATATTTATTGAACATCTACCATGTGTCTGGTACTGTTCCAGATGCTGGGGATATAAAAATGGCCCTTGTCCTCCTGGAATCCACTGTCTGGTAGGGAAGATGAATTATCAAATAGAGATGAACAAGCTGAAGCCAGCTCTGAAGGAACATGAAGAGTGGGATGAGTGATTATTCTATAGGCAGGGGTGGGAAATGTGATTTAGGCTGTGCAGTCAGGGAGGGTCTCCTGGAGGAAGCGATATTTCAGGAAAGCCATGAAGGGCAGGTAGCAGTTATCCAGGCAAAGGCAGAGGCAGGGTCAGTGGGGGAGTGGGACAGCATCCTCAGCACAGAGGGGAACACTGTAGAGGCTAGAGCCTTAGGCTAGGTTCAAGTCCCAGCTCTGCCACTAGCCACCTGTGTGATCTTGGATGAGTTAACTAACCTCTCTGTGCTTCAGTTTCCTCATTTGTAAACAGGATTATTGTGGGGATTGAGTGGGTTGACATGGGTAATATGTTTAGAATGGTGCCTGGCACACAATGTTTAACTAAACAAGCAAACAAAAAGCCCCAGTGTGAGCAAAGGTCCTAGGGCAGGGACCTGCAAAGTGAGTCATGAAAGAAAGGTCTGTGAACAAGCTTTATCCCAGGGCAAATACAAAGTGGGTACATGCTGTGGAAATCCATGGCAGGCAGCAGAAAGCGTGTAGTCTAAAATCCTGTGTCTGCCAGGTAATCACAGCAAACCTGTGCTGCCACTTTATACCCACTCTATATATGTAATCCCCACAACCTGGGGAAGTAGCATGGTTATCCCCACTTTACAGATGAGCAGACTGAAACCCAGAGATCAAGTGATTAATGTAAGGTCACACAGCTGGGGCTGAGCCCAGGTTAACTCCAGACCCCAAATTCCTTACCGCTGTACTTTATTACCTTGATTCTGAAACGTGACAGAATGGCATCTGTGTCTAGGTTTATTTGCTGAGTACACACTGTGTGTTGGCTCCTAGGCTAGTCATGTCACACAGGAAGCAATTTATAAGATACAGCCTAGGTAGGGCAGTCATATAGTGTTTTGCCTAAAATGAGTTACTTTGAATAGAGAAAGGGGCAAATTAATATTTATACCAGGACAGCACGTGTAAACTGGGACCTAGGGTCACCCCAAACATAGGGAAAGGTGACCAAGAGCATGGAGTTAGGAAGACATGGCTGGCTTAGTGTCCTTGGGCAGCCGATTAACTTCTCTGAACCTCAGTTTACCCATATGGGGGTAATAATACCTAACTCCTGGAGTAGTGAGGATTAAACAAGACAATGGATGACAGGTACGAAGCTCAATGCCTGGCATGGAGTAGGCAGTCAGGGAATGTCCGACATTATTATTGAATATACAGTCAGTGGAATTCTCTCTCTGTCTCTCTCATCTGTCTCTTTATCCATCTCCGTTTCTCAGGTTTTTCCCTCCCTTTCCCCTACCCCTTTCAGGACCCAGTTCTAGTCTGATTTGCTGTGTGTCCTTGGGAAAATCCCTTCTGGTCTCTGGGCTTGCTCTCCCCATCCAACTAGAATGCATCAACAAGGCTGCTGGGGTCCAGCCTCTCCTCCCTTCCTCCCTTGGCCGGCCTTCCTGCTGCGCCACCCATCCCCAGACTCATTTTTCAGGTCAGTTCCCTTTAATTAGCAGGGCTCTGAGCCTTTTCCTTCGCAAAATGGAAACTGCAGGTTCATCAAAATCTCATTAACCTCCATTCTCCCAGTGGCCCTGCAGGGGTCAGGCCTGTCTCAGGCTGGGGGTGCCACCTCCCAGCAGGATGGGATCCAGGTCATTCTGGGGCTGGGGGTAGGAGGGGTTACTCGTGTGATGGTTCCAGACAATATTCTGGCAACACCCCCCAGCCCTGCCAGCCCTGGCTACCTGGGGGTCAGAGGAGAGAAGACCCTTCAGCACTTTAATTTGAAAACTTGCCAGGGGACCGAGAGATGTTGGGAGCAGAGGGGAATGGCTTGCTTCGAATGAATTAATACTTCACTTGTAGCGGGCAATTTTCTCCACTTTCATGTCACCTGGCTCTTTTTTCTTCTTTCATTATTTTCTTACTTGGAGGGGTAACACAATTCACCAATGTCTCCTCCATCACAGCCTTAATTTTCAGTCTGGGACTTGTTTGCACCTGGCTCTGGGTAAAACAGCCGTTCATGCACTGGCTTGCTCACGAGAGCGGCTTCCAGAGGAGCTTGGGAGCAGGGGTTTATCTGCAAGGCTCTGGGGTCCCAGTACATCACCCACTAACTGAGGGTTCCTGGCCCTTGCTTAGGCTCTCTTAGTCTCACCTTGCTCATCTGTTCTGAGAGTGAAATGAGATGATGTATTTAATGCCTGGCAACCACTTTGAAAAATACAGCGGCAGTTTCCCCACAGCATTAAGCATGCAATATCATAAATCCCAACAATCCCAATACTAACATATTTATTCAAGAGAAATGAAAACATATGTCCACCAGAGACCTGTATGCAAATGTTTACAGCAGCTTTATTCATAATCTCCCCAAACTGAAAACAACCCAAAGGTCCATCAACTGTGAATGAATAGGTAAGCTGTGGTACATCCATACATGGGAGTACTACTTGACAGTGAAAAGAAACAACTGATATTCACATCAGCATGGATGAATCTTGAAAGCATTGTGCTAAGTGAAAGAAGCAGACCTGAACAGCTAAAGGCTAGGTGATCCTACCTAATGACAGACGGAAAAGGCCAAACTATAGGCACAGAAATCAAATCAGTGGTTTCCAGGAATTAGGATTGGGAAGGGGATCAACTGCAAAGGGGCACAAGGCAACTTTTTGGGGTGATGGAAATGTTCTATATCTTGACTGTGGTAGTGGATATACTGGTGTACATGTCTTTCAAAACATCCAGCTGCACACTTTTAAAGGGTGAACTCTGTTGTACAGAAATTATACCCCAATAAATCTTACTTTAAAAAATAATGTTATCCAATAAAAATGTTAGCTAATTTAAAATTTTATTTTGCTTTTTTATTGAGGCATGGTGTACAAATAATACACTACACCATAACGAGCCCCAATCTTTTGGGTTCCTCTTGATGACTTTTTACATTTTATATATATCCCACGCAGATCAACGTATGGGACATTTCCAGACCCTCTAATTCCCTTTTCCCCATCCAAGACCACAACCTTCAAGGTTAACCACAATTTTGACATCTCTCACCACAGGCTAGTTTGTGAGATTTTGGATCTCATATAGAGTCATAATTTTTTGTGTGTTTGGCTGTTAGTTAGTTATTGAAGTCATCTTTTAAAAACACAAATCAGATTGTGTCATTTCTTGAATAAAAGCCCTCCAATGTCTTTCCAATAAGCTTCAAGTAGAATCCCAAACTCTTTCCCTGTCCACCAGGCTGCATGGTCAGCCCCACCGCGGACCCCGCCCTGGCTGTCCCTCTCCAGCCACACAGGCCTCCCTTCAGTTCTTTGAGCACACCCAGCTTTTTCCAGCTGCAAGGTCTTTGCCCTCACTGATGCCTCTGCCTGCGGGGTCCTTCTGCGGACCTGGCTTCTCCCTGTCCTCCGGTCTCTGCTTCTAAGTCATTACTTCTGAGAGGCCTTCCCCAAACCCCACCCTAAAGGATTCTCCACTTCCACCCTTTGGCTATTTGCCATCTCTGTGCCTGTTGGCTCCTCTATGACGCTCACCACGGATTGTCATTGCTTGTTTGATTGTGGATTGATCATCTTTCTCCCTGCTTAGTCTGATATTCCTGCAAGGTCAAGAATTGGGTCTAACCTATCTGCATGTCCTAGGTGCCCAGTCCAGTCCTGGGCACATGCATGTGCTTAACACATGTTGGCTGAATCAATACATGAACTTCACCTTCTAATATAGAAGTTGGCTTCTCACACATCTTCTCATTTACTCCTCACAATAACTCAGTAAGGGCGGCAGGTGTCATCAGTCCCCTCCCCAGGTGAAGAACTTGGAGAAGTCAATCTGGTTGTCAGGGTCACGTAACAATCCTGGCTGAGCTGAGATCTGCTACGCCCTTCTTTCCCTCTTTCCTACTTCCCAAAGCCAGCGGAGCCTGCCTCTGGCTCTCACCCATCTTTCTGTTGCGATTGTTAAAGTATAACTTATGTACTGTAAAATCTTAAGAGTATAGTTTTATGAATTTTTACTTAGGAATGCACTCACAGAGTCCCCACCTAGATCAAGATGGAGAACATTTTCAGCATCTTAGAAGCTCCCTCATGACGGACCCCTGCCAGTCAATACCATCCTCCTCCCACGAGTAACCGTTGTTCGCATTTCTATCACCGTAGTTTAAAATTGCCCGTTGAACTTCATATAAATGGACTCGTTCAGTATGACCTCTTGGGTCTGACTTCTGTCACTCAACACAAAATCTGGAGAGTCATCGTGTTGTTGCATGTAGCAGTAGCTTGTTCTTTTTATTTATTTATTTTTTAATGCCACATAGTATAGTCCAGTGTGCGAATACATCACAATTGTTTATATCCATTCTGTTGATGGGCATTTCAGTTATTTCCAGGTTTTGGCGATTATGAATAAAGCTTCTGTGAAAATTCTTTTGGTGTATATGTGCACTTATTTCTATTGTTTGTATACCCAGGACTGGAATGGTTGGGTCACTGAGTGGGCATGTGGTTAGCTTTCCTAGGTACAGTCAAATAGTTTTCCAAAATGACTGTATCTCATGCATTTTAGGTTCAGCGCTGACTCCCCTGCAGCCCCCAGCTTTGCTGAGACTGGATAAGTCACCATGGCCACTCTTCAGTCACGCGCTGAGACCCTGAGCCACCCTGCTCCATTAGCAATCACAGCAGGAAAAAGGGGTCAAGTGAGCAGCAGTGCAGATCTTTCTGCTGGGAGGCTGGCTGGCGGGCGGAGCCCAGCAAAGGTTAGGCTGCCTTGCATTTTTCCCTCCAGTGATCTCAGCTCTTAGGGGCAATTAGCCATCAGTGGAGCAGGGAACTCGGAATACTAACCAGCTCTGGCCTATTCTGGGGAGCACTTTTCGCTCTCCACCTGGGCTGAGGCCCCGCCTTGCAAGTGGGGCATTTGAGTGAAGGTTCGGGGAAAGGCAGCATCCTTTACTATTGCCCCTGTGCATTTTGTTAGTCGTCTGGGTCGCCAGAGACTCTGGTGGAGAAATGGGAGCAGCATCTGCTGCCACTCTGCTGTTGCATGCCTCCAGGGACAGGAAACTCAGCACCACTCCTGGCTGCTACTTTCTTCTCCAGGCAGCTCTGCCCATCACGCAGTACTTCTTCATTCATCGTGAAACTGTTTGTAACAGTCCTAAATAGAAACTAAGCTAAAAGTCCATCAGAAGGGGACTGATTAAGTAAATTATGTCACACCTTATTAAATATATAACCGATACACTGCAGCCGTTATGCACAGGAATACGACATAGTAATGTCATGTACCCCTGATGAGACACCTTGTGACAGTTACAACCTCACTCCTGTGTTATCCTTGCCAAAGATGCATAACTCAATCTAAATGTGAGGAAATATCAGACAAACTCAAATTGATGGACAGTCTACAAATTAACTGACCAGTACTTTTCAAAAGTGTTAAGGTCATGAAAGTCAAGGGAAGTCTGAGGAACTATCACAGATTAGAGGAGACAAAGGAGAGACTACAGTTAGCTTTGATGTAGGATCCTGGATTGACTCCTGGAACAGAAAAAGGACATTAGTAGAAAAACAAGCAAAATTCAAATTAGATCTGAAGATTACTTAATGTCATTGTACCAATGTTAATTTCCTGGCTTCAATAATTAGTCTATGGTTGTGTAACAATGTTGCCATTAAGAAAAGCTGGGTGAGGAATATTTGGGAACTCATTTTTTGCAGCTTTTCTGTAAATTTACGATTTTTTTCGTAATAAAAAGATGATGTTAAAGATCAAGACTTCTTAAGCTTTGCTGTGCCTTGAACCTTTTGGGTGAGGATCATGGACTCTTTCTCAGAATAATGGTTTTAAAACACATAAAATAAGTTTTTTGAAGATTTCCAAGAAAACCAATTATTTTAAAATACAGTTATCAAATTATTAAAACATTTCTGACACAGTAAAATATATACATGCTTCTTAATTATCATATTCACAGACAGATCTAGCAGGAGGTGTAATAACCACTGTGATTTCAAAGAAGTGGAGAGAGAGCATAACCCATATTTTGAGATATCTGCAACAATGGCAATTTGATATGCAGATATCTATGATCACTACAGTAGTGAAGTCACAGATATGCAGATACTGCTAGTGCTATAGCTTGTTACCTACATGCACGTTGAAGGAAATAAGAAATTTCAGTTAGAGGTTAGTGAAAATAAGGATATAATTTTTTCCCTTCGAGTTCACAGACCCCCTGAATTCTATTTGCTGTCTGGAGTTACCTATTACATCCCTGATATAAATGTATATTTATTGAACTGTAAGGAAGCTCATAATATATTAGTAATGGGGGGAAAGCAGGTTACAAAGCAATATGTGCAGCAGGATCTGATTTTTTGTAAGTTAAAAATGTCCGTATGTGTGTGTGCATTATGTATTCATTCAACAAGCATTCCGTGATCTTCTACCTTGAACCAGACTCTGAGAACATAACACTGAAAAAGACAGACATGGTTTTTACATTCCCGAGCAGGGCCCCTAGAAACATTGACAACTTGTAACAAAATGTTGTGATTATTTGTTTTTCCTTCTTCTTGCTTATCTGTATTTCCTAATTTTTGTAAGTAAACATGTACTTTTGGCAAAATAAAATACTTTTTAAAACGAAGAAACTTCCTCTTCATTCCAAGCTGAAACTTGTCTGTAAGTAACACCTCCCCATTGCCCCTAGATTTGTCCCTTGTACCCCACAATAGCCATTAGAAACAGGTAGATGGTGATCGTCAGGCCTTCCTTTCTCCAGGCTGACCATTCCCAAGTCCCTTGATGGTTCCTCACCAACATCATTTCAAATCTTTTAAAAAAATTATAGTGACCTTTCTTTGGAGCCACCCTAGTTTTTCCACGTTCCCTAACGTATGGCATTGAGAGCTGAGCTCCAGATGGAGTCTGCCTCACTTAGACTGCAAGGAGACTATCACCTCCCCCCTTCTAGACCTCATACAACTATTTATGCAGCCTAAGGCAACAATCATTTTTAAAACAGTTTTATTTACATATAACTCACATACTTGTATGTATTAATTTTCTGCTGTTGCTGCACCAAATTATCACAAACGTAGTGGCTTAAAACAACACAAATTTATTATCTTCTAGTTCTATAGATCAGAAGTGTGACATGGATCTCATTGGACTAGGATCAAGGTGTTGGCAGGACTGTCTGTGTTCCTTTCTGGAGGCCCTAAGGAATAATCTGTTTCTTTGCCTTTTCCATCGTGTGGAGGGTGCCTGCACTCTTTGGCTCATGGCTTCCTTCCTCCATCTTCAAAGCTAGAAACATCGGGCTGAGTTCTTCTCATGATGCCATCTCTTTGGTTCTCCTCAGATTCTGTCTTCCACTTTTAAGGCCCCTTGTGATTACATTGGGCCCATCTGGATAACCCAGGAAAACCTCCCTGTTTTAAAGTCAGCTGATTAGCAAACATAATTCCATCTGCAAACTTAATTCTTCTTTGCCATGTAACCTAACATATTCACAGGTTCTAGGGATTAGGACATAGACATATTTGAGGGGTCATTATTTTGCCTATGCCACCACATAGTTCACCCATTTAAGGTGTACAATCAATGGTTTTTTAGTATACACACAGGGTTGTTGGAAACCATCATCACATTCAGTTTTAGAACATTTTTATCACCCTCCCCAAAACCCTGTACCCACTAGAAGTCATTCCCATTTCCTCCCAATCTTTCCATAACCTCTCCACTCCCTCAGTCCTAGGCAACCACTGGTCTACTTTCTGGCTCTATATATTTGCCCAGTCTGAACATTTCACATGAATGGAATCATTCAATATGCATATTCTTTGTGTCTAGCTTCTTTCAGTTTGCATAATGTTGTAGCATGTATCAATACTTTATTCCTTTTTATTGCAAAATAATATTCCACTATATGCACATGCCTCATTTTATTTATTCATTCATCAACTGGCGGACATATGGGTTGGTCCTACTTTTGACCACTGTTTATACTCCTATGAACATTTGTGTACAAATTTTTGAGTGAACATATATTTTCGTTTCTCTTATGTATATACCTAGGACTGAAATTCCTGGGTCATATGGTAACTGTATGTTTAACATTTTGAGGAACCGCCACAGTGTTTTCCAAAGTGGCTGTACCATTTTACATTCCCACCAGCAGTGTATGAGGGTTCCAGTTTTTCCATATCCTTGTCAACATTTGTTAGTACCTGGGATTTTTTTTATTACAATCATCCTAGTGGGTGCAGTGAAGTGGTATCTCATGGTTTTGATTTGCATTTCCTTCATAGCTAATGAAGTTGAGCATCTTTTCATGTACTTTTAGACATTTGTATATCTTCTTTGGAGAAATGTCTTCTTAGATCCTTTGCTCATTTAGAAAATTGAATTAGTTATTTTTTTGAGTTGTTGGAGTTCTTTATATATTTGGAATACAAATCCCTCATTAGGTGTATGATTTGCAAATATTTTCTCCCATTCCATGGGTTGTCTTTTTTCTTTTTTACTTTTTATTTATTTATTTACTTATTTATTTGATGGCGTTGTTTGGAGCACAAATGTTTTCAGTTTTGATGAAGTTAAATTTATCTGTTTTTTTCTTTTGTCAGTTGTGCTTTTCGTGTTGTATCTATGAGACCATTGCCTAACACAAGGTGTTAAAGATTTGCTCCTATGATTTCTTCTAAGAGTTTTATAGTTTTAGATTTTATACTTAGGGCTATGATTCATTTTGAGTTAATTTTGCATATGTTGTGAAGTAGGGGTTCGATTTCATTCTTTTGGATGTACATATCCTGTTATTTCAGCACAATCTGTAAAAAAGACGATTCTTTTTCCATTGGTACTTTTGTCAAAAATCAGCATAATTGTGATATGTAACCATTAATGTAGGAGTTTATTTCTAGATTCTTGATTCTGTTCCATTGATCTGTATATTTATCCAGTACCTCACTGTCTTGATTACTTTAGCTTTGTAGTAGGTTTTGAAATTAGGAAGTGTTACTTCTTCAGTTTTGCTCTTTTTTTCCAAGATTGTCTTGGCTATTTGGGACACTTTGCAATTCATATCAATTTTAGGATCAGCTTTGTCATTTTCTGCAGAAAAAATTCCAGCTGAAATTTTGATAGGAATTGCATTGAATCTGTAGATCAATTTGGGAAGTATTGCCATCTTAACAATATTAAGCATTTTGATCCATAAACATGGAATGTATTTCCATTTGTTTAGGTCTTTAATTTCTTTTGACAATATTTTGTAGTTTCCAGACTACAAGTTTTGCAATTCTTTTGTTAAAGTTATTCCTAAGAGTTTTATTCTTTTTGATGCTATTGTAAATGGAATTGTTTTCTTAATTTATTTGTGTATTGTTCATTAGTATAGCATAGAAAATATAATTGATTTTTGCATGTATCCTGCAACCTTACTGAACTTATATGTTAATTCTAATAGTATTTTTTTAAAAAGATTCCTTAGGATTTTCTATATATAAGATCATGTCATCTGCATATAGATAGTTTTACTTCTTCCTTTCCAATGCATATGCCTTTTATTTCTTTTTATTGACTAATTGCTATGACTAGGACCTCCAGTACAATCTTGAATAGAAGTGATGGGAGCTGATATCCTTCTCTTGTTCCTGAGCTTAGGAGGAAAGTGCATGTAGTCACATTTAATACGTTAGGTGTGGGTTTTTGTAGATGGCCTTTATCGGATTGAGAAAGTTCACTTCTATTCCTAATTTATTGAGTGTTTTTGTCATGAAAGGGTATTGGATTTTATCAAATGCTTTTCCCGCATCTATTGAGATGATCATGTGGGTTTTGTTCTTTATTTTATTGATATGGTATATTACCTTAATTGATTTTTCTTTCTTTCTTTTTTTTTTTTTTGTTCTTTTTGTGTGTGTGTGTGACCGGTAAGGGGATCGCAACCCTCCCGCGCTCAGCCAGTGAGTGCACCGGCCATCCCTATATAGGATCCGAACCCACGGCGGGAGCACTGCTGCGCTCCCAGCACCACACTCTCCCGAGTGAGCCACGGGGTTGGCCCTTAATTGATTTTTCTTTATTAAATCAACCTTGCATTCCTGGTATAAATCCCACTTGGTTATAGTGTATAATCCTTTTTGTACGTTGCTAGATTTGCTTTGCTAATATTTTGTTGAGGGTTTTTCCATCTGTATTCATGAAAGAAATAGGTCTATAGTTTTCTTTCTTTGCAATGTTTTTAACAATCATTTTTTAAAAAGCTACATCACACTGTTAATAGCAACTTTGTTTGTTGTCTGAAATTCCCTCCTGCATCAGCCAAGATGTTAGGAGACCCGGACTGAACCTGAACCAATATCGACAAAATCACACTGTACAATCTTAAACTTGTATTCTCTGGACCACAGTTTACTCTTCTGTAATTATGAGATTGTAAACTCTTCCAAGTCACAGAGTCTCATGGCTGGAATGGACTCCTAGTCCAGAGCTCTTTCCCTGGGACTAAGTCAGAAAGGATTTTCATTACCCAACTGATAAATAAATCAATAAACTGATAAATAAATAGTGCTTTTAAAACAATGTGTAATAATCATGTATATGAATCACTAGGGAATCTTGTTAAAATATAAATACTGATTCAGTAGGTCTATGGAGTGTCCCAAGAGTCTGCATTTCTCACAAGCTCTTAGATGATGCCGATGCTGCCAGTTCATGGAACCCACTTTGAGTAACAAGAGACTAGAATATTGTTTTCCAAGATTTGGTCATATAAGAGCCAACTTCATATTTTTTTGCCATACTCTTCTTCCATCTATACAATTTTTAAAAATACATTTTCTTTTAATTGACTAGAAATTACATCTCTTCTTTGGGTAAAATTTAGACTCATTCTAGGCCATAATATACATCAGATCACAGGTTTTATTGCTAGTTACCTTTTTCGAACAAATTAAAAATATCCATTCAAATCAAATAAACATTCATATTCATATTCAATAACATTCAACATTTCATACCACCTGAAATGATCTCACGTATCGCTGCTCCATGCATCCCTCTGTGGTAAGAGTTGTGTTAGAACTTCCTAGGAGCTGAGAATGTGTTCTTGCCCTTTAAACACCGTCACACTTTAATTGGACACTTTTGACTTGCATCTCATGATTCTGTCCCATTTTTCTCTGCTGCAATTTGGCCAGTGATTCCTGTCTTTCCCTCTATTATCCACTCTGATTAACTCAGCTGCACCTGTCAACCTTTATTCCTGCGAGCGGGTGGAGTGAGGCGTGCTGAAGAAGTCATTAAAATGCATGAGTCTGATCGTATTCACTCTTTCCTGTCCAGAGCATAGGGGGCTAAGTCCTTGGGCTGGTGGCCCTGGGCGAGGGTCAACCCGCAGGTTTCATCTGGTGGACATCATTGGGGGTGCAGCTTGGCTGGGTCTCTGAGAGCCTGTGAGTTTCCTCCGGGGAGCTTCAGGTCATTGACTGTGGGAAGCAGAAACTACGCTGTTCAGTGAATTTCACCTGTATTCTCCAAAAAAGATGCTTAAGCAGATGGAATAAGGCTGGTTTAGACAATTTCGATTCCTGTTTGTTTCTTTCAGGTACTTGTAGAACACGCCACTTACCTTCACTGAGCATCCTTGTGTTCATCCGTGAGATGAGGGTAACAGTAGCTGCTCACAAGAGGTGGGGGTGCAGTAGTTAAGAATTCATGTTTGTCCAACAGTCTGGTTTTGTCATTTACTATGTGTGTGACCTGGAGCAAATCATTTTACCTCAATGAGTCTTGCTTTCCTCCTCTGTAAAGTAGAGATAACAATACCTACTTCATAGGGACAACACAGGAGGATGAAGTAGTATTGAGCCAGTGTCTGGCATCGTGTGAATACTCAATAGATGATGGCAATTATCATTATCATTGTCACATCATCACCACCATCATCATTATAGTCACATAAAATATTTAGCAAATCTGGAATATTTTGGTACTTAACATTTATTTCTTCTTCCTTCTTCCTTTCCTCTCTTCCTC
The DNA here is from genome assembly GCF_027409185.1 of Cynocephalus volans. Taxonomy (NCBI): domain Eukaryota; kingdom Metazoa; phylum Chordata; class Mammalia; order Dermoptera; family Cynocephalidae; genus Cynocephalus; species Cynocephalus volans. The sequence goes on from NC_084460.1 coordinate 33,205,971, forward strand.
CCTCTCTTCCTTCCTCCTCTCTTTCCTGTCTTCTGACCTTCCTTTATTCTTCTTCTTCTCACCTTCCTACCTTCCTAGATGCATCTGATTACAGCTGCAAGGAGCAGTAGAAGCTTACACTGGAAAGGTGGATTGCAGTCACATCCTGGAGGGACTTCAATGTCAGGGGAAAGAGTCTGATCTTCAGCCTTCGGGCAACAGTGAGTCATTGATGGTTGCAGGGAGAAACAAAGTGTGGTGAAAGGAGGGAAATGAACCTGTGGGCAGAGACTGGGAAGGGGAAGAGAGGGCAGAAGCTGGCACCAGAGAGGTGAGACACCCAGGAGGCCCTGGGGGTCAAGTGAGAAGCGTAGGGAAATGGGCTGCATCTCTGCCCAAACCTCGTCTGGGAGAAGCAGCTCCATTCTCAACTTTTGCCTTGCCCACAACACCCAGCCAAAGCACCCCATCTCACTGTGTGACCTCAGACAAGTGTCTACCCTCTCTGAGCATGCAGTTAGGTGATCCTAGGCCTCGGTGACACCTCCTGGCTTCCCAGCAAAGACACTGCTGGATCCTCCAGGCTTCCATCATCTTCCAGGCTGCTCCCTGCTCAGAGATTAATTTGTTTACTCCCTTGCCTGGAGATGAACGGAGAGAACTAATCGTCCATCAGCTACGGCTCCCCCAACCTTGCACTGCCCCGCCCTGAATGTCCATTTGCTGGCAAAATATGTCCTTGCTGCTGCCAAGGCTGCTTGGAAAATGCTAATTTTATCCTCAAATTAAAATTTGTTCTCTTACCCTCGTTTTAATAAAAACGAAGCATCCGGAAACATTGCCATGGTGCAGAAGAGAAAGATCTGACATAATTTTTAAAATGCCTTCAATCACGCTGCCTTCTGAACGGTTTGTCCTCTCATCCTGACCCCCTCCCCACCTGCCCACCCCCGAGGCAGCATTTACATTTCTTAATAACCCCTCATTAATATTCATAAGAAGGGGCGGGTAATAATGGCTGAGCACACGGCACTAATTCAATTTCCACACGCCTCAGCGTGTTTACTTAATCACCAAGGGACCCGGGTTACTCAGTACAATTATTTATTCAGAATTAGATCTGGAGGCATCTGGACTGGAAACAGGGAACCAAGAGCAAAATAGAAAAAGAATTCTCTTTGTCCTCTTCGCCCAGCCACTTGCTCCTGACTGGCAGCCAGTGCTCCAAGTGGCCAGCAGGGCCTGGAGGACCAGCCTCAGTGCAGGTCGGGCAGTTCCTGGAGGAACTGGCTTGTGCGGGGTTTGAGTGTGTTCCAGGTGCTCTGACCCTGGCAGGAAGCTCTCATCAACGGTGGCCTAGGAGGCAGTGCCGGGCCCAGTGGTGGGCCGGGTGCACCAAGAATGTGGCCTGCCAGGGTGGGGCCTTTGGGAGATGCTGGGGGATTGGCCCAACCTGGACGTGCAGTGTGGCCAGACACTTGATCACAGGTCCCCGTGAGGTAAGAGTTTGTGACATGGGATCTAAATAATGCCTGCTAATCCTTGACCCTCAGCTTAACTGTCACCTCCTCCAGGAAGCCTTTCCTGGTTACCAAGACTAAGTTAGGTTCTCTTATTACAGACCTCCTATTATGACCAGGATGGGCTGGGTCACAGTGGGCACCTTGCCCCCTGCAGGTGGTCTATAATCATTTCTAATTCATTTTTAAGGGTCTGTTTCTCCCAGTAGACTGCTAGCTCCATGAGAGCCGATTCCATGGCTGTCCTGGTCATCATGTGTTCCTAGCATCTAGCAATGCCCAGCACAGGGGAGATATTCAACAAATATTTATTGACTTCTTAACTGACTTACTGATTCTCAAACCTCCATCTTCTTATCTGCAAAATGAAGATAAGAATATCCACTTCGCAGGGTTACTGTGAAGATTCAGTGTAAAGAGGATTCGGAGGATTTCGATATAAAGAGTGCCAAACATCAAGCCTAGTATCTGACACTTAATAAACACTCAGTTAATGTAAGATGCCGTTATTGCTATTTGTATTTCTGATTGTGGTGGAGCATAGAAGGTTAACTGTGGTGGGCCTAGGAAGACCCAGAGACACCCAGTCTTAGAGGCAGCTCTACTCAGAGTCTTGAAATGACTTTCCCAAATTCATAGAGCTACTAGGGTCAAACCTCAATCCTGGCTTTGCCTCTTGAAAGTTGGATGACATCGACAAGTTGTTTAACTTTTCTGAGCCTCAGTTTCCTCCTCTGTAAAATGGGAATAATAATGGAGGACATCGATTGGATCATTAGGGAAGATTCAGTGAAGTCCCTTATGTAATTTAGTGTGGAAACTGATATACAAACTTAATAAAAAGGGCTGCTGTTATGGCAGATATGGTGGGTAATAGTCCAGGCAGAGGAATGGCATAAATGTATTTATCTATTAACTCATTTATTAATTTATGCATTCATTAATGCATTTATGCATTCATTAATGCCTTAATGCTAATGAATAATGCATGTATTCATTAGCCCCTACCAGGTACCCAGCCTGGTGCTAGGCTCTGAGAGGGAGCAGAGGTGAGAGAAACACAGCTCCCTCTGCCAGGAGCGCTCGGTGACAGGAAAGAGCAAGCACTAAGCAAGCCAGTTGGCTTCTCGGCTCTTCCATCACCTTTGATTCCCACATTACTCAGCTGTTTCCTGGTTAGACACTGACTGATACACTTCCCTACCAGGCTGTGAGCTCCTGGTGGGAAGGGCTCTATCTCATATCCCCAGGGCTTGAACATAAAGAAGCTACCTGAAGGTGAATAAATGAAGAAATTTTGATTACATGACTTTTCTAGCCAGGCTCTGCTATTGCTTAGCAAAAGAGAGGAGGCATGAGGGGAAAGAATTTGTCCCTGAGGTTAATAAATGTTTGTATTAAAACATCAGCAATAGTGATACTAAAGGAGTGATTTATAAACAGGAAAGGGCTTTATAAATAGCTCCCTGTAAAGTTCTTTGTAAACTGTAAAGTTCTGTACCCACTTGCTGTTTCAGCCCAGCTCAGTGTTTTGCTGAAGTGGCTGCAGGGTGGGGAAGCTGAGAGAAGGAAGAAGATAATGGATTGGAGGCAACATCTCAGCCCAAGAACAAAAGGTGGGGAGGAGCACAGGGGACAGCTGATGATTTAATCATTACAGACTCATTTAGAGAGGGCCCTTCCCTCCCTTCTTGCCTCCAAAGCACCTGGACTCTCAAGAACCCAGCCAAGTCCCTTTATTAAAATTTCTCAGACCTAGGGCTGGGTTGGGAGATAGTCAAGGCCTGCCAGCTTGTCTGCCAGACAAGGTGAGAGGGCTATGGCAGGGGACATTTCCCTAGAAGTCAACTGGGAAGAGCAGGGCAGGTGGAACTTGGGATGCAGAGAGAATGAGTGAAAGGGAATTTCAGAGAGGCAAGGGGTTGATCCAGTCTGTCTTAGGCTGGGTTCCCCCAAAAGCAGAGCCTGAAACAAGGACTTGGGTACAATTAATTTATTTGAGTGGTGCTCCCAGGAAGGAGAAGGGAACCAGGAGAGCAAGACAGAGAAGGAACCAGTTGCTGCTGTGGGTAATTGGGGCTCCATTCTGGGAAGAGCCTCTGAGTATGGTGCAGAATGCATCTCAGAATCGTTCACCCAGAGGATAGGATGCTGGGACACTTATCTACCAACTCTCATTCCCCTGGGGGTTGGGCATTGCCCTGGGTGGGGCATTAACTCTCTTGCACTCTGGGCTGGGCCTATGGGTTAGCCGAGTCAGGACCAGGGCTTCCACGACAGGCTTGAGGTGGAAAAGCAAAGAGACTAGGTGCACACGACATGGAACACTGCCTGTGTGCACAAGAACAGTGCACCCCAGCTGCAACTGAGGTTACAGGTGGGATGAAGGGCTGTGGCACCAGGCACCCACAGCATCTGCCACACTATACTGCCCCTGATGCTCCCCAACCTGATTCCCAAGCTCCATGGCCATTCTTTCCTTCCTTCATTCACTCAGCAAACACTTCGTGAGCACCTAGTATGTGCCAAGAGCTGTGCTGGAGATGGGGAGAGTGTGTGAAGAAGACAGACATGGCCCTGACCTCATGCTGCTTACATTCAAATTTAGAAGGCACACAATAAATAAGTGTACATGCAAGTAATCAAGATGCTTTCAGAGTGATAAATACTCCAAAAGAAAGAAACAGGGAGATGGACTAGAAAGAAAATGTGGGAAGAGGAGAGAGCCTACTTTAAGCAGAGCTGCCAGAGCAGGTCACTCTGGGTAGGTGACCCTGAGCACAGCCCAAATGATGAGAAGGAATGGGTGTACATGCTTCCTACCACCCATGGCTTCTGACTCAGTGGTTCTGAAAATTTGAGGTTTTAGGGACTGGTATATAATACAAGTTTTTTTTCTGCCAAATATAAAACTGTTTATTCCGCCAAGTAGAAACATTTTAAAAAATCCATCCAACAATGGCAGTTTTCTATTACCATGATTTCATAAATGAAAGGACATTTTAAACATCCTCAAAGTAGGAAGAACATGATCTCAGAATAAAAGACAGTTATTTAGGAGAAATAAATTTAGTTTTATCAAAAGCTCCCTTTTTTTTTTTTTTTTTTTTCCAATTTGGCCCCTGACTCCTGAAAACTTCTCTCCATCTCAAGGTCTAACTCGAACTCTGGCCACATTGTTGTTCCCTTCGTCTTCTTGGCTTGGGGATTTTGGTAACAGGACACAAATATGGAGATTGCACGGGTACGCCCATGTCCCTCAGTTTTCCTATTTGTAGAGTCAGAGTGGGCAGCTGCTTGAATTCATCTCTAGCATATGGACTAGAAAGTCCAGGGAGACATTAGCAATTCATTTAACAGGCACAGAAAGCTCATAGAATTCCCTTCCTCCCACCGCCACCTTCTCTCCCAGCTAAAACTCCTCTTCTACTCAGTTCAGATATCCCCTTCCTGGGCTTCTCTGTGTACTCAGCCCTCTCTCCTCTGTGATCCTATAGCATAGAGTCTTGGCCTGTGTTGAACACACATCTCCATACATACGATGGGTGGTTCCTTCTGGATGGGGGGAATCAGTCCTGTTTCTCCTTTCCAGATAGCCTTTTCATTGTCCCAGTACTCCTCAGTGTAAATGTGGATAATGCAGAAATATGGGGAACAGAGATTTGTGCATAGAAGAGAAAGGGAAGTGAAGTCAGGTTTACTGGGTATCTGCAGTGCGCATGTCAGGTGCTTCGGGAGTGTTATTTCATTTGAAGCCCTTCCTTTAATAAAGACAGTCCCTCCCACAATAACTACCGCTCCTTATGCTGTCCCCCCCCCCACACTGCCCTTTCCCTCTGTGACACATGTGCTCCTGCCATTCCTCTCTCCTGGGATACCCTCCCTCCTAAGTCCTCCTGGGTTCCTTCTGTGTGCTCTTGACTTCAGGACCTGGTAGCCTGGCGTTCTGCCTGCCTTGTCTAGTAGAAGGTGGTCATCGCATTCAGGCCACATGGTTAGGGCCCTCACTTGGAATTCAGGGAGAAAGAAAAGCTCAAATGAGGAGGCAGTCTGGCCCCTTCTGGCCTGAAAACACCAGGATCCTTTAAACAAGAGACTCCCTTTTCCAAGACTCTAGAGTTGTTTGCAATTTTGTGATAATGGCTGGCCCTGGAATGCTGATTCTCTCCTTCCAATATCCTATAACTCTGAGGTTCTACAAATAGGGGAGAAGCCTTCTGCTTTAAGACTTGAGTGGTCTCTGCTGCCTCTCTAGGGGTCACCTGGCTTCAGGACCCCAGACAGGCCACCTGGGGCTGGGACAAGCTTGGAAGAAAGGCCTGATTGCCCTGTCTTCAGGTCTGCTGCATGTATGAGGCTTCATTCATAATTGATCCAGTAGCTTGGCAAGCAGGGGGCTGCAGGTGCATGTGGGCAAAGAGGACGCCCCTGGAGAGACCCTTCTCTCTCCTCTGAGGAAGGAGATGCTTCTGCCAGCCTCTAGGTCCCTTCCATAACAATGGCTGTCTAATGCCTGGCAGTCCCCACACAGCCTCCCTTGCCCACCCTCTGTTTCCCTTTCCTCACTCTCTTGAGCAAGGAGCCAATTTTCATGCAGCAAACTTTTACAAAGTGCCAAGTGCTGGGTTATGCATTTGATGTGTATCACAGATTGTATCTCATAAGCTGAGTTTGGAGTGGAAGATATTTATTAGGGATCAACACCTGTGAAAGGAAGGGGGAAAGCAGGATTGAAGAGAGGGAGAAGTCAACGGTGATACAGGCACTACAAAGTCTCAGCCAACCCGCAGAGAGCTTGGGAATGGGTATTGCCTGGCAGAGGTGTTCTGCATCGGTCTGAAATGGCTGAATCTTTAAACCCCTGTTTTCTTTGTCACAAGATGCAGACTGCCCTGGGAAGGGTGTGACGTTGGTTAGACCTGATTGTACTCCCCACACCAGGCAGCAAGCCCTTCCTTGAAGGGGTGTCTGGGCAGCCTCTCTACCACAACAGCCATGATCTGACCACAGCCATAGGAATTAACCCACTTACAGATGAGTACACAGAGGTTAAGCAGGTTGTCTATAGCAGCCTCCCACAAGGAAGTTAGAGTTAGAGCCAGAACCCGAACCCAGGTCTGTCTGTGGCCAAAGTTTTATGGTCTCCTCACCATACCATAGGGGTCCTTTGCCCTGGGGATCCATTTTTGTCCATTTCTACTAGGAGCAAATGGCAGCTGGATGGGGAACATCAAGGATAATTTTCCCTGAGCTTCACCCCCACAAAGTGTCATAAGCATGTAGTCTCTTTGCCCCCCATTTTCTTTTAGGAATCTACCCCCCCATCCATTTAGTCCAAGTGAGGCTCCACCTCCTGCTCCAGGATAAAGCATGTGACCCAGGCTAAACCAATCAGTGTATCACGTTCCCCTAGCCCTGCAATTGGTTTATAGCTGGCACATGACCCAAGAGGAATGAATCAGAGTGAATTCCAGGACACTTGCAAAAACTGCCAAAAAAGAGTCTTTTCTAGCTGTACTTGAACCCACAGCAATTAGAACTGAAGCTCCTGTTATGCTTCAGTTATTCACTGCTGCATAACAAACCACCCCAAAACTTAGTGGCTTATAACAACAATGGTTTATTATTTCTCATGATTCTGTAGGTTGACAGGGTGGGGCTTCTGCTCCTTGAGGTGTTGGCTGGGGTCATTCATGTGGCTACATTCAGCTGTGGCTGGGCTGGAATGGCTGAGAAGCAATAGTGTGTGTGTGTGTGTGTGTGTGTGTGTGTGTGTGTGTGTGTGTGTGTGTGTGTGTGTGTGTGTGTGTGTGTGTGTGTGTGTGTGTGTGTGGTTGGGGGCGGGCAGTGGGAGTGGTCCACCTCAGGTGCAGGCAATAGGAGGTGCGTATTTTGCAGAGAGCTTAAAAATGATAACACTGACTAAAAGCCAATCTACTTTTTATCATCACTGGGTGCTGGCAATTCTAAACTATGTTAGTGATAAAATGCCCCACCCGCCAGGGCAGACTTTCATCCCCCCTTATTACAAAGGCCTCTTTCAGGGCCTACAGCCTTTGCGGTGACTGTTAGCTGGGTTATCTCAGTTCTCCTCTATGTAGCCTTTTTTTCTACGTGGCATCTTATCTTCCAGGCCCTCTCTACAAGGCCTCTCTCTTCTGCATGATAGCCTAGACTTTCTTATGGGATGGTAGCAGGATTCTCAGGGGGAGCACTCCAAGACATCAGGCACAGATGCACAAGTGCTTATGAAGCCCCCTTTTGCCTCACACATGCAAATGTCCCCTTAGCCAAAGCAAGTCCGTGGCCAAGCCCAGCTTGAGTGTAGAAGGGGACTCACATGGGCACTAATAATAGGAGGTGTGGTTCATTGAGGGCCACCAATGTAAGAGTGCACCAGATGGTGGTTACTTACCTCCAGGAGGGAAGAGCCAAGCAGAGCCATGTGCTGCCAGATGTATCAGGCAAGGTCCTTAAAGGAATCAGATCCATTCAAATTGGTAATTTCAAAAGAGTATAATAAAGGGGCTATTTACAAAGGTGTCAATGGAATTTAGGGAATCCAACAAAGGCTGCTGCAGTTTCTCTGGGCTAGAAATAGTGAGGAGCCTTTGGCACTCCTAGGTCTGTAGGACAAAGGCCTGAAGGGAGTGGTTACCAGAACCCTGAGAGAGTAGCTGTGGCTCCAGGAAAGAGCATCTTGACAGGAGCTGGGGAACTTTGGAGAGGGACCTGACAGGGAGAGACCTGAAAGGGAGAAACAGTACTTTCACTCTTCTCATCCTGCTCTGGTTGCCTGCCATTGCATCCCATCAGCTGACCCCCACTGGCAACTGCTTGCTGTTGCAGTCCATGCAGGTCAGACTCCAAGCCACAGAGCAGGGCGGATGAGGGCAGATAACAGAACTTCAGGGTTGAAGGAAGATACTAGCACCCAGGGCCACCCCCATGCAACCTGACAATGAAGCTAGCACTGCACAAAACAGAGAGGCTTGGTGGAAAGAAACTGGATCCTGAATACATCATCTGGGCCCCTGAACCCAGCAAAGCCTGCAGCAGTTCTATTCCTGGGCCTTTTTATCTACATGAGCTAGTAAATTCTCTTTTGGCTTGGGCCAATTTGGGTTGGTGTCTGTCTCTTGTAACCAAAAGCTCCCTGACTCATATATTCCCATTGAATGGAATGACTACATTTCACCCTCACCGGAGTCCTGAGAGTTTGGGAGGGCAATTCCACATTACAGGCAAGCAAACTGAGGCTCAGAGATATTAAGGGACTTAGTCTAGGTTATCTGGCTCATTAGTGGTAGAATGGGATTTGAAGATGGCCCAGTCTCAATGTTCTAGCCACTTTCTCTCCCCTAAATATGCCATACTCTCTTGTGTTTATGTCTGCAGTGGGTTGAATAGTGTTCCCCACCCTCCAAAAAAAAGATATGTTAAAGTCCTAGTCCTGGGTACTTATGAATGTGATCTTGTTTGGAAATAGGGTCTTTGAAGATGTAATTAAGTCAAGAATCTTGAGATGAGATCATCTTGGATTTAGAGTGGGCTCTAAATCCAATGACAGGTATTCTTCTTGGGGGGTGGGGCAGCTGGCCAGTAAGGGGATCCAAACCCTTGACCTTGTTGTCGTAACACCGTTCTCTAACCAACTGAGCTAACTGACCAGCCCAATGACGGGTGTTCTTATAAGAAAAAGGAGAAAGAGATTTGAGACAGAGACCAGAGGGAAAAGCCATGTAAATACAGAGAGCAGAGGCAGCAATTGGAGTGATGTGTCTACAAGCCAAGGAACACCCAGGCTTGCCCACAACCAGCAGGAGTTAGGAAAGAGCATGAAATGGATTCTCTCACTGAGCCCCCAGCAAGAACCAATCCTGCTGATCCCTTGATTTTGGACTTCTGGCCTCTAGAACTGTGAGAGAATACATTTCTGTTGTTTTAGGCCACCAAGTTTGTAGTAGTTTGTTATGACACCTAAGAAACTAATCCAGAGCCCTTGCACCTGCTATTTGTTTGCCAGGAACATGATCTCTTCCCTTCCCCTAAACTCTGCTCAATTCTGCCCTTTGGTGCCTATAAGCAGATGAACCTACAGAGAAGAAAAGAGACCTTCCAAGAAATTGCTCTCACTGCCCCCTCACATGTCTTTCCTCCTTGCCCTGCAGGTCTCAGCTCAAATGCTACCTCCTCCAAGAAGGCTTCCCTGTGTTCCTACCGTTCTCTGGCTCCCACTGTCCCCTGGACTGCCTATGCCACAGTTGTGCTGGCACTGTCTGCTGACATGGCTTGTCCTCTACACCCCACCAGACTGGGCAGGGACTGTGCTCAACTCCTCTTTGTGGCTGCAGCTGTGCCTAATACAGGTTGAAGCACAGCAGAGACATTCAGTAATGTTTGTTGAATGAATAAATGAACTAATGTTACCTTCCAGATCTGCTCTACCTCTGGACCCCTGCCCCATGGAGGAGAGACCCTTACTGGGTGCACATGTGAAATAGCTCAAGATCACCAATGGCAGGTAGGAGTGGGGCACCCCACCTTGAGTCTAGCCATACCTTAGCATAGCTCTCCTGCTTGCATCACCAGGGCCCTGTCAGAGGCGTGACAAACAGCCTGGCTGATGGCTTATAATGTCAGAGATGATGGAAACAGGGAGGCGACGGCTGAAAGAATGGGTTGGGGATGCTTGTCATAACTTTATTTGTGGGAGGTGAGTTCCTGTCGGCCAGGTGATGGATGGTGGCAGGGCAGGCACAATACAGACCCTGCCACTGCATCTCTCCCCTCTCTCTAAGCCAAATGACTTTGGGGATGAAAAATGGCTGTCTTGGGAGAACCAGAGGGAGGGGAAGTTCAGGGTGAAGGGGCTGTGTGGTTGGCACCTTAGAATGACTTTTGCTTTTTTCTTGGTGAGAGTTGAGTTTTGCTTAGTCCAGGCTGATAGTTTCTTTTCTTCCTCCCTCTCTTTCTTCTCTCCAAGGAGATCATTAATGATAATCCCAGACTAATTGTCTACTTAGATTCTCAAAACTGCCTTAAAAAGAATGTATACTTTTACAGATGAGGAAACTGAGGCTTGAAGAGGGGAAATAACATGCTCAAAGTTCCCCACGGAGGAAGTGGAAGGCCTTGTTACTTGAACTGGTTCCATTTAGTCCAAAGCCTGATCTTTTCCCATAACCATGTGATAAAGGCCACAGGAGAAGCAGGTGCCAACTTCCTTAGAAGCACAGTGAAAAGAGCAATGAATCTGACAGGAGAAAGTCAGGGAAGACTGCTGGGAAGAGATGACATTTGAGTTGGTCCTTACACTGTGAATAAAATGGTAACTGGTAGAGAAAGAAAGTAACTATTAGAAAAAGAAGATACTGGGGGGTGAGGAGAGAAAAGAGAGGATTTGCAAACCTTTTTATTTGCTTATTTAAAACCAGTCACTGCCCCCTTTCTTCTTTCTAACAGAACCTCAAGGCGGGGGGCAGGGAGTAATTCATCTTCCTACAAATGGCCATGGGCTTTCCCAAGCCACTCATGAAGTTCACATTTCCCTCGTGAGTGATTGGCTTGGAAACAGGAATGGGAACAATTCTGCCCTGTGAAATATGGGGAATGTTTAATCAAAGACTTCTGGAAAAGATTTTTTTCTTTTCCAGAAAGAAAAACTCCTCCTTTTTTGCAGGACATGGTCACATTTGTACATGATGGCTGAAGGTATGGCAGCCATCTTGTGACCATGTGGATAGAACTAAAGCACTAATGGTGATGACACAGTGCGAAGACGGGGAGGACATCATCACACTGCTGAATGAATGGATCCTGCAGCTATCATACCTTCGAACTTAATCTTTGAGTGGATACATTTTTCTCATTTTTAACCAGCAAGTGTGCTGCTTTCACCTTTGTAGCTCAAAGCATTCTGACTGGTAGAAGAGGTAAAGAGGGTGCCAAACCTTCCAAAGGCCCAGCTCTTCATACCATCACACTGGGGATTCAGTTTCAACATATGAATTTTGAAGGGGACACAAACATTCAGACTATAACAGAAGGCATGTGCAGGGATCACACTGCCTTGGTTTGAAATCTGGCTACACCTGGCTGTGTGACTCTAGGCAAGTTACTCTTGTGACTATTCTGAGCCTTGGCTCCATTATCTATAAGATGAAAATAGAGTAGTTGTTAGGGCTAAGTAAATGTTAAGCATAGGGCTGGCAAATGTTAGGCCTTGGAACAACAACAACAATCGAGGTTCACAGTGTCTAAAGACTTACCCAAGGTCACAGAGTCAACCAATTGGGTGGAGGCAGGCTGCAACTCAGGAATGCCTGGCCTCAGAGCTCCATGCATAATCACTGCTTTTTCCTGCCTCTGGAAGGCAGATTCATGGAGCCAGGATCAGGGCCAGGGCCCAGAGCTCAGGCTGGTTTTCTGGAAGCTGAATCCTTGCTGTGCTCCCTGGAGCTGGCTCAGCCAGCTGTGGCTAAGAGTTGACTTTGCTTCCCTCCTTCCCCTACCTTCCTTCCTTCCTCCTCTTCTGGACAGTGTTTCCCTGGGGCTCCTGTTACCAATTTGCAGAGCAAAGGCACGCACAGGCAGTTCAGAGGTGGCGCGAGCTCAGCAGTTCTGGTATTGTTTTTAATTCAATATTTTGTCCCTGTGCACCAGCCTCCTTTATTGGATGAGAATGCTGTTACTGGATCTTGCCCTGCAGGAGGAAATGCAGGCTTCCCTGGACGATGGCAGCTAGGTTGTTCTAGAGTCTGCTGAGTCAAGGCAGGGCGAGAAGACAGCAGAGAGTTCCAGAAAATCTGGTGGTTACAAGCTGTTCTGTGACATGCACAAAATTATTAACATATGTATTCTCGACCTTTCCCCTTGCCTTCCCTTCAAGGGAGGACAAAAGCCCAGGAGGCAGCCTTCACATTGCCCTCTCCCTCTCTCTGCACATCTACTGCATCTCTTGGTCCTGCTGATTTACCTTCAGTTTTCTCTGTGCCCAGTGCTATTCAGTCCAAGCCCCGGGCATCTGCCTTGACAACTGGTCTACCCCTGCTGTTCTCAAACTTGTTGCCCTTAACAGAGACTGTCTTATTTGGGATCCCTAAAGGCCTGAGATAAGGATTTGAGTGCACAGAGTTTATCTGGGGGGTGAGCCCAGGGAACACCTGCAAGTAGGGGAGTGGGAAAGTAAGACAGGGAAGGAAAGGCAGACAGTAAAGGGGTTGTCAAGGAGGTTACACTGTAGGCAATGGGGGCTAGATTCTACCAGAGGCCTACGGAAGCCAGCGAACAACATGCACCTCAGGGTCCTTCCACCTGAGAAGTGAGGGAGCTGCAACTGATTTATTAAGTCCTATCAGGCTGAGCGCTGTTATAGGGGAGGGGGCAGTATGAATCTCTGACATCTCTGCTCCATAGGCAGGAAAAGCTTGTTCCAGTTGTTACAGAAAGTCCTCAGGTGAAGAAACACAGGTGCAGGCAGTTGCAAGTCTTCCCGATGTACACTGAAATGTAACGATAAGGGGGGCACTGACAGCACATCTTCCATCAGACACCTTCTTTGACTTGAAGCCCTCTGATGTCTTCCCTCTGCCCTTTGGGGTAAAGACCCCAGTCCTTTTTCATATTCTACCAGGCCTCAGTGGGCCAGCTCCTGCCACCTCTGCTTCCTCATCTCACCCCCCTCTCTTCCTCACTCCCCGGACCCCAGCCATCCTGGCTTTCTCTCTGCTTCACAAACATGCCTTTGTACATGCTGCCTGGTCCTTCCATTTTGCCTAGATAGTTCCTACACATCCTTTAGATCTCCGGGAAGCTCAATCCCATCTCTTAGGTCCCTCTGTTCTCCTCTCAAAGATCTGGGTTCCTTCCCTTCTGAGTCTTTGTTTGTGTGATTATGTGATTGATGTCTGTATTCCCAACAAGACTCAATCCCAGGGCCCAGCCCACTGACTGGTACATAGTAAGAATTTAATAAATATTTTGTTGAATGAATGAATAAGGATTCTGTGGAGGCCTTTCTTGTGCCAGTTAGGCCACTGGGTATAGAGATGAATTCAAAAGAGACTAAAAGCCTTGATTGTTTCATACAGAAAGGACACAAGTTAGAGGGAGAAGCGGACTGAAATTTGACAGGGATGGATGAAAGAAGAGAGATTTGGGCTGGTTGTGTGTAGACTAGACAACGGGGCTATAGACTGGTGAAGCAGATTGTTAGGAGATTTTTATAATTGTAACTCAATAGTGCCCCTTTGCTGTTTTGACACAAACATTTCAAGGTTTATTTGGGGTTTTTTGTGTGTATGTGTTCCTTTCCCATGCAACCTTTTATGAAGACTGACCCAAGGCAGCTCACCTCCTGTGGTCCATACCTGTGTATTCTGTGTGTTCCACTCTTATGATTTTGCAAAAAGGTCACAGGCTTTGAGTCACACTAACCAGGGTTCGAATCTTGGCTCAGTTCTTTCTAGCTGTGCGGGTTTGGGCAAGACACATACCCTCTCTGAGTCTTGGTTTCCTCATCTGTAGTAAGAATACTATGATTACTAAAGTATTTTTATCCACATTTTACACATGATGAAAAAGGGGCTCAGGGAGGTGAAGTAACTTGTCCAAGATTGCACAGCCAGGATGTGGTAGAGATGGGATTCTGACTCCAGAACACAAACAAAATATAATTGATCCTGCTTTCCACTTAGTAGGCCTTCAATAAACGTTTGTTGAATGAATGCCGTTAACAGTCTTGATTCCCTAGCCTTTATGTTAGGGACTGTGGGTCAAAATAGCTAAAAAAATAAGTCACAGAGTGACTAAAACAAACAAACAAAATATGTATATCAAGATGTATTGGTATTTTCGCTAGATTTTAAGTTTCTCAAGGCATATACTATTGTACTCATTTTAAAATCTTTCACTACTCCTAGCACAGAGTTTGGTATATTGTGGGTGTTTAGACATGGCTGCTCAATTGAATTTTTACAGATAAGCGTGGACTGGGGGTTCCCCAACTTTTTCAGATGGTGGTAAAGAAGAACCTCGAAATCATTGTCCTTATTGCAGAATACCATGAAATAGTGACAGATTAATTTTAAAATGAGTAAATATATAATTTTGTGTGAAATCAAATACCATCTTGTACTAGGCTCCACCATAAAACACGGAAACAGATGTCAAAGTTGGGGAAATGCACTGGGGAATAATTGTTAATAAAGGCAATTCTACCTATGAATCCTTCCCTCTCATGAATCGGCCCAAGACCACCAGTTCTACATAACTGAATTTTAGTGGAAGAACAGCTGGATCCAGTTCATGGAAATATTCCACAGATGCATTAATTTGAAAGCCACTAGATGAGCTGGTTGGGGTAGAAGGAACCAGTTAATTAATGACAAGTTTCTGTTTTCTATTTAGCATCTTAAAACCAGCTTGTGGCCTCCCCAGAGGAAGCCAACATGACTCTGTGTAAGCGTTTTTGTATTGGCTTTATTTCTATCTCTGTTTTATGCTCCTTATGCTTTTATTTTCCTCATACCTTCTTCTAATTTATGCTATCTTGCTGTGCTTCATGTGTCTTTTTAAGTCACCTTAAATTCTTTCCGGAAAAGGTGTTGGTATAAATAAAAACATATAACATAAATATAAATATAAAATGTAACAAGCTCTATAAAAACCTATTCCTAAAATACCAACAGTGGCTGTTTATCACAAAGAGAAATAGAATGATCAGAGGTGTGTTGGGACATCCAAAGGGAACTGATGTGTGTAATTTTACAAAGCCCAAGATGTGGGCATTACAAATAATTTTAAGAAATATCATGAAAATAAAAAAAAAATAACTTTTACTATTTACTTTTATAAATATTTATACATTTTATTTTTTAAAATTTATTTATTTATTATTATTATTATTATTTTGTCTTTTTGTGACCGGTAAGGGGATCGCAACCCTTGGCTCGGTGTCGCCCGCACCGCGCTCAGCCAGTGAGCGCACCGGCCATTCCTATATAGGATCCGAACCCGTGGCCGGAGCGCAAGCGCTGCACTCTCCCGAGCGTGCCACGGGGCCGGCCCTACATTTTATATTTTATTTTATATTTATTATTTACTTACCTAATACTTGTTCAGGATAGAAATTGAGGAACTACAAATAAGCAAAAAGAAAAAAATTAAAGCCACCCAAATCTCACTACTTGGAGAATCTCACCACTGGCATGCAGTTGCACAGGCTTTGCATCTTCTTCATGTAAGATTTTGAGAGGACGTACCAGCAGATCCTAAAATAGGGCTTGGCGTCAGGTAATGGGGATGATCATGAAGAGGAGGAGGAGGAAGAGGAGGAAGTGGAGGGGGAAGGGAATGATCGGAAAGGAAAGAATCTTTAAAGTTTTTTGTGTGGGCATTTGAAATGATGGGGAATTGGGAGGACAAGAGAGTGTCTGCTGCCTGGTTTGACTCAGGGATGAAATCTGACTCTCATAGGATGAGATACTGTGGACAAGAGAGGTGAGATGCAGGGTACAGGCAGAAGGACCTTGGGTCCCAGACAAGTGTAACCCAGCACTGAGGATGGCTGCCTGTACCACACGTTTCTGCAGGGTGCAGTGTGGCTGTGCTTCTACCCAAGCAGAAGACCACAGCCCCTCCAGGGCCCTGCAGCTTCTGGAGCACCCAGGAACAGCGCCTTGGGCAAGGCATCAGTGGCAGGGGTGAGGGTCACCTTTTAAGTGACATGGGGGTAGCTAGTGCCAAGGAAGAGCCAGAAGAGAGGATCCCTTGAGAGGATCATCCCAGAGTATACATGAGCATATATGCACACCCAGAAGTAACTGTGTGTTCGTGAGAGCTGGGCTGAGGTTCTTGCACTGGTGCAGGTGGAAGCTCTGAGTCAGATAATTACTATCAACGTAGCATCACTTACGTGTTAAAATTTAGGTTTTTAAAATATATACCTGGCTATGCATATACATTTTCCTGGGCAAAAATTTGCAATTTCACTACGAGTAGAGGATTTTCTAAAACTTCTGAGAAGGTAGAAGTAGATAATTTTTTCTTAAGGTGTAGTTCTCATAATTCTAGTTCCACAGGCTATTAATAAGTGTTACATGAAAAATGCCTTCCGTGGTCAAATGGGCTTGGAAAACATTGAGTGAAACAAAGTTAAATGGTTCTCTTATCAGACTGCTCAGAGCTTTTAATATACTAAGGTGCATTATGATCCTCAATGACAAGGTATAAATTTAGCACCTTTCCCTCTAGCTGATCTGGGGTATAGGACATTCTCTGCCATCACTGCTGCTGGTGTTAATTTCATTGATGTCGGTTGGAAATGATTCAGAGAATCTAATGAGTATTAATCAAATGATCAATTTATCAACAGGTCACAGTGGCTGCCAGTGATGGGAATGTCACTCTTTGGCGACTAAACTGCTAGGACTTGTTGCTGCACAGCAAATTACCTAAAAACCTGGGAGGGTAAAGCAACAAAAAGCATTTATTATCTCACCGTTTCTGTGGTTGGTAATTTAGGGATGGTTTCGATGGATAATTCTGATCTCTCTGCCTCGGTCCCTATGTCCTCTGAAGGCTTGACTGGTGTTGGAGACTCTACTTCCAACATAGTCGCAGTGAATCTCACTTCCTGGTATTCATGCCCTGTGGAGTCCGTTCCCACAATGAACAGGCTTGACCTATGCAATCTACAGGACATTGCTGAAATGTTGGACTGTGAATTCTAAGACTAGGTCACAAAAGACATTATGGCTTCCCCCTCTGCTCTCTCTTGAATCACTTGGTCTGGGAGAAGTCAGCCACCACGTTGTGAGGACACTCAGCCAGACTGATAAAGAGATCCATGTGGTGTAGAACTGAGGTCTCCAGCCAACAGCCAGCATCAACTTGCTGGTCATGTGAGTGAGTCATCCTGGAAGTGACCACCATCTTGGGTACAAACTCATGAGAACTATCCTGAGTAGAACTATCCTGCTAAGCTGCTTCAAAATTCCTGATTCACAGAAATTGTGTGGGATAGTAAATGTTTATTGTTACTTTAAGCTGCTAAGTTTTGGGGAAACTCATTACACAGTAATAGATAACTAATACACATCCTTAGGGCTAAGGCTGGGGAATAAACAGCTGTTTCAGCTCCCCTGGCTAAGGGACCTGCTTACTTCCCAAGCCAAAAGTGGCCTTGACCAATATCCTTTTACTGTCCCCAAATGGTGGTAGCACAAATAATTCTTTGCATTCCTTATTATTATAGCCTCTCCGGGAGACCTGACTCATGAGGGTCATTGGTGTGGGGCATTAATTAGGGGAACTCCTCAGACATAGGGGTTTATGAAATTTGTTACATTCTTATTAGCCATTGTGAGTGATGGTTTCATGGCTTTTCTAGCCCCACATACTTGACCACAGAATCCTTTCTTTGTGCAATGGACACGATTGGTTCCTATCAGCATCCTTTCTTCCTTCTCCCTTCTTCCTAAGAGACAGCCTCAGGAAAAGATTATTTCTCTTATCCTTCTTATGTTGTTGTACCTAGAACTGCTGCTGCCATCCCATTGCCAGAGGAATAGTCAAATGAGCTCCGATATATCTGTCCCCCACCTTCAACAATGATCAATTCACCAATAATCCTCTTTCATCTATACGTCCATCCACATCCATATCTACCTCCCTCTCTCAGTATTTTGAAGCAAATTCTAGTCATCATATTATTTCACATGTAAATCTCAATATATATCTTTAAAAGATGAGAACTCTTAACAACATAATCACAATTCCATAATCACACCTCAGCTGCCCCCTCCCCCAATAATTCCTTATGATTGCATATCCATGAATATTGAGTTCTTACTTGGCTCACAGTGTATCTAAGAACATAAATTCTCCTTGTGTCTAATCGAGACCAGTGCCTGCTGGGAGAGAAAATTACTCTTAGCATTCAATAATCTCCTGTGCCTAGATCCTAAGTGTCAGTTCTGTTTGAAAAGTTAACGGAGCCCAAAGCCCTACTGTGAAATGCATAGTCAAACAGACTTAGATTGGAGTCTTGCCAGTTTTTAACTATGACTGTGGGCAAGTAACTAAGGTTTTACAACTATTTAAAAATATTAGAGTACAGAGGATCCATGGACCTGGATTTTGGGAATGAGAGGCAGGGGGAACAGACTCCTCCTGAGCCCCAGAGATAGCATTCTGTTCCCCAGAAAACATATGCCCCTTTCCATTGCCCACTCTGTAGCTCTCCCGCCCCATTCAGTGCCTAAATGGAGGAGTCAGAATTTCTTTGGTAGTGTGGTATATTTCAAATCAGCCCAACATGGCAGGATAGGAGCTCAATATTGGTGATAAATATACTTTATAAGTGTTTTCTTGAGGATATTTCCTTAAGGACTGTTCCAATAAATAATTTATTGGGGCAATGAAAAATGAAGGAGGCAGCTCCAGTTACAACTTGGAGCATCTAAAGCTTGAAGTTTAAGGAACCTAGGCAGTCCAAAGCTATGTAAAAACTTTCCAAAAGGAAGAAATCTTCCACATCATATTTATGTAAAAGATTACATCCCAGCAGTTGGTCTCCTGGGTGGTGCCCTTTTCCCAGCTGCCTTTGTGGGTGTCACTTGGAAACCATCATTGTCACATGTTTTGGGACTGCTTGGTGGATAGCACACAGCTCTTCTGAACTTCCATTTCCTCATGTTTAAAACTGGAATAGTTGTATTGTTAGGATTTGGGGTGGGAATTTGAAGCTACTTGATAGTATTATGGCCAGGAATAAATGAATCAATCAGCAGATTGATTGGCTTCTTTATTAAATCAACAACTATTGAGTGAGTGCCACTTAAGTGCCAAGTATTGTGTTAGGTTCTGAGGTTATCGTGGTGAACAATACAGAATCTCTGGCCTTTTGGAAATTAGCATCTGAAAGGAAAAGCAGACCCCAAATGATTTAAAAGCAAATAAATATAGAAACACAGATCATAAGTGTTCTCATGATAATGGTCAGGAATCTGATAGAGAATCTTGATGGGAGAGGAGGGACTGTCTTAGATCTTGTGGTCAGGCAAGGCTCTTCTGATGTGCAGCATTAAGCTAAGATCTGAAGGGTGTGTCCCATGCATTATCCCTGGGAAGTTTCCTCCCAAATTATAATGGACCCTCTTACCAAGGTAAAATTGAAATATCTTAGTATGGGATTCAATATCCTCCAAGATTAGGATTGCCAGATAAAATACAGTATGCTCAGTTAAATATGAATTTCAGATAAGCAACAAAAAGTTTTTAGTATGTTATTAAATATTGCATGTGACACGTTTATACTAAAAAATTCACTGTTTATCTGAAATTCAGATTTAACTGGATGTCCTGGATATTTATTTGCTGAATCTGTTAACCCTATCCATGATCTTCCCCAGGCACCATCTCCTGCCATTTCCTCCACACATCCTATGTCAAGCCTGCAAGAAATGGTCCAACTTCATGTCTTTGCTCATGCCGTTCCTTCTGCCTGGGTCACCATTCTCCCACCGTGTCCTCTTGGCAAACTCTTCTCATCCTTTAAACCCCAGTCCAAATGGCACCTCCTCTGGGAGATCTTCCCTGGCAGAGCATATTATCCCCATTCCAGAGTGTTCACCAAACCTGGTTCTTATAGGATTTTGCCTTATGAGTCAATGCGTTAAGGCCTGGTCTCTAAAAATACGTAGGCAAGATTGAATGCCTGTAAAGGAAAGGTTTTAAGGGATGTTCTTATCCCTTCCGCCCACTCTCTTGCCCCCATCCCACTCAACTCCTTATAATATTAACATCAAATATTAATTGAGCACTTTTCTGTGTCAGACACTGTGCTGAGTGCTTTGCATGGAGCATCTCATGTAAACCCTCCATGACCTTATGAGATAGATTCAGTTGAATTTTCACTCTGCAGGTGAGATAGTTAGGCATGTAGAGGTAAAATCATTTGCCACTGTTTGCATGCCTGTAAAAATGACTCATAACGATATTTTCACCATGAAGTTTTCTTCCCAACTGGAATGTAGGTTCCAAGAAGACAGAAAGTGCTGTATTCTCAGAGCTCAGAATTGTGTCTCGCTTATAGTAGGTGCTCATTAAATCCTTGTTGAATGAATGAGTGAGTCACTTTACAGATGAGGAAACTGCACATTAAAGAGAGAGAAAGTAACTTGCCCAAGGGCACACAGCTAGATGTGGTGGAACTTTGACTTGAACCAGATTCAGGTGTATGCTGGCTGGTGTTTAATAACTGGCTGTCTGGAAAAACAATAACAACAGTAACAAAACTGATTTGTGGCATTTGCTGATTTACATGGTATAAATATGCCCACCATGGCTGATTTCAAGCTATCAACCTAATGTCAATCAGCTTGCAAATTTCCCACAAATTTAACCATGGCTTTTTGTGAGCCTGTCTATACAAGTTGGCTTCAGGACACCATGAACTAGAAAACAGGTGTGTTTGTGTCCAAAGGGAAAACTCTCACCATTACTGTCCTGCCTCCCTGTAGGAGGGGAAAAGACACCCAAATAAACTCGGTTCAAAGCAGATTGCATAGGTGATTTTTAAAAAGCATAAACCCAGTCACAAAACTTTCTTGCTTAAAACGTTTTAACAGCTTCTCAATGCTGTTAACATAAAATCCAGTCCTCTTACCACGGCGTACAAGGCCATTGTGAAACCAGGTCCCCTCTCAGGCACTGTACCAGGCTTTAAGGATACAGTGGCAAACATGACATACACAATTCCTGCTCTCATGAAGCCTGCAGTTCAGTAAATGAAGCGGTCAATAAACAAGCAGGCACCTACTAGGTACAAAATTACAGATTGAGATATATTTGCAGAGGAGTAGGTGCTAGGAAAGAGAATAATGAGAATAGGGGTTACTTATGAGGGCACTTCAAAAAGTTCATGGAAAAATAGAATTAAAAGATAATACAGGGCCGGCCCCGTGGCTCACTCGGGAGAGTGCGGCGCTGGTAGCGCCGAGGCCACGGGTTCGGATCCTATATAGGGATGGCCGGTGCACTCACTGGCTGAGCGTGGTGTGGACCACACCAAGCCCAGGGTTGCGATCCCCTTACCGGTCAAAAAAAAAAAAGGTAACAAATCTTTCTATGAACTCTTTGAAGGCCCCTCATACTTGTACTGAGAGTAAATTGAGGAAACCATTCTAAGAAAGTGTCATTTGAGAACTGAAGGATGACAGAGTTGGATGAGGTGCGTGGCTATTGGCCAGTCAAAAGAGAAGAGGATTTGGCACTTTGAGGAATAAAAATAATTTTTTTATAATTGGAGGCAGGTGAGATGGGGTGGGGTTGGTGATTATAAATATAAATGTGAAGAGCAGGGAGCTTATAGGGGGAGGTTAACTCTCCTTGAAGATGGAGGCTTATTTAAGTCCCAGCAGATCAGAGGCACTCTCTGATTTTCTTTGAATCATGGGCAACTTTCTCCTCCGGGAAACCTTTTATACCACTTGGGTAGAAACGAGATCATCCAGTTCCCACCAGGCCTTGCATAGATGGATGGACAGAAAATCTCAGAGAGGGAAATGTGTAATTCTTGTTAAATCAATGAGTAATGTATGTTTTCATTAGCCCCCAAATAAATTGTGTTTAATGTGTATCAATTAATGTACTTGTAGATGTGTCTTTCTTGCTCTTCTTGAGACATAAAAGACTATTCTCCCACAGGGAGGCTTTTTCTGTGTGTGTGTACATCTTTTTCAGCTCATGTGTAGAGTGTGTTGGAAAGGATAATCTAGGACCAAACCACACCAATTCTCTCTCCTTAATCCACTCCATTCGCCTTCTCTCCCAGTTATTCCTCCAGAGTGCTTATGCATTTCCGAAAGCAACAAAAAATGAATAAATCTTTGGTGGCAGCTTGTTTAAAAAAAAAAAAAAGAGAGGGGGAAACGTAATCACCAATAGCTTCTCAGCCAGTAATATTTGTATGGCTTTGGACAAGTCATTTTCTGAGCCAGCATTGTCTAATAGAAATATAATGGGAACCACAAATGAGAGCCACATATGTAATTAAAGTTTTTCTACTAATCACATTTAAAAAGTTAAAAAAAAAAATTCGAGTGAAATTAATTTTATAATATATTCTCTTTTGACCCATACATGCAAAATATCATTTCAACATGTAATCTTATACTGATTTATAAGAAATCGGTGTGTAATTTACTTATGGCACATCTCTCTCAATTCAGACTGGCCATAGTTCAAGCTCAGTAGCCACATGTGGTTAGTGGGTATCATACTGGACAGTGCAGTTTGGGCCTCGGTTTCCTTATCTGTGAAATGAGGATGAAATGAAGATAAAATTGCCTAGATTTTTAATTGTCACTGGAAGGCTTGCGAGAGCACATGTGAGACACCGAGCATTCCGCCCTGCACATAGTGGGAACGCAGTAAGTCTTCGTTCTTGGGTTCTTTCCCCACCTCACCTCCCTCCTGCAAGCCTCCGCCCCCTTCTCCCGCCCCTTCAGGCTCTAGGCGGAAGCAGTACTGTCACAAATGCAGCGCGCTTTACGGTGGCGCTGCCTTTTACCGCAGTGTGGCCGGCTCGCTCGTCGCGCGCACTTTTAGCCCATTGGCTCTGCGGCCCCGCTCGGGGCGCTTTACGGCCAAAAAGCCCCTGCTGAAGGGCCCGCGGTTTGGGCGTGAGTGGAGGGAACCAGCGTTCCCGGTGTTGGCTGGCCCTGGAACCATGGACGTGGGCGAGCTTCTGAGCTATCAGGTAGGGGAGGCGTTCAGAGCCGGGGGGCCGCCCTGCACTCGGGCAGGGGTTGTAGGATCAGAGTCCCTTCATCTTACCTCCTCTCACCTCACTTCTCGCGCCACCCGGGATCCCAGCCTCTCATTTCACCGCACTCCCTGAGGCCCTCCTGGGCCCTTTCAGTTCATTGCTTCTCTAGGCCTGAGCCCCTTCACCTCCTCTCACCCCAGCCCTGGGTCGCCTCAACTCCTCTGAAGCCCCACACTACTCTGTCTCCACAGCCATCCTCTCTCAGTTCCCTTGTCCCCCCAGTCATTGAATTTGTGGTGATGGTGGTAGGAGAGCACTGGTCTGTCTTAGATTTGAGCCCCAGCTTCTCCACTGACAGGTTGTGTGGCTTTTAGTCAAGTCATTTCCCCCTCTTTTAGCCTCAGTTTTTGTATCTATAAAGTGGAGACAGTAATAACTACCTAGTGGGGTTGTTTGAGAACCATACCAACTAATGAATGTAAAAGCTGACTTTAAAGTGTAGAAATCTGTGCCCACGTTAACTTGCATTGTTCTCGACTTGCAAATATTTGGAATTCTAGCATGGGATGTGTCTCTAGGAATCTTCTTATCCCCCTTGCTCAGGGTACTTGTGGGGAAACGGCGGCTCAGAGAGCAGAAAGCATTTGGCCAAAGTGACTCAACAAGTAAGAGCTGGGATTAGAGCTCAGGTGTCCTGGTTTCCAACCCAGTTTATCCCCCACTTTTGACTTTTTAAGGAGAGGCTCTTTGTGAGAGGCGGCAGAGCTTCACTGTCCAGTATGGTAGCCACTAGCTACATATGGCTGTTGAACACATGAAATGTGACTAGTCTGAATTGAGAAGCACCGTAAATGTAAAATCACACTGGATTTTGAACACCTAGTATGAAAAAAGTAAATTTTTAAAATATTGATTACATGATCATATTGATCATATCAGCTCACATTGGTTATTGATCATACTGATTAAATGATCATATTTTTGGATAAGAAGTGAAATGAAATATATTTCATTTCTATATTACACTTATATATTACATTTTAAATGTATATATTACATATTAAATGTGTATATTACATTTATCTATTTCTGTTGACTTTTTAATGTGGCTGCTGGAAAACTTAAAATTACACTTATAGTTGGCCTGTATTTCTGTTGGACAGCTCTGCAGTCAAGAGTAGGTGATTAAGTAAGTGCAATGAGTGTGGAGCCCCAGGTTGCTTGGAATCTCTGTTCTACTAACTAACTGATGTAACCTTGAAGAAAATGTTTAACCTCTCCATGCCATGGTTTCCTTCTCTGTAAATGGGGGCAATGATGGTACCTACCTCCCAGGGCTATTGGGAAGCTATTGAGAAATGTAAAGTGCTTAGACCAATGCTTGTCAAAGAGTGAATGTTCATTGGCAATTAATTTTCGTGCCACTCTGTCAGCCGATATACAAGAAACTGACCCTGGAAACTAGACATCATGGGAAAGAACCTGTAAGCAACAGGGAGGTATAGAGCCAAGAGGTTTTTGTTTTAAAGACAGTTGAATTGATAGTGAAAGAAAGATAATAGTACGGTTGTTGAGTGAGTGATTGTATGTCTGTTTGGGAGTTGTGGGATGGCTAGCTCATTGACTCATACATAGAATATTAAAGCTAGAAGAGGTTCATTCATTTGCTGAACACATATTTATTGAACAACTACGTGTGCAAGGCATTGTGTCCACGGGGTATACACCCTTGAATAAAATGGGCAAGGTTCTTACTTTTGTGTAGCTTATAATCTGGTGGAGAAGGCACAAGATGATAAGTAAGCAAAGAGGAAATTTAGATTGTAATAAGTGCTGTGAGGGTAACATAGCCAAGTATGCTATAAAACTGCACTGTTTGGTATGATACCCTCTAGACGCATGTGACTATTGAACGCTTGATGTGTGGCTAGTTTGAATTGAGATCTTCTCTATGTGTAAAATACACACTGGATATCAAAGACTTAGTATGAAAAAAATGAATGTAAAATATCTTAATTTTTATACTGTTTATATGTTGAAGTGATAACACTTAGGATATATTGGGTTAAAGAAAATATATTATTAAAATTAATGTCACCTTTTAAAAAAGTTTTTTAATGTGGCTACTAGAAAATTGAAAGTTACAAATGTAATTTGTGACTTTCATTATATTTTTACTGTACAGTGCTGCTGTAGAAAATAACCCCTGGGAGTAGAGGATGGGGCCTGTTACTTTAGATTATGTGGTCAGGGAAGGACTCTGAGGAATGGCCACTAACAGACTGAAGGTTGAGAAGGAGCCAATTACGTGAAAGGGGCAAAATCATGGAGGCAGAGGGAACAGCAAATTCACACATAGGCTATGGGTAGAAGCTGGCAATGCCTGTTGGAGGACCAGAGAGGGAATCTACGCAGGTGGAATGTGGTGAGAGAGCAGGGGAATAGTAGTTGGTGAATTTGGAAATGTAGGCAGATGACAGACTATATAGGCCTTCCTTGTGGGCCATGATAAAGAGTTTGAATTTTATTTTGAGAGATGTTATAGATAACTTTATTCAACCCACCTGTTTACAGATGAAAAGTGAACCCCAGTGTGATAAAGCAACTTGCCTGAGGTTGTAGGGCCAGGTAGGGGCAGAGTTGAAACCAGAATCCTGGTCTCCTTATTTCCAGCTCTGTTTATTCCCCACATACCCTATTCATGCAATATCCTTTCTGTAAGATCTGCGTCCACTCCTCCTGTTTCTAAAGGATGGTGTCTGGAATCTAATCCATAATCAGTCAAATGGACCCAACCTCTGTGCAAAGTCATGAAAATCACATGAGTTTATGGATGCAAAAGGTTTCTGAAGACAGTAACATTTTATAGTCATGAAAGATGCATTCCTTACCTGTATCATCTCTCTAAATCCTCATAACAATCCTATGAGGAAGGTACTGTTTTTCATCCCTGTTGTACAGATGAGGAAACTGAGATACAAAAAAGAGCCTACCTTAAGGCACCTAGCCAGATAGTGGCAAAGTCAGGGTACTCAGGCAGTCTTATTCTATAGCTGGAGCTCCTAACCACTTATGCTGTACTGCCTTCATACTGTGTGCCAGGTGCTGAGCTAAAGTGCTTTCAGATAAATTGTCACTTTTACTTCTCAACATGCCTTCTGAGGTGGCATGCCTGTTTTATAGAAAAGGAAACTCAAGCTAGAGAGGTCAAATTACCTGCCCAAAGTCAAACAACCAGTAAGGAGCAGAACCAGAGTTGAAACCAACTGAATGCCCAAATGTAGTTTTCCATTTTGTTTTCAGATTGTAAAAAACTTTTAAAATTGAAGAAGAGTACACATATAGAAGAATGCGTAATCTTTAGATCCACTGATTATAGTTATCATTTACAAAGTAGACTCAATAAGACCACTGAAGTTCACTGTTTAGGGACGTAGGGAGTGAAGTTGTCTGATTGAATGCCCCCAACCCCAGAGTTTGATTCCCCCAGAGTAAGTCTCCTGTGGGATCTTTGATTTTGCTTTTCATTACCAGATCCCAGGTAATGCTGAACCTGCTGGTCTAGGGACTATACTTTGAGATCTCCTGGTCCAGAACGATCTACATTTCTTTTAAAAATTTCCCCATCAGAGACATTCTTCTGCCTTCTTGGGCTTTGGTTTGCAGATTTTTGAGCTTTTAAATTACACTTTTTCCCTGCCATTCAAGTTATTGAGAGCAAATCACTTAATCTTTCTGGGCCTCAGTTTCCTCATATGCCTAATAAGGGGATTAAGTAAGACTCTTTGAGGTCCCTTTTAGTTTTAAAATTTGGTGGTACTGATTATTTAGGCCAAGGGCTCTAGAGATTTCAAGGGATAAAAAAGCTTGAAGCAGTAGAATGAATTGGGGCTGAAAATCTGGGAGATTTGGGTTTTAATCCCACTTTTATCATTACTTATCTGGGTGACTTAGGACAAGACACTTCCTCTCTCTGAATATAATTTTTTTAAAAATCACATAATATGAGAAGATTGGGCAATATGACTTCTGGTTCTTTCCATTCCTAAAATCCAGAGGAAAAATATTATGCAGTGTCAAGAAATGTTTATTAAAAGTATTTAACATTTTTTGGGTGCTCACTGAATTTCA
Source organism: Cynocephalus volans (assembly GCF_027409185.1). Lineage (NCBI taxonomy): Eukaryota > Metazoa > Chordata > Mammalia > Dermoptera > Cynocephalidae > Cynocephalus > Cynocephalus volans. The sequence goes on from NC_084460.1 coordinate 33,233,376, forward strand.
TTTTTGGGGCAACTTGGTGGGAAGATTTCAATTTTCTGCTGAGATTGGTTCTTCTACGGGTAATAGAGTTAGGCACCAAGAGCCTCAGTATATGCCTTATATCCTTGACATAGGTTAACTATTCATTTGAGAAGACAGGAGAATTACAATGTGGACAGGAGGTGGTGGAAAAGTCTTAAAGAGGGAACCAGTTATATGTTCCCAATATGGAAATGTACTTTTTTGATGCCTTCAGGCTTAGACATCTCATCAAGTATCATGCCCAGCAGTTCCTTGGCTGAGAAGTTTCTGCTGCATAGGCGTGTATGTGAACTCCAGGGCACTCTCATTAATACTAATTCCACAGATGTCTGGAAAAAATTCTTATCTGTGAAGTTTTGCAATAAAGAATTCACATTTAGTGCAGCTTCGTTCAGTTGGAATGACTTGCCTTGTGACATGAGAGGTATTCTGTATGAGGCAGATTGGGGTCAGGGACCCTTGGTTTTGGTGATATTGCAGACATCTACTCCTTTGTCACCTATAAGTAATATCATAGCATTTCTTTGGATTGCAGGAGTGTATAGGAATATGTAATCTTACTCCTTTCTCCCTCTTATTTCTTTCTTCTGAAATAAAAAAAATTTAATGATAATAAACTGACAAGAACAGTATTAAAGAAAATATTTGAGAAGAGGAATACTATTACCCTAATCCAACAAATATTTTTATGTTCCCATAGCCCTTGTGTATTTTGCATGGCTCTAACCATTGTATATATACTGTTTTGCAGTCTATGTTTTTAATTTAACATTGCCAGAGATATTTTCTGTGTTTCTACGTAGCCTTCATGTTATTTTTAATATTTGCATACTTTTTGCTGAATCATAGGCCATTTTTCCCTAAATTATTCCTCTATAATTGGATATTTAGGTGGTATCCAGGTTTTTTTTCTTGGAGATAATATTGTAGTGAATTTCTTTGTTCATGTGCCATATTTTTTCTCTCCCACCTGTCACTCGTAATTATGATGTGCCATCTCCTGTGCTAAGTATTGCATGTACTAAAATTAATAAGACATGATCCTGGACCTTAAAGAATTCATAATTTAAGGAACAAGACAGGCATTTAAACAACTAAAAGTGTTATGGGAGCACTATGGAAGAAATGATTAGATATGCCTGGAGAGGAGTTATATTGATGGGGATGGATTTGGTTTGGTCATTGAAGAAGAGGGAGGTGACCTTGGAAACCCAGCCTTGATGAATGAATAAGAGTTCTGTGGATGAAAAAGGAGGCTAGGAAGAGTCATTCTTGACTGAGATTATTAAGAGTATAAGAGTGAAATGTTCAGAGCGTAGGATAAATGGAGGGGAGTGGCAGGAGATAATGGGGTCATCTCAGCTGCAGATATGTTAAGCAATACCCGTACAGACTGCTCATGTGGAATTGCTCCTTTTTCAGTTTATAGTGCTACCAGTAGTGTGTGTTCCAATTTTATTGTAATCTTAGTAGTACTAGTTGTCATAATTTATTTTTTCCTATTAATCTAGTAGGTATAGAAAATGTTAGTTCAAGTTTGTTTTAATAAGAATTTTTTTTCTCGTGTGTGTTTATCATTTGTATTTTTTGTTATCTGCCTCTTTCTCTTAAGAGTTGTAGTTTGTAATTAAGATTTTCTTTTGTGTGTTGTTGTTGTTGTTGTTGTGTGCATAAGAAACATTGAAAGCCTGAACACTTGTGCTCAAATGTATCTTTCATCCTGTGGTTGCCTCATCTTACCTGTAACCCTAAGAATATTATTTTAATTATGATGTCATTTTACAGCATTCTGAAACATAGTTGATGTCTAATAAGTGGCTATTTAATGGTTGAGTGAATGAACAAGTACATGCCTTCAAATATGCACTGGTTGTTTCCCCTTTTGGAAAGCTTTTGCTCTCCTACCTTGTTATGTTTGCTTGCTGGCCTTTGTACCTATTTACTTTCATGTCAGACTGCAAGAAGATTTGATTCACACCTTTTACTTCAGTTTCTGAATTGTTTTCCTCTTTTCATCATATTTTGCTACTCTTGCTACAAAACCTACATTTTTTCCTAAGTCTTCACTTGTATTTCATTTTTGAAGAATATGTCAGTTATTTTGTAGAATGTACAAAACCTACATTCCTGAAATTTGCCAGTTCTCTCTTTGCCAAAGATTTTCTTGGGCCTCATTATTCTTGACTTTCCCCAGAATTTGATTCTACAACCCTGCTCCCCCTTTTTTGGGTGGAAGAACTCATCCATTCTTCTCCTTTGAGGACCTTTTTATAGATGATTCTTAGCTCACTAGCCCTGATTTTCTTTTCTTTTTTTTTAAAAGATGACCGGTAAGGGTATCTTAACCCTTGGCTTGGTATTGTCAGTACCACGCTCAGCCAGTGAGCGAACTGGCCATCCTTATATAGGATCTGAACCCATGGCCTTGGTGTTATCAGCACTGCACTCTCCCGAGTGAGCCACAGGCCAGCCTTTCACTAGCCCTGATTTTCATTTTATGTGTCTACTAAACATTCTGTCTAGATGTTTTGGTATCATCTAATCCACCCCACCATACCCCATGGCCAACTTTGCATTTTATTTTATTTTTATTTTATTTTATTTTTTACTGGTGATAAAATTTATTTTATTTTATTTTATTTATTTTTTTGTGTGAGTTTGATGTTTTTATTTTTTTATTTTTATTTTTATTTTTTTAAATTTTATTTTGGCGATATACATTGTGGCTGATTATTGCTCCCCATCACCAAAACCTCCCTCCCTTCTCCCTCCGCCGCTACCCCCAACAATGTCCTTTCTGTTTGCTTGTCGTATCAACTTCAAGTAATTGTGGTTGTTATATCTTCTTCCACCCCCTGGTTTTGTGTGTGTGTGTGTGTGTGTGTGTGAATTTATATGTTAATTTTTAGCTCCCACCAATCAGTGAGAACATGTGGTATTTTCTCTTTCTGTGCCTGACTTGTTTCACTTAATATAATTCTCTCAAGGTCCATCCATGTTGTTGCAAATGGCAGTATTTCATTCGTTTTTATAGCTGAGTAGTATTCCATTGTGTAGATGTACCACATTTTCCATATCCACTCGTGTGATGATGGACATTTGGGCTGGTTCCAACTCTTGGCTATTGTAAAGAGTGCTGCGATGAACATTGGGGAACAGGTATACCTTCGACTTGATGATTTCCATTCCTCTGGGTATATTCCCAACAGTGGGATGGCTGGGTCGTATGGTAGATCTATTTGCAATTGTTTAAGGAACCTCCATACCATTTTCCATAGAGGCTGCACCATTTTGCAGTCCCACCAACAATGTATGAGAGTTCCTTTTTCTCCGCAGCCTCGCCAGCATTTATCGTTCATAGTCTTTTGGATTTTAGCCATCCTAACTGGGGTTAGATGGTATCTCAATGTGGTTTTGATTTGCATTTCCCGGATGCTGAGTGATGTTGAGCATTTTTTCATATGTCTGTTGGCCATTTGTATATCTTCCTTAGAGAAATGCCTACTTAGCTCTTTTGCCCATTTTTTAATTGGGTTGCTTGTTTTCTTCTTGTAAAGTTGTTTGAGTTCCTTATATATTCTGGATATTAATCCTTTGTCAGATGTATATTTTGCAAATATTTTCTCCCACTCTGTTGGTTGTCTTTTATTTATTTATTTTTTTTTAAATTTTATTTTGTCGATATACATTTTGGCTGATTATTGCTCCCCATCACCAAAACCTCCCTCCCTTCTCCCTCCCCCCTCCCCCCAACAACGTCCTTTCTGTTTGCTTGTCATATCAACTTCAAGTAATTGTGGTTGTTATATCTTCCCCCGCCCCGGTTTTGTGTGTGTGTGTGTGAATTTATATATTAATTTTTAGCTCCCACCAATAAGTGAGAACATGTGGTATTTCTCCTTCTGTGCCTGACTTGTTTCACTTAATATAATTCTCTCGAGGTCCATCCATGTTGTTGCAAATGGCAGTATTTCATTCGTTTTTATAGCTGAGTAGTATTCCATTGTGTAGATATACCACATTTTCCGTGTCCACTCATCTGATGATGGGCATTTGGGCTGGTTCCAACTCTTGGCTATTGTAAAGAGTGCTGCGATGAACATTGGGGAACAGGTATACCTTCGACTTGATGATTTCCATTCCTCTGGGTATATTCCCAACAGTGGGATAGCTGGGTCATATGGTAGATCTATCTGCAATTGTTTGAGGAACCTCCATACCATTTTCCATAGAGGCTGCACCATTTTGCAGTCCCACCAACAATGTATGAGAGTTCCTTTTTCTCCGCAACCTCGCCAGCATTTATCGTTCATAGTCTTTTGGATTTTAGCCATCCTAACTGGGGTTAGATGGTATCTCAGTGTGGTTTTGATTTGCATTTCCTGGATGCTGAGTGATGTTGAGCATTTTTTCATATGTCTGTTGGCCATTTGTATATCTTCCTTAGAGAAATGCCTACTTAGCTCTTTTGCCCATTTTTTAATTGGGTTGCTTGTTTTCTTCTTGTAAAGTTGTTTGAGTTCCTTATATATTCTGGATATTAATCCTTTGTCAGATGTATATTTTGCAAATATTTTCTCCCACTCTGTTGGTTGTCTTTGAACTCTGTTAATTGTTTCTTTTGCTGTGCAGAAGCTTTTTAGTTTGATATAGTCCCATTTGTTTATTTTTCCTTTGGTTGCCCGTGCTTTTGGGGTCGTATTCATGAAGTCTGTGCCCAGTCCTATTTCCTGAAGTGTTTCTCCTATGTTTTCTTTAAGAAGTTTTATTGTTTCAGGGTGTATATTTAAATCCTTAACCCATTTTGAGTTGATTTTAGTATACGGTGAGAGGTATGGATCTAGTTTCATTCTCCTGCATATGGATATCCAGTTATCCCAGCACCATTTGCTGAAGAGGCAGTCCCTTCCCCAGTGAATAGGCTTGGTGCCTTTGTCAAAGATCAGATGGAAGTAAGTGTGTGGGTTGATTTCTGGATTCTCTATTCTATTCCATTGGTCAGTGTGTCTGTTTTTATGCCAGTACCATACTGTTTTGGTTATTATAGCTTTGTAGTATAGGTTAAAGTCAGGTAGTGTTATGCCTCCAGCTTTATTTTTTTTTGCTCAGCATTGCTTTGGCTATGCGTGGTCTTTTATTGTTCCATATAAATGTCTGGATAGTTTTTTCCATTTCTGAGAAAAATGTCTTTGGAATTTTGATGGGGATTGCATTGAATTTGTATATCACTTTGGGTAGTATGGACATTTTCACTATGTTGATTCTTCCAATCCAAGAGCATGGGATATCTTTCCATCTTCTTGTATCCTCTCTAATTTCTCTCAGCAGTGGTTTGTAGTTCTCATTATAGAGATTTTTCACCTCGTTAGTTAACTCAATTCCTAAGTATTTTAATTTTTTGGTGGCTATTGTAAATGGGCAGGCTTTCTTGATTTCTGGTTCTGCATGTTCACGATTGGAGAAAAGAAATGCTACTGATTTTTGTGTGTTGATTTTGTATCCTGCTACTGTGCTGAAATCATTTATCAATTCCAAGAGTTTTTTTGTAGAGGTTTTAGGCTGTTCGATATATAGGATCATGTCATCTGCAAGCAGGGACAGTTTGACTTCATCTTTTCCAATCTGGATGCCCTTTATTTCCTTCTCTTCTCTGATTGCTCTGGCTAGTACTTCCAACACTATGTTGAATAGGAGTGGTGAGAGTGGGCATCCTTGTCTAGTTCCTGTTCTTAAAGGAAAAGCTTTCAGCTTTTCCCCATTCAGGATGATATTGGCAGTGGGTTTGGCATATATGGCTTTAATTATGTTGAGATACTTTCCCTCTATACCTAACTTATAGAGGGTCTTTGTCATGAATGAGTGCTGAACTTTATCAAATGCTTTTTCAGCATCTATAGAGATGATCATATGGTCCTTTTGTTTGAGTTTATTAATATGGTGTATCACATTTATTGATTTGCGTATGTTGAACCAACCTTGCATCCCTGGGATGAATCCCACTTGATCGTGATGAATAATTTTACGTATGTGTTGCTGTATTCTGTTTGCTAGTATTTTAGTGAGGATTTTTGCATCTATATTCATCAAGGATATCGGCCTGTAGTTTTCTTTTTTGGTTATATCTTTACCTGGTTTTGGTATCAGGATGATGTTTGCTTCATAGAATGAGTTTGGGAGATTTGAATCTGTTTCAATCTTTTGGAATAGTTTGTAAAGAATCAGTGTCAATTCCTGTTTGAATGTTTGGTAAAATTCTGCTGTGAATCCATCTGGTCCTGGGCTTTTCTTTGTTGGGAGCCTTCTGATAACAGCTTCAATCTCCTTTATTGTTATTGGTCTGTTCAGATTTTGTACATCTTCATGGCTCAGTTTTGGGAGTTTGTGTGTGTCCAGAAATTTATCCATTTCCTCCAGATTTTCAAATTTGTTGGCGTATAGTTGTTTATAGTAGTCTCGAATGATTCCTTGTATTTCAGATGAATCAGTTGTAATATCGCCTTTTTCGTTTCTAATTTTTGTTATTTGAGTCTTCTTTCTTCTTTTTTTGTTAGCCATGCTAATGGTTTGTCAATTTTATTTATCTTTTCAAAGAACCGACTTTTTGATTCATTGATCTTTTGAATTGTTTTTTGGTTTTCAATTTCATTCAGTTCTGCTCTGATCTTAATGATTTCTTTCCGTCTGCTAACTTTAGGTTTGGATTGTTCTTGTTTTTCTAGTTCTTTAAGGTGAAGTGTTAGGTTGTTCACTTGCCATCTTTCCATTCTTCTGAAGTGAGCGTTTAATGCAATAAATTTCCCCCTCAATACTGCTTTTGCAGTATCCCACAAGTTTTGGTATGATGTATCATTGTTTTCATTAGTTTCAATAAATTTTTTGATTTCCTGCTTGGTTTCTTCTTGGACCCATATGTCATTAAGTAGAATGCTGTTTAATTTCCATGTGTTTGTATAGTTTCCAGAGTTTCGTTTGTTATTAATTTCTAGTTTTAATCCATTGTGGTCTAAGAAGATACATGGGATAATTCCAATTTTTTAAAATTTATTGAGACTTGATTTGTGACCTAATATGTGATCTATCCTGGAGAATGATCCATGTGCTGATGAGAAGAATGAATATTCTGAGGTTGTTGGATGGAATGTTCTGTAGATATCTGCCAATTCCAATTGGTGTAGAGTCTTGTTTAGATCTTGTGTTTCTCTACTGATTCTTTGCCTGGATGATCTAATATTGACAGTGGGGTGTTCAGGTACCCTGCTATTATGGTATTAGTGTCTATTTCCTTCTTTAGGTCTAATAGAGTTTGTTTTATAAATCTGGCTGCTCCAACATTCGGTGCGTACATATTTATGATTGTTATGTCTTCTTGATGGATCAGTCCTTTTATCATTAAGTAGTGTCCCTCATTGTCTCTTTTTATGGTTTTTAGTTTAAAGTCTATTTTGTCAGATATAAGAATAGCTACTCCAGCTCGTTTTTCTTTTCTGTTTGCATGGTAAATCTTTTCCCATCCTTTCACTCTTAGTCTGTGTGAATCTTTATGGGTGAGGTGGGTCTCTTGTAGGCAGCATATAATTGGGTCCTCCTTTTTGATCCAGTCAGCCAGTCTGTGTCTTTTGATTGGGGAATTTAAGCCTTTTACATTAAGAGTTGTTATTGAAAGGTGTTGATTTATTCCTAGCATTTTATTGGTTGTTTGGTTATCTTAGGTGTCTTTTGTTCCTTGCTTTCTGATTTACTGTTTGGTTTCTGTGTTTGTTGGTTCCTTAGGTTGTAGATAGCGTTTTTGTTTGCTTGTTTTCTCTTCATGAATGCCATTTTTATTATACTAGTGGGTTTTGATTTTCCTTTGGTTTTTATGGCAGTGGTAGTTATTTTTCAGGTACCAAACCCAGTACACCCTTGAGAATTTCTTGTAAGGGTGGTCGTGTGGTGGTGAATTCCCGCAGTTTTTGTTTGTCTGAGAAATATACTATTTGGCCTTCATTTCGGAAGGATAGCCTTGCAGGGTAGAGTATTCTTGGCTGGCAATCTTTTTCTTTTAGTATTTTGAATATATCATCCCATTCCTTTCTAGCTTTTAGGGTTTGTGATGAAAGGTCTGATGTTAGCCTGATTGGGGCTCCCTTATAGGTGATTTGACGCTTCTCTCTTGCAGCTTTTAAGATTCTCTCTTTGTCTCTGAGTTTTGCCAATTTGACTATAACATGTCTTGGAGAAGGCCTTTTTGGGTTGAATACGTTTGGAGATCGTTGAGCTTCCTGGATCTGAAGATCTGTGATTTTTCCTATACCTGGGAAGTTTTCTGCCACTATTTTGTTGAATATGTTTTCAATGGAATCTCCATTTTCCTCCCCTTCTGGAATACCCATGACTCGGATATTTGAGCGCTTAAGGTTGTCTGATATCCTTCTGAGATTTTCTTCAATGTCCTTGATTCTTTTTTCTTTCTTTTTGTCTGCTTGTGTTATTTGAAACAGCCCAGCTTCAAGTTCAGAGGTTCTCTCTTCAACTTCGACAAGCCTACTGGTTAAACTCTCTATTGTGTTTTTTATTTCGCTGAATAACTGCTTCAGTTCAGCAAGTTCTGCTACATTTTTTTTCAGGACATTGATTTCCTTGTACATTTCCTCTTTCAGATCCTGTATACTTTTCCTCATTTCATCATGATGTCTAGCTGAGTTTTCTTGTATCTCATTCAGTTTCCTTAGAATTATCACTTGAAATTCCTTGTCAGTCATTTCAAGGGCTTCTTGTTCTATAGGATATAGAGTTTGAGATTTATTAACTTTTGGTGGTGTACTTTCTTGATTTTTTGTATTTCTGGTATCTTTTCTTGATGTTTATTCATTGTGGCAGGGGGTTTCACAGTCCACCGGTTTGAGACTAATGACTAACTAAGATGTTGCCGTGGTTGCCAATTTCGTATGGCTACCTCCGTGACTGCTCAGTTGGCCTCTAGTGTCTTGTGTGTGTGGTTGCCTCGGGTCTTGGGCCTCTCCGGGGAGCCACCTTTCTGGTCAGCTTGGACTCTGCTGGGCTGGTGGATCACGTACCACAGGGTGTGTGATCTCTGTTGAGCTTTCACTTCCTGTGCAGGACTTCTCCCTGTTCCGTGTGCTCTGGCCCAGGCTGTTGGATCGTGCAGTGGCGACCCCACAGGGTGTGTGTTTTCTGTCGAGTCTCCGCCTCCCTGGCCGCACGTCTCCCCACTCTGTGCGCACTGTGCTGGGCTGGGGCGTGTCTTCTGCAACCCTCGTCTATCAGCTGGGCCTTCAAGACCCTGCTTGGCACCGCCTCGCCCAGGAGGTCTACCTGGTTTCTGGTAGGCACAGACGACCGGTTGCTTTGGGTGCCTTTGTAGCACTGTGTAGATCTTTCTCGGGACTTGTTCACCTTTGTATCCCCCCGGCATATCCCGAATCTAGCGCCCACCTGCAGCCAGCTCTCCGGCAGGTTCAAGCGGACCTGGGAACTCTCCTACCACACTATTCCCAACCAGAAATTGGTTAGGCTTTTTTCCGAACTGGTGGCCACAGAGATGGTATCTGCCTCCCAGTAACAGGAGGTTTACCGGGGGCCGGAGTCCAGGGTGTGGTGGAGTGACAGTCGGCCCGCCCGTACTTCCTTGCCCTACCGACACTGGCTGGGGATGCCCCACGCCAGCAGCCGCGCCAGAGAACCACGGAGGGAGTGGGAGGGGAGGCCGGCCCGCAGGCTCCGGAAAGCCCCGTGCCGGGCCAAGCAAATGGGAAGGCTCAGTGACGGCCGAGCCGGGCGTAGCTGCCAGCACCTGGGAAAATGGAGGCAGCCCCGGGGTGGTGAGTGAACCGGTGATGCAGGCGGGAGCCGGGTGGGCGTCAGCCCCCCGAACAGGGCTTGGCCAGGGGTCACTCACAGGGCTGTGCCAGGTCGGGTGCTCACTCTCTGCCTCTGGTTTGTCGCATTCCCCCTTCTCGGCTGCTGCCGCCTTGGGCTGTTCAGTCGCGGCACGGCTCGGGCGCTCCCAGGAATCTTCTTTAATGCCGGCCTGAAACCTCGAATCCTGAATAGGGCAGCTGGCCGCCTTCAGCGCGGTTCCGGCCTCCGGGATCCTGTCTGCATCCACAGCAGCCCTGGCACCGTGTTCCCTGCTTCGAGACTCACTTTTGCAGCTAAGAAACAGTTCTTTTCCTGCTCCACACTTCAAAGCTGTTGCTTGTAAATGAGGCAGCCTCTCCTGCCGGGGGCAAAGTGGCGGTCAGCCCCCACGACTGGCCAGCAGCTGCGGTCCTCCCTTAAGAGATGGCAAGAGGAAGGACCACAAGTTTCTCGGCTGCCTGAGGCCCAGTGGCCGCCTTTTCCACCTCAGCTACTCTGCGCCAACCGCCGCCGCCACTGCCATCTTCAAAACCTCCCAACTTTGCATTTTAATCACGGGTGTCACGCTCTCCCTGCTTTTGCCTTTCTTGAAATGTGATACCCTGCATCACCACCAGAGACTATGCTCACCAGATGTATTCCCTAGACTTTGGACTTTCCAGTTTCTGAAACTGACTTCCGGTCAAGATGGCGGAATAGATGGTCCCTAGCGTCACTCTCTCCCACAAATCAACCAATTACAACTATAAAAACATAACATCAAGTGCATATGGAATGGGGAGAAACATGCAGAAAGGGAAATCAAGAAAGCTTGCCCATTTACAATAGCCACCAAAAAATAAAATACTTAGGAATTGAGTTAACCAAGGATGTGAAAAATTTTTATAATGAGATCCACAAACCACTGCTGAGAGAAATAAGAGAGGATACAAGAAAATGGAAAGATATCGCATGCTCTTGGATTGGAAGAATCAACATAGTGAAAATGTCCATACTACCCAAAGTGATATACAAAGTCAATGCAATCCCCATCAACATTCCAATGACATTTTTCTCAGAAATGGTAAGAACTATCCAGATGTTTATATAGAATAACAAAAGACCATGCATAGCCAAAGCAATGCTGAGCAAAAAAAAAAATAAAGCTGGAGGCATAACACTACCTGATTTTAAACTATACCACAAAGCTATAATAACCAAAACAGCATGATACTGGCATAAAAACAGACACACTGATCAATGGAATAGAGAATCCAGAAATCAACCCACACACCTACAGCCATCTGATCTTTGACAAAGGCACCAAGTCTATACACTGGAGAAGAGACTGCCTCTTTAGCAAATGGTGCTGGGAGAACTGGATATCAATATGCAGGAGAAATGAAACTAGACCCATACCTTTCACCATACACTAAAGTCAACTCAGAATGGATTAAAGAATTAAATATACACCCTGAAATAATAAAACTTCTTAAAGAAAACATAGGAGAAACACTTCAGGAAGTAGGACTTGACACAGTCTTCATGAATACGACCTCCAAAGCATGGGCAACCAAAGGAAAAATAAACAAATGGGATTATATCAAACTAAAGAGCTTCTGCACAGCAAAAGAAACAATTAACAGAGTTAAAAGACAACCAACAGAGTGGGAGAAAATATTTGCAAAATATACATCTGACAAAGGATTAATATGCAGAATATATGAGGAACTCAAACAACTTTACAAGAAAAAAACAAGCAACCCAATTAAAAAATGGGCAAAAGAGCTAAATAGGCATTTCTCTAATGAAGATATACAAATGGCCAACAGAGACATGAAAAAATGCTCAACATCACTCAGCATTCGGGAAATGCAAATCAAAACTACACTGAGATACCATCTAACCCCAGTTAGGATGGCTAAAATCCAAAAGACTATGAATGATAAATGCTGGCGAAGTTACGGAGAAAAAGGAACTCTCATACATTATTGGCGGGACTGCAAAATGGTGCAGACTCTATGGAAGATCGTATGGAGGTTCCTCAAACAATTGCAGATAGATCTGCCATATGTCCCAGCTATCCCACTGTTGAGAATATACCCAGAGGAATGGAAATCATCGAGTCGAAGGTATACCTGTTCCCCAGTGTTCATCGCAGCACTCTTTGCGATAGCCAAGAGTTGGAACCAGCCCAAATGTTCATCATCAGATGAGTGGATACGGAAAATGTGGTATATCTACACAATGGAATACTACTCAGCTATAAAAAAGAATGAAATATTGCCATTTGCAATGACATGGATGGACCTTGAGAGAATTATATTAAGTGAAACAAGTCAGGCACAGAAAGAGAAATACCACATGTTCTCACTTATTGGTGGGAGCTAAAAATAAATAAATAAATTCTCACACACACACACACACACACACACACACACAGAGAAAAAAAAAACCGGGGGGGGGGTGAAGACACAACAATTACAATTCCTTGAAGTTGACATGACAAGCATACAGAAAGGACATTGTTGGGTGGTTGGGTGGGAGGGGGGAGAGGGAGGAGCGAGGGAGGTTTTGGTAATGGGCCACATTCATCAACCACATTGTATATCTACAAAATAAAATTTAAAAAAAAAAAGGGTGTCACTGTTCAGCAGTCTTATAAGAAGCCTTGGAGCTATTTCTCAAAGATGAAAAGGCTAAGATGAAAGACAAGGTTTTTTTCTTCATGATCGCAGAAGCTTATGAGGAGAGAGCCAGCTCCTTTTCTCAGGAGTCAAGAAGGTGTTAGGATATGAAAATGATTAACTCACAGTCTGGATTCGAGGAGGATTACATCACAGTTCATGCTCTCTTGGAGCATGCAGTTTAATGGGGGCATCCCATAGATTTGAAATTCAAATACAGTGTGTCAATGCTGTTGTGGAGGCATGAACAAGATGTGGCGGCACAAAGTCAGGAGCAACTCTGCCAGCAGGAAGTTGTGAAACGCTTCACAGAGGAGGTGCTGCTTCTTCAGGAGTCTTCTCTCCATCCCTTTCTTTCTGTTCCAGCCACTACCACTTTAGTTTAGACTCATAAGACTTTGTCAGTAAGTAGCCTTTGTCAGTAAGTGGTCTTTTTATTATGGTGGACTTCATATTGGCATGATGAATGTGAATTTATTTCCTCTATAGGCTAACAGAGAACACTCTCCTCCAGTCATAACCTTCAGTCCTACCTATTTCATCTTCCTTGGAGATGGTGAGTTGCCTCCCTAATTTTGGAAGTGAACTTGAGGAAAACAGCCATACCTTTCAGCAATCTCTCATTAGGTGTCATTGTTTAAATTGAGGGATTGAATTTATGAGATTTAACCCGATAGAAAACTTTTCCTATATAAAAATGATTTCATTGGAGAATGTGAATGGTTCAAAATAGCTTGCCAGCACTGTTGAGAAAATAATTCAAAGTATATGCCCTTCTGAGTGTGCCTGTTAGGTGTCTTTTAATGTTCAGTGTAGTGGATGAACATGAACTGCCTACATTTGAGTCCCAGCTCTGCTGCTTGCTAATTTTGTGACCTTGGGTCAATTACTTAACCTCTTTAAGCCTCAGTTCTTCATCTTTAAAATGGAGATTGTGTAATAGTGCCTATCTCTAACCCACCATCTTTTAAAAAATCTCTACCATCTTTTTTAAAAATAAAGGATTAAATGAGACAGTGTGGGTAGTGTTAAGTAGTATATTGCGTGACAAATAGCAGGTGCCCAGTAAATGCTAGCTGTTAATTTTTATTGTTAATATCATTACAAATAACACACATGCTACAGCAGGAAAAAAAAAAGTTTTTCTTGAATTCTACAATGCTACCTCAGTATTCCCAAGGTCATTTGTAGATTGGAGATTAAGGTTTAGAATGCTATAAAATGACATGAGGACAGTTTATCACCCACACATGCCACAGTATAGAAATGTTCTCAGTAGGTTAAAGCACAATCCTATTCCTCCACAGTTAACAGTCAGTGAAACTAAGAATTATGTCATCAACACGGTAATTCTTTTCCCCAGGTCTCTTTAGTATTACCAAGACATGTCAGTTTTCCTCTCTTCTAGTGCCAGGAATCTCATTTACAAATTACTCCTTCATCTTTTTTTTTTCCCCCTAAGCATCTTGAAGGAAGTGGTTAGTTTTGGTTTGAGTTTTATATAGCTGTACAGAAATTGGAATTAGGAGAAGGTGTAGCAGGAATTCTGATACTGCTTTTACCTTCTCCAAGGTCAGCCATTTGGCTCTTTAGTATTTCAACTGAATAGTTCAAAACCATATTCTTTTTCATAGAGTTTCTGGAGTGACTGATGTGGAAGTATGTTGGCCTGAACTTTAGGACCCCAGCTCTCTTGTGGGTTGGAAAATAGAAACTGGATTATCTTCATCCTGGAGTTCAGTGAAAAATCTAGTGAGACCACCACAGTGTATTTCCATCTCTTAATTCATTTTACATTATGAGTTGCTTGTAGGCAGATTATCTAGTTGGCTCCTTGGACTTCTCTTCAGCTGACTTTCCAGCAATATCCAAAGTCACTGACTGAAGTGAGAAGGATTTGACACCCGCAGAGTTACATGGTGCTTCTCTCTGAACATATCTGAATTCATTCCAAAAGCGGGTATGATTGGTTATTGAACAGTTGGTTTGGCATTATTCATGTGCTCATTCTGTTAATACATAAAATTAAAGGTAGATTATATTTTTTATTTGAATCCTGTCTTCCCAGTTACAAGCATCTGAGTTTAAAATTTCTTTTGAGATCTTTGATAGACTTAAATATTAGCAGTACATCTGTCCTCTGCTGGTATATAATGTTGGAATGCTATTTTCTTTGCAGCTTTGGGTAAAAAGAAAAGAATTGTAGCTACAGTTTGTCATGTTATCTTTTACCAGCCTTTCTTAACATTAATGCTTCCATTGAAACAACTAATAGCTTCTCAGATTAATGTTGAGAATAACTTTTGAGCATTTCAAGGTTATGTAATTATATACAGAGAAGCTGAAACACAGAGTAGGGGTTCTGGCCAGGAAACTCTGTTGGGCAGGGGAAGATGGAGGTGCCAAAGAATGAACAGAATGCTGAAACTCAGCATAAAGGAGGACAAGAAAAAGATATTATCGTTGATATTACCATTGATTAATTAGGAGTTGTAGCTGAAAGAAACCCATAATGAGATTCCTTTTTTAAAAAGATGGTACAGTTTGAATTGGATGGTATAGTTTGTATTGAATTGTACTAATTCCTCATTTATCTGATGTCTTTGGAAAATGTGGTATTCCTCATAAACAGATTTTCTAGGTAACCAAAGCCTATAAGTGGGGTGAGAACAAGAAGGAACCTAGGGATGATCTGTTCCAGCCTCCTCTTTTTATAGGTGGGGGAACCAGGGCCCAGAGAGGGAAAGTAACTAGCATCAGAATCTGAACTACTTGGTGAAAAAATGGGGTTCAGAGCAGTGCTTTTGTTCATGATCATGCTTCTCTTCTTTTACATATTCAGAACTTGTATTTTTCATCATTTTTGTGTGGAGATCTTTGTAAAACATATACATTCTTGGCTTTCTTAATAGGTCATACTGTGGTCTCAGGATTGTCATTATGTTACTTGTGCCCAGATTTTCCCATGACCTTCTGAAGCATGGAAAGCTTTTACTCCTGCACTGTAGAATGTTAAGGATTTTGAATTCTTGTGACTACTTTTTATAGTTTTTATTTTTGCCTTGGTGTCAGCTGTCATTCCTTACTGTTATTGTTTGTTTGATAGAATTATATCTAACCTCTGAAGCCTTTTTTTGCTTTCTCTTAATGGTGTCATGAAAAGTTGAGGTTGGTGGATGAATGAGGCATTAGTGTTCTTGGTCATCTTTGGATGAACTGTAAAAACTTTAGAGCTCTTCTACTAGATAATAATGTCTGTAAGACACTAGAAATCGTATTAGAATGGCTTGTCTTTATTCTCTGTGTAACATTTCTTATAGCATCTCTTTGCCCACCACTGCCATCTTGGGGACTGGAGAACATCTGAGTGATTACTGTTGCCCCCTAATCATGAATCTAAGAGACACTAAGACTCATAGATGGGGGCTTAACCTGGTCTTCTGTAGAGTGCCCCTTTCTTTAATGGGAGCCATTTACCTTCTGATTGCCTTGACTCTGTATCTTTTAGCCAGCCTTATATTCAAGTTCATTTGCCCACCAGCCCATGAAATCTAGCTTGTAGCAATCACCTGAGACCCTGTGTGCTTGTTCTTGGCCTGTTTATGCCTCTGACCAGTTCCTGTCTTGTTCTTGACTCTTGGCTCTATCTCTCATATTCTATCTCTCCTTTTGTCCTCCCCTCCTAACACACACACACCAGTTTCTTTTAGACTTGGTATGTATGTGTGCTCTCTGGCTTCCAGCTGCTGACTCACTTTATTTAGGACTCTGGCTAGCTGGGACTGGAGCTGCGTCATGTAGTATATACCTCATATGGTGTACCCTGCCCTAGCTTGACCTTGAAGACCCAGCCTTTGGCCCTGGTCCATTGGTGATCATCATGTCTGGCTTATCTGATCCTCCTTTGAAAGTACTGTTTGGGCAAGAGGCTTGCAGATTTTCCAGTTCTGCAACTTTGACAGTCTGCAAGTTCTTCATCTTGGTCTTGTCTCCCTTTGCCATTGTTTCCTAGTCATTCACCAGGGGTTGGCAAAGAAATAAGATGTTGTTTACCATTGTTTCTAGGGCATTGTGACATATGCGCATAGTTAGGCTATGAGCCAATCCAGATTTTCAGGAGTTTAGTAAATTTCATTTGGATTAGTGATCCACATTGAACCATTTATTCTTTAACTATTCAACATGTATTTATTTATTAAATGCCTACTAAATGTACTGTGTTATACTGGGAATAGAGTGATGCACAAGACAGTCACAGTCCTGGTCTTTATATTCAGGGAGGCAAGAAAGACAATAAACAAGAAAAACAAACACAAATAAGTAAGAACACCTAAACAAATACTAGGTAAACAAAAACATAATTTCAAATAGGGATATGAAAGAAAAAAATGGGCTGATGCAATAGAGTGATGGAGAAGTAGTAGTTATTTACTTCAGAAGGTTCTATAGGACCTCTCTGAGGAGGTGACATTTGAGCTGAGAACTAAATGATGAGAAAGATCCAACCATATGAAGAGCTGTGGGCATTGCAGGCCAAGGGAAAAACCAACACAAGGGCCCTGAGGTGGGAACAATCTTGTCTTCTTTCTGTATGATTAGCACTTGCCGAGTGAAGAGGGGACAGCTGGAATAAGGACAGACAGGTTAGCTGTGGGGAAGAGGGAGAACCCTAAAATTTTGGACTTTATTCTCAGTGCATTGGGAAGTCATTAGGGGTTTTAAGCTGCGGAGTGACACAATTTGGTTTATGTTTTAAAAGATCACTGCATCTGCAGAATGGAGAATAGATTGTAGGGAAGCAATCTGGCCAGCTTAGTCTTTGAAGGGGTGGAGAATTCACCTTTGAGCTGCAGAGGGCTGCTGCTGAAGCTGTGCTCTCCCTGGGATAATTGCTTTCCCATGTAGGTTGTTTTCAGAGTCTCCCAGTTCTAAACATTTAATCTGTGTTCTGGCTTAATCAAGAAGCAGAACTCTCCTAGTGCCAGGCTTGGCCAGAAAATATGGGCATGGTGCCTTTTGTTGAGCACCCTGGCCTGAAGAGAATGAAGAAAATAGCTCCTGGTGGACCCGAGGACAATGCAACTGACCCTCAGCACCTGGTAACTTGTAGGAAGCTTTGGAATCCATAAACTTTATGTGCTTCGGCAAAACAGTTGCAGATGGTCTGAACTGATGATTAAATATCACTGCTGTTTTGCCCAGATCTGCTGTGACCATCCTCTCCATATCTGGTTTTACATTACAGTGGGTAATTAAGAGGGCACAGCCATTTCTGGTTACTTTCAGGACATCTTTTTCAGTTGGCTTAGGGGGAAATTTCAGTTTCTGCCAGTTGTGTAAGTGACTGCCATGAGCAGTAGCTGTGAATAGCTACTTTTTGTTTTCAAAATAAAAAAAAACCCCAAATTTAAAAAGAACTGTCCCTAATGAAAGGGAATAATTGCCTGCCTTTCCCATCTCTGCTGGTTCTCAAGTGGGAGTTCTGCCATCAGACTTGTCAGAGTTTCTTGGCAGGAACTTTTTTCCTGAGTTAGCACATAGAGATCTGAATGGGCAGAGATAACACAAATTAGCAATGATATAAGCATATCTACAGAGGAACAGATTTCCTTCTGACCAGAGGTGCCATTTGTGGGCACCACCCTAATTTTTGATGCATTTCTTATTGCTGATGATGGGACTTTTCAGCAAATAAAAAGAATTGCTTAAGTAACACCTGAGCTGGGCAATTTTTACAGGAGTTCAGAGTTTCAAAGGTCCTCAGGCTGCTTAGCCTGCTAGTGTAAAGTCACTGAATATTATCTCCCTGGCTTCTCACTGAGGATCCTTACATCTCACTCAATGTAATGACCTTGGGGAGACAGAAATCTGGATTCTTCTACCTTATTTTTGTTTTTTTTTGCCAAAGCTTTCTTCTTCCATCCCCACAGAACTTGCAAGGACACAGAAGACTCAGTGGGAGAAAAAGAGATGGCATTTGCCTCTGGCTGACATGGCTTGTGCTAGTGATGGCATGGGGATTCCATAATGAGGATTGCAGATCACTTCCCATTCTCTTGGAGCCTGTCCCATAATTAGAAGATTAAACATTTTGTTTAAATTAGTAATTTTTCCCCTCCCTCCTCTGTGTGTTTAAAACCACCATTAGAGCAGGATGGAGAGTGGTTAACTGTCTGATATTGGGCTCCATGTTCTAGTTGGGATTGTCAGCAGGAGGTCGAGGAAATCGTATTTTAATTAAAAAAGCAGTTTTTAGCCATGCTTCACCTTGTGTGAGGCAGAGGCACTTCTGACCATGTAAACTTTCTGACTGTGGAATGTAGTGATGTAGTGAGTATTGCTTTTCTCAAGAGCATGACACTGAGCCTAACAGGAAAATATCGTGAAGTGGGTGTGCAGCTGGGCTTGATGGATTGCCTCTGCATTAATGGCAGATTTGCCCTTCAGTTTACAGATTATATTTGTGTTTATGGGAGAAAGGGGTCACTTGTAGGGATGGTGTGTTCCTGAATTGAAGTGAATAAAAAGCAGCTCAGAGAGGAGCACAGAAATTTTCATACGTTTAAATGAAATAAAGGAATGTGTGATTTCTCCTTCCCATGCCACTCAGCCAAAAGGACAAAACAAATGGCTGGGGACTACCAGGTATTGAAGTCTAATGACAGCCAGGTTTTGTGCTATTTGATATTTATGCATATCATCCCATTTTGTCCTAAAGGCAACCCTGGGAAGTCAGTATTCTTATTCCCATTTTACAGATAAAGAAAGGAAGCTCATAGACGTTTAGTAATTTACCCAAAGATGCCCAGGAAGTAAATGGTGGAGTATTCTTCCTAGATAGAGCTGTGAAGATAGCTTAAAAGAAAGAAAGAGACCTCAAAGTAGAATGCTGCAGAATGCTACCATCACTGTATCTTGTACTCACCTCCAGTCTACCACATATACCATTCTTTATTGGAATTACTTGATTATGCAGTCATGCCTTTCTTCTCATTGGACTGTGAGTTCCTCAAGGACAGTGATTGGATCAGTGCCTGCCACAGAGTAAATGCTCAGCAGATGTCTCTTGACCAAAGAAAGGAAAGAATGAGGGATAAATGGATGAAACAGTGTATCAATGATTAAATGACTGAATATGTGTCTCTTCAAGGTGTCTTTGTATATTGAGGCTTAGCCCCTTCTCAGTTGCCTTCTTTTTCTTGCCTCTTCTTTCTTGATGGGGGTGTAGGTTAAGGTGTGTTTGTGAACGATAGTGGCCCTGTTCATAGGAAATTCTGGGTTGGGTGAAACTTGCCTTAAATAAGGGTACATATCTTCATAAAAGCCCAATTTTCTATTACTGTAGTAGACTAAGACTTGATTGGCATTTCTTTTTAAGACCAGGATTGTCTCTGACTCTAAAGCAAGAGATTGATTGATGCGTTTATTTGCCAAAGATTCACTGTGAGTCTACTGTGGGCCGTAATTGTGGTTTTTTCTTTACATAGCCTTATAGACGAAAGCATACAGAAGAAGATTAGTTTTTATTTTGTGTTGGTTGGATCTGGCATATCCATTTCTATTTGATATTTTTTTCTTTTTTAAATTAACATTTATTGAGTACTTTTTCTGGGTTAGGGACTTCCACTTATTATCCCACAACACTAGAAGGACTTTTTCCCAGGATGAAACTAAGGTGTGTACCTGTGGACAAATCACCACTGTTTCAGCCTTAGTTTCATCCTTTGTGAGATTTGTATCTGACTTTGCCTTTCGAGGCCCATCCTGGCTCACTTGTGCAGCTTTGTTTAAGAGAAGTAGCTGAATTCCCTTGTGTATAGGGTTTTTCAGGCAGTGTATCTCTGTGGTTTTTGGTATGTTTATGAGAATTCTCAAGTTTTTAAGTGATGTTAGTTTGCGACAAGTGAGTAGAATTGCTGTCAGGCTGCTTTAACAAAGGTGATATAAACAAGATTAAGAGGTTGTTGAAAAGATATCAGTGAAGCTCTGGGACTAACTTTCTGAAGTCATTTTAAATTGACAGCTAGTGGGTAGTTTGCCTTGATGGCTGACTCTGAGTTGGTTGTAACTGACTAGAGATTCACCGACAGAGGAAACTTGCTTATGAAAATTCACTTTACTTTTTTTTATCAGGAAGTAAAACTATAGTAATATGTAATACTGTCTCTGCATTGCGCAGAAAACAGTTGCCTTTGCGCTGTTTTTAGATAACTTTTTAAAAAGTAGCCAGTTCTTAAGTTTTTTATACCCCAATCCTGCCAAGCTTCAAAGAAAACTTTAAGTAGAGGGGAGATGGTTGAAAACAATTATTTTATTCTATTATTTATTCATTTTTGTGTATAAGACACTTATTCACATATTTATCTTACCCTTGGTAGAGTTTCTTACTGCCCAGTAAGGTATGCATTTTGCCTATTTGGTCCACTAGATGCTCTTGCTAGGAAATTGAGTATCTTAAAATGTTCTTGAAGTGAGCAAGTATTAGTTTAAAATCCCTTTGAAATCAATTTGTAGCCTCCCTGAGAGAGAGTTGAGGTGCTAGGGATAGAGCAGTAGGGGGAATTTGTAGGTGGCCACGAGGCATTTACCCAGGCTACCAGAGAATTCCTTCTGAGCATATTCCTCATAGCCAGGTGGCCAGGATTCTCTCTGTTGTTTGCTAAGTGGAGGAAGTATTTCTGACACTAAATTGTCTCATCTGAGAATAATTCATTCACTGTCCTTGTATTTATTGGGAGTGAAGGTATTTTGCTAACTTTAGTGGTTTGTAAAGCTTGTAGAAATGGTAAAACCTTTGAGTTGAGGAAAATAAAGTGCATCTTAGACAAAAGCAGACATGAAGCTATCTCTTTTCGTTGTCTTTGATGGACTCATCAACAGACATGTATTGAAGCCATAATACCAGATACTTCCTTCAAGCTGAGAGAGATACGTAAATCAGCACTCGAGTGCTGGGAAGTATGTTATATAATCATGCTACATTTTCAAACTCTAAAGTATTACCCATAATGTTGAAAAATATTCTTTTTAAGAAGATATTCAGGGTGAAGTTCCAAGTGAGTTCTATCTTCCTTGAAATAAATGTGGCAGCTATTGTGTAACAGACATGTGGATAAGTTTTAAGCTTTGAAAGAAATAATGGCAATAGCTAAGGTCCTATGCTTCTGAGACCAAACCACGTCCAAACCCTTATGGAGTGAATGAGCAAGTGTTTGTAAATGAATAAAATGGTTAGTTTCTCACTCATGATCTGGTTCTCATTCATTAAGTCCTGGAGCATTCATTCTCTCTTTTCCATTTTCTCAAAACATCTTCACTTTTTAAAAATTTTTTCTCTCTGTTCTCCAGGTTTCATACACCATTTCCCCCCAACCATTCCTTCTGTTTGAAAAAGGAATGCAGTTTTGAGTTTTAACAGTGACATCAGAGGCAACTTATAGAAAAAGTTAAAGATTTCCTTTTCCGACTTTAGTCTAAATGAAACTGTCCTTTGCTAGAGGCAATAATCCACTGGCTAGAGACTTCTTTGTCAGCATAATTACATGTAACAGGAGTGCCATCTAACTTGCAGATCACTCTGTTGGTCTGCTGGTTGCTGAATGCATATTCTACCCCCTTTCTTAGGTACTTATAAAGTAACTAGCCTTTGTGTCATCCTAAATAGTAAAGTGAATTTATTGTGTCTGAGCCTTGGTTAGAAAAAAGTTGATATTATGGAGGCAGAGAGTAGAATAGTGTTTACCTGGGACTGAGGAGGGGAGGGGCAAAGGGAAAACAGGGAGAGTTTGGCCAATGGGTACAGAATTACAGTCAGATAGGAAGAATAAGTTCTGGTGTTCTATTGCACAGTAGGGTGACTATGGTTTACAATTAAGTTTTGTATATTACATAATAGGCATAGGAAAGGCTTTTGAATATTCTTGTCACAAAGATATGATAAATGCATGAAGTGATGGATACACTAAGTACTCTGATGTGATTATTATACAACATGTGTATATATCAAAACATCAGATCGTACCCCATAAGTATGTATAATTACAGGGTGTCAATTAAAAGGAATAAAAAAGGTTAAATAAGAGAAACTGTAAGTAATTTTAAATAGCTTTCCCATATTAATTTGTTATTTAATGTTTAAAGGTTCAGAGTGGACTGGTGTTAATGGTAAGTTTCCTGGGGCTCAGTGTGGGTTCCTCCAAACAATCTGGTGGGGAGGAAGGAGTCTTACTGAATTCTTCATATAGACAGATGACACTAAACCTTGTGGGTAGTAAAATTCCAAACAGGCAAAGAACAACTGCAGAAAGAGCTCATGCAGAAAGGCATGGGCAGAAAAACAGCAGAAGGGATTTTAATGTTGGCTGAAAGATGATGACAGTAGAGAGAGATGATGCAAAGTATGCCTTGAAGATGATAGTTTCTGAGGCTGTACCTCAGGAAGGGGTCTGGTGGTTGTGGATACTGCTCCTGCAGAGGTTAGAGTTAGATTTCAGGCCCATCTCTATGGCTTCAGTCTCAAGTCATTCACTTTGAGTCTCAGTTAATGTATCTGTAAATTACAGGTTTTAGACTAATATTCTTTATCGGAAGCTGAGTTTTACCATGCTTACCCTTTGAATATCACTTGGTGCCACCATTAGAAAGTTTACTAAGCAATATGTAAAATATAGCCCATGGTGGGATAAAGTGATTAAACATGTCACCCTGATGGCCCAAGGAACTCTGAGAATTTGCATACATTTGCTAATAGTAAGCTGTTATTCCTGGTTAGTTCATTGGTTTAGCTGCTCTTTCCCATCCCATTCACTTATGCTGTGGCCTTTGATCTCCAGTCTGATATAGATGCCCATCCCATGGTCCCATTGTTCCCTATGCATACTTCAGCCACAGCATTAACCAGAAGGTTCAGTAATCCTCCATTTGCTTGTTTATGTTGTCTTTCTCACAAGATTGAAAGCACCTTGAAGGCAAGAATATGCCTTTTTTTTTGTTTCTTTGTTTTTCAAACCTTGTACTCCTAGCACAGAGCCATGTAGGTATTTAGTAAGGTGCTCTGTAAGCTTGATGAGGGCAGTTCCTTTCTCTCTTGTCTCCCTATCATGTTCACAGGGGCCCGTGTACTGAACACTCATGAGTTACTTATCAAGTGGGATTTGTCTTAACTTTTTAATGTAATAACCTTAGAAAATGTTAAAAAAATATTTTGTTCTATTCAAAATAAGATTTAATCTGTAGACAGAAAGATTTTATTTTGTTTTCATACTGAGTTTGTTCATGGCTGGTACTTATACAACTTTAAGACCTTATCAACAGGGTGGTAAGATAAGTTGTTTTTTAAATTTAAAAAGATGGTGGTAAATTATCATTTTGAAGAACAGCCATTGAAAAGATAGTTTCCATTTAAGTTGGGTTAAGGCTTGGGTACTGAATGCGAGAATCTTAGAAGTCTGGAGAGTCCAGCTGGAGGGGCCTATTGACAGCAGCATGATATATGAGGGTACGTCAGAAAGTTTGTGAAAAGATTTGTATTACCTTTTAATTTTATTTTTCCATGAACTTTTGGAAGTACCCTCATATAATTCAGGCTCTCATGGGACATTTTCAGTCAGTAGGGAGCTTTTTTTTGTTCCTGTTCACTTAGGGGATATACATGTGATAATATGTATGGAGTAAAAATCTTTTTCTTGGTTGATTTGGCAGCATGGATTAAGTGCCTACTATGAGCAAGGCCCTGTTAGGTGCTGAGGTATGTGTTAGGAGCAAAAGTTTCTACCCTTGAGGACCTAGCTCATGATTTAGCAGAGGAGATGGAGCTTTATTAATGCATGTGTTGTGTGCTGAGAGAGATCTGATACACTGCTAGGGAAGCTCAGAAGTCTTACTAGAGTACTTGGAGGACTCTCAGAGGAGGTGACATTTGAGCTGGGGCTCAAGACTGAGTAGATTTCTCTAGCTGTAATGAAGGGGCAAAGAAGGTGATCTGCCATTCATCGTAGCACTGTATGAATCTACCCCATTCCAAGGCATCTGCTTAGATAACTGAAAGTGAGTCCTGGATCCTGCCCCAATATTCTCTAATTTCCTTATTGGTTTTTCCTATAGCAAGGTTTCCAGACCCTGTCCTATCTTCGTCATACATTCTTTAGTTTGTAATGCCTCTCTTAAAGTGTGGTGGCTAAGGGCTGTGGGACTGTTGCTGAGTTGACGTTTATGCTTCTAACAGTGCCCCCTAATATGGATTAGTTTTTTAAAAAGTTAAAGCTGGTTACCCTGTTGACTCCTTGAATTTGAGATTCACTAAAACCCTCTGCTCTATTCTCAATGAACTGTTTTTGAATCCCATGTCCCTTGGAAGGTATGTTATATATTTGTTATTTTGAATTTAAACAGACGACTTTATGCCACTCCTATTCTTTGTTCAACCAGTTATGGATCTGCCTATCTATACTACCATTCACTCACATCTCTCCATCTGTCCACTTGAATAACTTTGTGAAAGACCTTGCTGATCTTACTGTAACCTATGTATACTGTAAACCCTTAACCTTAATCAATAGTAATGATATCAGAGGACCACAACCAGTTGGGC
This sequence comes from Cynocephalus volans, assembly GCF_027409185.1. Classification (NCBI taxonomy): domain Eukaryota; kingdom Metazoa; phylum Chordata; class Mammalia; order Dermoptera; family Cynocephalidae; genus Cynocephalus; species Cynocephalus volans. The sequence goes on from NC_084460.1 coordinate 33,258,513, forward strand.
ACGACTTGTTCTCCATTATTCCCTGCTAGCTTCTAGTGGATCCCCCTTACCCCCACTTAAGTGTGTGCATAACCACACCATTTTGCCAAATTTACTTCAGATATTTTTTTAAGAAATAAAATATTATAAATACAGCTGAAGTCTCCTATGTACCCTTTTCTAATTCCATTTTGTTGTATACCCCCCTCCCTAATCCAATTTCTCTCTTAACCCTCAGAAGAAATTGCTATCCTGAATTTGGTGTTTACTATTCTCAGGCATTTTTTCTTTACTATTACTACTAACACATGCATCCATTGATCATTTGTTTCTTATTACAAATATGCTCCAGTGAACATTCTTTACATATCTCCTTGTGCTTATGTATGAGGATTTCTCTTAGGTATATATACCTAGAAGTAGAACTAGTGAGGTAGTCCTAGGATATGTGCATCTTCATTGTTATTAGGCACCACTAATTAGCTCTGTACTCGTTTGTAATTCTATCAGCAAATTTTTTAACAGTTCCTGTTTCTCCACATCCTCACTAATACTTAGTATGGCCAGATATTTATTTTTTCATTTTTGTCAATATGATGATATTTCAGGGTTTTAATGTGTATTTCCCTGATTTCTAATGAGGTTGGCCACTTTTTATATACTTATAGGCTACTCAGTATTTTTTCTTTTGTGATCATCTGCTTATATTCTTTGCCAAAAGCTGGTTTGAAGTAATTTTAAAAGTCTGTTGTATATACAGGACTTTGCAGTTTGCAGTCATTAAGAGAAATTGACTTTTAGGCTGTTTCAAAGTGCTGTGTCTTTATCTTATTTAATCTTACTATTCTTTATCTTACTGAAGGCAATCCTATGAGGTAGAGCAAGAGCAGAGCATTTTTATAAATGCAGCACTGAAAGATCTAAACAAGACTCTAGACCAATTGGAATGGGCAGATATCTACAGAACATTCCACCCAACAACCTCAGAATATTCATTTTTCTCATCAGCACATGGATCATTCTCCAGGATAGATCACATATTAGGTCACAAATCAAGTCTCAATAAATTAAAAAAAATTGGAATTATCCCATGTATCTTCTCAGACCACAATAGATTAAAACTAGAAATTAATAACAAACGAAACTCTGGAAACTATACAAACACATGGAAATTAAACAGCATTCTACTTAATGACATATGGGTCCAAGAAGAAATCAAGCAGGAAATCAAAAAATTTATTGAAACTAATGAAAACAATGATACATCATACCAAAACCTGTGGGATACTGCAAAAGCAGTATTGAGGGGGAAATTTATTGCATTAAACGCTCACTTCAGAAGAATGGAAAGATGGCAAGTGAACAACCTAACACTTCACCTTAAAGAACTAGAAAAACAAGAACAATCCAAACCTAAAGTTAGCAGACGGAAAGAAATCATTAAGATCAGAGCAGAACTGAATGAAATTGAAAACCAAAAAACATTTCAAAAGATCAACGAATCAAAAAGTTGGTTCTTTGAAAAGATAAATAAAATTGACAAACCATTAGCATGGCTAACAAAAAAAGAAGAGAGAAGACTCAAATAACAAAAATTAGAAACGAAAAAGGCGATATTACAACTGATTCATCTGAAATACAAGGAATCATTCGAGACTACTATAAACAACTATACGCCAACAAATTTGAAAATCTGGAGGAAATGGATAAGTTTATGGACACACACAAACTCCCAAAACTGAGCCATGAAGATGTACAAAATCTGAACAGACCAATAACAATAAAGGAGATTGAAGCTGTTATCAGAAGGCTCCCAACAAAGAAAAGCCCAGGACCAGATGGATTCACAGCAGAATTTTACCAAACATTCAAACAGGAATTGACACCGATTCTTTACAAACTATTCCAAAAGATTGAAACGGACGCAAATCTCCAAAACTCATTCTACGAAGCAAACATCATCCTGATACCAAACCAGGCAAAGATATAACCAAAAAAGAAAACTACAGGCCGATATCCTTGATGAATATAGATGCAAAAATCCTCACTAAAATACTAGCAAACAGAATACAGCAACACATACGTAAAATTATTCATCACGATCAAGTGGGATTCATCCCAGGGATGCAAGGTTGGTTCAACATACGCAAATCAATAAATGTGATACACCATATTAATAAACTCAAACAAAAGGACCATATGATCATCTCTATAGATGCTGAAAAAGCATTTGATAAAGTTCAGCACTCATTCATGACAAAGACCCTCTATAAGTTAGGTATAGAGGGAAAGTATCTCAACATAATTAAAGCCATATATGCCAAACCCACTGCCAATATCATCCTGAATGGGGAAAAGCTGAAAGCTTTTCCTTTAAGAACAGGAACTAGACAAGGATGCCCACTCTCACCACTCCTATTCAACATAGTGTTGGAAGTACTAGCCAGAGCAATCAGAGAAGAGAAGGAAATAAAGGGCATCCAGATTGGAAAAGATGAAGTCAAACTGTCCCTGCTTGCAGATGACATGATCCTATATATCGAACAGCCTAAAACCTCTACAAAAAAACTCTTGGAATTGATAAATGATTTCAGCACAGTAGCAGGATACAAAATCAACACACAAAAATCAGTAGCATTTCTTTTCTCCGATAGTGAACATGCAGAACCAGAAATCAAGAAAGCCTGCCCATTTACAATAGCCACCAAAAAAATAAAATACTTAGGAATTGAGTTAACCAAGGAGGTGAAAAATCTCTATAATGAGAACTACAAACCACTGCTGAGAGAAATTAGAGAGGATACAAGAAGATGGAAAGATATCCCATGCTCTTGGATTGGAAGAATCAACATAGTGAAAATGTCCATACTACCCAAAGTGATATACAAATTCAATGCAATCCCCATCAAAATTCCAAAGACATTTTTCTCAGAAATGGAAAAACTATCCAGTCATTTATATGGAACAATAAAAGACCACGCATAGCCCAAGCAATGCTGAGCAAAAAAAATAAAGCTGGAGGCATAACACTACCTGACTTTAACCTATACTACAAAGCTATAATAACCAAAACAGTATGGTACTGGCATAAAAACAGACACACTGACCAATGGAATAGAATAGAGAATCCAGAAATCAACCCACACACTTACTTCCATCTGATCTTTGACAAAGGCACCAAGCCTATTCACTGGGGAAGGGACTGCCTCTTCAGCAAATGGTGCTGGGATAACTGGATATCCATATGCAGGAGAATGAAACTAGATCCATACCTCTCACCGTATACTAAAATCAACTCAAAATGGGTTAAGGATTTAAATATACAATCTGAAACAATAAAACTTCTTAAAGAAAACATAGGAGAAACACTTCAGGAAATAGGACTGGGCACAGACTTCATGAATACGACCCCAAAAGCACGGGCAACCAAAGGAAAAATAAACAAATGGGACTATATCAAACTAAAAAGCTTCTGCACAGCAAAAGAAACAATTAACAGAGTTCAAAGACAACCAACAGAGTGGGAGAAAATATTTGCAAAATATACATCTGACAAAGGATTAATATCCAGAATATATAAGGAACGCAAACAACTTTACAAGAAGAAAACAAGCAACCCAATTAAAAAATGGGCAAAAGAGCTAAGTAGGCATTTCTCTAAGGAAGATATACAAATGGCCAACAGACATATGAAAAAATGCTCAACATCACTCAGCATCCGGGAAATGCAAATCAAAACCACACTGAGATACCATCTAACCCCAGTTAGGATGGCTAAAATCCAAAAGACTATGAACGATAAATGCTGGCGAGGTTGCGGAGAAAAAGGAACTCTCATACATTGTTGGTGGGACTGCAAAATGGTGCAGCCTCTATGGAAAATGGTATGGAGGTTCCTCAAACAATTGCAGATAGATCTACCATATGACCCAGCTATCCCACTGTTGGGAATATACCCAGAGGAATGGAAATCATCAAGTCGAAGGTATACCTGTTCCCCAATGTTCATCGCAGCACTCTTTACAATAGCCAAGAGTTGGAACCAGCCCAAATGCCCATCATCAGATGAGTGGACACGGAAAATGTGGTACATCTACACAATGGAATACTACTCAGCTATAAAAACGAATGAAATGCTTCCATTTGCAACAACATGGATGGACCTCGAGGGAATTATATTAAGTGAAACAAGTCAGGCACAGAAAGAGAAATACCACATGTTCTCACTTATTGGTGGGAGCTAAAAATTAATATATAAATTCACACACACACACACACACACACACACACACACACACACACACACACACACACACACACACACACACACACACACACACACACACACACACACACACAAAACCGGGGGGTGGAAGAAGATATAACAACCACAATTACTTGAAGTTGATACAACAAGCAAACAGAAAGGACATTGTTGGGGGGGAGGGGGGAGGGAGAAGGGAGGGAGGTTTTGGTGATGGGGAGCAATAATCAGCCAAAATGTATATCGACAAAATAAAATTAAAAAAAATTAAATAAATAAATAAATTAGGAAAAAAAAAAAGAAATGCAGCACTGATAGGTCAAATGACTTATCTAAGGTCATGCGACTCTTAAGTGATTCACCCAGATTTTTCTGATTATTGGTCTAGTGCTCTTTGCATTGTACCATGTTACTTCTTTTAAATCAGTGTTATTCTGTTGTTATTCTTGTTGGATTGATGTCTGATATTCTCTCTAGCACCTTATAGAGTGATGTTCAGCTTCTATTAGCTCAGTAAATACTTCCGGAATGAAGGAATGAATAATGATGGTTCTTTTGCAGCTGACAAAACATATTCATAATAAGTCTACTAAAGTGGTGATAGTTTACCTTCTAGTGATTTTACAAGTGTCTGCCTATGTTAACTTTGATAAATAAAGAAACCAAATCAACATGCGACTTTCTGATGTAGCTGCAGAATTAATCAGAGAAGATGTCATAGTAAATCATGGACATTAAAGTACAGTTTGTACTTCTAAAAAGAAATCTATACAACCTTTAGAGGTGAAATGAATATGTATTCAAGCTTTAACAAGAATAAGAATTTTTGGTAGGAAAAATTGATTAAGTAGAATCTTCATGACTAGTGATTTAAGTCAGAAATCACATCTATTTTATTTGTCAGCCAGTCACATTACAGATCATAAGTGAGACTTGATAATTTGATTTTTGATACATTGAAATTTTTTCTTTTCATTGTGGACATTAATAAAAACCACATTCTTCAGTAATTACTGTGGTCTCAGTACCTGTAATTTTTTTTGGAGGGGGGTGGGAGAATAAATGGGAGTTCTGTTTTATATTTTGCAATGACTTTGCCTTGGAATTTTGAAGAGTTCTTGGTACCTGTTTTTTCCTCCAGAAAAGAAGGTGGTAGATTGCCATGATTTGTTGATTTTTTTTTTTTAATTTTAAGTCTTGCAAATTTGCAAAGGCATAATATGCAATTATGTATGAATATTTGGATTTTTCACTCAGATATTTCCTAAAAATATGATGATGATAATCTCTTACATTGGTGTAGTGCTTTATAGTTTACATAGGGCCCCTCTGTAATGTGTTTTGTTTAATTATCACAACAACCCTTTGACGTGGGTGGTATTTTTTGTCTCTGATTACTTTGATCTCTAATTATGAACTTTGGCTGATGGTGGTTATAGCATTAGAAATTGTGAGCTTTTTCAGTTGTGGTGCCTTAAGCAAATTTGCAAGGGAGCCCTGATGTTAACTTTGGCAGGTTTCATGCCTGCAAATATTGATTGAGGCAGAAGTTCTAGTTGTGAAATGTCACCAGTGAATGTGCAGCCAGTAAAGGCAAGGGAAAACTCATTACTGCAGCTCATCTGTAACTTCTGGGTCAGGCCACTCACCACCATCTGGTAGAAATGAATGTTTGAAAACTCCCTTTTATTCTGACAAAAAGTAATCAGGAGAGGTTAACAGCAGATGATTTCTGGGCATTTCAGAATGGTTAGATCAATCCATCCACAAGCCTGGGTTTGTGACATTCCCTATGTCTAATTATCTCAAAAGCATTGGAAACCTTTAAAATGATGAAATCCCAAAATAATGGTAGGAAGGAATTTAATGACGTATACCTCCCTTTCTCCCCCGTATTGCACTCCCCTTCCTCTTTCCCATCGAAAGTGTTTATTCTGAGAAAGAAAAGGCAATGAGAATGGAAGAAATAAGTAGGACTGATGTCTTGAAATAATGTTATTATTTTTTAATGTGAGAATGACTAAACCTTTTTTATATTGCTTTAAGGAGAATGATTAGGGACCAGAGAAAGAATTGTAAGTTGAAGGGTTTCTCCTCAATTAATTTAGTGCACTCTCTCACTGAGTGATCCAAAGAGGGAAGGAGGTATAGTTTAGGCAGGAGGTGAATATCTGGTCACCGGAGATGTTAGGAAAGCCCCAGCAGGTGCCTGGCCAGAAATATTTTAAAGGAGATTCAAACCTCAGATAGATGATAGTGTTAGATCAAGAGTGCCTGAAGTCTGGACTGTCTCTAGTGCCTCAATTATTGCAAGAGATTGTGAATCCAGATGTACACAAGTATTTTCTACAGAACAAATACATAATTCTCTCTCTCTCTCAAGTGTAACTGGTGGTGGGGGGGGGGGTTTGTCAAATTTTTTGACATTGCTAAGGGATCTACATTTTAAAACTTAATCATTAATGGTCAAAGCCCTTTCCAACCTTGAGCCTCTTTGATTTGAATCAAGTGTGTAAAAGAGAGATAGGTAGCTCCATGTGTTGTCTTTTATGGGCCAAACTGCTCTGTGCTTCAGAAGCATTGGCCTGCATGTATATGCATACATATGTAATAAATGTCTCTGTGAAAGAGGTGGTTGTTCCCAGTTTAGAGACGGAAAACTCCAGTTTACAGAGGATAAGTTACCTTCCAGGGCTGCTAAGTAGGGAGGTCAAGATTCGAATTTAGGAAAATCTTACTTCAAAACTCATTCTCCATACAGGATATCACCGTTGCAAACAGGTTAGGAATCACTAGGTCTAGCGATAATGGACTAGAAGCCTTTTCCTGTTAGTGGTTTCTAGTTGTAATTATCCTGTCTGAAACAGGGACAAATCTGTGATCTTATATTTTAATAATAGCCTTATTTAGTAGTTGGTGATTTCTTCAGCATCTCTTATTTTCTTTCCAACCAGTCTTGAGTTAGTATGGAGAAGAAGGAAAAGCACTGTATTGGGAATTAGAAGTCTTGTACTCTTGTTCACCACAGGGAAGTTGCTTCAATCCACTGAACTCAGATTTCCGTATTCTATAAAGAGAGATAAACTAGGTTATCTCTTCCAGCTCAAATTTCTGAGTCTCTTCTATTGTTTGATATTTAGGAAACAGCACTTCATGCCTCTCTTGGAAGACTTTTCGGAAGTTATTTAAGTTTCTTAGTGCTAGGTGAAGAATTCCTAGTTTATTAGAAGGCTTATAGAAGGTTTCCTTTGACTTTTTCCATTTTCTTAATAGAATTGAACATCTTTTTTCATCTATTAATGTGAAAGTAACTTTTATGAATTATCCCCTTTCTTAGCCAGGTAACTTGGAATGTTGAGCTATATTTAGAGACAAACACACACACACACTCTTACCCTGTTATATTCTGATACAAATGTGCTTTTCACATTAATAATTGCACTGTTTCATAATTTATCATAATGATACCATTATTGCTTATTATAAAAGTTCCCTTTCTCCCTCCCCACCCCACACCCCTAAGTCTAATTGAGGTCGAGACAGACCGTAAATGTGATAATATAGATTGTATGCTCAGAGGAAATGGAGTTGGTTTCATAGTGGAGTTTTAATTGAAGATTTGTTCTGGTGATGTTGCCTCTTCCTATGGTACATTACTTTGAGCCCAATATAACTGCATGTTCCCACAGCCCCTCATTATAGCTACAGCTTCTCACTGCTTTTTAATTAAAAAAAAAAAAAAATAGACAGAGGGAAAAATGAAATTTAAAGCTTAGGTTGGATATTGTCTGGGTACGCAGAGAGCATCCTAGGCAGATTGCTTATTTAGTTTTTTTTTTTTTTTTTTTTTTTTTTTTAACTCTTTCAAAGCTTTCATGGAGATGTCTTGATTTCTGCTTCCAGGGGGATGGATGGAAACACATATACACATACATACACACAGTAGGCTTCAAGATTATTGGAAAGTAAAGGCATCATATATATTATTTCAAAGCCTACTATAAGCTTTGACCAAGTGGGAATCCTTTATGTATCCTCAAAAGGCTACTAGCTGTGTGGTTGGATGGTGGCAAATGCCTAGTTAGCTTTTATACCACTCACCACCTATTGGGTGTAAGGCAGGGAATGTAGAAGATTATAAAAACCTTAAAGGCTGATGTTTTGGTACATCAGAAGTTAAGAGTTAATCATTTTTTTCTCTTGATCTGTGGGCAGCAGAATCAGAGAAATGACTTTATTAAGAACAGTTGCTTTTGTCATTCCTTCATCTTGAGGGATTCCAAATACCTTTCAGATACCAAAACAAATTAATCTCCAAAGGTGACTGGTAAGAATGGCTTAAGCCTCTGGGGATTGGCTGTTAAGACACAAGGAGAGCTCGGCGTGAGCTGTTGACCTCTCTGACAGGCTGTGAGTGTTATATTCTCTTTCTGGATCAAGAGCCCTTGGTTCCCCTGTAGTGAAATCAGTTTGACAGCTCTGAGCTTCTTTCCCACTTAGAATTCTTATTTTGTCTTGTATAACCGATTGCTCTCTCAGTAGAGCCTATTGGGTAAGTATAATCAAGAAGTTTATTCCCGGGTCAGGATGTTGAATTAGCTCTGTAATTTTTAGTGTGGACCTTTCACAGTTAAGACTTCAGCTTTATAAGAGTCCATATTTCATCCAATATTGCTGGAAAGACAATTCCATTTTGGCTTTATCAGGGAACAGGAACTCCTCAGATGGAAATCTCTTGTACCTGTGCTGTTCAATATGACAGCCACTAGCCCCATATGGGTGTTGAGCACATGAAATGGGGCTAGTCTTTATTTTGGTACACCATAAATGTAAAATACATAGGAGATTCCAAGGGCTTAATGTGAAAAAAAAACGTGAAATATCAAATTAGTAATTTTCATACTGATTACACATTGAAATAATAATATTTTGAATATATTGGATTAAATAAAATATATTACTAAAATTAATTTTACCTGTTTCTTTTAAAAATGTGGCTACTAAAAAATTTGAAATTACATCTATGGTATGAATTATATTTTAATTGGACACTCTATCCTAGACTGTTAAGCTCTGATAGCAAGATAGTGTTCATATTGTTCGCACTTATGTGCTCAGTACCCAGAACAGTTCCTTATACATAGGTGGCACTTACTAAGTGTTTGTTGAAGTTAATTCTAACCTTTATTATTCAGAGTGGTTGAATCTCAGGAATAAGTAGAAACTTCTCTATTTGTAGTGTTAGTGTTTGAAAAGGAGACAATTGAAGGTTGAAAAGAGAAGAGCAGAAGTTCTTAGAAATTTTGCCTTGTGAGAGAAAAATGATGAAATAAAATATATCAGGCCTTTGCACGGCTTACCGTCTGTTTGGAGAGGAAGTGGGGAGCTGTGGTGTTGATACGGAGCCATGTTAGAGTGTCTGAGAGGGTTCTGCTGTGCCCTGCTACAGAGTTATCAAGAGAAGCGCTGAAGCCGAATACCATGTGTGATGGGAAGAGGGTTGGAGAAACAGTTGGCGAACCTAAAGGTTGCCCTGTTAGGGATGTTGTGCTTAGATAATTCATGAAGGTTAATAAAGCTGTTCTTGTCTCAGGAATCCATGCTGGCCCTGTCAATCTCTGTGTCCCCATTTAGAAATGACCCTACTGGAAGCCTGGGACTTCTGTGGGCCAGGCTGATTACTTGGGGACCCTTCAAGCCTTAGAATTCTTTCATAAGTTATTTGTTGAATTAATGATTTAACAGATATTATTTTAACTTAACCAAGGTCTTGTATGACATATTTGTGGGTATATGTTCTTGCCTGAAAGTCCCTCAGATCTGTCTCAGTTAGGGTCCTGGAATCATGGTAGATTAGCAAACTTTCCATAGATCAGGTTCGACTTATAGAAGGGACCAGGTTGTCTTTGCAAGAGTTGATTAAAAGAGCTCAGGCATCCTGTATCCCGGCTTACAAAATAGAATGGGTTAACTACTTCTCCCCAGAGAGTGGTGAAGATTGAAGTTCTGCAGAAGGAAAGTGCTATTTCAGTGGAAATTATTAGAGGTAAAGATGAAACTCCTCCCCTGACCTCTGAAATGTTTTTTTAAAGAAGTGGATTGCCAGTGTTATTTCTATTTTGCATTTCTTAACTTTGGCATAATTTAGCTTTCTCTGTTTAATTGTGGTCCACTGCCTTTTCTCTCTGCCCTCAGAGATAAACAATCCAGAAATCTCCTCTCCGTGGAGAACTATGCCTTGACGGCTGCTGTGGCAGGCTCACGCTAATCAGAATCACAGCAGGGCTTGTTTTATGAGCCTGAAAGAATTAGTGTTCCCAGGGGGCTGAAGTTCCTTACCTGCTGGGGAGCTACAGAAGTCTGCCCTCCTTTAAGATGAAGCTACCTTCCCTTCCCCTTCTCACATGAAAAACCACTCCCTCCTTTTTCTCGTCTGTTACTGGCATGGTGATTTTTTTTTTCTTTTTCTTTTGCTAGGGTAGAGCAGTAATGATGATAGAATTTTGTAATTTTTGTGCATATGAAATTATAATCCATCCCAGGGAGAATAGGAAGAGAGTGAAAAATAGAAGTTGGTATCCGACAAACTAAATTATCTAATGTGAGTTTTTTTTAAAGCAATGTCATATGCTCAGACTTACTGAAGTACCTGGTATATAGAACCAGCAGGATACACGAATTATAGAGGAGAATGACTTTCTACCTCTGGCATAGTGCATGCAGTTCAGTAACAGTTACAAGGTGAGATCTGTAATGGGTATAATAGAAATACATCTTTTATTGCCAAACAACTTAGCAGGCTGGCAGTGAGCATGGCATTTTCTTCTGTTTGGTGGTAACATACTACATCGCACCTAGCACTCTGTTGGTGGGTGCAGTTATTATATCAGATAAAGAAAAGCTCATTGAGGAACCTAACACAAATGTTTTGTTGGGGAGAACAGAATCATGTGGATTACCTCATAGTGAAAATTTTATTTATTTGTTTAGTACTATTAAAGTTTAGAGTTCTTCACTTGAAAAGCAACCTTTTGAAGTTCACAAGGAAAGGGTTATAATCTCCATTTGCAGATGAGGAAACTAAGGCTTAGAGATGTAGGTGATATGCCCAAAGTTGTACCAGTAATAAGTTGAGTGAATGGAGACATTAGGGCCGTTTGATGTCTGATGCAGTGCTGTTTCTTCTCAGCTCTAAAGCTCATTTCAGTAGTGCCCCATTTCATTCTAACATAATGGAAAGCAGCAGTAAGAACTCCTTCATGAGTTGCATTGTAAAAGGCAAAACAATGACCTGACAGAGTATGGTGGAAAGAGCCTTAGACTAGAAGTTAGGAAGTCTCTGTTCTGTTTTCAGTGATGCTAATGGTTTTATGACCTGGGGTAATACTTGGCTTCTGGGCATTAATTTTTTTTTTTTTAATTTAAAGATTATATTTTTAATTGACAAATAATTGTATGTATTTATGGGCTAATGTGATGTTTTGATATGTTTATCATGTAGGATGATTAAATCAGGCTAATCCATAACTGACATACTTATTTTATGTGGTGAAACATTTAAAATCCCTTTCAGCAATTCTGAAATACACAATGCATTATTATTTATTGTAGTCATCATTTTGTGCAGTAGATCACTAAAGCTTATTCCTCTTGTCTAACCAAAACTTTATACTATTTGATCAACATCTCCCCTTTCATTATTCTGCTGTCTACTCCTATGAGTTCGAGTTTTTTAGATTCTACATATGAGTGAGGTCATGTAGTATTTATTCATCTTTCTGTGCTGGCTTATTTCTTATAATGTCTTCCAGGTTCGTCCATGTTGTCACAAATGACAGGATTTCCCCTGATTTTAAGGCTGAATAGTATTACATTATATATCACATTTTCTTCATTCATTCATCTAATGGTGGACACCTAGGTTGCTTCCATATCTTAGCTATTGTGAATAATGCTGCAATGAAATGGAAGTGCAGACATCTCTTTGGCGTATTAATTTCAATTCCTTTGGATGTGTACCCAGAAGTGGGATTACTGGATCATATGGTAGTTCTGTTTTAGTTTTCTGAGGAACCTCCATTGTGTTTTCTATAGTGGTTGTACTGATTTACATTCTCACCAACAGCATACTAGGATTCCCTTTCTTTACATCCTTGCCAATACTTATCTTTCGTCTTTTTATAGTAGCTATTCTAACAGGTGTAAGGTGATATCTCATTGTAGTTTTCATTTGCATTTCCCTGATGATTAGGGATGATGAGTAATTTTTCATGTATCTGTTGGCCATTTGTATATTTTCTTTTGAGAAGTGTCTATTTAGGTTCTTTGCTTGGCCTCTGGGCCTTATTCTACTCTTTTATAAAATTGAATTTGGAAGGGTTCCGGTGAAGATGGCGGAGTAGTTGGTTCCTGGTGTTACTCTCTCCCACAGAACAACCAATTTGCAACTGTTAAGGAGCAACGACAGAAGACCCGAGATCTGTGCTGGAATAGGCAGGAACCACATGCCGCAGGACCCTAGTTCAGGTTTTTCCCCTCTGCGTAAAGAGACTTTAGAGCTTCTAGTACCATACACCCTGAGCCTGCCAGGCTGGAGAAGGCAGGCAGGGCGGGACTTCCAGCCAAGGCCAGTCCCCACTGCTAAGAGAGACTTAAGAGGCTCAGGGCCCTCTCACCCCAAGCCAGCTATGATGGAGAAGGCAGTCTGGGTGGGACCTCTAGCCCAGGCTGATCCCTGCCCCTGGAAGAGACTTAAGAGCCTTGGGGCCCCCACACCCTGAGCCAGCTGTCCCAGCACAGGCAGGCACACTGGGGACCCCAGCCCAGGCTAGTTCCTGTTGACCAGAAGCAGCAATCCCTTCAGGATCCAAGCCAGACATCAGGGTGAAACAATTGGACTGTGATTCCCCCGGATACCATGACAAAACACCAAAAGAAAGACATCAGAAATATGAAAAACCAAGAAAGTATATTGCCACCAAAGGAAAATAATAACTCTCAAGCACTAGATCCTATAGAACAGGAAGTCTTTGAAATGACAGACAAGGAATTTAGAGTAACAATTCTAAGGAAACTAAATGAGATACAAGAAAACTCAGACAACACAATGAAATGAGAAAAAATATAATGAATCTGAAAGAAGAAATGTACGAAGAAATCAGTGCCTTGAAAAAGAATGTAGCTGAGCTTGTGAAGCTGAAGGATTCATTCAACGAAATAAAAAACACAACAGAGAGTTTAACCAGCAGACTTGAAGAAGCAGAAGAGAGAATTTCTGACTTTGAAGACAGGCTGTTTGAAACAGGCTGTTTGAATTAACACAGGCAGACCAGAAAAAAGAAAAAAAAAAAATCAAAAAAATTGAAGACAATCTAAGAGAGACTACAGACAACCTTAAGCGCTCAAATATCTGAATCATGGGTATTCCAGAAGGGGAGGAAAAAGGAAATGGCATTGAAAACATAGTCAATGAAATAAAAGCAGAAAACTTCCTAGGTATAGGGAAAGTTATAGATCTCCAGATACAGGAAGCCCAAAGATCCCCAAACATATTCAACCCAAAAAGATCCTCTCCAAGACATGTGATAATCAAACTGGAGAAACTCAAAGACAAAGAGAGAATCTTAAAATCTGCAAGAGAGAAGAAGCAAGTCACTTATAAGGGAGCCCCAATCAGGATAACATCAGACTTTTCATCAGAAACCTTAAAAGCCAGAAATAGAATGGGATGATATATTCAAAACACTAAGGGACAAAAATTGCCAGCCAAGAATACTTTACCCAGCAAGGCTATCCTTCTGAAATGAAGGACAAATAGTATATTTCTCAGACAAACAAAAACTGGGAGTTCACTACCACACGACCAGCCCTACAAGAAATTCTCAAGGAAGTGCTGGGTTTGATACCACAAAAACAACTATCACTGCCATGAATACTCAAGAAAGAACAATACCTACCAGCAAAACAAAAATACTAAGAAAAGAGAAAAAGAATAGTTTATCTATCACCCCAAGAAACCAACAAATACAGAAGACAAACAAAATTAGACAAGAAGGAACAAAAGATACTTAAGACATCTAAACAAAAATCAGTAAAATTCTAGGTGTAAGTCAACACCTTTCAATAATAACTCTAAATGTAAAGGGGTTAAATTCCCCATTCAAAAGACACAGATTGACTGACTGGATTAAAAAGATGTACCCAATAGTATACTGTCTTTAAGAGACTCACTTGACCTGTAAAGACACACATAGACTAAGAGTGAAAGGATGGAAAAAGATATATCATGCAAATAGAAATGAAAAACAATCTGGAGTAGCTATTCTTATATCAGGTAAAACAGACTTTAAAGCAAAAACCATAAAAAGAGATAAAGAAGGTCACTATATAATGATAAAAGGATCTATCCATCAAGAAGACATAACAGTCATAAATATATACACACCCAATGTTGGAGCAGCTATATTTACACAGTAAACACTAGTAGATCTAAAGAAAGAGATAGACACTAACACCATAATAGCAGGGGACCTGAACACCCCACTCTCATCATTGGACAGATCATCTAGGCAAAAAATCAATAGAGAAACACAAGATCTAAATAGTACTTTAGACCAATTGGACTTGGCAGATATCTATAGAACATTCCATCCAACAACCTCAGAATATTCATTCTTCTCATCAGCACATGGAACAATCTCCAGGATAGACCACACGTTAGGTCACAAAGCAAGTCTCAACAAATTCAAAAAAATTGGAATTATTCCATGTATTTTTTTCCAATCACAATGGATTAAAATTGGAAATCAATAATAAACGAAACTCTGGAAACTATACAAACACATGGAAATTAAACAACATTCTACTTATTGACATATGGGTCCAAGAAGAAATCAAGCAGGAAATCAAAAAATTTCTTGAAACTAATGACAATGATGACACATCATACCAAAACCTGTGGGATACTGCAAAAGCAGTATTAAGGGTGAAATATATCACATTAAATGCTTACTTCAGAAGAATGGAAAGATGGCAAATAAAGAACCTAATACTTCACCATAAAGTTCTAGAAAAACAAGAACAATCCAAACCTAACGTTAGTAGATGGAAAGAAATAATCAAGATCAGAGCAGAATTAAATGAGATAGAAACCTGAAAACCAATACAAAAGATGAATGAAACAAAAAGTTGGTTTTTTGAAAAGATAAATAAAATCAACAAACCTTTAGCAAGATGAAGAGAGAAGACCCAAATAACAAAAATTAGAAATGAAAAAGGTGATATTACAGCTGACACCTCAGAAATACAAGGAATCATTAGAGAGTACTATAAACAACTATATGCCAACAAATTCGAAAATCCGGAGGAAATGGATAAATTTCTGGATGCATACAAACTACCAAAACTGAGCCAGGAGATATAGAAAGTCTGAACAGACCAATAACAATAAAAGAGATTGAAGCTGTTATCAGAAGGCTCCCAACAAAGAAAAGCTCAGGACTGGATGGGTTCACTGCACAGTTCTACCAAACCTTCAAAGAGGAACTGATACCAATTCTCTACAAACTATTCCAAAAGATTGATCCAGAGGCCATTCTCCCAAACTCATTCTATGAGGCAAACATCACCCTGATACCAAAACCAGACAAAGATGCATCAAAAGTAGAAAACTACAGGCCAGTATCTTTGATGAATATAGATGCAAAAATCCTCGATAAAATACTAGCTAACAGAATACAGCAATACATACACAAAATTATACACCGTGATAAAGTGGGATTCATCCCAGGGATGCAAGGTTGGTTCAACATATGCAAATCAATAAATGTGATACACCACATCAATAAAAGCAAAAACAAAAACCATATGGTCATCTCTATAGATGCTGAAAAAGCATTCGACAAGGTTCAACATTCTTTCATGATAAAGATTCTCTACAAGTTAGGCATAGATGGAAAGTATCTCAACATAATTAAAGCCATATATGATAAGCCCACTGACAATATCATCCTTAAAAACAAGAGCTAGACAAGGAGGCCCACTCTCACCACTCCTATTCAACATAGTGTTGGAAGTACTAGCCAGAGCAATCAGAGAAGAGAAGGAAATAAAGGGCATACAGATTGGAAAGGATGAAGTCAAGCTTTCCCTGTTTGCGGATGATATGATCCTGTATATTGAACAGCCTAAAGCCTCTATAAAAAACTCCTAGAGTTGATAAATGATTTCAGCAACGTTACAAGATACAAAATCAACCCACAAAAATCAGTAGCATTTCTGTACTCCAACAGTGAACATGCAGAAAAAGAAATCAAGAAAGCTAGCCCATTTACAATAGCCACAAAAACATAAAATACTTAGGAATAAAGCTGATCAAGGATGTGAAAAATCTCTATGAAGAGAATTACAAACCACTGTTGAGAGAAATAAAAGAGGACACAAGAAGATGGAAAGATATCCCTTGCTCTTGGGTTAGAAGAATTAACAGTGTGAAAATGTCTGTATTACCCAAAGTGATCTACAAATTCAGTGCAATTCCCATCAAAATTCCAATGACATTTTTCTCTGAGATGGAAAAAGCTATCCAGACTTTTATATGGAACAACAGAAGACCATGCATAGCCAAAGAAATCCTGGGCAAAAAAAATAAAGGTGGAGGCATAACACTACCTGACTTTAAACTATATTACAAAGCTATAATAACCAAAGCAGCATGATAGTGGCATAAAAATAGACACAGGGATCAGTGGAATAGAATAGAGAACCCAGAAATCAATCCATACACCTACAGCCATCTGATCTTTGACAAAGGCAGCAAATCTACAAATTGGGAAGAGACTCCCTTTTCAACAAGTGGTGCTGGGAAAATTGGATACTCATATGTAGGAGAATGAAACTAGACCCCTACCTTTCACCATATACCAAAATCAACTCAAAATGGATTAAAGAATTAAATATACATCCTGAAACAATAAAACTTCTTAAAGAAAACATAGGGGGAATACTCTAGGAAGTAGGAGTGGGTACAGACTTTATAAACAGGACCCAAAAAGCACAGGCAACTATAGGAAAAATAAACAAACGGGATTATATCAAACTAAAAAGCTTCTGCACAGCAAAAGAAACAATCAACAGTAAAAAGACAACCAACAGAGTGGGAGAAAACATTTGCAAAATATACATCTGATAAAGGATTAATATCCAGACTATACAAGGAACTCAAACAAGTTTACCACAAAAAAACAAATAACCTACTTAAAAAATGGGCAAAGGAGCTGAATAGGCGTTTCTCAAAGGAAGATATATGTATGGCCAATAGACACATGAAAAAATGCTCAACCTCACTCAGCATCTGGGAAATGCAAATCAAGACCACTTTGAGATACCGTCTCACTCCAGTTAGGATGGTTAACATCCAAAAGACGGAGAATGATAAGTGCTGGAGAGGTTGCGGAGAAAAAGGAACTCTCATACACTGTTGATGGGGCTGCAAAATGGTGCAGCCTTATGGAAAATGGTATGGAGTTTCCTCAAACAATTACAGATAGATCTACCATATGACCCAGCTATTCCACTGTTGGGCATGTACCCAGAGGAATGGAAATCATCATGCTGAAGGGATGCCTGTACTTCAGTGTTTATCGCAGCTCTATTTACAATAGCCAAGAATTGGAACCAGCCCAAATGTCCATCATCTGATGAGTGGATAAGGAAACTGTGATACCTCTACACATTGGAATAGTACTCTGCTATAAAAAAGAATGAAATACTACCATTCACAACAACATGGATGGACCTAGAGAAATTTATATTAAGTGAAACAAGTCAGGCACAGAAAGAGACGTACCACATGTTCTCACTTATTTGTGGGAGCTAAAAATAAATAAACACACAAACAAATCAGGGAGTGGGGAGAAGACAAAATAACCACAAAAATTCCTTGAACAGTTTAAGTCAAGTGAACAGATATAATGTCGGGGGGAGGGAAAGTGGGAGAGAAACGGGTAAAGGGGCATGAAAATCAACTACAATGTATATTGATAAGTAAAATAAAATAAAATATATAAAAAAATAAAATTGAATTTGGAGTGCAGTAGACTTTTGGAAGTAATATATTCTCTGTTTGAACTACTTGAGTGGCAGTAAAAAAGGCTTTGTAATCTTTCTTAGACTTGATTAAAACCATGTGCTAAGGGGGTTAATAGTGGGGGTTTTATCTCTAGTAAGTGAGCCTAACCCAGTGTCCCCATCTCAAGGTGGCTTTGTTCCTTGCAGTTTTTGTATACCTAGGAACTTTTGTGAAGTGGTAAAACTCCATACTAAGAAAAAATTCTATTGAAAAAGAAAAGCAGACTTTGGTAGTGTATTTATAGAATTGCTAAAGGTCTGAAAAATGACCACAGAGAACTTTACTCCATGTCGTGTGTGAGATTGTGTGCTGTGGTGCTTTTTGGTCAGAGAATTCTTGAATGCTTTTAGCATATTTGCTGTCTATGCCTTTCTACATCTTTTCCAGTTCTAAAATCCTATATTTCCTTTCTCTCTTTCTCAGCCCAACAGGGGCACAAAACGTCCCCGGGATGACGAAGAGGAGGAGCTGAAAATGCGCCGGAAACAAGTTGGAGGTCGAGAACGTGGCCGCCATCGGGAAGAGGAAATGACTGTGGTGGAGGAAGCAGATGATGACAAAAAAAGGCTGCTTCAGATTATTGACCGAGAGGGTGAGGAGGAAGAGGAAGAGGTAATGCAGCGGGGAGGGATGGGAGCCGAGGTGTGGCCTGGACATGGTGTCTGTAGAGTGTAATTTTGGACCAGATACTTCTCTGAGATTCCCATCTTCATCTATAAAATGGGGTTGAGAATCCTTATAGTGTTGATATGAAGGTTAAGAGGGATAATAGAGTCAGGAGAGCATTTTGCAAAGTGTAAAAAACATTACAGATAGAGTTTTTAAATTATTCTAGATTATGTGCTATAATTGAGACCCAAGCACTGAACTGTGGGAACAGAGAGGAAGGCACTATTGTTGTTGATTGGGGAGGGTCGGGGAAGGCTTCCTAGACCGTACTGAGGACACACAGAAGGCACTTGCATTTTGTAGTTGAATTTAGTAAACAAGAGGAAGAAGGGATTTGGGGGCAGAGGAAATGGAATTAGCAAAGCAACAAAAAAGTCGAGAAGTTCAAGGGGGTGCTATGGGATTAGGATTTAAGTGTGACTTAAAATATAGTTTAAAGAAGGAGAGGGCTTTCTATTTGGTGTTCTTTAAGATGCTTTAGGGACTTTGCAGTCATTCCTGCCATGGAGCTTTTTACTTCTGTGCCCTCGCTTGGAATGCTCTTCTTCCCTTAATGCTTTGCATGGCTGGTTTCTTCTCATTCTGATCTCAGTTCGGATGTTTCCTCCCTCAAGAAGTCTTTTCCTATCTTGGAGGTAGCCCTGCAAGCCATTCTCTTGTTCTCTTATTACTTTATTCTGTATATTGTCTTCACAGCACGTATCATGATTTGAAATTCCTGTTTGCTTCTTTTACTCATTTGTTGTCCTCTTCCCCAACTTCCCATGAAAACAGGGACTGGCTCTGTTTTGTTCACAGCTATATCTCTGGCACTCAGAGCAATACCGAGCTCTTGGTAGGCCCTTAATAAATATTTATTGAATGAATAAATGAATGAAGCTGAAAAGAGCAGAGGTTAAATATCAGTGATTAAAAACAAAATGACCTTGCCTTTGTGTATTTTTAAATCCTTAAGTGTTAACTTGTGTGGTATTTTACTTTGGCAGTTTGTTCAATATGAATTATGGAAATAGATTCTTAAGAGCCAGCTGTTTTTTGGTTCCTTCAAAGACACGATGCTAAGTTTGGATTTAAAAAATGAGGCTGGAGTGTGAATCTGAGAAGAAAAAAAAAATTGATTCATATTCTAAAAAGGTCTTAACTGTGTTATGACAATAGCTCTCTCCTCATTAGGAATTGTACTAGTGCTAATTTGGAGGCCTGCCCCTAAAAGATGACGACACTTTGAAAATCTAATGGGAGACAGTCCTGCATTTCTGAATTTCCTTTCTGAGGGCAGCAGCCTTGCCAGGGCTTAGACAAACAGTGTGTGTAGTACAGCCTCCCTCCTTCTCTCCCTATCAGCTTCTGCTCGATCTGTTAGCCCTGCAACAGCAGTTAATTGGCAGGTGTAATTCCCAGGTAGGGCAAGGCTGGTACTGGAGGATTAGGATAGTACCTGTCATGGGTAAGTGGTTTTCTAGCCTGGGAGACAGAAATGTGATGTGGGACCAGTCCTTCTGTTAAGGGACAGGGGAAGAAGAGATCACTTTGTAAAAATGACACATGGAAGGCTACAAGTCCAGGAGTTATTTTCTCACTGCCACCAAAGTCCCATTTGAT
This sequence comes from Cynocephalus volans, assembly GCF_027409185.1. NCBI lineage: Eukaryota > Metazoa > Chordata > Mammalia > Dermoptera > Cynocephalidae > Cynocephalus > Cynocephalus volans. The sequence goes on from NC_084460.1 coordinate 33,279,155, forward strand.
GAAAAACAAGTGATGTTTGCCCCTGTAAAGTCACGTGAACTTGTAAAATATTATTGTCCTTTTTGTGCTACATCACCAACATTCATCTTCCTGAAATCTCCCTCTGGTTTCTGACGTTGAGCTATTGGAGATACTGCTGTGGCCGATGACTAAGACTGATAATTCAGTTTTCCCTCCGTGTTAGAGAGAAATTAAAGGAAGGAAGGACAAACTCTGGAGAGGCTAGGACTCTGGAAATCCTATGAGAACTGTATTAACACTAATGTTTTTCTACAGGGTGGGCAAGATGTTAGCCAAGGGAAAGAAAAGCAGTGGATATTGAGATTGCTTGAAAGTGATTTAACCCTTTCCTAGAAATTTCGATTATTTTAGTTAAATCCTAGTGGTATGTTGGGTACATTGTGCCTACTGCTAATAATAATGGTAACAGCTTACATTGATATAGCTTACAAAACAGTTTTATGGACATCATTTCTTTTTTTTTTTTTTTTTTGTCTTTTTCGTGACCGGTACTCAGCCAGTGAGTGCACCGGCCATTCCCATATAGGATCCGAACCCGCGGCAGGAGCGTTGTTGCGCTCCCAGCGCCGTACTCTCCCGAGTGCGCCACGGGCTTGGCCCTTATGGACATCATTTCTTTACGTCACCTCTATAACCTTGAAAAATATAGGTAGCATTTTCATTCACTCCTCCCTTCCTTCCTCCCTCCAGCAGATCCTCACTAGGTACCTGTTGTGTGCCAGGCACTGGAAGAGTTTCAGTGAACAAGTAGACATGGGCCAGCAACAGGGGCATTTGCCACAGTTTGGGGTTGGAGAGATTATTTGGGCCAGGTGCTTCCAGAGTTTCCTTATATAGATCGTGTGAAAGATTTGGGATTTTATTCTAAGTGACAAGTGGGTGAATTTAAGAAAGACTTAAGAGGTGGAATCAGCTGGTCTTGTTGAGGGTTTGAGGAATATATTCAGCAACGTAACGTTGCCACATGGCTAGTAAGTAGTGAGGCTAGGCTCTGAGTCCTGACTAAGCCAGGACACTGACTTCAGTTTTTACCATATTGGGGGAATCTTTAAGCTGTGGACCCTGGGGAGGAGGTGGGAGCCCATAGAGTACCTCAGGATCCAGGAGTTATTGATATAGTCTAAGAAATGTGTCATGCCCAAAACAAATTTATAGGTTTCTCGCACATAAAACCCTACGTATGAAAATAGAAATTTAAAAATAAAATAATAGCTAACATTTTTGACTACTTACAAAATTATAGGATGATTCAGTGCTTTCCAAAAGGATATCTTTCAGGTTCTCTTAATAGCAGTTTCTTTATTGCATTTAGGTGTGAGTTATGGTCAATGACTACAAAGCTATGAAGCTGGGAGTTGGGAGAGCGTTAGAGAGGCAAGGTGCATTGCAGCACATTAATTTAAACTGGAAAGTAAACTGAAGATAAAACATTTCTTAAATTTTAGCATAGATTTTTTTGGAAAAATGATTTAATTTTAAGATATTCATTTTATGTACCTTTGTAGGTATTATTCCAGTGTATGAAATAGGAAAATTCTGTATGGTCTACTAGTTTTTTTAGTGCTTCCTTTGCATAAGATTACTAAATTTTTGATGCTACGTAAGGATTCCAAGTACCTGTCTGAATCCGTTCTCTGCATCTAGTGAAGACCGACACGATAATGTGTAAGAAATGCAAGGCAATGACTATAGCTCATTAACAACCTTTCTTAGCTTATGCGCTGTGCAGAAATAGGCGGTGGGTTGGATTTGGCCTGTGGGCTGTAGTTTGCCAATCCCTGGTATGAAGAAAAGATTAAGGTTCCGCTGTCACTGACTCGGGGTTTGATCTTGAACAAGTTCTTTTAAACCTCTGACTCTTATCTTGACCTGTACAACAAAGAAAAAGGACAAGATAAATATAATGTTATCTAATATTGTTGCTTACTCCTTGCCATATAGTGTGGTCAAGAAATATATTTGATGAATGAGTGAGTCTTTAATGCCTGAAACTGAATTTCCTGTGTTATAGATATTGGGCATTATGTGAGACACCCAGAGTGAAACAGAAGCATACCCCTCATTGTGGTGGGGGAGAAAACGTGTGTACTGACATTTAACCCAGGAAAGTCAATGGCAGAGTGAGGTGGAGCATAAGAGCCACAGGAAAAAGTGGTGACAGTGAATGCAAAATCCCTGTGGACTGAACTTTTTGCATTCGTCCCTTTGTACCAGGAAGAACCACTGGACGAAAGCTCAGTGAAGAAAATGATCCTCACATTTGAAAAGAGATCATACAAAAACCAGGAATTGCGGATCAAGTTTCCAGACAATCCAGAGAAGTAAGGCTCTGTTTTGTGGATACCCTTTCTCTTCTGTGGTGTTCTGTTTGCTAATTTTGTTTTGTTTATTTTGTTTCCTTTGGCTTTTGTGATTTGGGTCAGGAGTCCTAGGACAATCTTCATGTTTGAGAAATTACTAGAAGGATTCACAGGACTCAGTCAGTGGTACTCGGGGCTATGGCTTATTTCAGAGAAAGGGTACACAGCAAAATCAGCAAGGGAAAAAGACACATCAGGTGGAGTCTGGAGAAATTAATGTACAGGCTTCCTATGTTTTCTCCATTCTACTGGGAGGTAGAAAGACATGCTTCTTTTCTAGCAGTGAAACGCATCAAAACGTGTGAAGAGTTTCTGTCCAGGGAAGCCCGTTTGAGACTCTAAATCCATGGTTTTTATTGGGGACTGGTCATATAGCCATTCTTTGCCGGTAGCAACTACCAAAATTCTAGGCTCATAGAAGGAAAGCAGCTGTTCAGTGCCCCGGGCTGGAAAAGCAACCCTATCACTTAAGGAACTTTTCAAAAGCTAAGTTCCCAGCTGCCAGCCTAGGGCCAGCTTTGCAAGCAGGCCCTTCTAAAGATCACGTCTGCTGTGTTAACTCTTCTGTTTTATTCTTGTCAGTGCCCAAAGAAAGCTGAGCATGGCTGTCATTAGTGATAGCTTTACTGCTGAGAAAATGTCAAAAACTTTGGGGTGAGACAAATTGCGTGTGACTTCCACATGACCTTGAATAAGTCACTTCCCCTTTCTTAGCCTTTTTTGTCTCATCTGCATAAGGAAATAAAACGTCGTGAAGATTAAATGAGAATAATGGCAAGTGTTTTTAGCTCTCAGTAGGTGCTCTAAAATGGTAGTTAATATGATTGCTACTACACTGGTCCCAGTGCACTGTGAAATGCTATAATGAGGGCTCTGGTATCTTCTAGTCAATCTTGAATCCTAACTAAAGGGCTTTTCATATTTATACAGATTTTTAACGTTCAAATCTCTCTTTCTCTCCCTGTCTTTCCCCCTACGAAGACATATGCTTTTAATGAAAATGTGCTCAAGGCCCCTAGGCAATTAAGTGTTGAAAAGTACAGTCTTTGTGTTCAAATTTATAGGTTACTAGGGAGACTGACTATAAATGCAAGGTAGAAGGAAATATATACTTTAGAAGAGATATAAGCAGAGTGCTGTGGGAGCATAGGTGAAGAAACCAAAAATGAAAAGTTGGGGGCTATTGAGAGCGTCAGAGAAAAGGTGGTATTTGAGCTGGGTCTTGAAGAATGATTTTGATTTTATTAGGCAGAAAACAACACAGAAAGGTATGCCAGGCAATGTGAAGGGCATGAACAAGGGCACAGAGGTGTCAAAGGGCGCAGAGTCTTCATGGCCACCTAGTGAAGTCCACCATATTCTCCCTGTATTGGGGATGAGGAGGGGGAGGGGGAGAACCTAGTTACTGGACCTAGGGCCACAGCCCTCTTTGACAGTAGAAGTAGCTAGATCGCTGTTCAGCTTGCGCAACACTGGAGTCCTATCAGGTTTTGTGCTGACCTCCACCATACAGTGACATTTGTCATACCACACTTTGTGTGTGTGCGTTCAATTGCTTAAGTAATACATGAATAGATTGTCATTGTAAAAAATACCAGCAGTGCATAAATAGAATAAAAAATGAAAGTTCTCCTTCACTGCAGTGACCCCCTTTCATTCTCCTACATAGAGGTAACCCTATAAACAGTTCTGTGAATATCCTTTTAGATTTTTTCTGCATACTTATTTACATATATATGTAAATGTGCAAATATATTTTTTTCTACTTAAATCATACTGTACACATTCTGTACCTTGATTTTTTGGGTCACATAACAGGAGATCTTTCCCTGTTAGTACAGTCAGCCGTCAATATCCGTGGGTTCCACATCCATAGCTTCAACCAACTGGGCATTGAAATATTTGGGAAAAAAAAATACAAATTGAAAAAATACAGTATAACAATCATTTACATAGCATTAATATTGCATTTGGTATTATAAGTAACCCAGAGATGATTTAGAGTATGTGGGAGGATATACATAGGTTATATGCAAATACTATGCCATTTTATATAAGGCACTTGAGCATCTATGGATTTGGTATCCTGGGGGGTCCTGGAACTGAACCCCTGTGGATACCAAGGGACAGCTCTACATGTATATCTACCTTTTTTTAACTGGTGCATAGTATTTCATGGTTTGGAAATGCTGTGATTTATTTAATTATTTTTGTACCAAAATAAAAAGACATTTGGTTATTTTAAATATCGGCTTTTACGAACAATGCTGCAATGAACCTACTTCTACATGTGTCTTTGTGTATATGTATTTCAATAGGATAGATACCTAAATGTTGAATTCCCAGATTGAAGAATATGCTGTAGGTTAACTCTGGAAATTTAAGAAATCCAATTTACTTCTTGGTATAGCAGTACTGCCTTTGCCCACTTGGAAAGTATACTTCTGTCAATTTAGAGCTTCTTCTGGTTATGTTCACCATCTACATCTCAGGTACCACAAGTGCTCTAGTGTTATAATTCATAAACTGGTTTTAAGAAAATGTTTTTTATTTTTTAAAAAATCAGCGATGTTTTCCATTCAGACAAAATGTATATACTATTTTAGTTTTTAAATTTGAGCATGTGAAAATTGAAATTATGCATGAAGAACTTTTTTTTTTTCATGTCATGAAGCAGTTAGGAAACTACATTGTGTTTTAACCTTGAGTTCTTGAATTCTTGCTGGTGCAGTGTCTTTCATGATTCTTTACACCAGGAAGGTGCAATTAAGATGAAAATTGCTAGAGTATATTTGAATGAAACTTTACGGTTGAGATCAGAAACATTCAAATTTGTTTTCCCATATATGCAATAGTCATTTTGATCGCCTACCCGAAAATGCCTCTCTTCATTTGTCTGCGTTTCAGATTCAATTGACAATTTTCCTTATGCAGCCTTCACTTTGCACTGTGTGATCTTTCTCCCATAATCACGTTGAGTAGAGTGTGCAAGTCCTTTAATATTTCTTCTGTTCATTTTTGCAGGGACAGAATTATTAGTTTAGTGATTCTCTAGCTTTTTGATCACAGGACCCCTATGCACTCTGAAATTATTGAGTATCCCAAAGTGCTTTCTTAGAAAATTCTAGAAAACACAAGAATATGCAGACACACATTCCATTAGCCATCAAAGCAATGATATCACCACATGTTGTGTAGCCCTCTGGAAAACTCCACTGTACACTCCTGAGATAATGAGAGTGAAAAAGGCAAATCATGTCTTAGAATTATTATAACATAATTTTGATCTTATGGACCCCTGAAAGGATCCCCCCCCCTGCCCCCACCACGTTCTGGCATCCAAGGGCCACACCTTGAGAACTGCTGATTTAGTTGGGTGGAGGGAACATCATGTTCCCTCAGCAGTGATTTCTGGTTTTGTGGTTGTATTTAGGACTTATTGGTTTCTGTTGCTTTTCTGGTATGTTTGAACTTTGCTGGTTACTTGCTAATATTCAGTCTTGTGGTTGAAGGAGAACATCCTGCTGGTCTGAAAGAAATATACATGGGCAGGCTAGGAGAATATTCTCTGCCATATCAGATCGAATCTGTGATCCCACCATCTCAGCCTTGGTTAATATTTCAATATGTTGCTCTATTGCTTTCCCATCGCCTCTCACTTGATCCTTTCCACCAGCTATGAGTCATCTGTTGGCTGAAGGTATGCCTAATCCCTAAAGACAGCCCTCTGCAAATAGTAGTGTATGCTTTAAATGAGTAGGCTGTAGTTTGTCTGCAAAAAAACAGAAGAAAATTGTCTTTGTTATAGCATAGCAAGTTTGAGGATATGTAGATTTACCGAGCATCTACTATGTGCCATTTATTATTAGGCACTTTATATATATTATCTCTTTTAATCCTCACTATAAATCACCTAGGAAGATAAGGAAACCGAGGCTGAGAGATAAGTTAATTAATATTCTCTGTTGTCTTTGACCTGGTTGGTACCCCATGCTCTGTGTTCCAGTGGCACTTCCTTTGAGCAGTACCGGGCACTTTTCTTCTTGAGAATTTATCCTAAAGCAGTGATTATGAATGCATGTATAGAAAAAGTACTACTTAGGGCAAGCTGCCACCTAATAATGGGTATGCAAGGTGGGAGGCCTACACTGTTACACTTCTAAATCCCCTTTGTTTTGCTACCCAACTCTAACTACAGTATGTTTTTGCTAATAGATAATCTCTAGCTATAAAAATGTACTTTGAAAACACTTATTTTACACAGCATTTTTTTATCCATTTAACCTTTTATCAATAAAGCACTATTGTATAGATTTTTTTTAAAAAAATGAATGCATGTATCTAAGTGTTATTTATTATAGGGGAAAAAATTAGAAACCATCAAAATGTTTTACAAAAGGGGATTGGTTAAATAAATTATGGTACATCTACACAAGAGAATACTATGTAGCTATTTAAAATTTATGATTTAGGACAGGAATTGCAGATTAGCTTCATCTCCCATGCCTGCTCTGATTGATTGGTAGTCTCTTCTTGGAACACTATGTTGAGGAGGATTCTGAAGCCAAGTCTGGGCTCAGCAGGAAAGAATGCTGTGGTCAGTGAGGGATTCTGCCAGGGGAGGAGGAGGACTAACAGCAGTTTGTTGGGTATTAGCTTTTCCTACTGTAGAAGAATGTTTAATGATAAGGGAAATTGTTCATCCTATGTTAACAGCAAAAATTGAATATAGAAATATATATTATATAGGTTTACTTTTGGGGGCAAAAAGTCTGTAAGTTGATCGAAATGATATAAACATAGCAGAGTATTATCAATGGTTATTTCTGGTTAATAGGATTATGGATAATTTCTGTCTACTATATTGAAGGCTTATGTTTCTTTTCCCAGTTTTGCACAAAAAGTAAAATTTTGTAGTCAGAAAAAAAATATATAAATGTTATGATTAAAAATAATAGTGGTAAGGAATATTGTCTAAAATATGGTCGTGTTTTAAAGAATTGTAGTCTCTAGATTTTGTTCCTTATGGAATCCAGATTTCTGGAGAAGTGATATCTACCCATCCCCTCACATCTGGAAATTGATGAGTCCTATGTAACTTCAAGAGCCCCTGCTTATGTTCTTTTCTGTGTGGCTTCAATCCAATTAAGTAGGCATCTGTGGATATAGGAGGCAAAAGATATAGTTACTGTCTTTAAGAAGCTTACATTCTAGAAGAGAAGATAGACATATAACAACAACTGTAGTGGTAGTAAAGAGAACAAATATTTATATAGTGCTTTTCATATTCTATACATTTTTCTAAGTGCTTTGTATGTTTTTACTCATTTACTCTTTACAGTAGCCCTATGAGACAGGTAGCAATATTGTCCTCATTTACAGGTGAAGAAACTGAAGCATAGAGAGGCTAAGTGGCTAAGCTGGGTTCAAACCCAGGCATCCTGGTTCCAGTGTCTGTTTAACCACTGCTTCCTCTCAATCCCTCTCAACTGGATATTGTTCAATTATTTTACATGGATTAGCTCATTTCCTTCTCAGAACATACCTTCCTACTCATTCATCTGAGGCTTAGTGGGCATTTCTTATATGTTCCTGGAGGAGGAAATGCAGAGTGAAAGCAGAATAGTACTGTTCTTAGTGTCTGGGCGTAGGTTTGTTGAAAGGTTCAGGTGTGGAAATGTGAGTCAAGTATCGTGCCGTGTAAGTTATGGTGGTTATTACGGGATGCCAGAAACTAGGTCTGTTTTACTTTGGGACCTGCCTCTTAATCAGCTCACTGAAGGGGGCATGGGGAGGTGGAGGGCATTTTTGGATAGCAGCAGAATCTCACTATCTTCCTTTGGTTGAGAGGAATAATTGGCCCTTGAACTGAAGTGAGAAGTAAGAGAAACCCTTTTTGGATTAGTAGGATAACTATGTTCAGGACAACAGAGTTAATTGCCACACCAAGGGGCAATGGTAGCTAATCCACAGGACTGGTAGGCAAATCATTTAATGCTGCAAAATGCTTTGGGAGCCTCTAAAAGGCAGCTTGTGACTGCAAGAGTAAGGGGAGCCCTATAATGAGATCTGAATCCAAGATTGATTTTTATAATGAGGAAATTGATTTCCCCAAGGAAATTGTGTGAAAGTATGATGTTTGGATGAGTGTACTTCTTGGAAGGTCTGTTGTAGACACTTTGACAGATTGTCTCTTTGTCTGGATTGTGTTGCTGTTTGCTCCTTAGTGCTGGTAGTGCCCCTTTCCTTTCAGTGATGCTGTCTTGTTTTCCCCTCCTAGGTTCATGGAATCTGAGCTGGACCTAAATGACATCATTCAGGAGATGCACGTGGTGGCCACCATGCCAGATCTGTACCACCTTCTGGTGGAGCTGAATGCTGTGCAGTCACTTCTCGGGTTGCTTGGACATGATAATACAGATATCCTTTCAGATCTGTCCTCAGTAGGAAAGCTGACGTAGCAGGGAAATGCGATTTACTTTCTTCTCCTGTCTGTCTCTGCTGATGTGTGCTATCACGTCTGGTGTTCTATTTCCATTCTAATTATCTCCCATCTTGAAACACATGCTGCTCTTTACTCATTTGGAAATCTGTTTTGTTATCTATTAACAAATTTTGGGCAATACTTAATGTCCTGTTTGCTCTTATTAGTACTAGAATTCATTGTGATATATCTGTTTATACGTTAACAGCATTAATTTTCAGGATCTGGATTTGGAGGCAAGGACAGGTTTGGATCTGTTGATTTAGACATCATTCTGCTAACAGATGGCCCAGCGGAGTTGAGACTGGAGGAGAGAGTGAACCGTGGTAGAAAGCACATTGGGATGACTAGGAGGACAGGGGAATTTGTTTTGTCCACTGCTATTTTCCCAATTCCTTAGAAAAGGCTGGGAACACAATAAATAGCATTTAATATTTGTTGAATGAGCATTAGACATAAACAATCTAGGTTTGACTCCTAACTTCATTTCTTGTGTGAAATATGGTGCCCTTCCATGCCTTGGTATTCTCACCTGCAAAACATAGTTAATACCTTTTGCCTTTCAGTGTTATGCAGAGGATCAAAGGAGTCATATAAGTGTTGAGCTCAGTTCCTGATATATAGTAGGAACTTAGTAAATGTAACTTGTAACTGAATCTGAATCATGACTTTGAAAACCATTTTATATTTTGTCTTTGCTGTCAGATGTGCAGTGGTTTTATTGCAAAAGGTTTTTGATGTGCCTGTAGATGGGGTTATATTCATTAAACCAAATTCTCTTTCAATAGTTGTTCTGTTTGAATCCAGATTTCCAAAGGTAAGGGACAAATGTAGTTAGTCTGCTTGCATGATATTCATGGGGAATTTGCCATTGCTTCATGTTATTTTCATCTTTCTGGTAATCTCTCTCCTGAGAGCATGGCTGAGTAGGTTCTTTCCTGCCTGATAATTCTCATAGAAATAAATCAGTGAATAATTTTAATGCAAGCTTCTTGAAGTATAATTTTAAGACATTTCTGATGCTTCATGTAGTGTTAGACAGTATTAAAAATCAATATGCCAGTCCCCACACTGATGACTGTGTTTGCCAGGGTTCACTGTGGGGTTCTGGGTTGTATGAGAACCCTAGTCATTTAGCTTGTTTCTGGGTGAGCCCAGTATAAGGTTTCATGAATTCATTCAGTAGACATGCTTTGAGTGCTTATTATATACCAGGCACTGTGCTAGGCCCTAAGGAACCATAAGCTGTACTGGATGCTCAAGCAGCATCAGTCAGTAAACATATATTGGGTGTTGTCTTAGTCTGTTTAGGCTGCTGTAACAAAATACCTTAAAAGAAATTTATTTCTTGCACTTTTGGAGTTTGGGAAGTCTAAGATCAAGGTACCATCAGTTTCAGTGTCTGGTAGGGCCTGCTTCCCGGTTCTTAGATGGCCATTTTCTCACTGTGTTCTCACATGGTGGAAGGAGGGAGGGAGCTCACTGGGTCTCTTTTTTTTTTTTTTTTTTTTTTTTGTCTTTTTCGTGACCGGCACTCAGCCAGTGAGTGCACCGGCCATTACCTATATAGGATCCGAACCCGTGGCGGGAGCGTCGCCGCGCTGCTAGCGCAGCACGCTACCGAGTGCGCCACGGGCTCGGCCCACTGGGTCTCTTTTTATAAGGGCACTAATCCCTTTCATGAGAGCTCTGCCAAGGCCCCAACTCCTAGCACTGTCATATTGGGGATTATGTTTCAACATATGAATTTTGAGGGAGATGTAAACCATTCAGTTTTTAGTAGGTATCTGCTATATGACTAGCCCTATTCAAGGTACTAAATAGTTCTCACAGATTTAGTGACTTTTAGAGTTCTAATTGTGACTCCACATTTCATTTTACCTACAGAATCCCATCAGACCTTAGAGATGACTTAGCCTGGTGTCTTATTTGCTTATTTATCTAGTGACAAGTCTGAGGTCCAAACATTGGAATGCTAAGTGTTAGGCTGAGGCTGACACTCTGATATGTAGTAGGCACTGGTTTTCTGTCCAGTATTCCTTTTAGTGCATCTTGAGTCTTTCCTATGGGATTCGCTACATGGCTGACAGAGTTGCACAGTCACCTGTTACCCTGTGTTTCATACAGAAATGACCTATTTTGTTTCTGGAAGCACTGCTCATTCTTTTTTCTGTTCCTGCTAACTCAAAATAATAGTAGCAGCTTTCTGAGGACACTGACATTTTGCTGATTCACCAGCCTGGTTCCTGCTGGGGAGAAGACTGATACAAGAAGTGCTGTTCAACATTGACATACTTGGAAAAGGCAAGGGCACAGATGTTCCAAGTCGTTAAGTTCTGCTCTTTAAGAAAGAAAAAAACACCTCTCCCTATAATAACTTTGACAGACTTCCATTTCCCTCCTGTTTTCTGAGAGCTAAACTTTTTCCCCCTCTCTTGTATGCCAGCCTTCACCCAACTGCCCTAATGATATTTTTTTTAATCTGATTTTTAATTATGCCTTACATCAAATTCAAGGTGCATTTGAAATTATTTTGATTATCTTAATTTTAATTAGATGCAGCAAGTAGGGTAAATGTCATCCTCCTCAAAGTACAATTTTTCTGGAAAGTGACTTCAGGAAAGGGTAGGTCCTCTTGACTTGTATCCAGTATATCCTGTATTGGCTGGAGCGTTGATCTCCCTGCAACACTGCACTCTGCTTTCTGTCTTATCTGTGATCTATAATGGAAATTTTTCTTCAGGGAACAGTTGTTAACAATTTACTGTTGTACAGCTGTAACTGCCCGAAACACCTTACCATGAATAAACAATTTCATGGCAGTCATGTCTTAAATTTTTAATCTTTTTTTTAACTCTTCATTTATCAACCAAACCCATACATGGCTGGTTATGTTCCCAGTAAGTACAGGTCATCTTTGCTTTGTCTTTCTCTTAGAAAACATGAACTATAGGGATTTTAATTGGATCAGAGGCTGGTTTATTGTAACTGTAACCTTAAGAGGCAGAGGATGTGAGGAAACAGCTTGTGCCTCATCATTTCAACCGTGAGAAGCTGCTTCAGAGTTTATTCTGGCTCTCTGCATCATTGCCACTGGTGAGGGCTTGTCAGCGCTTTTGTGCCTCCTCTGCCCCCTTGAGAAGCTGGAGCCCAGCCATGGGTTGGCTGCAGAGTGGATTTCTGGTCTGTGAAGAGTACCTCTGCGGTGGGGGTGGCGGCGGGGGCAGGGGGAGACACCTCACACAGTATTGAAGAGTTACTCTAAATGCATTAGGAGGGAGCATAAGGTGGAATCCAACAGCTGCTGCCTTTTCAAAATATTGCTTTTTAAAACAATTTTTCCCTTAGAGTAAATCATTTAAATGTGTTTAGAGCCCCTTTTCTGTGAACCTTTTGGAGTGTTTCTACAGAAAAATAAAACCAAAGGTACATTTAAAGGTTTTTTTTTTTTTTTTTTTAAGGTATTGTGTATAAAAACCATTTTTGTGTCCTGGTTTAAGCCAGATTTACTCAATTTGCCTAAAAGAACAGGAAGGAATAAAACAAAAGGAAGATAAAACCCCAGATGGTAGCTGATCACCGCTCCTGCTAGCCCCCACCCCTGCTAGCCCCCGCCCGCTCAAAAAAATCACCATTGTACTAAATTCGAAAGTATCCTGTTTTCGTATGTCATTTGCCGTGCTCTCAATTTGAGTGACAAGTCAGTAGAGTTCTTTCTAAACTATTTTTGGTAGATCACTAGCATTTACTACGTTCCTCCTTGTATGATAAGCCTGTTGGGTACTATTGGGGAAACAAGAAATAACTCCAGCTGAGAAGAAAATCATTTAAATTACTACACCCATGGCGTCTGTGGTGAGTGTCTTTGGAGTGTTATGCTCAGGAAATGCCATTGGAGCTCTGAGAAGGTGTGGGTCATCTCTGGCTTGAGGGTGATCAGGGAATTGGGGATTGGAGATGGATAGATGTAGAGCTTTTGAAAGATGTAGAGATTAGAGTGCATTTTGGGTTTATTTTCATGGTCTCTACCTTTGCGATGGAAATTGCCATTTATTATATACTGGATGGAAGCTGATGTGATTTTGCTGGCTGCTCATGTAGTCACTACAAACTTATCAGGATATCAGTCTATGGCTTTATTTTTAAAAAAAAATCACAACTACTGCTTCCCAGCTAAATGCCCTATTCTTTAATAAATAACAAGTAATCTAAACCCAATTTATTCAAAATCTGCTTTCTCTCCACCACTTTGTGATTCAGCAAAATGAGATCTCATTGTTAACTTAAGGCATCAATACAGTTTGCATACTAATGTGCACAAGGGAAAAATTTATAAATTATTTACAGAGTAGATCATTGGTGCTGATGGGACAGCTCTTTTTTGTGTGGAATAATTTTAGACAGTGGTCATTAGCACTATTCTTTTCCAAATCACTGTTTAGTTTTCTCAGACTCTAGAAAGCCAGGAGGACTTTCAGAGTTGTCCAGTTGGATTTTGTGAAGAATTACTGTGGGAATTTGGAAAATAAGGGACGACCATTTTCTTTTTAGGCCAACAAAAAGCAATTGAACTTGAGCAGTTTGGGTCTGAGAATGTTAAAGAGGAACAAACTGACTGAGGGTGTGTGCAATAGTTGAGGGTGCCTTGTGTTACAGACCCAATGTTAATGAGCAAGAGTAGGGTGGGGAAGGGTTTGAGCCTCCTAAGGGGCTTTCTTGTAATTGGACTGGGAAGGAGTTGGTTATTGCTCCATTGCTTTCCTGCAAACACTGTCTAAGAAGACTTAATGTATCTTGAGCTATTGTTTTACTAGGAGCTGTTCTCATCTCGGTATTTCCAGAATCGAAATTACATTTAAAAGAATTTAGGGCTGGCTAGTTAGCTCAGTTGGTTAGAGCGTGGTGCTGGTAACACCAAGATCCAGGGTTTGATCCCTGGATCTTTTTTTGCTCAGCTGCCAAAAGAAATAAATAAAACAATTCTTTTTCTCATCTGTTGTTTGGCTTTCTTTATAATATGTGTTGATAAGCCACCCATTTTTTGGAGCCAGTTAATTATGCTCTGAAGAAAGGCAGATAAGGCAAAAAGTGCCAAATTGGCAATTTAGGAAAAGGACATCATAATATAACTTTTGATCTTGTTTATGGGTTTTAGGTGAAATCCATGTTCCTGGAAGATTAAGGTGGTTGTAGCCTGCTTTGGATATTTCCCCTGTGGCAAAATAATGCCTACTAGCATTTAGTAGGTATTTAATAAATGTTGAATGAGTACAGTTTCTTCTCCATATTAGTTTGATCTAGGATGGGATAAAATTAAGAGCATAGGTTTATTCTAGGTAGCTTTACGCCAGCTGTTGTAAAAGGAGGAAAAAGACCATTTTGTCTGTTTTGAAATGCAGCTATATTGAACTATATCTAATCACTCTCCTAGTCTAGGAATAAAAGAAAAAATTTTTAAAAACCCCACATTGGTTGCATTAAATCAGTTTTATCTTCTGAATCTATACTGGTTCATTTTTCTTAAGAAGGCATTTTTGAAATGACTTTTTAAAAAAGCCATCTGCTTAATGTGTTTTCTTTCTGTGCTGGGTTTTTTTGTTTGTTTGTTTGTTTGTTTGTTTTTTCAGTAAACTTTGTTCCTTGTGGACACATCTCATTAGAGATTAATGTGATTAATGCTCAGTTTCTGTACCAAGACACTAAGTGGGATCAGGGCACAAAACAAACATCTAGAGCCAAAAAATAGGAGTAAAGACCACTTTTTCTCCAAGAGCTGTTGTGTTATGGACCATTTTGTTTCCAGCTGATCTTTTCTGCTTCACCTATTATTATACTAGCTTATTGCCCCTGTAGTGGACAGGCACAGAGGGAGGGAGTGGGGTGCCTTTTCTACTTGACATGACAAAATAGGCTATCAAAAACTGTGTTTTAGTAATTCGCAGAGAGACAGGCTCCCTGTTTTCCTATTATACCTACATGGGAGAGACTTTTACCTTGTGAAATGAAATTGTAACTACAGTAGAAAAACCTATCACCCATGCCTGGATTCTGCTTGTGAAGAAATGCTGGATGGATGGCATACCATGCGGAATTTTGTCATCAAGATTGAGTGTTCATTTATCTATCTTTAGTTTCAGTTTTTATTCCTTTTTCTGGTCTTCAAATGACCTTCTGTCTTCTGGGTCATATTACATAACTCTGGAGTTGATGATTACAATTATGGACTCATTACTGCCTTGCTGAAATGCTATTTTGTGAAAGTTGGGAATTTATGTAAAATCAGTTGGTACTAGGATTGATGAAATGTTTACCAGACTTGGTAAGCTGGTTAAGTAGGTAAGACCTGGTTAGTAGGTAGCTGTTTTCTTGTTTGACTTCTCAACTGAGGCAGGAAAGTAGGCAAGGAATATCCACTGGAATAAGAAACAACTTTTCTTGGTAAAAGTTAGACATTTATCCTGTTTCTATATAAAATCTACAACCATTATAAAAATTTTTTTTCCTTTTTTTAAAAGCTTCTAGGTTTAATGTGACGCATCTGTGAGTGTGGTGTAAAACTAATCAAACAAAAATGTGATATTTGGCCCACAAGACCTTAGAGGCTAAAAAAGGACTTGATCAATCTGAATGTCTGTAGCATAACTGAAGTATAAAATTAGATCTTCCAACCCATTGTGACCCAGAAAGGGAGGGCCATGCTGTTGTTAGCTTAAATTTTAGATTTAGAGGCTTTTGGAAAAGTGAAGGTAATAGTGAGGGCTTTGGGCATTCTGTGGGAAGACTTGACTAACAATCTGTATTATAGTGCTTTCATATTTTCTGAGTATTTTAGCTTACTTGGCCTTTGACATACCTGACCTTATTTATTCCTTGTACCTCAGTGAGATAGGCTGGGCAAAGACTATTACCCCTATTTTATGATGAGGAAATGAAACTGTAAGGAAACAAAGGGGCTTGTACAAGATTACATGGATAGTGATCATTATGGGATCGTTCGGCTCACTAAAGATGCGAAGCGAAGATGAATATGATATGACCCCTCCCCTCAAGTTTGCTCAAACTTTTCATCTGTTGCCCTTTCAGATATATCCCACTGTCTCCTGAGACTATTATTTAATTAATAATCATCACATATTAGTTAAGAACTATTTCACCATGCATGGTGCTCTTTTTGGGGGGGGCAGGGAGGCTGGCCAGTACAGGGATCCAAACTTGTGACCTTGGAGTTATAAGGCTGCACTCTAACCAGTGGAGCTAACTGGCCAGCCCTGCATGGTGCTCTTCAAGGGATAATGCTTATTGCGTGCCTGATTCAGATCCTTGTCCTGCAGACATCTGACTCTGCAGTGGATGGATGGATGATAGATAAAATGATGCCATGCATATTAGATAAACATGTGAGTGGATTATGTGTTTTTTTAAATCTCATGTGAGAACTTTTAAAGAGAATAAATATGGGAGTTTCTTAGTTGAAGATGATGAGGGGGAGGTGTTAACATTTTGTTCTTTTTCCTGGGACTTTTAATAATTTATGGTGGAATAAATGACAGTTTTTTTCTCTGTGATTACAACAGGGTCCATAGCTAGAACTTGCCTGAATCTAGCCTGTTTAAACCTGGTATATATCTCCCTGTGCATTAATATGGAGTGTAGTGGCAAAAACACTGTTATTGGAATCAGATAGACCTAACATTTTCCCTTACTACTGCAGCGACCTTTATGTATTTAACCACTCTGAGCTCTAGCTTTCTTATCTGTTAAGTGGGGGTCATGCTTAACCTTATAATACTGTTGTGAGAATTCAGTAGCATAGCACCTGGTGTGAGGATGACTTTTAAAAATGATGATTATTATGGTGACTATTTCAATCTTTAGAGAGGGAGAACTATTTATTTTTACTAGTCAGGGGCAGCTCAGGGGTTTCTAGGGGTTAGTTCGGTAGCCTGGTTGGTTTTGTTGTTTTTTTCTTAATTGATTCAAACAATTTGTGTGTTTTGGTTTACTGTATGTCATGTATGACACATGGTCTTTTGTGTCAACAGCTTTCTGGTTATTTGGTAATAAAGACTATAAGCATGAAGGATTTTTATCCAAAGACCTTTAGGCTCTTTATACACATTAAATTTTGTAGCATTCCCATGTTTTGGGTAAATATCACCCTTAAGAGTGAAAGAGTACGACACAGAAAGCTTAATTACTTATTTATGATGGTTGGCTGGTTAGTTAAAGATGACTACAGTGAACCTTCAAGAAATTTTTCTTCAGCAGAAGTTGTTCATAAAATACCCCCAGCACCAGTTAGCAGTTAGCAAGCCCTATCATTCTTGTTAATGTGTCCTGCATTTTTTCTTTTTTCTTTCTAGTTCTAGTGATTCTCACCCTTGTTGTCTCACTTTTGGTTTCTGTTGTATGTGGTGGCTTTGGAACAGGTCTTCGTCCTTCAGGCCTGGCTCCCACCTCGTATGCCCCAGCTACCGGCACATGCTGCTTTCTCTCTGCCTACGCCCACCACTTATAGTGCTTTAGTGCATCCTGCACACAGCTGTTAGGTTATTCTTTCAGAATATTATTTTGTTCATACACAGTCATGCACTACATAATGACGTTTCAGTCAACAGTGGACCTTATATGTGACGGTGGTAGGAGCAAGGAATATACTACATAGCCTGGGTGTGTGGTAGGCTGTACCATCTAGGTTTGTGTAAGCGCACTCTGTGATGTTCCCACAACACTGAACTCACCTAACAATGCATTTCTTAGAATATATCCCCATTGTTAAGAGACACATGATTGGAGTTATAATTTTCTCTCTCTCTCCCTTTCCTTCTCCTCTTCCCCCAATTCTCTTTCCTCTCTTCATATGCCCTTGTACATTTCAGTCTCTCTGCTTTTATTCCTGTGGTTTTGTTTCTAGCCTACCAGCCATCATCTGTTTGGTTACCTGCTTTCTGACCAGTCTTTTTATCTAATAAGTCATTCCTAATTTCCCAGCTCAACTTGATTGCTCTTTTTTTCAGGATGTCTGCAGTTTATATTTGTCTATATTCCTCATTTGTTGCATGTTGGTTATTGCCTGTGGTGTATAATTTTTTAAAATATCTTTGATTATCTAACTTCCTCATTTAACAGATGAGAAAACTGAGGCCTGGAATGAAGAATAGATTTGCCTTTATCACCGTTACAGTGCTTTATTCATCATGTGCATTCAGTAAATGCAGGTCGATGGAACAAGATATCTAGAGGGAGGGAGAGAGAGTGAGTTTCTAGGTGAGAGAAGGGAAATTTAGTGATAAATTTAGTTTTGCCTTTTAGTTTCCAAATGTAACTCCTTTCTTCTCTCCTTCATGTTTCCTTTCCTTATACTTCCCTCTCTTTCTCCCATTTTTGCCCAGCGTTTAATTCTCATTGTTTGCCTTCCTTTTATGTCCAAAGCATTGTGGCATTTGAGGGGAGGAAGGTTGGTGGGGCCTGGCGCAATTCCATATAAATTCTTCCCTGTGCATTTTCAACCAGTTTTGTTGTGCTCTGATCTCTGAAGACTCCTTGGTGAAAACTAGCCACTTTGCCTCAGAAATCATTGCAGACTTCAAAGGTGAACGGTACAAGGTAGTTAAGATTAAACTGAGTTTCAAGAATGTAAATTATGAGATAAGGTTAAGGGTGTTGGCCTGTTTCTCACTGTAAAAAGCAACCTCCCAAGTGATCTATTTAAAGTTGTGAAATTTATGAAAATGCAGTGAACCTATGGATTAAGTTGCCAGGAAGGCAGCATAAGGAAAGAGACCGAGTCAGTTAACAATATTTATTGAACACTCACTGTGAGTTGAAGAGATGTTAATAAAACCAGAGTACATTAAAGGTAAATGGTGATGAAGCAAGTGATGAGGAAATGGAAGGGAACCAAAGATTTTAATAAGACGTCGGTAGGGTTTCAGTATGCACGTGATACCCTTAACGTTTTTCACATGTGTCCATAGCTGTGGTTGATTTGCTTCAGGAGCTGACAGATATAGACACCCTCCATGAGAGTGAAGAGGGAGCAGAAGTACTCATTGATGCTCTGGTAAGTAGCATATCCCTCTGGGGTTTTGCAGGCTTGTGTAAGGTGTTGGCATCACCACCACCATTGTCTCTGTGAGTTGGCATCAGTGGGCGTTGGTAGGACTCTATGGCAAGGCTGGACTGAATGAGGAGAGTAAGAAAGTCAAATGCAACTTGTGGGGTACTTCATTCTTTGGAACCATGTTATGTTAGGGGATGTATAGGGCTAATATTGATTAAATATGTGCTGCAGGCAGGATGCTTCTCATCCTTTTCACTCTGTTTAAGCCTCACCACATCTGCTTAGATGAGTATTATGGTGGTTATTCCCATTTATAGCTATGATGCTGAGGCTCAGAGAAAACAGCTCATGGTCACACAGCTGACATTTGAACCTCTGTTCTCTTAGATTTCATACCCCCCCCGCCCCAGCCAACCTTATTGTACTAACCTTTTTACAAAGAGCTTTCACGGATGTTTGTTTTCTCTTCTGGGCTTTGTAATCCCAAGTGCCAGTGAGGACAGGTATTGTTAGTACTTATTTTACAGATAGGTCTTCAGAGAGGAATTGGAGAATGCTAAAGACAAGAACAAACCTTATAGCTCAGCTAGGAGCTAGGTCAGAGTTGCGTCCCCTGCCTGTGGAAGACAGAGCCACTTGATTTCTGCATTCCTTTTTGTGGAGCCTAGGCAAGGCCTCTGAATTGTCCTCAGCTATTGTTCCAGGCAGCAGCCAATCCAAAGGAGTTGGTATGTGAGATGAAGGCTGTCAGCCAGGTCCTATCTAGTCTAATTGCCTTACAAGTGAGAAAACCCAGATGCAGAAGTGAAGCCTTCCACTGGACCACCCAGCCAATCCTATGACAGCTGAGAGAAGAGCCTGCAAAATCTGATCCCCAGCACACCAAATTCCTTCACTTGCGGGTGATCAGATAGGGCTTCGAGGCTGAAAAGGCACAGCTGGCCAGTGGCAGAAGTGGGTTAGTTCGGCCTCTGGCCTTGGTACTGCTTGTGGAGCCATGTTCACTCACCGAGCTCTCTCCCTCTTCAAGGCTCTGTTGATTTTCCTTCTCTTTTTCACTCTGGTGAGGATATTAGTAAGGATTGATTTTGATGCAGTTTGCAGAGTTTATCAAAGATCCTGTAGCCACTTGTATTAGAAGCACTTGGGGTGCTTGTTAGGCTGCTTTCTGGCCCCACCCAAGACCTACTGAATCAGAATGGCTGGGACTGGAGCCCCAAGTGATCCTGAGAACCAGTGCTACACTGCCCACCCTCCTCACCCTTTCCCTTAAGGTTCTCAACACTAGAAATTTCCCTTGTGCCATGCTCACTGCTGGCATTTGGTGTGAATGAAGGGGTTGTGGACCCACTGGATATGAAGAACTGTCTCTTACAGAGAGTGAGGCTGGAGTCCAGCAAGGCCATTTGTGATCAAGTATGATGAAAATTTCTTTGGCCATTTTTCTTTCAAGCTCCTTCCTAGAGCAAACTGCCACTTTTATAGAATTCCGGACTTTTATATTTCCTTTGAGTCACCATGCAGAAAGAAAAGGATGATGTTGGAATGTCCTTTTGTTTTGAGAAGCATCCGAAGGAAGGATGTGGCACTTGTTTCTGCATTGTGTCTCCACAGTGTCATTTGTGCAGTCTTACCTTACAGAGGTTAATTACAGTGGCCCTGAATGAGCCTTCCTGCCTGGTCCCTGGGCTGATTTTAATTACCATCCTTTGCCTGTGTGAATAGAGAAAATGAGAGAGGAACAGCTAGCCTGGCTGCTGTGTATAAAATGTACACAGCAACAGCAATTCACACAAAAGCCCCTTTTGTGCTTTCCATGTTGCCAAGCCCACCAACAAAAGCTGGATCTTGCAGAATTTATTGTTTGTTTGGAAAAAAAACCAGTTCATCCTCAGGCTGGGGAGCCATTAGGTAGCTGCTCTACAGGGTTTCCTGTTTGTTTTGTTTCGTTTTTATTATTATTATACTGTTTTAAGATTTTGACGCTTATAGCTTTATCGTGGTGGGGCTAGTGTGAATCACAAACATTAAACATTCCTGGACTCCAATGTATTATTTGCTTGTCGGCGACCAGTCAGAAGCCATCAGTAAATATCAGAGCAGAACCAGCGGGTGGTGTTCCGTTTATTTTTTTCCTACCCTTGTGCTGCATTCAGGAAGAAGTTTGATAAATATTCTCATATTACAAGGGTTGAGTTGTCTTCGTAGTTTTAATTTGGGGCCAGTATCACAGGCCTGGAATTGCATGAGCAGAGGCTAGAGGGCATGTGGCAGAATTTATTGTGTTGTGCAGTTTGCAGTTATTGCTTTGGTTTTTTTCCCAGTTGGAAGTCCTAAGCAATAGAATAACACATTTGTGGGGAAGGAGTGCTGTCCTGGCATTCTCGGGGATCTTTGGGGTTTTAAAATTTGGTTCACATCCACTACTACTACTTGTGTAAAAGGTGAATATTTATGCTTTGTAACAAGTTGATTTGGTAGCCTGGACAATGTACTATTTCCTTAAGAGTAGTAAGCATGAGGGTATATTGTTTTGATGACGATTCTTTGGCTTACCTCTCCAAAGATGACTCTGGACTCCTTGAGAGTAGCAATTAGATTGCAGTCATTTTTTACTTACTAGTCCTAGAACTTGCCATGTGCTTGGTAGGCCAATGCCGTTCCTCAAACTTTGCCTTCAGG
The DNA here is from genome assembly GCF_027409185.1 of Cynocephalus volans. Lineage (NCBI taxonomy): Eukaryota > Metazoa > Chordata > Mammalia > Dermoptera > Cynocephalidae > Cynocephalus > Cynocephalus volans. The sequence continues at coordinate 33,300,765 of NC_084460.1, forward strand.
TTGGCATGCCTTGCTTCTTTCAGATACCTGGAATACTCCTTCTCATCCTGTAAAGCCTAACTTAAACCTCATTTCTTCTCTTTTTCCAGACTTAGCATCTCAGCAGAATTTGTGTTCCCCTAGCACTTTGTACATCCTGGCGCTGGTCACATTGGATTATAGAGATCTGTTTATAAGTTTGTTCTTGAGTTGTGATCCCCCTACGGAGATGGTCAGAGGGGTGGTTCTGTCACTTACCAGCTCTGTGCCCTTGGCAAAGTTACCTAACCTCTCCATACTCTGTTTCTTCCGTAAGGTGGAGATAACAGTAGTGTTTATCGGGCAGTACCAACATGAGGAATAAGTGAAATATTTAATAATTCTTCAGTACAGTCTGGCACAGAGTAAACACCCAATAAATGTTGGTCATTATTGTTGTAAAGGTATTATGATTGGCAGATATGCAGCACTTAGTAAATGTCAAGTTAAAGTTGTATGTGTCATCTTCCACACAGATGTTTGTGAATGTTTGTTGAGTCGTTTTTTTTTTTTCAGTTCAAAAAAGTTTCACAAATTATTTTGAACAAATACTCACCCACCCCCCCCCACCCCCCACGTTTGGATGGCATGGGCCTAAATAAGACATGCAAAGATAGAGGTTTAGTTTTTAAAAAAAGAAAGAAGTAATGATAGTACAAGGCAGAATATTGAGAACAGCTGTGAGAAATGCAAGCTTCTGTGGAAAAGAGGGAGCGATCAGTTCTGGAGGATAATCAGGAAGGACTGCAGAGATGCAGGTGTTGGTGATGGCCTCTGAAGTGAGGCTTTAATATGAGAGTATGTGGAGGTGTCACAGCCAGAGGAGGAGAAAGTGCGGCTGGGTCATGAAACTGGTCAGAGCGGCTAGGAACCATGTTGGGAAATATAGGAAAAATGGTCAGGGCCCCTCAGATGTTCAGAATCTTGCCTAGCACTTGATGTAAATAGGCATATGCGCTCAGGTGTTCCTTGGTTATCGTCTAGTGTAATTGTGCATATGCACCCAGGTGTCCTGGGTTATGGACTTAAGGATGAGTGTCTCTGATCCACGGCACCTCCCATCCCCAGGATGCCCTCCCCATCCCCGTGGGGTGACGGCATGGGGAGGTCACTACTGCTGCTGGAGGCTGCTGCTGCTAATGCCCCCAGGACCCTCTGCAAGGCCACTGCCACACATGTAAGCTACCGGACCTGTAAGCTGCTGCCTCTGAGGAAGCTGAGGACTGAGCTCATGTTATCTGCCAAGAGTTCCTGGAATCTTTCCCAATTACTTAGCATGGACCTGTGTGTGAGGGGTCTGGGGACCCAGTCTGTACAATGGGTTTGGAGGGTCTGAGCCCTAGCTCTGACAATATAAATGGAAAGTTAGTATAACTAAAATAATAACTAAAATAATGAAACATTTTGGCTTTAGTTATGATTTGACTTACTTTACAAGCCACCATTTGCTATAAAGAGTTTCGCAAAAGTGGCTTTGATGTTGAGAGCCAGGCGACTACCCTCCATACCCATTATTGTCCTCAATTAACTCTACTTAAGTGTTAAAACTTTGAAGCCCTGTGTTGATTTGGTTTGGGCTTAGCAATGTATTTGTGCTGCTCAGGTGAGACTGAGGTTGGTGGGTTTTATGTTGCTGTAAGGGTACTTACTATGTAAATATCTGGATCCTTTGCCTTCCCATTTCCACTAATGTTCTCATCTTCATCTGTATTTGTTGAGTGGTTGGTATGTTCCTGATTCTAGAAACTGGGTATACATCTGTGAGTAGGACTGAAAATAGCTCTGCATTTCTGGAGCTCCTGTTCTAGTGTAGGGGAAACAGTAAATAAGTAAACAAGAAAACTATCAGATAGTGATTCTTTGTTTCACAGAGAATTAAAATAGAGTGATGTGATGTAGAGTGGTTGGGATATCAGGTTAGATTAACTAGTCAGGGAAGGCCTGAGTTCTGGATGACAATAAACCAGCCATTCAGGATGGTCAAGAGCAAGAGGAGACAAGGGCAGAACACCTGAGATAAGAATAAGCTTGACATATTCAAGGATCAGATAAAAGGCTAGTCCTGTTAGAGTGCAACTGCGGAGAGGAGAAAGAGCAGAGTCAGGGCCAGACCACATTGGGCTTTGTAGGTCTTGATTAGAAGTTCGGGTGGAATTGCCAGTGTGAAGGGAAGTAATTGGAGGATTGTAAGCAAGGGAGTGGTAATGTGGTCTGACCGAACATTTTATAAAGACCACTGTGGCAGCTTGCAAGGGCAAGAATAAAAGCTAAAATATTACTAGATAAGTTGCAGCAGGCCGTAGTTTTGCATTATGACCATATTACCATATGTATCCTCAAAACGTGTTTGATCAAGATTCAGTGAGTGTGGGGTTTTATTTTTATTTATTTATTATAATTTTTTTTTAAAGATGACTCGTAAGGGGATCTTAACCCTTGACTTGGTGTTGTCAGCACCACGCTCTCCCAAGTGAACTAACCGGCCATCCCTATATGGGGATCCGAACCCGTGGCCTTGGTGTTATCAGCACCACACTCTCCCAAGTGAGCCACGGGCCGGCCCTTATTGTTTTGTTTTAAATATGAAATTTCTGTAACTCTTAGTAGGTAGAAAAACTTCAATATAACTAATTCTCTGGAAAGCTTATTGGCAGATTTTACCAGATAAAAAAAGAATCCTCCTTCAAACCCTCTCTTTTATTTCCTCTTCTCCTATATCCATTCTCTTTGGACAAGTGGAAAAGAGGTCTGATCATGCCCTTGAACTTTGTTTCAGTAGGACCTGTTGGAATACTGTTTGGGAGGCCTGCTTACAAACAGAAATAACTGATGACTTATTGGAAAATGTCAGGCATAAGATAGTCCTGATTTCCAAGCCAGGGTTGATGCTTTAATCCCTAAGTAGGATTTGTCTTTAGTTTCAGACTTTGTCAGAGGTCCAAAAAATTGAAGGTAGACCCAAGGGGTTAGAGGGAGTAGGACAGAATGCTAATTTGTACTTCTTACTAGGCCATATCCAGAGCTATGCATAATATAAATATTTTTCCAAGGGTTTTCTGAGCTAAATGTATTTTGACTGCTTTTGGCCCTACTGCAATCAGATAAAATTGCATTTAACCCAGCTAAACATAAAGTTTCTCACTTTGCAAGCTTAAAAAGGCTGCCTGTTAGAAGTTAGACTTCCATAGTGAGAAAAAAAGATTTTCCTCCAGCCAGACATCCATTATCCATAACCATGCAGGTCTAGGATTTAAATGTGTTGCTCACTGCCTCTGTCCCCACCACTTTCCAGACAGCAGAGATGGTAAACATAATTAAGAACCAAGACAAAGGGAAAAAAAAATACTGCAGATAGAGCAGCAATAAGAAATTGAAACTGGTGAAGCAGTTTGCAGAACTGACAAACAGTGTGATGCCCAGCAGAATTGCGGTGTCTGCTGCTTTAGGATTCAGGGAGATTATAAGTCAATCAGGGTGATTTAGGGAAAAACAAACTGTGACATGGTTCATACTTTTCCCCCAGATGTTTTTCTGTTTTCTCTCACATCCCCAAATTGTCCAATTAATTAAAGAAAACACTGTAGTGGATTTCTTTGGTGAAGCCTTTGCTGGTTGTGAGATTTGGGAGCAAGATTTATATCTTGTATAAGGAGAAAACAGCTCTTTCTTGTATTTACAGGCGTTTTCAATTCTGGCATCAGCATAATATTCCCTAAATACTATCCCCTCATTGTTCCTCACACCAGACCATGAAGGAGAGCCTAGAAAAATCTAGTTCATTTGTGATTCAGGTATCACGAATTAGTCAATAATTTCAGCTTTTCAGCATGGCCAGATGTTTCCCCTAAGTCTCACACAGAAAGGATAAACAGGCCTTATTTCAGGATCTCCCCCTCTTGCCTCTGCTTCCATCCTCAGGCTCAGTTTGAATTGTGTCTGTAGAGTGCCTTACACACAAGTGCTCAGGAAGAGTTGGTTGGATGACATCATTTCCTTCTCTCTCCTTTTGTCTCTCTTCCATTCCTCTCACCTCAGCAAAATACTAGGATAATGGGAAAAAATAGGGTTTTGTAGTTGGTCACTTCTGCCACTAGCTTTGTGACTTTGGTCAGGCTAATCAACCTCTCTGAGCCTTCATTTTCTCATCTGTAAAAGCTGTGAGCGTGAGGGTAAATGGAGCCATACATATATAATGAACTGATTCCAGTGCACAAAGTAACCGTTCAGTTTATTTAAATTTAGCAAAATTTACTGAATATTTGCTACGAATAGCAATATACTAGACTTTGAAGGGTATACCAAGATGAATTAGGGAGAGGTGCCTGCCTTCGAAGAACTTGGTTTTTTCTTAGCCAGTGAGAGGTAAGAACAGTGAATAATCAGGTATCAAAAGGGATAAAGGGCTAAATTTAAACTCTCCACTTGATTTTTTTTGAGCAGCAGCCGTGAACCAGACCCAGGGTAAAAGCATGTCACATATTTTTGTTTAACCTTTACAACTTGTCACTATTTCCTAATTGAGGAAACTGAGGCACTGAGAGGCAGGATACACCACAAGTACACAGTAGATCTTATCTTCAGATACAGGTTTACTTATTGGCTGCCTTTTTAGAAATCTGTTACCAGATGGATAATCATTTCTTGGTGATAGAAAATTAGGTGTTTCCTTAGTTATCCTCCTTGATGTGCCTCAGGGTTACCCAAGGCCAGTCTCCCTAGAACACAGATTGCACACAGAAGGTAGTGTGAAGTAGTAAAAGCATTTTTTCACCTAGGAAGAAGAAAGTCTGGTGTTTTCTTTTGCTGCCACTGCTCAGCAGCTCTGTGGTCTTGGCTAAGTCACTAACCTCTTGAATATCAGCTGTATGATGTGGCTAATGAAAATTTTCTGTCTTTTGAAAAATGTGTGAATCAGGGCTGGCCCGTGGCTCAGGAGAGTGTGGTGCTGATAACACCAAGGCCATGGGTTCGGATCCCATATAGGGATGGCTGGCTAGCTCACTAGGTGAGCATGGTGCTGACAACACCAAGTCAAGGGTTAAGATCCCCTTACGGGTCATCTTAAAAAAAAACAAAAAAAAAGTGTGAATCAAATAAGAGAAATACGATAGCTTTTTTTATGCATTAAATGTAGTACAAATATAAGGCATTTTATTATGTTATTCTTTTTAAGAGGGAACTAGAAATTCTTCCTAAGAAATTTTTTAATAAAAGCTTAGCATGGGAAGTTAGAAATGTTTTGAGTTTAACCCTAAATTTTATGGTCAGCTAGTAGATATTCCACCTAAACACCTCTTGGTGCTGTGGTCTAGAAACATGTTTTGGCTTGAGTGAACTATTGACCTGGCTTAAGATCCAGGCCTTCTTGTAAGGTGTTTAAGTACCACAGAGAAGGAAAAAGAGCACCTGACTTGGTTTCTGATGGTCTAGGTTCAAATGCTGGTGCTGTCACTCACTAACTTTGAATTTTGGTTTGTCTCCTTAAGCTTCAATTTACTCATCTTAAGTTAGGGATAATGGTGTCTACCCTTTACTTGATCAGGGTCACTTTAAAACTCAGAAGAGGTAATGGGATGGGAGAGTACATTGTAAACCACAGATTCCTGATTATTCACATAATTTGTTCATTCAAGTAGTGGAGAAGTGAGTATGGGAGTGGGAACATTTTGGGGACCATTTTGTGACATGTGTTCCTCTCTCCTTTTGCTTCCCTGTTCCTGCAGGTGGATGGGCAGGTGGTAGCACTTCTGGTACAGAATCTGGAGCGCCTGGATGAGTCTGTGAAAGAGGAGGCGGATGGTGTCCACAACACGCTGGGTGAGAGGAAGGGCACCTGCTATTCTTTGAGTTCCTTTGTGTTTGTTTGGAGGCTTGGTGCTCATTTCCATTCCTCCTCCATAATAGTCAACAACGGGAATTTTTTCTTTCCTTCTGCTCCCAAACTGCCTTTTCAGAAATGAAGACCCTTGTGTAAATTTCATGTAACTGCAGCATTAGTTTGGCGTACAGGTAATAAAAGCAGAAATCCACCAAGTAGGTAACCTTCCTAGACAAAAAACCCTTGTTCCTTTTAGCAGCCTTTGCCTCCAAGAGTTAGGATAAAGTCTATGCAGGTGATTTTTTTTTGGGGGCGGCGGGTGTGGGGAGTGTATATTAAAAATTTTTAAATCATTGTATGTTTGTTTTTCTTCTTACTTTCCTCCAGTGGAACTACAAGCCTTTGGACAACTGTGCACCTTTCTTTATAGGACATTTTATATGAAAAACAGTTTGTTTTTTTCTCTCCCTATGTATAGATTGGCACGTAAACTCTGAGTTGAAATATTGATACTAACTTTGCTGCCCCTATATCATCATATGTTTATTTAAGTGGATTCCTCTGCAGTATTTCTCTTCTTCCTTCTCTTGGTTGAATCTCCCCAGTCTTTCCCTTTGGAAAGTTGCCAAACCAAGAGCCTATTTAAAATTGTGCTTTTGGCTAGTATTCTTTATCACTGGTTTCTGTCTTATAATACTAGAGGTGACATATCTGTAAGCAGAGGTTGAGAAATGAATAAGGCCCAGCAGAAGCAGAAATTTTGATGAGATTAGATTTTCTCCCAGCTCCTTTTTGTTTACCACAGATTTCTCTTGTAGTTCTAGACTCTCAGTGAGGGTTATCATAAGGAAGGGGGAAGACAGGCACCTAGGGAGTAAGAAAAGAGAGAACACAACAATATGTAATTTGGGAGTTGGCTCTAGTCTAGAGCTAGAATTTGGCATTGCCATCTGTTAGCCTAACGCTGGACTTTGCAGAATCAAATGGTTATCCAAAGTCTCATCTGACTGTTAATGAAAAAGACCTGGTGTAATGGGAGAAGCACCAGCCTGGCAATCTACAGAGATTTGTCTAGTCTCAACCTGGTCACCTACCAGCAGCTCAGGAGGTTCATCTTTTTCTGCCTATTGAGTGCCTGATGTTTGTGCTAGGCACTGGGGTAGATTATGATGAATTAGGCAGGGTTCTACTCGTTAAGGGGCAGACTGATGGTAAAATCTTGAACAGAAAGAAAAGAGAATGCAGGGTGACAAATGGTATCGTAGGAGTCAGTGAAAGCACTGTGGAAGTGAAGAGGAAGGGTCTGCAAATTGCTGGATAGGAGCGATTGGGACTGAATATGAAGATAGGTGCATTTCAACAGATGGAGGAGTGGGAAAAGGGCCTTCAGGCAAGGGGAATATCATTTGCAAAGTCATGAATAGGAGTTGGCTTTGAGGAATGATTAGAAATCTCCTGTGACAGTGGGCATTGAGAGCGGTGGGAATGGGACTGGAGGAGTAAGTTTGTCCAGATTATGGAAGACCTTGTAAACCATGACAAGAAGTTTGTATTTTTTTCTAGTGGGCAATAGGAAGCCGTCTAACGTTTAAGCAGCAGAATGAGATAAAGGCATAGGAGAGTAAAATGAATGAGTCGATTTTCTTAGGAAATGTGAGAAAGTAATTTAGGGTATTGTAATGATCTTCATCTCTCAGGGGTCTCATTGTACCTCTGCCCCACAGCTTTGTATTTCCACTGCCTAGTCATTCTTTAACTTGCCATTGGTGAGGCTGACATGGTTGAAGGAATGAGGAAGAAGATGGGAGGTGTGGTGATTTCTCCAGCGCTTTGTCGCTCAACATTCACACCCAGTGTGTTCTGGGCATTGTGCTTAGGGAATACAGAACTATATCTGCTTCATGATAGCAACATATTCTAGGATACGGAGTGGAAGGGGTCCTGAAGGAAATGAAAGCATTTGATGTATTAAGGACTACAAGTGATTTTTTTTTTTTTTTTATTAAAGATGACCTGTAAGGGGATCTCAACCCTTGACTTGGTGTTGTCAGCACCACACTCTCCCAAGTGAGCTAACCGGCCATCCCTATATAGGGATCTGAACCCGTGGCCTTGGTGTTATCAGCACCACACGCTCCCAAGTGAGCCATGGGCCGGCCCTACAGGTGATTTTTTTAAAATGTTAACCTTTTTAGTATCATAGTCATACAATAACTTTTTTTTTTTTTTTTTTTGCCTCCTAATTTTTAATTTTTCTGTTAAGCAACACTTTGGCTGTTGTAGGAGATGGCAGGACCAATTATATTTGCTTTCTTGAACCTAGCAGTTACCTCTGCCAGCATGGCCTTTTCCCTCTGCACATTATTTTGTTCAATTAAGAAGATCTTGCTTACCTCCCTTGTAATATCCTTTTTTCCACATGATGCAGAGAAAGTACTGAAAATGGGTGAACCAGGAAAGGAAGTGACTTGAATTCACCAACCTGATTGTTTCCTAAGGCGTGGGCCTAGCTCTCTGTCTCTTCAGTTACATGTCTCTGGGACTCCGATACAGTAGGGATTAAATAGGCCTTCTTAGGCAGGTGTCCACCCTTTTTTGTGTTCTGCTATAGTGTTGTTCTCTATTAGCCCAGAAAAATCTATCACTTATCCCTTTTATGAATTCCATCATTTTCGGTTACGAGTTTTACTTGTAATATAACTTGAAGAAAAAAAACCACATCAACTCCCTAGTTAATGTAGAAATGACAACACAGCATCTGGCTGGGAGGAATATAGGGGAGTGGGAAGAAGAATTGAATGCCTGTCATGGGAAGTAAACTTGTTGCAGATGAAAACAAAGTTGCCCTCCCGAGTGACTGGTGTCTGTCTCCCTCCAGCTATTGTGGAAAACATGGCTGAGTTCCGGCCCGAGATGTGTACAGAGGGTGCCCAGCAGGGTCTTCTGCAATGGCTGTTGAAGAGGCTGAAGGTAGGTTTGGCTTTGTGGGTCTGCAGCTCAAATCTCTCTTTGATCTGGGCATGGTTGATGCTGAGTTATTGGTATAGATTGTTATCCCCAAACCATATGCTCTAGTTTGGGAAGCATCTGGTATTTCTTGCCTCTTTCTTTGCTTTTCCTTTTTTGTTTGTTTTTAAAGAAGAGGCTTTAAAAATAACCTTGGTTGGCCACTTGGCTCAGTTGGTTAGGGTGCTGCCCTGTAACTCCAAGGTCAAGGGTTTGGATTCCCTTACTGGCCGGCTGCCCCCAAAACAAACAACAAAAAGGAAAGTTTGAAAAATAGCCTTCATTACTTCTGAAAATAATACATATTGCAAATACTAACAGAAGGTTTAAAACAAATAGTTTCCCTCTGCTGATCTCTTCTAGTTTAACTTCTCTGTTTATTTAACCACCTGTTCCTATTAAATCTATAACATAGGCTTATGCAACATATTGACTCAAGGATACTCAGTTTTCTAAGAAAAGGTGACTTCTCCATCAGGGGGGATTTGCCAGATACTCAGCTAGCCCAACTATTACCATCAGGGTATGAGCACACTTGCCTGGCAGAATCCTCCCACCTTCCATCCTGCACTCAGCAGGTAGTTAATTCACACATCGCTGTGTTTGCAGCTACCTCCTCTCATGAGTCTAGATGTCCTTTGGTTTTAGAACTAGATTTGTTTCCCCATGTAATTCCCTTCACATCTCCCTAAACTCGATTTCTTGTTTTCTGAATATTCAAAGCATTTTTATTCTCCAAAGCCTTTAGACATTTTGGGAGTGAGGAGTGGGGGAGAGCAAAGTAGAACACCAGTTAAAGGGTTGGGATAAATGGCAGGGACCTGAGCTGTTGGTGGGGAGTCCCCAACTTTAAAATATACAAAATATTTTTGTCTCTGTGAAGTCAGGACAAATTTATGTCAGTTACTCAAGCCTTAATACTGATTCAAAGATTTTTCATTAAACCAGAATGTAAGACCTCCTCTGCCTTTTGAAAGGCATTGAAACTTGCCAGAGTCTTTTTAAATTTTTTTCCTCTTGGAATTGGTAACATAAGAAGGAAAATTGAGACTTCTGGGTGTTTGGCTTAGATTCCGTTACCCTTATGATAGTAATAAAGAGACCTATTTGATAGTCTAGAAAAGCTATTGACTCTTGCCTTATAGGCACAGCATTTGTGTAATCCTCGGGACATAAATAGCCTTGTTGCTGTGTCTAAAACAATTGTTCAAGATTTCAGGGTATTTAAACATATTAAATGCCATTTGGTCATTTTACTAGTAAGCAAGTACCCTTAGGAAAATCCTGTGCTGCCCAGAACATCAATGAAAGAAAGTCCTGCTTAAGGGTGTTTCCAGCAAGAAGGCGTGTCTTCAGAAGCAATGCCTTGTTCTTATTTCTCATAATCTTGGAAAATACTTCTTGTAATCTTCACCATCATCAACATCATGGTGAATCATAGTGAATGCTGGATTCTGATCCTGATTTTCCATAGTAGCTGTGTAACTGTGGGCAATGGTCCCTTAATTTGTCTGGCAAATGAGGATCATATTTCCTGCCCTTCCAGTTTCACAGTGTTACTGTGAAGATCAAATGTGATAATGCTTTTACATTGTGAAGTCTATATAGCAATGCGTTTCAGCTCTGGGTTTGTATTAAGTTCACCAGTGAAATTTTAAAAATACAGATCCCAGACTCTACTCTAGACTTACTATCTTAGTCTCTTTCTTTGGTGTATTTTATTAAAGTCCCACTGTAATTCTGATGTTCAACCCTAAGATCCACTGGTATCTAGAAATTTAAACCTTCTTGTTACCCATTTTTATTCTGCAGATTGATTTAAAACTCCATTTTCAGTGTGCTGTTCCCTGTTCAAGAACCTGCCTAAGGTGATGCTAATGCCCTGTACACGAGATCCCACCTTCTCTGCCTACTTTTTAAGGTCCTTTAACTTGGCACGGCTTGACCACTTCTCAGTTTTGAAACATTGGCCTTTATCATCTTCTAGATATCTCCTTTACCTGTCCCGTACTCTGCAAAGGTCAAAATTATTTTGACCTCTGTGTCTGGCTTTGCTCATGCTTCTGCCTCCACCAGGAATGACTCCTTTCTTCTGTCTGTATTTCTAAATTACACACAATCTTCACATGAGGCAGTTTAAATCCCTACTCTTCCCATGTAGCCTCCATCATTGTTAGAACTGAAAGGAAATTTATAAGTTGTGTTGAAGATGAAAGTATTAAAAATTAAGACCTGTAGATGTTAAGTGCCTTACCCAAACTGGTACAGCTAGTTAGAGCTATAGAGCTAGGGTTAAAACCCAAGATTCCAGAATTTTCCTCATACACCCTTTCCATAGTACTGCTTTGACCCCAGCCTGTACTGCCCTCTTTTCTGAAAATCAGCCCTGTTGTTTTTTTCCTAAAAATTCTCTTGTGGGAGTTAGCTGATCTGGGTTCCAATGTATACTCATAACTCTGTGACACTTTTTTTCATCTGTGAAGTGGAAATAATTCCATCACCTGGCAGGCTTTTATATTATTATGTGTGCTTATTTTCTTCCTCCAAATATCCTTAAGTTCCATAAGAACAAGGACTGAGTCTCTGTCATATTTGCATTTCCTCCCGGTTATTCTCAAAATGTGGTTCCCAGCCAGGAGTAGCAGCATCAGCTGTCAACTTGTTAGAAATGCAAACTCTTGGGTCCTCCCAGACCCATGGTAAAGCTGGGGGTGGAGCCTGGCAATCTGTGTTTTAACAAACTCTCCAGGTGATTCTGATGTAAACTAAAGTCTGAGAACCAAGGTCCTGGAGTGCTTATGTCTAGGTTGCTTGATAAAACCTTAGTATTTGATCATCCCATATTTATTCAGTAATCCTTGAGTGGGTGGCATATTAGTGACAGGCATTTTAGTCTTGGATTTTTCCTTTTTGTGCTGGTAACCTAGCAGTATATAGAAATATTCATGGGTTTCTTCATCCACTAAATGAAAGCTCATTAATTTTTTCTAATTAGGGTAAAACTCATTGCAGATGATTGTATTAAATGGATTAGTAGGTAAGCAGATAACCGTAGTGTGAGAAACACTGTATCACCGTTCATTTTTTAAATAGGGAATACAAACTTATTAGGATATTATATGCTATTGAAAATAATACCAAAACTGAAAGTTTTATTTTTCATTTCTAAAGAAACAAAATTAAGATTCTCTTTTGTTTCCCAGTTAAATGAATGCTTTAGTTGCAACATTCAGCATATGAGTTAATGAATTGAGAATTGGCTCAGTTATACTAACTATACAACTGGTTGATGCTAAAGTCCTTAGCCTTTTGTGACCAGAGGTTGGGATTTTGCAGGGCACAATCTGCTTTGACAATTGTACAGGGCTGTAGATGTGTCTGAACCTGCCCCATGTGTTCCAGGTACCATAGGAGAGCTACAGATATAATCTGCAACTTCTGGCCGTGGGTGGTATCATAATTGTTTTGTACTTTCCAAAAAAGCAGCAGCTCCCCAAAAGGTGAAGTTTAATTTTATTCAAGGCTAGTGCATGCTGAGTACAAACCTATGCTTGACTCAGTAATTACTCTGACAGATGAAAGATTTAGTATCGCCAGGCTCCTGGATAGAAGAGAGCCCTACAAGTTCCAAGTCCCACTGGTTAACTTTGGCAAAATCCGAGAAACTATACCTACTGAATGAATTCTCCTTTCTCCCGATTTTGATGAAATGTCTTTGTAATTTGGCAGTTTGGTATGTGCAGTCTCTGGCTAAGATTTAAACTGAAATAAAATTTTCTTGTAAGTTTTGTCTTTGACTTATTTTTGACCTAAAAGATGAGTCTTCTTCCTTCCCACTTGGCCTAGTTTCTTTTATTTCTTTTCCATCAGATTAAACTGTTTGGTTGTCATCATCATTATCACTAAGTTTTCCCTGTCTGACATGAGTTTCATGTATTGATTGCCCACTATGTGCAAAGTGTTTTCATAGATACCTTATGTACATTATTTCTAATCCTCACAAACAACCCTGCCAAGAGGGTGCAGCCAATCCTGTTTATAAATGAAGAAAGAATCACAGAGAGGGGAAGTGCCTTGCCCAAACCACATGGGAAGTACGTGGGAAAGCCTATGAGAGCTGGGCCTTCTCCTTTTGCCAAGCTGCTTCCCAGCTGGCACTCCTCTTGGGTCTGAAGATTTGCAGGGCTCACTGATTAGGGAGTTATGGGCCTAATTATTTTGATTTCCTGATTAGATTTCTCCTTCTTGCCATTTTTTCAATCAAAGGGCTTATGTTTTAAGGAAAAAGTGATGAAATTATGATTTTGATTTTTAAAAATTTACTTTGGGTAAATTGGAAACTCCGTGTAGTATCATACAGCAAAAGCTGGAGATTTCCTAGGGGAGCCAGGAATTCTCAGTAGAGGGCAATTCAGCTGTTGGGTGCCCGTTCTGTACATACCAATTCATTTAATACAGACACCTCATGAGGAAGGTAGTATTTATTCTCATTTAACGTAAGAGAAATTGGGTTAGAGAGGCAGAATAATTTGGCCAGTACACATAGCTGGTAACCTTTGGAGCTGAGGTTTAACTTGGATATTTTTTATTCTGATCATCAGAAAAACTTGTAGTATTTTTTGTTTGTTTGTTTGTTTTTTGTCTTTTTGTGACCAGTAAGGGGATCGCAACCCTTGGTGTGGTGTCGCCCACACCGCGCTCAGCCAGTGAGCGCACCGGCCATTCCTATATAGGATCCGAACCCGCAGTGGGAGCACCACTGCGCTCCCAAGCACTGCACTCTCCCGAGTGCGCCACGGGGCCGGCCCAAAACTTGTAGTATTTACTATGTGTTAGCAACTCTCCAAAGTGGTGTTATTATTTTTTTTTATTTCCATTTTACAGATGAGGAAACTGAGACCAGACAAATGTTACTTGGGTCATAGATTCTCATTATTGATTCATGCTGCTCTTAGTGTCTTAATAATTTTGTCAGTGCCCGTATGCCAAAAAGTACCTAACAGTCCCATTTATTAAGTAGTTAGGTCCAAACAATTTAATATGTCTTTATGTCCTAACAATTTAGTAGCTATTTGAAGAAATAATACATGTAAGTTGAAAGAAAAAATATTTTCATTTTTATTTCATTTGGAATTACCTCAGTTACTTACTAACAGATGCTTGCGCCTTTCAGGTACTACACAACTTCTCAAAACTTAGAATCCGATTGAGGACTGCCCCCCTCATTCCTATTCTGCATTGATTTTCACACAGTTCTTTTTATCACAGCAACTACCAAAACCCAGTCCATGAAGATGTGATGTCATCAAAGAAATGTCCTCAAGCTAGTAGTTAATGCAGTGTTCAACAGATGTCAAATGTCACTATGTCTTCCTTGAAAATTTAAAATATCCTTCAGCGAATTCAATATGGCACCCCCAGTTACCTCAGCACACAGTTTGGGAACTGCAGACTCTGTCACTTAGGGAGTGGCATGCTTATGAGTCAAAGTTAGGTGTGTCTGAGTCTAGATCCATGTCCTTTTTTTCCTTTTTATTTGAATTTGTACTACTTAATAAAATTAACTTTAGTGTAATATATATTTTTTCTTCTTTTCCTACCCTCATTTATTGCTTTTCAGTGTAATATTTTTAAATGCTGTAACAGTGGGCAAGGTTTAGGTGTAATTAACTTCTGTTTGCTGATGTACTTAATCCTTTTTTTGTTTTTTTTTAGAGAGAGGACCAATGTGCCTAATTCTGTATCTTGCATGTAGCAGGTGCCCAATAAATATTTGTTGAAAGGAAGAGACAAACTCTCTCCTAACTTGGAGACAGGAGTTAACAAAATCAAATAAAGGATAAGAGGCGATAGACCCACAGAAAGGCTATTGCTCTAGTGGCCTGGTGTCTTTTTGGCTTCTTTCAGTTAAGTTTCAGTATTGTTTCAAACAATAACCCTAGCCCTCGAAAAGCTGCATACAAATTGGTGTGGCTTAAATCACTTAAAATGTAATAGCAATACTTGGAATTTAAATAATTTGAGTTAGTAATTTTATTAGCAAATCCTTGATTCTGATAGAGATACTCACCCCTTGGTTTTTCACCTTTGTGTTTTGATTATTATAAAAACATTTTTCTTAAAGTGAAACGTACCACATATTGCATTTAAGCCCTGGCTTTTATACCAGATTTCTTGAAACAAGGCCGTAAGCTTGCCTGGGGAGCATACCTTTCAGTCAGCACATGTAAGACCTGGCATTTACAGATCTTTTAACCTAAGATGGGTCATACCTGGTTGGCCTCCTAAAACCCTGTGGGGTGCGGTTAGGCTTGACGAGAAAGACTTTCACAGAAAACTGAAGTAATGCTTGATGTTGCTTGATTAGCCACCACTCTTCCTTCTTAAGTACAAAATCAATGTCCAGACAGAACTGTGAATGGCGCTAAGGTGATGGAAGTGTTAGCTCCACGATAAACATTTCCACTGTCCTTTCCAGGTACAGAAATTATTTGTCATTTCAGAAACCTGGATAGGTAGCAAAGGCTGCTGCTGATTAACAGTCATTGCCTATATGCCTACATTTTAAGAATCATAGGTGCTGTAAAAACATCAGTGAGGCTTGCTGCTCTCTGTGTACCTTTATCCAAGGGGCAATGTTAATGGTGAGATATCTGTCTCACTGCTGAAGCAATGATGTGGATGGCCATGAAAGATAGTCTGTGCAATAGATGTGTCCCCTTTGAAACTCCAAGTAGCAGAGCATGTAGCAGGGAAAGAATTGTGAGCAGTAATTTGGGTGTTAAAATATTAACACATTTTTGCATATTTAATGTGGTTTCCTTTTTAAATAGTAGGCAGATTATGGCATATAAGCAGATAGGTTTATGATTTCAAATTAAATTGTAAGCATAAAAAAATCTAAAAGGAACTACAGTACTTTGTTATAAATACATTCAGCTAATCTAAACAGGGAATTCCTTTCTTTTCAACTTCTGTGATCAATATCAGCTAATTTACAGCCTAATTTTATGATTTTAAGTTGTGAATAAAGCTTCACATGAGTTTTAGTCTTAAAAGTTTAAAACGTCCTGTCTTTCTTCTAGTTCACATTTCAATACGTGCTATGGGCTAGACACACGCGCTCTTTGGACTCAAAATGGTGAATCTGGGAAGGCTTCATTGAGGAGGTGACATTCATACCTGTACATTAGATGTGTGAGAGCCATTGTGTCCATCTGCCATTTATGCATTTACTATATAATGCTTGGGTCTGGTCTCTTGAGAAAAGAGGCAGATTTTTTTAATCTTAACCTGCCTTTTCCCTTTCTAACTATTATTTCTCTTTAACTCAGATCTTAGTACTGGTGAAAAATTTGTCCTGAGGAAGGAAGCAAGACCCCTTGACATTTTTCTCATTTCACGTATTTCCCCACAGGCAAAGATGCCTTTCGATGCCAACAAACTGTATTGCAGTGAAGTGCTGGCCATATTGCTCCAGGACAATGATGGTGAGGCTCCCTCTCAGTATTGATATTCTGTAAGGATAGGAGCTAGGCTTGTTTCAGATCATGACAGCAACCTCTCTTGCCTTTGGCATCCCCTTGCTCTCCCTCTCGCTCTCTGTGCAGCTTTTGTACTCTGTCAAGCTGTATTGATTTTGTTTGCTGATGTATCAGTGTTAGACGGCTGTAAAATCTGACAGTTAGCTTCATTTTTTTCTTCCTCTATTTTTTTTTCTCCTTTTAGAAAACAGGGAATTGCTTGGGGAACTGGATGGAATCGATGTGCTTCTTCAGCAGTTATCCGTGAGTAATTCTTGTGCTTCCTGTGTGCCATGAAGATACATGGCCTGCCTTGAATGGGAGGTGGAGCTGGAAATGTGGGAGGGAATAAGCCATGTGATGCAAGCCATATGGAGCATGCTGGCAGATTTGAGGTTACATTGGAGGTACATAGTTTGCCTCTTTTTCTTAGTCATTTGCTCTTTATGACCAGATATCGCCGTATCTGGTGCGGACTTTCTCCGACTTCTGATGTGATATTGTCCATCCGAAAGAGATGTGCCACTTGCTTAAGTGTATGTTCTTGGACGAAGACTACCAAATTATTTTCATTTGACCCACTGCCAAGATTATTCATCTCCTTTCCTTTCAATCTGACACTAAAACTTAGGATCCAGATAAGCTCAAGGAGAACAATTTTCAATGCAGTGGGCTAGAGGTCACAGAGGAGGATAGGGAAGGATGTGGCACTGAAAAGGCTGGAATGAGAAAGTGGGAACTGCTGTTTGCTCACTGTAAGATGTGTTAATCCAGTTGAAATGTTATTCTGCTGGCATTCTGAAAATACCGTTAAGATTTCTTCTAACAAATCTCATCTGTGTTATTCCAAAAACAGGACTGAAAATAGATCATTTGGATAAAATCTTAAGAGTGTTGGGAGTGTCTAAGATGTCAGTTTGCCTACAGCTTCCTTCTTGGTGCCAGCAGCCTGAGTGGCTTGGCCTCCATCCCAAAAATAGAGCTTTGAAATGTGAAGCTATTTCCAATTCTGGGAAGGTGCTTAGTCCTTTTCCTGTGAGATTATTGATCATCTCATAGTAGACTGTATGGGTATGCATATACTGTTAAGTGGCTTTCCTCTTAACATGCCATGCATCTCTGGCAAAGACAAAACTTCTGCTTTAAACCCTTCCCATGACTCAGAACCCCAACTGCTGTGTGGGGCAGTTCAGTGGTCCTGATTGTTAGGAAACTCCTCCTTATGTTGAGCCAAGATGTGACCCTCTGGATTGTGGCTACTTTTAGAAGGGGAGGAATGTGGTTGGGTTGGGCAAGTGGAGGGCTTTGGGGGTAGCTGGAAAAGTTGTTTGACCTTGAAAATGATTTTGGGGGTGCTCAATTTATTCATTTAACTATATATGTTCTTTATGGAGTTTTCTGTATCTGTTATATTTCACAGTAAACAGTTGTGTCTTTTTGTTTTATTTTCGCTTTTTAAAAAATCTGCTTGCCTAGAACTATCAATCACTCGTGGATCCCGTGGTCACTTGAGTGTTTTGATATTTTGTGTGGACTGATAACCATTTATTTAATACCTGTGAATTGGAAAGCCCAGTTTCTCTAAAACAGAAAGTGATGAGAATTTTGTTTGGAAAACTTCTTTTTCCTCAGTTGTAGGGTTATTGTAACAGATAGGCTTTGGAAATTGTCACATGGTGACTCATGAAAGGACGTTCTCTTAATGGTTCTATGCTTTCTGGTGTCTTTGCTTGACAGGTGTTTAAAAGACACAATCCCAGCACTGCCGAGGAGCAAGAAATGATGGAGAATCTGTTTGATTCACTGTGTTCCTGCCTAATGCTGAGTTCCAATCGTGAGCGCTTTTTGAAGGGCGAGGGTCTTCAGCTGATGAATCTCATGCTCAGGTATGTCCCTAGTCTCCTTGCTCTCCTATCCTTTTTGCCTGACTCTTCACTGTTAGCCCGGATTCACGAATGTGTAGCTATGGCGTTTTATTTCATTGAGTTTCCTAGATATATAGAGCAGTGAAGTCTTCAGGTGTGAGTATGTGTTTGTGTGTGTATATGGTCTTTTCTAAAGTTAGAGTGGATGAATAAAAAATATATTTGGTCTGTTCATGTCCTGTTGTTATGTCATTTGCTAATATAACCACTCCATTGAAGGGCAATTTCTTTTTGCTCCTTCCCTTACTGTGTTGGTTTTAGGGAAATCTAGCCATTAACTTCTAAACTTATCCTATGTTAATTTCTAAACAGCCCAACTTTCTATATGTATCATGTAGACTTATCTATGCCATATGTTTGTCTATATTTTTGTTGACAGCAGAATATCATTAATAATTTTCATTTATACATTCAATAATAAGTTGTGCATGTGCTATATGCCTCGCATAGGAAATATGAAAATGTTCAAGACAGGTATAGAACTTTTGTTTATAGTACCTTCCTTAAATATCTTATTATTTATGCTCTAATTTCTTAAAGTGGGTATCATGTGAATTTCACAGTTATTGCACAAAATTCTAAAGTTGGAAGCAAAAGGAGCAAAAAACTTGTATTCATAATTTTTTAAAGAAATCTGTTTAGAGAAGTGGTGGGGTTTTTTGGGGGGGTAGGGTGGTGACCAGAATGTGGTGTAGGGTTAGGGGATGGTTTTTTAAATTGAGAGACACTGTAGCAGGTTTGCATGGTTGGTAGACTCTAATCATTATGGAATTATTCTTTATGAAATTGAGCCAGAGTCTGCTCTCTTGAAACTTCTGTTCATGTACACTGAAAGCCCTGTTAAGCTAAGATATTTCTTTGAAAACTTTTTTCATAAATTTGATATATATTTATTAAATATCATTTAGAATATCATTATATGGAGCTGCTGTTAAAAATTGATAAGATACTATGTTAAGTGCTAGGCATATGCAGAAATAAATAAGAAAAGATGCTTGCTTCCAGAAGCTACAAAAACAGCTGTGTTAGCCAAACGCAGCCTGTCTTTGGGTGCATATTTTCTTCTAGTCTTTTTTCCTATAATTGTTTTCTTGTTTTTAACAACTTTTTAGGCCTGCTCACACATATAATTTTCCATACGGTTTCTTTTTAAACTTACCATGCTGTTTCCTATGCTGTGACATAATCTTCATTAAGAGTTTTTAATAACTGCATAATGGACTCTAAGGGACTCTTAACTTACTTTGTATTCTTTTATTGTTCATATTGAGGTTATTTCCAGTGTTTTTTTATTATAACAAATTCTACAATGACCATTTTTGTGTTTTAAATGATTTTAGGATTATCAAGGTATATTTTTCTAAAATATCTTCTCTTTAAAAGGCTGTGGAGGGCTGGGGGCATAGTAGGCCTCTGTTTTTCCAGCACATATCAAACCTTGGGTTGATTGAAAGTCCTCCTTGAGGAATTGCTTTTAGAAACAAATTATTTTTTTAAATGCAGAGAGAGGTATGGGAAATTACTCAGAGAACTTCAGTGTTTAGCTGATTTTTGCTAGCTTTACTCTCCTCAGTATTTTGTTTGTATTTTTCCTTTACCCTTCTAATTGCCTGTCCTTTTGTTGATATGGCCCATCTTCTCTCAAGTAAATAGCATATAAAGAAGATGCATTTGGCTTCTTGGGCCTTCTAACCTTAAAACTACACTCTGCAGGGACTCTTCCCTAAGCTTCTTAAAGGTCTGAAATGCCAGTATCTTTGGATGGTTGAGTGCAAATATGAAGTTATGTATTCCTGTAGTTATGGCTTTGCAGTGTGTAGCAGTAGGGAGCTGTATAAATAACCAGAAATACAGATTATTCAAACAGGACTGCTGAATTCTGGGAGGCTAATTAAAAAAGAGTTCCAAAGGACTTAGAAACTGTACCTCTCTAGCATCTCCTAACTTTTCATTTTTGAATGCTGAAGTTGCTGTTCGATTCATTCTTTTGCATTAATTAGCTGTATTAGCAGATTCAGCATTTCCTTTTTTCCCTTTCCCATCTTCTCTGTTCTGTGTTATTTTTCTTTTTCAGACTTCCAAATGGAAAGTTTAATTGGGAGGGAATATTTTTTTCCTACTATATTCACGCTTTCTGATCTTCTAGGAAGAGCTGTCAAGTTGCCCTGTGTCTAGAGGGCTCATTTAAAACTAGGAAGCTATAACACTAGAAGTTCAGAAAAATTTCTATGGTTCCATTGCCCTAAATGCTAATCTTACTTTGATTCAATCATTTATCAAACAGTTATGAAATGCCCACTTGAAGAGGTAGTAGTAAGATGAAGGTGGGAAAATGGGCTTTGGAGTCGAGGTCAATGTGGGTTAGGAACATAGCTCTTTCACTTACTGGCTCTGGATATTTGGTGAATTACTTTAACCTTTCTGACCTTCTGACCCTCCATTTTTTCATCTGAAAAATGGGGATAATGCCAAATTTGCAGGGATTTTGAGGGAATTAAACTACATAAACTGGGACAATTCAGTAGCTATTGAAACATTGATAAGGTACTATGTTAACTTTCCATGTTAAGTGCTAGATTTGTACAGAGATGAAGGCAGGATTCCCACCTTCAAGAAGCTCAAAGGCTAATGAAGGAGGCAGGCATTAAATAACTGTAATATAACTTAATGTAGTAACTATTAAGAGGAACAGTTAATTTTGTATATATATACCCAGTGAATTTTTTGATTTCTGATTAAGGAAAGGTCACAAGATAGTCATTTATGCATACACACAGTCTCTGTTACTTTCTCTCTCTCTCTCTCATACACACGCACACACACACACACACACACACACACGTGCATGTACACATACATATATACATTATCAATTGAATATTTTTATCAACTTTATTGAGGCATAATTTATATACAATAAAATGCACCCATTTTAAGTGTATAGTTTTAATTTTGGCAGATGTATGCACCCTTGTTTCCACTACCACATGTATTTTATTTAATCTAGTATTTTGAAAATTATCATTTCAACATGTAATCAATTTTTAAAAATTATTATTTTGTTCTTTTTTCCACACTAAGTCTTCAAAATCTAGTGTGTATTTTAAATTTACATCCCAATTTGAATGCTAAATTTTCATCAAAGTTGATTTGTGTTTAAATTCCTCAAAATTTACAGTTGAAAAAATAGTTTCTCATGCCCTAGTTTCTCTAAACATATTTAAACTCTTTTCCAATAAGTGAATCAAGTATGAGTTTAAACTTAAATTTAAATTTATTTAATTTAAGCTTAATTCCCCAGTTGCATTAGCCACATTTCAGATGCTCAGTAGCTTCACATGGCTGGTGGCTACTGTATTGGATTATGTGTATATGAGGGGGTCTTCAAAAAGTTCATGGAAGGATTCATATTTTTTTTTTCTTTTAAAGATGATCAGTAAGGGGATCTTAACCCTTGACTTGGTGTTGTCAGCATGACGCTATTGCAAGTGAGCTAACCGGCCATCCCTATATAGGGATCCGAACCCATGGCCTTGGTGTTATCAGCACCATACTCTTCCAAGTTAGCCATGGGCCGGCCTGTAAGGATTCATATTATATTTTAATTCATGAACTTTTTCATGAACTGTTTGAAGTACCCTTATACAAATCAATTTTACCACCCCCAAAAGTTCCTTTCATCTTTTTGCAGTCAGTTCCTATTCATCCATAGCCCCAGGCAACCACTGTCATTCTAGAATTCTATATAAATGGAATCAAATAGTATGTTTTTTCTCTAGCTTATTTCAGTCAGCAGACTGCTTTTGAAATTCATTCATTTTGCATATATCAAATGAATATTTCTTTTTCATACTTAGTAGTATTCTGTCTCTACATTCTAGTATATAAGTTTGTGTATTCACCTCGTATGAACTTTAGGGTTGTTTCCAGTTTTTTGCCATGTGAATAAAGCTGCTGAAAGTCTTTGGATAAACATATATTTTCACTTCTCTTTGATAAATACCTAGGAGTAGAATGACTGGGTCATATTGTAAATGTATACTTACTGTTAGTGGCTACCAAGCTGTTTTCCAAAGTGATTGTATCATTTTATATTCCCACCAGCAAGGTATGAGAACTCCACTTGGCCCACATCCTTGTCAACACTT
Organism: Cynocephalus volans; assembly: GCF_027409185.1. Classification (NCBI taxonomy): domain Eukaryota; kingdom Metazoa; phylum Chordata; class Mammalia; order Dermoptera; family Cynocephalidae; genus Cynocephalus; species Cynocephalus volans. The sequence continues at coordinate 33,323,203 of NC_084460.1, forward strand.
CGTATTGTCAGAATTTAATTTTAGCTGTTCAAGTGGGTGTGTATTGTGTTTTTAATTTGCATTTGCCTGGTGACTAATGATGTTAAGCATTTTTTCACATGCATAATGGCCTTTCTTACATCTTTTATTACAGTCTTTGTTCAACTCTTTTTATCTATTTTTTATTTGGGTTATCTGCTTATTGAGTTTAAGTGTTCTTTATTCTAGATCCAGGTCTTTGTCAGATATATATTTTGGAAATATTTTCTTCCTAGTCTTAGGTTTGCCTTTTCATTTTTTAGCAGTGTCTTTTAAAGAACAAAAGTTTTACTTTAATGAAGTCCAATTTTTAAAGTTTTTCTTTTATGAACTGTGCTTTGGCATTATATATAAACTATGTTTGCCTAACCCGAGGTCTTAAAGAGTTTCTTTTATGTTTTTTTTTAAGAAGTTTTCAGTATTAGGTTTTATATTTATAGGCTTGGGGTCTATATCAAGTTAAGTTTTTGTATGGTGCAAATTATGAAATAAGGTTCTTGTTTTTATTTATTTACTTATTTTTGCAAATAGATGTCTAATTATGACACAATTTATTGGAAAGACTATCCATGTTTCATGAAATTGCCTTTAAACTGTTGTCATAAATCAATTTATTATATGTTTGTGGCTTTATTTTTGTGCTTTTTGTTTTGTTCTATTGATCTATTCTAGTTTTTTAGTTCGTTTGTCTTTCCATGTAAAATTTAAAATCAGCCTGTTGATATCTACAAAAATCTTCCTGGGACTTTGATTGGGATTGCATTGAACCTATAGATCCTTTTAGGGAGAATGGACATCTTTGTAATAGTGCATCTTCTAATCCATGAACATGGTATATCTCTCCATTTATTTAGGTCTTTGACTTCTTTCATCAGTGTTCTTATTTTTTTAAGGACAATTTTATATTTTATATTTTCCTAGATATTTTTCTATTTCATACACTTCCAAGTTTTATTAATAAAAATTGTCCTTGTATTCTTATAATTCTTTTCCATTACCTCCTTTTTGTTTTCTGTACTTTATGTCCCTTTTATAATTTCAAATGTTTTGTGTTTAAATTTCTCTGCTTTTTTCTCAGGCAGACTTGTTAGAAATATTGGAATTTGGGGGGTGGGGTGGGGAGGGCATCTTTTTGTAGAGAACCAGCACTTGATCCTATAAAGTATAGTTGACAAATAAAAATTACATATATTCATGGTCTACTACACTTATATTTTGGCTTAACATTTTCTATATTTGTGTACTTTTGCCTTCTCAGGCATTTTTTTTTCCTGTTTTTAATTTCTTTTTTCTACTTTATTTCTTGTGTTGCCCTTTGTCCAAATTTCTAAGTTAAATGCTTAATGCTTTTAAAAATAGTTCTCTTATTTTAAAGTAAAAACACTTAAGATTAAAAATTTTCTCGTAATATTGCTTAGCTTTATCACGTATTTCTAGGTGGTTAAGTCTCGTTTTCTTATTACATTAACAGAAAATAATGGCTGTAAAATATTTACTTTTCTGAATTTGAGATTTTATTTGTGGCCTTGTACATGGCTAGTTTTTATAAATATTCTATGTACTTTTGTACTTGTGTTTCTAGGGCATAAAGTGCTATAATTATCTCCTAAATGAATTCTGTAAATGTATTCAGCTCTTCTCTGTCCTTTTTTGTAGTTGTTGACTAATTTGTTTAGTCTCTCACTATAATTGTGGATTTTTCCCCCCATTTCTTCTTGAATTTTGTGCTTGTTATATTCTAATTGGCTCATTCAACAAGTAAGTGTAATTTTATCTTAATCTTGGCTTGTATATTTTATCAAAGTTAAATAGCCCTCATCATTGCATATAATGAACTTGTCTTGAATTCTTTTGTAATTTTGTATATATCTGTTTTATCCCTTTCTGTCATTTTATCTTTAGCTTTTTATGTCATTTAGTGTTACGTGTGACTGTTGTTAAAAACATGTAACCGTGTTTTGTTTTGTTTTAGTCTGATGTGAGAGTGTGTCTTTAAGTAGATGAATTTGCCATTTTTAAAAAATTGTAATGATTTATGTTTAACCCTTTCCCTGTCTGTTTTATTCTTTCCTTAATGGTTTTATTTTGCTTTTCTTTGTCTTTTTTGTCTTTTTTGTTATTTTTCTTCTTCTGTGGAGATTTGGAAATTATTGTTTCTTTTCTATTAGTGATTACCTTTACTTTTTAAAAAAAATGCACTCTGAATATTTGAAATGGCATCAAGTCCCTTCAGGATCTGGCCTCTACCTAATTCTCTTATGCTATTGCTTCTCATTTTCCCCTTCCCACACATTTACCTTCTACTCTCTAAACGAAACTATTTTAGGTCTCATAACACATTTTATTATTTTTTCTGGATGACTTACCCTTGATGTTTAGGCTTAAACTTCTCTAAGCAACCTTCTGCCCTTATGTCACTTCCCCCACCATGTCCTCACCCACTCACCCGAAATCTTGAGAGGTGGGTTCTAGAATCCTGTGCCTGCCTCTGTCAGAGCACTTACTACCCAGTATGGCAAATATCTGTTTGTCTGTGCCTCTGACTGTACCTAATACTCTTGAGAGCGGAGACCAGGTCTTCTTCCTCTTTTTATCTACAGTGCCTAGTGACAGATACACATTTGGCTTTGAGCAAATATTTTCTAAATGAATGAGAAAAATCTGAGAAGTATTTTTGCTGTTTAGAATCGTTGGCTCATAGAATTTCCGGTATTCCGTAGATAGACCCAAAGAGAGAGGAGTGACTTAAGAAAACCGTGTAGCTGAGAACCCACTCTCTTGCCTGAACATATTCAGTCCTTTTTTTCCCTGTCAAATTTTTTAGTGCATAAAGAGCACAAAATGGACTGTAGAGTGGTTACGATCCTGACTGTCAAGGCTCAGGGGAGGCTAGGATAGGAGTCAGTTCTACTCCTGGGCTCACTGCCCTGTTTGCCCTGCACACATGCCGGGCTCCAGAGCAGAAGCCAATGCAGGTGTCCACACTTTGGTTTATTCTCCTTCAGGACACTTGAACCTCTCAGCTCTCCTATCTCGTCCTAGGCATTTCAGGGTTAGGGCTTAGGTGTTCATTTCTACCTTTCTACTCAAAGATCAAAGAAGTCCTTCATGCAGATTTGTAGTCTTTCAACTTTTGTTTCTGGGGACTGTCTTTAGAGCACTAGTACCTCCTTGCCCTTACCTCAGAGGCATTTCCCCTCTAGTGTATCCTGTTACCCAGGTGTTGGTTTAGTTGTCAGGTGACTTTTTTCATTCCTGTGTTCAGTGTCTGGATTTCACAGTGCTTGGCAGAATCAATAAGAAAAAACACTTTTTTTTTTTTTTCCTCTCTCTCTACCAAAGGACAGATGAAGACATCTTGGAAAAGAAGAAAAGATGGTTGAGTTGATGTTTAAGTTGGAACTCATGCTGTGAAAAAAAGCAGTAGATGGCCATCCTAGAGTATAGGAACCAAAAAAAAAGATAGTTTCTGATTTGGTCACATTAGCTTTTTGGTAAAGATGAGGTGAGGGTGGAAGGTGCAGCACCTCTCGGGCAGTGTAGAACTGTACAAACCAAAAGCAAGAGAGAACAGAGTCCCCAATGTGGAAAATACCGCTCCTTTGCTTATTCAGTAGTTCAGCCTCATTCTTTTGGGTTGATAGCCAAGAGTTAAGATGCACAGAGGATGTTTGGATGGTCTTTGGCGAGCAGCAGTTAAGATATGAACATGAACCAAGCTGTGTTTTTATAGTTAGGGATGGTTGAGAGGAAAATAAAATTCAAGAAAGTCACAATTTTTGTGCAGTTTAACAAAGCGATCAGATTTGAAGGTCCAATCCACAGAAATAAAACTAAATTATACTTACTGGGGGTGGCCCTTTTAGAATTTAGCAAGAAATGAGGATGGAGCTATAATAATGCTGTCATTGCCCCTGGATGGAGACTGGTTCGCCGTTTCCGTGTTCTTGGTTATAGATGTTTCTCTCTGGTAAAAGATTCCATTATATAAAAATATAAAATTCCAGTATATCAGGGTTAATTATAGCCTGTACTTCAAATCATTTGCTTCTTATACCACAACGCACTTTTTAACAGTATGTCCTGTATCAAAATATTTCCGTGTTCTTTAAGAAACAACAGAGCCAGCGGGAGACAGAAGAATTACATTGTCAGTTTCCTTGAAAATGTTGACATGAGCGTTATTACTTCTGTTGTAAAACCTTGTTCCAGTTAGAAAGGGAAGACACCACCATGATCCCAAGGGATATGTACAAATGCAACTTTGGGTTGTGTAGCAGAAATGCAGTGAACCCACCTTGGTTATTAACTATAAAGGCATTTAAAAAAAGAGAAGGATACACAGTCACATCCATTCCAGAAACCCCAATTTTTTGTGTGTGCTGAGGTTTTTCAGTAAGGTTTTCCTTAATCTGAAGAAAAGTGTCTCTGACCAAGAAAACAAATAAAATGGAGACAGTATACTATCTGCAGAGTAAGTCTTTGCAAGCCCAGTTCTGGACTGTGAGTTTGTGGCAAACCTTGTAGGTAGATAGGCCAGCCTGGGGAACTTTGGATTTTTATTCTCTTGTTTGTTTGTTTGTTTTTTTACCTTGTTTTACATTGATTTTGTTCCTAATGAACATCTGAAGGTCCAAACTAGATTGCATTTTTATTCTTGTGGTCCTTTATAGTTTTTCAAAAACTAGTTTTTTATTCTAACCTCCAGTCTCCCAATATTCAATTATCAAAGGAAAATAATAATGAAAATCTTTTACGAGTCAGCTGTAGTTCTGGATGGGGCTATATACAGTTTGTGTTCCAAGCTGTACACACAGATCTTGCTTGTTTGTTCAACAGCAGCCTTCCCTTTCCCCTAAGCCAAATATTACTGTTCTGTCTTAGATGATAGGAATAGTTTGCACTTGTTCTTTAGGAACCAGGAAAATGCTCAAAAACACAAAGTAATTCTTCTAACAGCTCCCCACGCTGGTGTTACCTCTTCATAAATGGGAAAATGCTGTGGCGGAGAAGGCAGATAAACTGAATCAAATTCCCTGGCAAGAAATGGTATAGGACCTGTCTGAGCCCTTCCATCAAATGTGATAACTATTCATTGTTCCTGTGTATATATGCGGACCATTATACCCTCACTGCAAGCATGACAGTGAACATATTTATCACACCCAAATGTTTCCTTGTGCCCCTTTGTAATCCAGAATTCCTCTTCCCCTTCCTCAGCATCTCCAGGCAACCATTTATTTGCTTTTGTTCATTATTAGTTTGCGTTTTCTAGACTTTTATATAAGTGGAATCATACAGTATGTTTTTTTGTCTGTCCTGTTTTACTCACTATAATTATTTTGAGATTCATCCATGTTGTGTATCAATAGTTTGTTCCTTTTTCTTTGATGAGTAGTATTCCATTGTATGGATATATCACAATTCATTTATTCACTTGTCGATGGGCATCTGAGTTTCTAATTTTTTTGCTCTTATGAGTAAAGCTGCAGTGAACATTCATGTACCCATTTTCAGGTAGATATATTTTTTGTTGCTCCTAGGTAAATACTTGAGTTAATTGGCTGGGTCATATGATAAGTATATAGTTAATTTTTTAAGGCACTGCTGAACTGTTTACAAAATGGTTGCACCATTTTAAAATTCCACAGCAGTGTATGAGAGTTACAGTTGCTCCACATCCTTGTTCACACTTAGTATGGTCAGTCTTTTTTGTTTTAGCCATACTAGTGGTTAGGGGTGGCTATTTTATGGTAGCTTTAATTTGCTTTCACCTCATGACTGATGATATTGGATGTCTTTTCATGTGCTGTATTGCCATCCAAATATCTTTTTGTGGTGTCTGTTCAAATCTTTTGCCCGTTGTGGGGTGGCAGGTCATTTGTCTTATTATTGAGTTGTGACAGTTCTTTGTATATCATAGATACAACCTTCTGTCAGATACATGTTTTACAGATATTTTCTCCTGGCGCATGGCTTGCCTTTTCATTTTCATAATAGTCTTGAAAAAATTTAAGTTTTTTTGAAGTGTAATTTATTTATTTGTTCCAATGATCTTTTTCTATTTGAGTAAATTGAGCAGTTTGTGTCATTCAAGGAATTTATTCATTTTGTGTGTTGTCAAACTTATTGGCAAAATGTCGTCTATGAATATTCCCTTATTCTTTTACTAGACAGCACTTTAACCAACTAAGCAACAGCTTATTATCCTTTTAATATCTGTAGAATCTGTAGTGATGCATTCTTCCTTATTTCTGCTGTAATTGGTGTCTTACTTTTTCTTTTTTTTTTTTTTTTTCCTGATCAGTGTGGCTAGATGTTTATAAAGTTTACTCCTCTTCTCAAAAAAACCCAGCTTTTGCTTTCATTGACTTTTTTCTCTCCTGTTTTTCAGTTCTCTATTTCAGTGATTTCTGCTGTGGTCTTCATTATTTCTTTTCTCCTGATTACTTGGGGTTTAATGTGCTATTCTTTTTCTGATTTCTCAAGAGGGGAGTTTAAAGTCATTGATTTGAGATCTTATTTTCTAATATGTTTCCTGCTGTAAATTTCCCTCTAATTGTTACTTTAGCTATGTCACATGCATTTTGATATGTTGTATTTTCATTTTTATTCCATTCAAAATACTTTCTAATTTCTCTTTTGATTTCATCTTTGACCCATGAGTTATTAAGAAGTGTATTGTTTAGTGTCCAAATATTTGGTGATTTTCCAAAATCTTTTTTTTTTTTTTTTTTTGGGACCAGTAAGGGGATCGCAACCCTCGATACAGGTGTGGTCTGCACCACGCTCAGCCAGTGAGCGCACCGGCCATCCCTATATAGGATCTGAACCCGTGGCCTCGGTGCTCCCAGCGCTGCACTCTCCAAGTGAGCCGTGGCGCCGGCCCTCCAAAATCTTTCTGTCACTGATTCAGAGAACATACTTTGTCTAATTTGAACATGTTAAATTTATTAAGACTTGGTTTTGGCCCAGAATACAGTCTTATGTTGCTAAACATTCCTTGTGTACCTGAAAAGAATGTGTATTGTGCTGTTGTTGGATGGAATGTCTTATACATGTCAAATGTTGTTTTGACATGTTGTTCAAGTCTTCTGTATCCTTACAGATTTAATGTCTACTTATTCTGTTACTTATTGAGAGAGGGGTGTTGAAACCTCAGACTATAATTGTGAATATGTGTGTTTCTCCTTTTGATTTTATAAGCTTTTGCTTCATGTTTTGAAATTCTTTTAGGTACTTAAACATTTAGGATTTTAAGTTCTCTTGTTTAATTGACACTTTTGTCATTATGAAATGACTTTCTTTATCCCCGGTAATGTTCTTTTATCTGAAATCTACTTTGACTTATGTTAACATAGCCACCACAGCTTTCTTTTAATTAGTGTTAGTGTGGTATATTTTTTACCATCTCTTATGGACTAAATTGTGGGCCTCCCCTGCCAAATTCATATGTTGAAGGCTTCACCCCCAAGGTGACTGTATTTGGCTTTTAAGGAGGTAATTAAGGTTCAATGAAGTTGTAAGGGTGAGGCCCTAATACAACAGGATTGGTATCCTTATTAGAAGGTGAAGAGATACCAGAGGTGCACACACTCACCTATGACATAGGTTGTCTTTTTTTTTTTTTTTTTTTTTTTTTTTAAACAGTGTCCACAGCCAGGCTTATCTCCAGGTTCCAGGGCAGGGGACCGAGGGTATAGCGTAGAATCTTACAAGTGTAAACTTCTGTTTCTTCCTCCTGGTTTTTATGCTTCTGTCATCATACATTTTACTTCAACATATTTTATAAATTCCATTATATATTGTTCTTTTTGTTTAAATGGTTGGTTATCTTTTAAAGAGATTTTTAAAAATAAGAAAAAAGTCTTTTATGGGCCAAGCCCGTGGCGCACTCGGGAGAGTGCGGCGCTGGAAGCGCGGCCACACTCCCGCCGCGGGTTCAGATCCTATATAGGAATGGCTGGTGCACTCACTGGCTGAGTACCGGTCACAAAAAAGACAAAAAAAAAAAAAAAAGAAAAGAAAAAAGTCTTTTATATTTACTCACACTTTTGCCATTACCAGTGCTCTTGTGCATTGTGCAGATCCAGATTTCCATCTGGTATAAATTTCCTTTTGCCCAAATAACATCCTTTCACATCTCTTATAGTGCTGGTCTATTGGTGATGCCTTTGTTGGGTTGTGTATGTCTGAAAAGTATTTGCTGTCATCTTTGAAAGATATTTTCACCAGGTATGGCATTCCAGCTTGATAGGGTCTTTTTTCCTTTTAACACTATCTGTTGCTTCACTGCCTTCTGGCTTTCTTGGTTTTCAACAAAAAGTCTACTGTAATTCATATATGTGTTCCTCTGTGTGTAATTTGTCCTTTTTTTTCCTGGCTATTTTTAGGATTTTCTTTTTATCATTGGTTTTGAATAGTTTGATTATGCTGTGCCTTGGTGTAGTTTTTTCATGTCTCTTGTGTTTGAGGTATGTTGAATTTCTCAGGTCTGTGGGTTTATAGTTTTCATCAGAGGTGGAAAATTTTGGGTCATGATATTTTTCAAATACTTTTTCTGCCTCCATCTGCCTTTTGGCCACTATAATTACATGTACATAATATAATTATATTTTATAATTAAATGTAATAAATTATATATTATAGAATGTAGTTACATGTACATTAGACTGTTTGAAATTGTCTGATCACAGTTCACTGATGGTCTGTTAATTTTTTTCAGTCTTTTTTCTGTCTGTGTTTTATTTTGGATAGTTTCTATTCTTATGTCTTAAAGCTCACTCTTCCTTTTCTTCTGCAGTGTGCAATCTACAGTTAATCTTGTCTACTGTATTTTTATCAGACATTGTATTTTTTCCTGTTTACGTGTTCAGTTTGCTCTTTTTTTGTCTTCCATGTTTCTCGTTAACGTGCCAAACCTTTTCTCTATCTTCTTATTTTACGTATTAAATGTATTTATAATATCTGTTTTAATGTTCTTGTCTTCAAATTCTTTCATCTGTGTTATTTTTACTAATGATTTTTCTCCTGTTTATGGGTCATATTTTCCTGCTTCTTTGAGTGCCTGGTAATTTTTTTTTTGAAATTCGAATATTGTGAATTTTACTTTGTTGGATGCTGGATTTTGTGTATGTGTGTTCCTATAAATATTCTCGAGCTTTGTTCTAGGATATAAAGTTACTTGGAAATAGTTTGTTCCTTTGAGGCTTACCTTTTAAAGCTCTGTTAGGCAGGACCAGACCAGTCTTTACTCTGTGGCTAATTTTGCCTCATTGCTGAAGCAATACCCTTCTTAGTACTCTACCTGGTGCACTTTGAATTAATAAGGCTTTTCTACTGTAGTTGGTGAGAACACAAACTATCCCTGGCCCTCTGTGAGCTCTAGGGATTGTTTCCCCTAATTTTTTCAGGAGGTTCCTTTCTGGAAGTGTGGTTAGTTTCCTCACATGCATGTACTAATCACCACTGAAGACTGGAAGGGGACCCTGTGCATATTTCTGTGCAGCTCTCTGCTCTGCTATTCTGCCCTGTGAACTCTAGCCACACTGGTCTCCCCAGACTCCCAGCTCTGTCTCCTCACTGCCACTCTAAGGCCTGGAAATGCTCCAGTCAGCCAGTCAGGCTCATTGCATGTGTTGGCTTCTCTCAAGGATCACGGTCCTATGCTGCCTATCAAGAGTCTGATAATCATTTTTTTTGTATATTTTGTTCATTTTTTTCCCCCCACTTCTGTCAGGGGTTTAGGGTGTGTTACTGTCACTTCCTTTTGGCCCAGAGTGCAAGTCCAGCAGTATATTATACTTTTTAAATTACACTTTCTTACTCTTTATTGCTGGTGGATAGTAATGCAATTAACTTTTGTGTATTCATCTTTTAATATTAAGTGACTTTGCTATATCATGTATCAGTCATCAGTCAGGTTTTGTTGTAATAACAACCCTCAAATCTCAAGGACTTTCAATGACAAATGTTTATTTTCACTCATGGTACATCCATCACTGGCTGTTAGAAGCTCTGCTCTATACCTTCTTTATTTTGGGACTTAGGCTGAAGGAGCAGTGCTTAATGGGACATGGCTCTCTCATGGCAGAGGGAAAAGTCTACATGATGCAATAAATCTTAAAATTTCCCCTCTAAAGTGCATATATTACTTACACACACAGTTTATCGGCCGTATAAAGTCACATGATCAAGTTTGAGGTCTGTGGTGGGAGGAGGGGTAGTGTGAGCAGTGCTGTCTTGGGGCCGGCTCATTTAGGCTTATGAGAACTGATTGAGCACATCTCTTCCCATCACTGTGTTTAGTGACATCATGTTGATAACTTGTAATTGGCTATGGTCATATTGATGTCCTATAAAATGATTTTATATTTTGGGAGCTCTAAAGGAAATGAACTTTGTCAGCACATTGTAAAGCAAACAAACAGGGCATTATCCAGATTTCTTTCCAGGATTAGTTTATGGTTCACAGTATCTTTTAAAGAATGCTTTGCCACTTTTTTTTTTTTTTTTTTTTTTTTCCAAATTCCTAAGTCTCCTTTGGCTGGTGAGGGAAAGGACTTTACCTCTTTTGCTTGTCCCTCTAATAAGTTTTCTCCAGGGTTCTAGTCTTTTCTGAATATTTTCTGCACCCTCCTAGGGTAGTCTTATTCACACCATGGATTAATTACTACCCATACATTTAACAATTCTTCTGAATTTTCCCCTATTGCTAATCTCATTCCTGGACTTTAGACCCGTAAGTCCAAGCTGGACATCATGCCATGTCCCACACATGTCTCAGGCTCAGTCAGAACTCAACCCTTTTCACCTCTAGTCTACTGTTACTTTGCCTTTCTTACCAGTATCTGCCTCTAATATTTCCCTCTTTCTTCTCCTTCCCTCACCCTATTACTGTCTGACACACTGTGGCAAAGTGCCATCTTTCTAATGCACACAGTCAGCCTGTCTCATGTTTTGCTGCTACCCCTCTGACTCTTTATATTCTAGCAGTAACATGTACCTCCTTGCTGAATGTCCCATGGCTTATTCAGTCTTTGCATGTGCTCTTGTCTTCTTCTGCTTGAAATATCCTCTCCCTCTTTGCCTATCCTGGAAAGACATCCACTGAAGCTTGGTTCAGACATTATCTCCTTTGTGAGGCCTCCCTTACTCAGACACAGTCAGCCCTCCTTCCTGTGTTCACTCTCCACTTTGTATATATCTCCACTGTAGGGCTTAGCTCTTCTCAGTCTGCTCATTGTCTGCATGTCTGTCTCCCCTGTGGACCAACTCCTCAGAAGCAATGAGCCGTGCCTTGTCTCTGCATCTTCCACTTACTATACGGCACCTGTTAGGTACCTCATAAGTATTTGATGAAAGAATAAATGAACAAAGAAAAGCATACTCAGAATCCATGCTTATTGAAGAAGTGTTTTTGTACAATAAAGAAGAATAAGCTGATTAAAATTACAATAGAAAACCTTTTGCCCTGCATCAGAAGGCTCACTTTAACAGAATAAGGAGTAGTAGATAACTCTCGGCCATTCCCTAGAACCACCCAGTTTTATAGAGGCTAGCATTCACGTTGGTCCTGGCATGATCGACAACCTGATGAACCCAGACAAGACTAAGATAAACTACTTGTCCTCCAGTAGAATAAATATTTCAAATAAAGTCAACCAAAGAAAGCCAGGCCAAACAGCTATTGATTGCTAAAAGCCTGAATTTAAGCCCAATGAATATTCCAAAGTTCACCTCCATGCAGCTTGCTTATGGTGATCAATATGCAATTACTGCCCCCTTTAAACATGTCCTACACTGCCTACCTGAAGAAGGGTTTTACTTTTAAAATCTTTTGTTTGTTGAATTTGCTTAGGCAGGAAAAAAAAGAAAACTTGGCTAAACCAGAGTCCTTTACCTTTAGTATTTCAAACAATTCCGTGTTGTGAAGTGATTTGAATGTATGCTGAATGGTAACTCAAGGTGCTCTGTTATATGACCATCATTCATTTCAAAGGTCCTTTTCCTGAGTGACTAAACAACGAGGATATTGTATCTCAGTTTCCTAAGTTTTGCTCGTATTGTTATCTGCCCTAGTCATAACCTTTGTAAATTCAAACTTGTAAAGTAGGATGCTAAAGTCCAACTGCAGTGAAAACAAATATATTATTTGTCTAGTTTTATGTTAAAATTTCATCTTGATACAAAAAATTTTTCTAGGAGTTTGGAACCTTGTTTACTCTGCTCCTGCTATTTAAGATTTCGTATTTCTCTCAAGTATGCTTTTTTTATATCACTGCCATAGTCAGAACCTTTTGTCATTTCTCACTTACACAGTCGCCAGTCTCCTGACTGTCCTCCCTGCCTCCAAGCTCTGTCACTCCAATCCCTTTATCACACTGCTGCCAGATTAAGCCTTCTAAAATGTATCCATCTAGTGTTCTCCCTTGCCGAAACTTCTTTCACCTTCTCAACATCTATGAGATGGAGCCCAGGTTCCCTGGCAGCACAACTAGGGCCTGTTATGACCTTGTTCCTGCCCGCCTCTCCTCAGTCATCTCCACCTCTGGTCGTTCGTCACTACCTCTAGTTCCCCAAGCTTGCATACTCTTACAAGCTTCTGTACCTTTGCACCTGCTGTATACCCACCAGTGCCACCAGTGTCATCTCTCCTGGTGAATACTCATTCTTTAGACTCAGTTTGGATGTCACCTTCCATTTGACACCTTCACAGACTTCTCCCAGATAAAGTTAATTTTTTCCACCTCTCACCTCCTTGGACTTAATTTCCATTGCTTCAGGCTTTTGAGATTATTTTTCAATTGTTTAAAGATGGGGACCTTATAATTCCTAGTGGCTATCATAGTGCCTGCTGCATAAAGACATATGCTCAGTAGTAGCCTTTTTTTTCTTTTAAACTCAATGGCTGGATTGAAGGTCCTTTGTGAGTATCTGTGGATTCTTTTGATAGATCCAGAGCAAGGGGAATAAAGGTAGGATTATTTACAATATACCCTTTTGATCTTTTGAGGTTGTCACCATATAGGATGGCCAACTATCTTGGTTTGCCCAGAACTGAGGGGTTTCCTGGGATGTGGCACTTCCCATACTACAGGTGGGACAGTCCCAGGTAAACCAGGATGGTCTAGCACCAAGGGGCACTATCAGCAAGCTCCTTACCTACTCTCCTTTCCTTCACTCATTGTGACCCATTCCTGGCTAGCTAGTCTGACCCAGGTTAGCATTCTTTGTGATCATCAGCACTAACAGTACAATGCTTTAAAGTGTTGCCTCTACAAAAGACTGTCCAAAAAGGATATTGTTTCTGGTCTCTCTTCTGTGGCTTTCAGATAAGAAACTGGATGAAGGTTTTTGGATTATTACCACTTTTTTGATCAGGCTTTCCTCCTCTTGCTTGACCACTGACCAGTCACCTTGCTCTAGCTATTTAATTCTACCTTGTTTTATCTTTAGTCTTCTTCACATCCTAAGATATGATTAAATTGTTCATATTCTTAAAAATAATAATTAAAAATCTTAACCTGGCTTCTCAAGCTGATGGATTCTCTCCTCCGGGCTTTATAATAAGTAGCCCACACTCATTCCTCTTACTTCCTCACCTCCTTTCACTTTTCAGCCCACTTCTGCCCTACCACTGCTTTCTGATAGTGGAATCTGGTGGCCTTTTCTTTAGGCCTGACCTCTTTTTCACGAGATCATATGAGATTGGGTGTGTTCAGGCTGGTATAGTCATAGATAGGCTTGACCTCTTTTTATTCTTTGCTTCCTTGACAGACTGGAACCTCTTGAGAAACCTTCTCCTTCCTCTGAATAAATTATTCCCTCCTTGTGTGCCCACTATACTTAATTTATTCTTTTGTCACCTAGTCATTCAGACATTTATTTTAAATATTTACATATGTATCTTTCTTTTCCCACATTCCCCCAAATACATATAATCTCTTCCTCTCACTCTAAAGTAACTAACACATAATAGTCTCAGAACATACATGTTGAATTACATCTTCTTTACTCCTAGAATCAGTTCTTTACTTGGATGTCTTATTGTGACCTACAAGATTAGGTGGCATGCCTTGATATAGCCCGTGTTTCCCCTTCTGATGTAAGCTAGGAACATTCTGCTCCTTGGTATGCTTCAGGTGTGCTGGTCTTCTATCTGTTCTTTGACCATGCCAGCTTATTTCCACCCTGGGACCTTTGTGTTTGCAGTTTCTTCTGCCTTGAATGTTTTGCCCCTAAAATTTATCTCACTGACTCATATCTTACCACTCAAATCTCAACACGAATGTTACGCCTTAGAGAGGCCTTCTTTAATAACCTAATCCAAAATACCCATGGCAGTCATTCTTTCACATTGCTTTGCTTTATTTCCTTGACACTTACCACTGTCAAGTTTCTTGATTTCCCTTTGTCTTATACAGTAAGCTGCATGAGAACTGGGACCTGATCTTTCCTATTCACATGAGAGGTATCCAGCAAATATTTGTAGATTGAATAATACATGAAGAAAAAATTATATGCTGACTTATACTTTTCCCTGATTTTTTCTTATTAATTTGGTCTCCCTAAATAGATTTACATTTTTTTTGGAACCAGAAGCCATGTTTTACTTTTTGTTTTCTCTTGTGCCTACCACAATGCTGAGTAAGTGCTCAAGTAAATATTGCGTATTGGCCTGGTCGGTTGATTTTCCAGCTGTACCAAGACAGGAAATGACTGACTTGCTTCTGTGTACCTCAGAGTGTCAAAGAAAATAATATAAGATTATAGAAAATTATACTCCCTAGAGAAGTATCTGTAAGAGCAGTAGCTAGTGGCAGGATTCTTCTATGACCTTCAGCTTCAAGAGGGAAAATCTTTATTTTTTCTTGAAAATTGTTTATCTTTTCTAATTCTAAAAAGTACTCATGTTCATTATGGAAAAATGAAAGAAACTGAAAAGTAGAGAAAGGAATTATAAGATGCAGAAAAAGCATTTGACAACATCCAACACCCTTTCATGACAAAAATACTCCAACTAGGAATAGAAGGGAACTTCTTCAACTATTGATAAAGAGTGTCTATAAAAAACCCACTGCTAACATTCTACTTAATGGTGAAAGACTGGATGCTTTCCCCCTAAGATCAGGAGCAAGACAAGGATGTCTTCCCTCACCACTTCTGTTCAGCATTGTACTGGAGTTTCTAGCCAGGGCAATTAGGCAATAAAATGAATTAAAAGGCATCCAGATTGGAAAGGAAGAAGTAACAACTATCTCTATTTGCAGATAACATGATCTTATATATAGAAAATCCTAATGAATCTACTATAAAATTATTAGAACTAATAAGTTTAGCAAGGTTGCAGGATATAAGATCAATATATAAAAATCAGTTGTATTTCTGTATACTTGCGATGAATAATCCAAAAATGAAACTAAGGAAATAATTCCATTTACAATAGTATCAAGAATAAAATACCTAAGAATAAATTTAACAAATGAAATGCAGTTTTGTACTCTGAAAACTAAAGCATTGTTGGAATAAACTAAAGGAGATCTAAATAAATAAAAATCCCGTATTCATGGATTGGTAGACTTAAGATGGCAATACTCCCCAAAGTGACCTACAGATTCAACATAATCCCTATCAGAATCTCAGCTGACTTCATTTTAGACACTGACAAGCTGATCCTAAAATTTACATTGAATTGAAAGGGACCCAGAAGAGCCAAACAATTTCGAAAAAGAACAAGGTAGGAGGGCTCCCAATTTCAAAACTTCCTACAAAGCAATGGTTATCAAGACAGTGTAGTACTGGCGTAAGGATAGACTTATAAATCAGTGGAATATAATTGAGAATCCGGAAATAAAGCCAAGTTTTTGCTGTCAACTGATTTTTCAGAAAGAGTGCCAAGACCACTGAATGGGGAAAGGATAGTCTCTTCAACAAATGATACTGGGACAACTGGATATTCACATACAAAAGAATGCAGTTGGACTCTTACCTCATATCACATACAAAAATTAACTCAAAATGGATCAAAGACCTAAATGTAAGAACTAAAACTATTAAATTCTTAGAAGAAAACATAGGGAGAACATTAGAAGAAAACATGACTTTAGATTTGGTAGTGGTTTTTTAGACATGACACCAAAAGCATAAGCAACAACAAAAAAATATAGATAAATTGGACTTCATCAAAATTAAAAACTTTTGTGCTTCAAAGGATACTATCAAGAAAGTGAAAAGACAACTCCCAAAATGGGAGAAAATATTTGCAATCATCTGTTATCTGTTAAAGGACTTGTATCCAGAATATATAAAGAATTCTTACAACTCAGTAGTAAAGGTAACTAACCCAATTTAAAAATCGGCAAAGCGTCTGAATAAATATTTCTCCAGAAGGTATACAGATGGTTCATAAGCACATAAAAAGAGAGAAATGCAGATCAAAGCCACAATGAGATGTCACTTCACACCCACTAGATGACTAGAATGAAAAAGTCAAATGAAAAGTTTTGGCAGGGATGTGGAGAAATTGGAACCCTTATACACTGCTGATGGGAATTTAAAATGGTGCAGCCACTTTGGAAAAACAGTCTGGCATTTCCTCAAAAGGTTAAACATACAGTTACCATTTGCCCTACAATTCCACTCTTAGGTATACACATACTCAAGAGAAATGAAAATATATGTTTACACAAAAGCTTGTACATTAATGTTTATAGCAGCATTATTCATAATAGCCAAAATATGGGAACAACCCAAATGTCCATCAACAGATAAATGGACAAGTTGTGGTTTATCCATACAATGGACTCAATTCAGCTGTGAAAAGGAATGACGTACTTATACATACTACAGCATGGATGAACTAATGCCATGTGAAAGAAGCCGGTCACAAGAGACCATGTATTATATACCATTTACTTGAAATGTCTAGAATAGGCAAATCTATACAGACAGAATGTAGATCAGCAGTTGCTTAGGGCTGAGGTGAGATCGAGAGGGTAGGAGGGGATGTGATTTCTTCTCAGGGCAGTGAAATGTTCTATAATTGATTGTGGTGATGGTTACACATATCTGAATATATTAAAATCTGTTGATTTGTACATTTAAAATAGATGAGTTGTATGGTGTGAATTATCTATCAAAGCTGTTAAAAAGAAAGAATAAAGAATAATAAATCATCTATAAATCCCACCACCCTGAAATTATCTCTCAGCATTTTGATCTATTTTTCCCAGTCTTTTTAAATGCATATTTTCCAAGTAATTGTTGTAGTGCTTCATATAGATTTTGAATATTGCCTTTTGTGTTTGTCATTCTGACCATAAGAATTTATTTATCCTGTTATAGACTCTTCTAATTGTTAACAAGTATGTAATATTCCATTTAGTTATACCATAATGTAACCGTCTTCTCATTGGTAGGCATTTAGGTTGTTTTGTTTTTATTTATTTTTTCCTTTCCTTTTTTCCATTATAATGAATACTGCAATAAGTACCCCCCCCTTTTTTTTTAAATGCTAGAACTTCCCTTTGAAATACCTTCTATGAAACTTCTTTTGTTCACAGGGAAAAGAAGATCTCTCGGAGCAGTGCCCTGAAAGTGCTGGACCATGCCATGATTGGACCCGAGGGCACAGACAATTGCCATAAGTTTGTTGACATTCTGGGCTTACGAACCATCTTTCCCCTCTTTATGAAATCTCCCAGGAAGATCAAGAAAGTGGGAACTACTGAGAAGGAACATGAAGGTAGGGTTCACTGGAGGAGTCAGCCTAATTCAGGTGCATTAGGAGAAATGGGGAAATGAGAGCTACTTTGAAAAACTCTAAACATGCATTTGGGGAGTAGACTCTTGAGAAGAAGAGTGCTACCATTTTCTTTTCTGTCTTCTGATGGAAAATGCATGAAAAAGCAACCCAGAGACCCCAGGTCACCGACAGCCTTTATTGCAATGGTTCTCTGCTTGTTTGAATCCTGGTAGCTCCATTTCTTTCTGGCCTGTTAATAAGTCTGTGTGAGGGTTTTGTTTTCTTCACTATAATTTGTAGCAAGGTGTCTCTCTGATGGAAGACCCTTTTGAAAAGAGTAATGAGGTGGCAACACATGTCACCTCCAGAGTGGTGCTTTCATGTATTTCTGTACTAAAGTATGATTCAGCCAACATCAGGAATTGCTGAAATAAACTATTTACAGCCCAGGTTCCCCTTTTTATGTTTCTCCTCCCTGATGGTGCACACTCCCAGGAAAATGCTGCCATGAATTGCGATGCTGTAACCAGAATAGTTACTGCTAGGCCAGTCTCTTCCTGCTATTGTCTAGTGGCCTGCTGTGTCCCTCCCCCCAATAAATAGCCGCAGTGCAATCTGGAAGGCCAGGGATTTATGAGCATTGACAGTTCTGCTGGAGGCTAGCAGACAGATACACCAGGGAATTTACATGGTTGGATGGTTATTTTAAAGTGTGGGGAGGGAGTGAAGGGGATGAAGAGGTAGTGTTTGTGACAGAGGAGGAGAACCTGAGCTGATTGGCTGTCTAATTTGGTTGTCTTGTCAGGAGCAACATTTGTCCCATGGTTTCGGTTTTATTTTCCATCAGTGATTGGTAGAATTGGCATAGGTATTTGCAAGATCTTTTGCACTTCTCACCCGACTACATAAAAGTTTGAGAGCCCCTGTCTGTCTCTTCTCAAATTGCCTTGGCTTAGTCTCTCCCAACTTGGAGTGGCTAAAGGAAAGGTGGTGTGACCTGTTTTCAGTGGTCACCGCCAGTGGTATCTTCTTTAATCAAATCAGCTCTCTAGAGACATCAAAAGTCTGGCAGGGGCAAGGAAGGAAATGGCATTAAAAACTGTGCACTAGGGGCCGGCCCGTGGCTCACTCAAGAGAGTGTGGTGCTGATAAAACCAAGGCCAGGTGTTCGGATCCCATATAAGGATGGCCGGTTAGCTCATCAGGTGAGCGTGGTGCTGACAACACCAAGTCAAGGGTTAAGATCCCCTTACTGGTCATCTTTTAGAAAAAACAAAACAAAACAAAAAAAACTGTGCACAAGAGATCTGAGAACAAGTAGAGACTTCAGTTTAACTCAGATCAGATATTGACCAAACACTAGCTGTAAACATGTTAACCCCACTGCTGGCCTTTTTTCTTTCCCCAGTGTAAATTCAGCAAAATGAAGCCATGGGAAAGCGACTGGGGGGGTCTTAAGGATCTAGGGGATAAAATTTCGCAGTCACCATTGACTGAAAACTTGCCACGTCCCTGGCTCTGCTGCATCAAATGATGCTATCTTACGAGGACTCACAACCAGTGGAGGAGAGGGTGGTATCCTTGTTTTTTAAATGAGGAAATCAGCTGAGAAAGGGACCAGGCTGTGGTTTTATAACTAACTAGCTGTATGACTTTAGACCTTTTGCTTAACTTCCCCGGGCTGCATTTTCCTTCTTGAGCTGTAAAATGAGGGAACTAGACTCATGAACTAGAAGCTCTGATATCTACACCTTCAGGTTCATAGGCACAGGCCCTGGCTGTCATGGTTGCCCTATAGTCCAGGAAACTCCTTCAAGGGCTGTTCTGTGGCTGACCTGCTGGGTTCTTCTGAGAGACTTGATGCTGTATCTTGAGCATGCTTGAAGAGAATGTGAAGAAAACAGCCCTTAGCAGGCTCTTGCTCTGTATACATGGTGCTGAGAGGAGGAAGAAGTGACAGATTCAGTGAGCAGCTGTTTTCCTCCTGAAAAATGTGCCGGGTGGCATGCTGGTGACAGTATATTTGCTTTAGAGTACCCGCATTTAGGAATTTGATAACATTATATTAGTGAGGGCAATGGCTTGGTAAGAAAGCTCCTAGAAGGCATGTTTGGACTGTAATGGCTGGTGAGGATGAGCTCTGCATCCTGAGTACTCCAACACCCAGAGAGCAAAGTGAATCCCAAGGAGAAAGCACAGCCCTGTGTTTCTTGCCATCCCTGCCAGCTGCTGCTGTCCTTCTGGCAAACTGGCCCTTGGGCCATGAATGGTAGGGTGAGAATGAAGGCAGAGCAGGGCGCATCATGCAAGGTTTCTTTGTCCCATCTCATCCTCTGCACAAGTCTTGTGCTCTCGGTTGCTCTCTTTGTGCTGGCTCTTCTGATATAAGCGGACCAGGTTTGTGTGCTAAGCTAGAGCACAGTAACCGCAGGCCATCAGGAGTTTTTGAGAACATGTCCAGCTCATTCCTGCCCTCAGACTTCTACCCTACTGTCTCCTCCATCTGCAGATTTTCTCTGACCTGTCTGCCTGGCTGCCTTTTAGTCATATTTCAAATTCTTAGTTTTGATATCACTTTCTCAGGGAAGTATATTATGAACCCCTAGACTAAGATAGAGCCTCCTATTAAATGGATTCTTGGTCCCAGGACTTTGCCATCATAGTCCTTGAAATTAAGGAACCAGTGGCCTTTCACCTTTGGGTCTCGCTGCCTAGCATGGTGCTTGGCAGGTGGTAGATGCACAGTAAATATTTTTTGACTGTGTAAATGAACAACCACTTCCCTGAAAGACTGCTTATTGAGGGCAAACATGGGTTTGGGGCTCTCTCCAGAACCCTACATGGTTGAACTCAATACAGTCCTATACCTGGAGTGAGTGGTTTTTCACCCACCTTGTTTGGAAGCAAAAACAAGTGGGTTGCTAGCCGTTAAGTTTTACTTTGTCACATTGGCTTGAGATTATGGCAGAAACACCCCTTTAGAGCCACACCCTTAAGACCTGTGTTGTACATAGAACTTCCTGTAGGTGAGGCCACCCTATGACCAGCTTCTTGTTATAATCCTACTCCTAATTCAGCACTGTGGGCTGTGAATCAGCTTGTCCGGAAGCTCTGGAGGGCTACTCTGCATTCTCTCCTTTCTTGTGAAGCCTTAGGGGTTTGTCACATATCCTGGTTTGCCTCTTCAAGTCCATCCTGGTCCAGTGTTAGCCCCTGTGTCACCTCTCAGGACCTTCCTCAGACTACTACAGTAGCAGTATAGCCAGGTGTGGTACACATGGATCTGCTGCTTATTAACTGTGTGATCTTGGGCAAATTCCTAAACTCTTTGAGCCTCAGTTGCCCAGTCTGTAAAATGGTGTGGCTAGAATCTACCACACAGCGAGGTTGTGAGGGTTACATGAGATGACATATATATGCTTAGCATAGACCCCAGAATAGAATAGGCATCTTAAGAAGTGTTAGTTCTCTTTTATAGCAAACCTGTCTTTAGTTCTACACATCCTGGCCTTAGTCACACATACCTAGTCTTCTAAGAGATCATGGGGAAAGGCGATGCAGAGAGAGACTGCCCACACCTTGACTTATGGGAGGGCCAGGAGAGGGTATTTAGTTTTTACTAGCCTGTGGTCTAAATGCTCCATGACAACTGTGAAAGTGTGCAAACTCATTCTTGAGAGGAGTGTCAGGAGTCATGCTGTGCTGAATAGTGGGGTGGCATAAAAACAGCTGTGTTCCTAAAGCCAACAAAAGGGGTTGAGAGAGGAGAACTTCTAGATTAAGTCTAGAGAGGAGGGAAAAATCAAAAACCTAGACTTAGCATTGCTGGTAATTTAGTTTCTCTTTTGTGAGTTCAGATGGAGATGGAAAAGAATTGTTGTAATTGAAACCCATTCAGGTTTGCATAATAAAACCTTCAGAAATAGAACAGGGGAGGCACTTAGTTTGGGGGATGGGTTGTTAAGAATTAATTTGCCCTTGGGTGCAATAGCATGATTGGCTGCCTCCTTGGTTTTATAAAGAATAGCACAGTATATATTGTCTCCTTGGTATTAACTGCTTCAGAATAGAGGGGAAGAAGAAAAGAGCTGGGATCCAGAAATGGCATCTGACCTTTACTTCTTGTCTCGTTTTAAAATTCTTATTAAAATAGGTCCAATTTCCTTGTATTGCTTCATTAGGTAGGTGAATTATTGAGTTTGTAGCAGTTCTAGTTAATTGCGCTGTTTTAACATGGTTCCCCTGGAGGCTGTTAGGAGCTTTAAGGGGAGGAGCTACTGAGCAGTGTGTAGGTGTGTGGTGTACATGCTAGGCGTATGCACGCATTTTTACCTTATCAACAATGACAGCAGTTGATGACAACTCAGTGCTTTAAAGAATACTTTTCTGTCATCTGCAAAGAATTGTGATTCTGGTGGACTCCACATCTCAGGAAGCGTGTAGTTGCTTTGTGCTTCCTCCTAACAGCCAGGAGGTACAGGCCAGAGCTCCCACACCACTTACCAAGGTTAGAAGAGGGAAATGGCAAAACCCTTCCTGCAATCAGAAAAGCAGGGAGGTTAGTTAACGTGTACAAAAAAGAAACATTTTTAAAGTCTCCATGGTGGGCTATGGTAGTGACCTGGCATTGTTTGGGGCCAACTTTTATTGGGGCTCCTGCTAAGTTCAAAATATAACAGAGACCTAGTACGTGGACACAGAGAACAAAATAGGGTGCCCATCCTAGAGGAGGCTGCTCTTTCCTACCATTCCATCGCCAGACCCTTTTCCTCCGCCTGTCCCTCAGGTAATTCATTTTCGTATGGATTGGCAGTATCTTCCCTTAGTTCTTTTTTTTTTTTTTTTCCTCTCCGCACACTCTTCTTGGGTGATCTCATCTATTTTCTGCAGCTTTAAGTTCCATCTCTCTGCTGGTGACTCCCAGATCTTCAACCTAGTTCTCTCTCGCAAGCTGTAGTTGGCACAGCTAATAACCAGCCGACAACTCCACCAGATATTCAAACTGACCTTGTTCAAAACCATATCCATTCCGTTACTGCCCCAGCCTTCTCTACTTTTCCTGTCCTAGTAAACAGCGCCACCATCCACCCCACCACCATGGCAGAAATCAACACATCGTGCTTAACTCTAACATTCCCCTCATGTAATTGGTAAGTCCTGTGAATTCCACCTCATAAAAATTTCTTGAATCACTTCTCTCCATTGCCACTGTCTCTGCCTTCATCACTTCTCCTGAACTTCACTGCAGCCATTGTTAAGTCTCTCTGCTTTAGTCTCCCAATTTTTCTGTCCTCTCAAAGCCACCACCCAGGTGAGAGAGACACTCCAAACCCTCAACAAATTTACAGTTTAAGGAAGGGGAAAAACAAACATGGGGGGGAAAAGCAATTTATACACATTTTTACCACAAAACCATATTAGCAATTTCAAAGACATAGCAGACAAAAGGACCTCGTTGTTAAAAAGAACAGGAGAACAGAAATGCTTAAAGAGGCAGACACTTCTGGTGGAATGGAGATGATGATACAGGCTAAAACAGGGCGCTGGGATTTCAGCCAACCAGTTCATTTGTTAGGACCTATGTTCAGCAACTCTAGGAGTGTTTTTACACATCTGATCATATTTGAATCATCAGTGGCCCTGCAAAGTTGGTGTTATTTGTCATTCTGAAGATGGGGAAATTGTGAGACTCAATGAAATCGTGACTTCAGGTCATGCAGTAGCTAGGTGGCTAAACTGGGACTCTCAATCTCCCTCAGCTTCTGACCACAGATTTCATGCTTGTTTCACAAAGTCATTGCCATTGGTATTTGCTCTCATGGGTCCAAACTAGCTTGTTCTTCTTTGGATTGCCGGTGTAGCCTGGTAGCAGTTCTTGATCAGAAGACCTTGGTTCTAACCTTGGTGCTTTGACAAGTTGTCTTGGTGGTGGGGACTCTTATCCTTTCAAATTACACAAGTTATTAGAAGCAAATGGAAAAATGACTTGATCAGTTGTTGTTAGGCATTTCTAGTGCCTATCATAGTGCTTGGTACATGGTAGGTACTCAGTAAATATTGAGTAAATGAATAAAATGAATTTATTGAACACCTATGTAGCATGTACTAGCTAAGTTAAGATCAGACACATGCCCACAGTTAAGAGCATTGTGGAATTCAGAGTATTCTTACTGCGTTAACCAATTTACTCTACCAGTCCTAGAAGCAGACTGTAAATGTGCCAGTTCTATGTGTAATATAAGACGAAAACCTTCCCAGAGAGGATATACAAGGGGCCCTAGGTCCCCACTTCTCTAATATAACCTGTAAACAAATAATTCAAAGATCCTCCCCCCAATTTTTGTATTCTGCAAGCTTGAAAATCACAAAGAGTTGTTAAAGTGGTCGTAACAATGCGCAAGTGAAGAGTGAACTGTATTTAATTTTAAGAATGGCATTAAACCATATACTAATAGGCACTTTATGTTAAACAAGGATGAAATGTCTTGCTGTTGTTTTTTGTAGCTATTTGAAAACCTTATAATTGAACAATTTCTGGATCAATTCCTTTTCTCTCCCTCCAGCTGCTTGTTTCATTCTTGACCTCTGATGACAAAATGGTAGGGATGCTGAAATAAGCAATGTATTTAGATTTGGGGTTCCTTTCATCAAGCTTGAGGGGATGATTTTGAGAGTTGCACATCTGGTTCGCTAACTGGTTCAAGTCGTATTAAAGATTTACCCGCGGGTCTTTCCCAAGTAGAGCACAACATAATTATTTGCCATTGAGAAAGACAGTGGAACAGAGAATGTATTTATCATCCTGGAAGCAACTCTTCTCTTTTGGGGAAGGAGGTAAACAGGCCATATTGGGCATCTACTAATGTACTTAGGGACTTTACAGGTGTCCATACTTTATGAGTTAGGAATTTCTATCTTCTTCTTACAGACGAATCACAGAGAGTTTATCAATTACCGAGTACCGTATAGCAGGTGAGTGAGAGAAGCAGATTTTGAGCCTAGGTCTGCTTCTAAAGCTTCTTTGAACACCACGGTGGCTCCAGTGGTCTTCTGGTTGGTAATCCAGAGGCAGCACAGAGTCTTGGAAGGAGAATCATTTTTGTAGCCAAACAGATCTGATTTTAAATCCAAGCTGTACCCACAAACTAGTTGGTAGTGTTGGGCAAGTTATTTCTCCTCTTTGGACCTTGAATTCCTGTTCAGTCAAACAAGCCTGTTGAAACCTTCTCAAGATGTTGTGCAAAGAATAATGATCATGAGTATCCTACATAGTCTCTAGTCTGTGGGCATTCAATAAATGGTAATAAAATTTGAATATCTCTAATCCAAAAGTCTGAAATCTGAAATGCTCCAAAATCCGAAACTTTTTGTGTGCCGAGATGATGCTCAAAGGAAATGATCATTGGAGCATTTGGATTTCAGAGTTTTGGATTAGGGATGCTCAGCTGGTTAAGTATCTGCAAATATTCCAAAATCCAAAAAAAATTCAAAACGTTCCTGGTCCCGAGTATTTCAGATAAGGGATATTCAACCTGTATAGTTACTTCATAAAAGCTTCCTTTCAAAAATAGTCATCCCTACCTTCCCCAGTTTTCACGTTTACATGTAAGATGCAAATTCCTTGGCTTTTGTGAGTGCGAAACCCAGCTGTGAACCAGGACTCTATGTGGACAGGCTGGGTCATAACAAGAGCTACCAGAGGGATGAGACAGCCTCTGTTTATCATTAAGGCCTGTTAACCTGGACCTCAGTTATGATAATGACTGTGCTAGCCCTGTTAAAATTGATCACTTCTTGAATGAGGTACCAGACCCTTCTGTTTCAGTTTGAAGCTTCCATTCTAGGCTGCCCTTGAAGAAGGTCTGTTTCTATGATAGGTGCCCTAAAAGTAGGTCAGTGATACCTCATTAATTCTTTTATTAAACTGACCACTAGCCCCTGCTTTGTGCCAGGCTTGGTGTTATAGATGGAAGGTGAACAAGCTATATATAGAAACCTGCATTTATATTACAAGGTAAAAATGGAAGGTAAATGAGCTCACAGCCCAGCTAGGGAGATAAGATATGGAAACCTGCATTTATATTATAAGGTAAAGAGGTAGAAGGAAGTGTGAGGCACTGTGGGAGTGCAGAGGAGGGGCTCCTAATCTAACCTGGATGGTGAGAGAATGGGTGTAGATTAGAAATAGCTCCACCTTAGAAATGTGGCCTCCTAAGCCAAACCTTTGGTAGAACTTAGCTAGGCGAAGGAATGTCAAGTGGAAAAAGCACCATGTATAAAATAAAAGTTGCAAGGGACAGACTGCTGTGAGTATTAAATTTAGCTGCCTATCAGAATCATCTAGGATCTTGTTGAAAATGTAGTCTTCTGGGACATGTTCTCTGAGTTTCTGATTCCACCAGTCTGAATAAAATTGGTGGGTCTTTTTACTAAACTTCCCAGGAATAGCCTCTTAGACCAGTCTGGCACCAACCCTTGGTGAGTAGAGCGTGGAGAGAGGAAGCTTGAATAGTTAAGCAGAAGCTGTAGCAGAAGCACCCTGCAGAGCTGTTGTGAGGATTGACTGAGTTAATCTATGGACAGTGCTTCACCTCAGAAGTGAAGTACTTCTCAGACGGTATTGGCACCTACTAAGCATTCATTAGACGTTGGTAGTCATTGCTGTTAACAATAGTTATTTTATTATGTTATAGTAAAAAAGGATTCCCCCCAAGTTTTCCAGGTTTAGGTATAGTACTAATTTCAGTTACTTTGACTGTTTCAGCCAATTTGGCACAAATTCAATTTTGATATTGAGGACTTGAATGGGGAGGATAAAGGAAAATCATTTATCCCTCCTTTCGTGTTTGCATTTTGTCAGGTAGAAACTTAGCTCTTTGGTGGCAACACTAGCAGAATTCTTATTTTGGAAATAGAATTTTCCACTGATACATTTGTTATTTTGTCAATATGACTCCATTAGTTTTCATTTATAATCTTGATTCAATTTTATAGGAATAATTTAGTATGCAATGTATCTCCTTCATAGAAGTAAAACAAATACCAGCCGTGTAGAAGCAACAGTAGAGAAATAGCCAGACCTTTTAAGGTTATTTCTCCAGCATTTTTAGGTGGTGCCAAAATGGGGAAATAACTTAGGGATGAGGCAGTAATTAACTGTGGGCCCTAATATTACCATTTGGGGACCTTTTTTGTTCTTACTACTCTAATATGCTTTTACATTTATTGTCTCATTTTATCTAATGCTCACAATAACCCATTGAGCTTTGTGTTATTACTCACACTTTACAGGTGAGAACACTGAGGCATAGAGAACTTATTTTCTGAAGGTCACACAGCTAGTGTGTGGTCTTACTAGGAATTGAACTTAGAATTTTCCTGTGGTTTCCAAACACTGAATCACAGGCAGTGCTTTTCTATTTTTTCTTTTTTTAAATCCTAAATCAAGGTTGCTCACCTGTAGTGGACCTAATTTAAACTGCTCGTTGTATTTTCCATTCAAGTTTTTTAAGTTAATCAGTAGTCCTGCCTCCAGTACAGCCTAAATAACCTCCATCTCTCAATCTGGAACATTTTGTCCTGCCTCACTTTGTTTGCTTCTTCTTGGCCTCAAACCTTAGGATGTATCTACTCACTCTATTCTCTCTGCTCGTGGCCTTCCATACCTGATATTCAGCACTGCTCAACCTTAGGTTTATGTTCCTGAATGTTCCCCTGTCTGATTACCTTGCAGTTGCCTGACTTTTAGGTGAATACTTCCCTCAGCACTCTTGAGAATGAGACATAAATCTGTAGTCTTTGACCCCAACTGATCAGTATCACTCAAAGAGCTTTGACAAAATACACATGCCTGGGCCCCACCTCCAGAAATTCTGTAGACTGGAGCTCTGAGCAACTGTATTTTTAAAAATCTCTAAATCCTGTTGCTCAGTTAGTTTTGAGAACTACTGGCCAGAATGCTCATAGCACAGGTCTTAGTAAAGCATCCTTTTTAGTTTCTCTCTGTGCAAAGAAAAGATTTTCAACATTTTTTCTGGTGGGAGGGAAGGAGACTTGTTAAACACAGCTTTATTGCTTTTTCTGAATATGAATAAAATAATGTAGAAAATTCAAAAATTGTGGAAAAAGATGGAAGGAAAGTAAAAGTTATCCCCAGTCTTACCACCTAGAGTTAATTACTGAAAACATGGACACCATCCATTCAAACATCTGTGTTAGGGGTGGGATTGTATATGTGTGCATGCAATTTTGTGTAAATGGAATCATGACGTAAGCTATTTTGTAGGTACTGTTTTTACTCACTGTGTCTTGGGCATCTTTCACAGAGATGGGCCTTCTAATACCATTCGGAAGCTAAACTTTATATTTTTAGAAGCCAAGATAAATTTCAGGTTAAACTATTAGGTTATGGAGGTGATAGCAGTTTGGAGAGGTAAGTTCTGCTGATGGTGGTGATGGCTCTTCCAAGTATTGAATGTGCTGGGACTTCAGGATGGTGAGGAAATGAGTTGTGGACTGAAGGCTAATGTTTCCGAGTTCATTTGGTGATAGCATAAGAAGGGGAAGTGAAGATGCCTTTCAAATGGTATTTTTTTAACGTGTGAGTATTTGAATGTGTTAGACATGTTGTCATCTAACAGAAAATATAATGTAGAAGGGAATAAATTGAAAATAAACTTGTATACATTTCATTGCTCATGAAGAATACAATTACATGTGTGAGGTGTTTGTTAGTGTCTACCTTCCTGGACTCTTGTGATATTGGATGTGATTTTTGTATGCAGCAGCCTGCAGGTTGCTGGGGAAATGCTCTATGTATTTAATCATGTTGCAGTCTTACTTGTTTGTTTGGTTTTTTTAATGTAAGAAAATGTCTTTGGCTTGCTTTTGTAGCCAGATTGAATTTGCTTGTGGGTGTCCAGATGCTGATGAGCAGTAATTAGCATAAGAAGGAGGTTGGAAAGATGTCGAACATTCTTTCCAGGTAGCCAAACAAAGGATCCCCAAACAGAAATTATTGTCAGGTATCAGGTTCAAGAGTAGCAGCCCTTTTCTCTTTTAGATGTGGTCTATTAAAGGATATATGTGTTAGGCAGGATAGGTCACCACTGGGGTTAGGGTTGCAGAACCTTGCTTGAACTGGTCATGGGGGTGATTTTCTGCAGCTGATCATCTGTCTTTGGGAGAGTAGTAACTTTTAAACCCTTCAGTAGCCTAGTAGAAAGGAGCCCTGGGGGCTGGATTCAGAGGACTTGTGTTTTCATTTCTGGGATAGCTCTTGTGCTTAGGCTCTGTGTTATAGATGTCGTTTGCTCTCTCTGAACCTCAGTTTCTTCACCTTTGAGATAGAGATGGTATTTCGCAGTGTGTGAGAAGTGAATAAGATAATGTATGCAGAAAGTGCTTTGTATACTATAAAATTATGTACATGTATGATATGGTAGTGGTGTGTATTACATTCAGTGTTTTTCCCCATCTCTTCTACTTTCCTTACACTTTTTCTTTGTAACACTTTTCTTGCTTGTCCCTGGCTCCAAAATATAAAGAAAATATTAATTTGTTTCCTGTTTGCTTCAGGGTTACCATAAAATAAATTAAGTGTATCATTTTGATAATCACTAAAAAAATATGTCTACCCCTTTCTTAAATGTATTGATTACTAATAAATCATGTCTATGTTAAGTATGCCTTCTGGCTAGCAAACTTCTGGAGTAAAAATATTTGCTAGCTGAGTTGATAGGCTGATTTTCCTGATGATATGTCAGCCAGTCTGAGGTTACTGTTGATGATGGTGGTGATGGTTTCTCACACTTACTATTTGCTGTGTTCCAGGATATACGTGATGTCATTATCCCTAACATCAGCTCTGTGTGGGGTATCATTTAGCCTGTTTTATTACTGAAGAAACAGCCCCAAAGTAGTTAAGTACTTTCTCAAATTGCACACACAGTTTAAATTCATGTCTGCTAGAACCTAAAGCCCATATTCTTGATACTGTGCTTCAGTCTCTCAAGGAGACATCTGAAAACCAAAAAGGTAAATGACATTTAATCACCAAAGCAACAATGCAGTAAATTTAGCTATTTCTAGAAATAAAATAGGAAAACTTATAATATTGGCATGGCAGGGCAAGAAAGCTCTATTACCAAGTTTTTGGTATTTGGTAGTGTGGGATGTGAAATACTTTTAACTTCATCCTTAATTTTTGAAACAATGAACTGTGCTATAATAAGGTTTTTTTCTGTATATTTCATATTAAGTTAGATATTTTTTCTATGCTGTAGGCTTGGCGTGGGTCTCAGTAGCAGAGTAGTGGGAAAAGCACAGCCTTTTAGAACAGGCAGACTTGAGTTCAAATCCCAACTCTCACCAGCTGTATAACCATGGGCATGTTAATTAGCTTCATTGATCCCAGATTCCTCATCTACACCAGTGCTTCTCACAGTTTGTATTGCAGACCAATTACCTGGGGATCTCATTAAATGCAGATTCTGCTTCAGTAGGTCTGAGGTGAGGCCTGAAATTATGTATTTCGAACACACCCCCCCTCACCCCCACCACACACACACACGTGATGCTGGTGCTGCTGATCCTCTGGCCACACTTTGAGTAACAGAGATCTATGAAACGGGATATTGATATCTGCCTCACAGACTTGTGGCATGTAGTAGGTGCTTAACAAATGTTAGCCCTCTTCCCTTCTTCTTCTAACAATCCTGGGACTTTCTTGGGGATGGCCTTTTTATTTAAGAAGTGGATCTGAAAATATCTATTTCCAGCATTCCTTATCTCTGTTAAAAGTCCCAAATGAAAGAATGCATTTCAAAAGTAATGAGCTCAGGATTAAGCTTTGAGATGAAAGATGTCCACATGTGAGCAAAGCCTCATAACTTAGGAGGGTGTCATCTTAAGGAGTTAACCCAGAAGTAGAAGTCATTTAGGAAGTCTGTGTGACAACCTTTGTAAGATGGCTCAAAGGAAACCTCAACTGACCTGTTCCATGAGTTCATTCACTCTTTACTTCTTCAGCCAATATTTGTTGAGCACTTAATGATGCCAGGCAAGGTGTTAGACCCTGGGAGACACAGATGGACCACCTCAGCCTCCACCCTGGAGGTACTCACCTTTCTGTGGAGAGACAACATGCAAATAATGACTATGATATAGTACATTAGAAGCTATACAAGGAGCTAAGTACAAGATGCAGTTGGAAGCACTGAAAGAGGAAATAGTCTTCTAGTCTACTTGGAAGAGCCTTGGATATCTTCCCTGAGAGTAGAAAGACTGGAAGTGAGTAGGAATTTCCCAAGTGGACAAGAAATGGGAAAAGCTTTTAGACAGGGGGAATAGCATATACAAAGTCACTGAGAATGTGATGGGACTCCGGGAAAGGAAGGTATTCCAGTGTTGTGATCGTGTGGTCTGAGGCTAAGCTCATTGAGCCAGACTGCTGGCTGTTTTTGTCAAGACTAGTAGGGATGACCAGGAAGGCAGAGGACCTGGACCAGCTTTCTCCTGAGCCAGCCTGAGCAGACACTCCTAGCACAGTATCATAGCTCTTGTATGTGCCTAAAACCTTCAAAAATGGAGAGTCAGGAAGGAGCCACAGCCCACATACTGTCTTCTTTGGCTGTCATCTGTAAGTCTACTAAATTAATTTTATTTTCAGGATATTTTGTATGTTCTTCTGTGTTAATTCCAGTTTTGGTCTCCTTAAGACCTGGAGTTCATTTGATGACATCAGTTATGAATAACATGATAGCATAAATACCTCTTGAATTTAACCTCTTTGCAGTTCCTATCACTACCTATCCCCCACTACCCTTGTTCCCCTTAGTTCCTTTCTCAGGTCGTTACAGCCTTCTCCTATAACTGGCTTCCTATTGGAATTCTTGCCTCTCTTCAGCCCATCCTTTTCTCGTTCCAAAGTCCTACAAGACACAGATGAACTGCTTCTGGTGCCTCAAAAGTATGAATCTGCTCATGTGATCCTGCTGCTTAATCCTTTAAAGTCTTCCTAGTCAGGTCTAGGATAAAATCTAGACTCTTATATGACATAGAAGACCTGCCCATTTTGCCTTCTCTTGTAACCCCCTTCTCTCATCCCTGTTTGCAGCTGGCCTGAACTCTTGCAGTTCCTCAGTGTTACTTTTCTCACTTCCACGTCTTGTCATTTGATCCTTTCCTTGACTGAGATACTCTTTTTACCTCCTTCTCTATGAGACTGATAACTTACTCTTTTAAATTTCCCCTAATCCTGCTTCCTCCTTGAGACCTTTCCTGATTTTCCACTTCTGATCTTAGACTTGTCCCTTCCTTATGCTCCCAGCAGTATCCCTCATGTGCAGTGGTTGTTGGCTTGCTTATTTCCACTCAGCTGAGCTCTGCCAGGCATGGACCATGTCTTGTGCTTGGGCTGGGTAGGAATTTCTTTTATCTTTTATATCCCTTTAAGTAGGCTCAATCAGAAGAAAAAAATACTTTTTATTATGGAAGTTTTCAAAAATATACAATGGGAGAGAAAATTATGTATTGAACCTTTAGGTACCTATCACCCAGCTTCAGTGATTAACATTTTGCCACCCATGTTTAATCTCCTCCCCTCCTTTTTTTCCCGGAATATTTTAAAGCAACTCTAGATATCATGTAATTTTACCTCATATATGGAATTTTTTAATTTACAAAATCAATAACCGATATGAACTCTTGGAGTTAGGCATTTTTCTAGCTGGAATACATATGCTAACATTAGGATCTATTGATAGTTTAGCCTCATACCATTAGATGTCAGAAATAGCTTATATCAGGGTTTCTCATCCATGGCACTACTGACACTTTGAATCAGATAATTCTTTGTTGTGGGGGGCTGCCCTGTGCATTGTACAGTGTTCAGCAACATCCCTGGTCTCAACCCACTAGATGCCTGTAGCAAGACTGTCATCATAAACACACTCATAAAAATTGCAAAAGGTATCAATCAGTGGAATCCTGTTCCCCCCAACCACCCATTGAGAAGCACTGACAGAAAGAGAAGAATTTTATACCTGTTGAGGTCTGGGAGGACTGTCAGTAGACAATTGGGAAAACTGAGTCCCAGAAAGGAAGAATGCCTTTCTGATTATTATTGTACTTACTGGTATCATGTTGGAGAATAAAATCTGTGTTTTCTGCTCCCTCTGCCAGTGTGTGTCCCACTCTACCACATGTAGTTTCCAGGAGCTACTAGGGTGATGTCAGAGGCCTCCTAAGAGCAGGAAGAATTCTTGTGGTCCTGGTGGGAGTATCTCCCTGAACAGGGAAGATTGCATGGCTAGGCTGAGGGGAGTTATGGAATATCCCCACCCCCACCCCGAGCAAGGACACACCGCTGCTGATTTGTAGCCGTACCCAGCATCTGCTGAGGCAGCTCATCATTCCGCTTTACCAAATATTTATTATGAAGCAGGCTGGGGAACTCTTTCCTTGAGAATACATCTTGAATTCCATAGTGGTAGACAAGTAGGATTTGTTTCATAGAGATTACTTTGAAGTCAGTTTTTGCCAGAAACCATCTGTTTTGTATAAAGCAGAGGGACATCAGAGTTTGTTTGTAGCTTTATTTAAAATGGGCTCTCTGCTTATTTCTCACAACTCATTTTGCTAAGGAGTGCCCTGGAAAGTTGGGTGCTAGTAAATTTAGTTCACCACTAGAAAGGCAGATTTGGGGCAGTGGAAGGAAAGGTAGCCTTTGGAGTCAGAGCGATCAATCTCTGGCTCTTACTAGCTCTGAGAGCTTGGGTAAGGCCCATAATCTCTCTGGACCTTATTTGTTCTCATCTGTACAATGGGGAGAATAATTCACTCCATAGGTGGTCGAGTATTAAATGAGAAAGAGTATGTGAAGGACCTAGCATGATAATCTGGTACATAACACTAATAAGTATTTTTCTCTCTTAAGAAAGACCCACTGGGAAAGGCACATAGATCTCATAGGCCCTTAGCTTGTCAGTACAACTGTAAAATGGCTGCACTGGGTGTATGGGAAGATTAACTGGTGAGAAAATGATGATGACAAAGTACTTAGTATATTTGTCAATATATATTGCTGATTATATCCTGTTAGTAAAATAGAGCATAGAAACGTTCTTTAGAAATGCAGTAGGACTAACTAGATTCTTTCATCTCTGCCCTAAGAGTACTTTAATCCCATTAGAATGTGATCTCAAAGCATTTTCACAACAGGGATGTCTGCATGTTTTCCTGGTAAATTTTGTGTGTGAAAGATTATAGGATTGTTTAGTTTGTTAGTCTGAGACTAGAAATAAAAACTATATAAGTGCAGCACTGAAATTCCTCCTGTCCTTTCACTCTGCCACATGACTGGCTGAAGGAAGAAGGGTCAAGAAGTCAGACGTCAAGAAAATGAACGTAAGGCTGCCTTGGGACAGCGAGCAGGCTTTGCTGGCTTCTGTGGAAATCAGCTGAAGGCCTGGAGCCTGGAGGAAGTGTATGTGGGGCTCAACAGTTGGTGAGGCTGCAGCAGCTTGAAGGAGGACTTTGCTGCTTAATGTGGGAAGAATAGGAGGAGGAGATTGTGGCTATTTGAAGAGCACAAAGGCAGGACTGTTGAATAAGATGAAAGTAGTGAAGAGGTAGGTTTAGATCATTCTTGGAAGGCCGTGGAAACAGGCTCCTCTCTTCCCCCACACTGAGTTTCTATCTAAAGCGAAGGCTTTCAGAGGAGTGTGAAAACACCTTCTTTACTTTGGGACTGTGATGATCAGCTCTCCTGCACCAAGCCTCGTTGATGCTTGAAAGTGGGAAACTGGGAGAGCAAAGACATCGCCGATGCGGGGAGAATGTGGGATAATTGTGGCATTCGGGCTTAACGTGGGGTGTATGAATCCAGGCCAGAGTGTGTTGTGCTCTGACAGGGTTCTGCTCTGCTTTCCCAGCCTTCCAGTGCTATTTGAGAATACAGCTCGCTAACCACTGAGAAGGACTCTTTACAAAAGAGAAAGTCACAGTACAAGTACTCAGGCTGATTGTGTCATTTTGAGATCTAAAAATTTTTTATGTGTTTTGTTGGGTGGGGGTAAGGAGAGGAGTAGTAACTGTATGATGTACTTTTTTTTCTTTGTGCAATGTACTTTTCAAACCCTGAAAGAGCTTCTAAGCCACAGAGTCAGTTTAAATTAATTTAGATGAAATACTCCTAAAAGTGATATGCTGTAGGAAACTAAACTGAACCAGCCACACTGACATACAGCTGTCTTCATCAGAGGACTTGCTAATGGGCTCAGTCTGGTGAGTCAGAAACTGGTCTTGTTCCAGTTCATCATACTGCTAGGTGTAGGTGCTCCTAAGGTGAGTACTTGTGGGAATACAAAGATAAAACAAAGGTGCTAAAACTGCCATTACAAGGATGTAGGTTAATTTAATTTTAAAAAAGCTCTATCTGTCCTTCCAGCCAGGTTCTCCAGAGTCTGTATATAATGGAAACCTGTCCTAAGGAGGCACTTTGAGACAAGTGAAAAGAAGGGAGTGTGCCTTTTCACCAGCAGTTCCTTCTGGTTCTAGGACTTTCTCAACTGGAATGTTTGGCTGCTTCTAGAAACAAGTGAGGCTGTGCACTCAACTTTGCTTGTGGTTAACACCTGAACTCTCGGGACTCACTGTCTTTCTTTTGACCCTACCTTGGACTTCCCAGAAAATAACTTACTGAATTAGTGTATCCGTTAGGAATTACAGTTGATTGCTAGTAAGAGAGACTAGAAATAACAATGATTTAAACAAAATAAAACACATAAAGGTTTATTTCTCTCTCAGGTAAAACAAGTCCACAGGTCAGCAGGACTGGACTGGCATTTTCATGGTGTCATCAGAAGCCCAGGTTCCTTCTGTCGTTCTGTTCTGCCATCCTTATCACAGGGCCAGGGATGTTTGTTTGCTTTTTAATGTGCCCCAAGCACCTATAAAAGTGCCTGGCTTCTATTTTCAAGATTGCCTCATGGTCCCAGATGGCTACTAGAGCTCCATTTATTACATCTATATTCTAAATAGCAGGAAAACAAAAAAGGGAAGGGTAGAAGGGGATGTATTCCCTTCCTGGAAGTCCCAAATACCAGTTTTTCCTAAACCTCTGGTTTGAAGTTAGTCATATGGTTGTAAATAGCTATAAGGGAAGCTGTAGTTTTTTGTTACTGTTGTTGCTGTTTTTTAAGCTAGTCACATTACCTCTCCCAATAAAATAAATTCTATTACTAGGAAATATGAGGGTAATGGGTATTGGGTAGGCAAGTGGCAGTCTCAGTAGGTTGCTGCTACTTGGTATATAGAATATCTCTCTTGGGCAGAGTTTTGCCAGGCCTTCTCCAAGTTCCTGAAGTCATTGGTGCCCAGCTCATCCTTCATGGTGCTCCCAGAACCAGCATCATTCCCCAGTCTACACTGCTGCCACTGGAGTGATGGGGTTGGTTTCAGTGACAAAGCACATTGTAAGGGCCATAGAAAACAAGATAGAAAACTACAGATTGGAGTAATTTTCTACAGGAGACGGTTGTATACACATGTGGCAGGCACTTAAAGCTTTTGTGAACCTCTCCTTCAACCCATCTGAGATATGGGCCTTCCCTGATGTATGAACACTTACTTGACTTAGGAAACTTTGTGCTTTCAGCTCAAGCCCTGAGAGGGAGTGTTAAATGCCACATCTTTCCGATCTTTTCCCTCTGAGCTCTTAGAGAAAAGTAGTATAGCACAAAGAAGCATTTTCTGAGCATACATATCCACTTCTTGCTGCAAGGCACATTTTCCCACAGATACAGGGCTGTAAATTAGTTAAGATAGCACTTAAACACTCTTTAAATCCATAGTGTTGCTGAAAGGAGAGAAAGGAATCCCATGAGAATGGTGAAAATAAGTGATTCAACCAAAGGCAACACTTATCATATTGCTTTGCACCTAGTAGGTGCTTAAACAATGTTGGTGGAGTCTCATCATAACTCAAAAATGAGAATACTGAGTTAATTTTGGCTGTATTTCAGGTTAAATGGGTTTCAGTGGGCCTATTTCAATTGAAAAGGCATTCAACATTTCAAACAACAGACATATAAAAACTATATTTTGGAAAAATAACCTTTGGGAATCTCATCATTTATATTCCAAGTTCACATCTCTTACTTTTTTCTTGCCTCCTTTTTCTCGACATTTACTTGAAAAAAAAATTTTCAAACATACAGCAAGTCGAAAGAACTGTATAGCGAATACTCATGCACCCACCTCCCTGATTCTACAGTTAACACTTTGCTATATTTGCTTCATTACATATGAGGGTACTTCAAAAAATTCATGGAAAGATTCGTATTATCTTTCAATTGTATTTCTCCATGAACTTTTTGAAGTACCCTCATATATATCCATCTTATTCATTCATTTTATTTTTTGATACAGGAATCAAATTGTAGATGGCAGTACATTCTACCCTTAAACACTAAAGCATGCATATCATTAACCTAGAGTTTTATTAAAAATAAAAAAATATATATATACACACACACAAACATACATACATATATCCACAAACTTTTTGAAGTACCCGTGTGTGTGTATGTGTAGACGTATGTTCCACACGAGGGTTCTTCAAAAAGTTCATGGATATGTGTGTGTATATATATATTTATAAAACTCTAGGTTAATGTTATGAATGCTTTAGTTTTTAAGGGTAGATTGTACTGCTGTTCCCAACTTAATTCCTGCATCAACTAGTAAAATGAATGTGAGTGAGAAAGATACACAAGAGTACTTAAAAAGTTCATGGAAAATAAAGTTGAAAGATAATGCGAATCTTTCCATGAGCTTTTTGAAGTACCCTTGTATATATATTTAGATAAAATTGCAGAGTAAAACAACACAGATCTTGAATGCACCATTTGATGAGTTTTGACAAATACATACTCTATCAAGATACAGAACCTTACCACCACCCTGGAAAGTTACGTTATGCCCCATCCTAGTCAGATTCCTCCCCCTACCTCACAAGGGTAAACATTGTTCTGAGTTTTCACCATAGGTTATGTTAGCCTCATCTAGAACCTTGTATCAAAGAACTCATATAGTATTTACTCTTTGGGGGTAAATCTTTCACTCAGCATACTGTTTTTGTTTTTTTCTGCCTCTTTTTTAGAGGAATATTTAACCTTTTTTGGCGGGGGGAGTGGCTGGCCAATATAGGGATTGAACCCTGGACCTTGGTGTTATCAGTACTGTGCTCTAACCAACTGAGCAAATCGGTCAGCCCTAGCATACTGTGTTTGAGATGCATCTGTGGTTGTTGTATGCATTGGCAGTTTGTTCCTTTTTATTGCTGAGTAGTATTCCATTGTATGGATCTATTTTTCCATTCTTCCTGTTGACAGGGTATTTCAGGTTTTTGGCCATTATGCATAGAGCTGCTATGAACATTCTTATATGAATCTTTTTGTGGCCATATGTTTTCATGATCTCTTAGGTAAATATGTAGGAGTAGAATTATTAGGTCACTCAGTAGCTGTTCATATCTTTGTTTGATAACTAAAATCTTATAATTGAATTTAGGGAGGACCTTATAAATCATCTAGGCCACCTCTCTCATTTTATAGACAAAGGTGTTGAGACCCAGAGAGTAGGTGGAGAAGAGACCTATTCACAGTTGCATGGAAGATTTTTCTCAAAGTGTGGACTAGAAATCCATGTCTGCTAACTCTACTGTAGTGTTCTTTATATCACATTTTCTTCCTTCTCCTGAAAAAGGAGGATGGAAACTGGGATTCTTTCTGAAAGACCATCAACTGTTTCAATTTTTGTTTGGGGAGAATTCAGTATTAGATATACCCAAATACAATGTATCGTGTTTGCTGCCCATGTATCTGTAACATCAGGATCTGACCTTGCTTCTTTCAGTGTGCATCCCTGAACCTCTTCCAGGATGCGCACAAAGCTGCTCATACTGCTTATTCTCCATCCTCTACGCTGTAGGTCCTGTAAGATGAAGTCCAGATTCTTTAGTCAAGTGTGCAAAGTTCTTGCTTGCTTCTCTTACCTCACCTTCCATCCCATTGCTCATCCCCTGCAGCCTACCCTATGCTGTGTTCCTTCATATCTTCATGCCTTTAAACCCCTTGTGTTTGCCTGGAATGCCCTTCCCCTTTTGTCTCTCTGGTAAATTCCTACTCATTCTTCAGGATTTGGCTCATCCAGACCTTCTTAGGGGATCAGCTATTCCTTTTTTCTCTGTTCTCATGGAGTCAGTTATTACTTTTTAATACATATGTACCTCTGAAATCTAACTCTTGCATGGTATTTTGTTGGGATGTCATATTCAGCATTAGTTGAACTCCTGGCACAGGACTACATACTGAAGGTACAGAGATGACTAAAATGTGGGCCCAGCCTTTTAGGAGCTTACTACCATTTATTGGGGAGATCTTGTAGCAGTGTACTTCCAGTATAGCATAATAAGCACCTGTATGTGCAGTAGAGTATGAGAGCTCACCTCCCCACATCCTTCTAACTCTTCAGGAAAATAATCAAATTTTTAAATAGGGGAACTAAATAGGTCACTGCTTCACTGAGACCTTGGGAGGCAAATTTCTTTTCCTGCCTGAGTCTCTAGTTTTTCATCTGTAAAATGGGAAAACTCATTAAATGTGTTTCATAAGATTGTTGTGATAAATGAGGTAACGTGTGCAAAGCACACATAGGCACATAGTAGGATTGCAATAAATGTTGCCTCTTTAAGTCCCCAGTCTCTAGCCCATTCCCTATCACATATTCAATATTCAGTAAATGTTTGTGAAGAATAGGACTAGATGTATTTCGTGTATGTGTTAAAAGGGGCTATATTTAGATGCTGACACAGATCCATCTGTCTTGAGAAGAATGTTTGATTTGACTTGCATCAATATTCAACTGGAGTGGCTGAGCACACACACGTGACTCTTCTTAGGTTGCCACATCCCTTGCTAGGCAGATGTCCATTATAATGAAATGTAAAAAAAGAAAAAATAATAATAAAGGCAGAGGAGTGTAATGTTGTGGCTTGATTTGACAGGGCCTCCTGCTACTTCAGCTGCCAGTGCCAGGCATGGAACAGATTAATCTGTATTCCAGCATACCAGGGCTGAAGTCAAGATCGATCTAATTAGGGTATTTTAAACATCCTGTTTGTATCTAGAGCCTTACCAGAAACCAGACTGTCTGTCCATCTGGGGGAACTGGGAGGAGGTGGGCAGCAAGGTTCAGCAGTGAAACAGAGATGTTTGTAATTTTAGAAGTGAGAGAAGAGCACTGCTTATGATTTTCTTAAAACAAAAGAGCTAATGGCCTTAGATGTTCATGGAAACAAAAGCAGCTCTGCAGCATGGCCTTGAATTTTAAAGTGGTCCTGCAAGATCTTATCAAGATATGGGCCTGATGGTTGAAGTACGGTGACTAATTTCCATCCTAAGAGCAACTCTGGGCTGACCCATGTGTGTCTTTCTTAACCATTTGGGCTGCTGGAAGGCAGGTGTAGGCTCTGAAGCTGGGTGGACAGAGCAGCCTGCCAGGCTGATCCAGTGTTTTAATGCCAGACCAATGGGCTGGTGGTTAGGGTCTACTCTTCATAGACCAGCATTCATACTTATCTATGCTCTGCACCCTACCTTCCCAATTGCATTACCTTTCATCCTCCCTTCCCTCCTACACACTGATCTCTTCTCAGCTCTTTGTCCATACCCTGTGCTTTTCAGTTTGATTCCTTTGCTTCATGTTGGTCCATCTGCTTGGAATACCCTTGCTCCCATTGCTCCTCCTTCCTGTACCTGTCCTTCAATGCTCACTCAGTTCAAATGTCACCTTTCCTATCAATCTTCCCAGCACCCCTGGCTGGGAGAGTGCTTGCTCCATCAGTAGTTTCTGCCCTCTTCCCATTCACTATCACTTTCCGTAATGTCATTTTATTTATTTTTTAACAGCTTTGTTGTGATATCATTGAAATATAAAAATTGTGTGTGTGTGTGTGTGTGTGTGTGTGTGTGTGTATATATATATATATATAAAGGCATACAACTTGATGTTCTGATATGCTATACACTGTAAAATGATCACCACAATCAAGCTAATTAACATATCCATCACCTCACTCAGGTACCATTTTCTATCACACATTTTAGACGTAATAGACCATTAGCACCAGGCAGGCAGGATCAATGTCTGATTATCTCTGTCTCCAAATGCTGTATCTGATACATTGTAGGATCCATATGACTATTTTATGAAGAGATGAATAAATCCTATGCCAAGGATTTCTAAAGACCTTGCCCTGTAGCCTGGCTGTGCTCGTTAGTGCCTCCTCTTCCTTTCTGGTGAAGTAGTCTTCCCCTGCCCTGCCAGACTGAAACATAACAGAGATTCCAGTAGCACTCCTCAGAAATCTGGAGGCATCCCTCTTGGCACAGAAAGATGAGAGGTCAAATTTAGGAATTGTTACTGTATACCTTGTCACCTTCTTCTATTCTCCACTTCCCACCCCCTCTCCTCACCTTGGGAAGCTTGTTAATATAAATAGTATTCCATTTATCCCTGACTTTTAAGAATATGATCTAGGTGTGTGCTTCAAGAATTAAATGTGCCCATAGAACCCACAGTTCTGGCTTCTATCTGACAACTTAGTCATTGAAAATGTGGAGCTGTGAGCTCAACAGTGTAACACATCCAGTTCTATATCCCTCCCAGAAGTCCCTGGGGAAAATGTTTTCCTTTTATCTCAGTTCTGACTTCCTAACCTCCAGTCTGTATAACTATCCCTCTCATTTGCTCCTCTTTCCTACCCCAACTGAATTAGGAGCCCTTCACATGTGTGCTATGCATATTCCATGCATGCCAGTTAATTGTTTATCTATTGTAGTTGTTTATTTCTTAGCCTTGCTCATAAGACAATGAGCTTCTCTAGAGTATACTACCTGTCATCTCTACAGTCCTAGTACTTGCTACATTGCCCGGTACACAGCAGGTAGTCAGAATTTTGAGTAAAGGAATGGCTGGTGTATGTACTACTTTGTGCCCTGTAATTGTCCTGAGGTTATAAAACTCAAGAAGGAGAAGCTATTTTTCATTTCCTGTATAGATCACATGTTGTAATTTTAGTTTTTGCAGCAAGATCAAAAGGCAAATGATTATCATGGCCAGCTACTTTATTTTTATTAAAAGATAAGAACATCTCTGCTTAGGTGTGCTGTGTCCTTAACTTATTAGTAAATAGCCACTACCCGCCTCAGGGCTGTCTGCGGGTCTCCCAGAATCTTGTATTATTTGGCTTTATAGGCAGCCACACACAAGCATTTTTTTTTTTAATTTATTGTGGGATTAAAGAGTCTGAGTGAAGTTGGCCTTGCTCCATTTTAGGGTTAGAACAAATCTCAAGTTATAAAAAATAGCCCTACCAGCTGAGAAAGTCAAGCAATTTAGATTCCTGTTTTTCTCAGCAGGAGCTAGTTAGGATGACCCAGGCAGACTGGAACATGATCAGTGGCAGACATGTGATCAGGATGCAGTATGGAAGGAGTTGGCTGGTGATCTGTGACAGGTACTTAGGTAACAGAATCTCTTGTGATGCTCTTTTTCAATAAAGCAGATCTCAAACTACTGTCTGTTGAGTGCCTCCTATGCACATATTTCATTTGTTACAACAGCTTTAATAGATGGGAGGGATAGCACCATTTTACAAGTGAGAAAGGTAGACTCAGAAATTAAGCACCATGCCCATGGTTTAACCAGCTAATGAGTACCA
This sequence comes from Cynocephalus volans, assembly GCF_027409185.1. Taxonomy (NCBI): domain Eukaryota; kingdom Metazoa; phylum Chordata; class Mammalia; order Dermoptera; family Cynocephalidae; genus Cynocephalus; species Cynocephalus volans. The sequence goes on from NC_084460.1 coordinate 33,365,754, forward strand.
GAGATGAGATTTGAATCCACGTGTGTCTGATCCTAAACCCTACATAATCCACTTGTTGGCATGTCTGGAGCAGATCCCAGGAGTTGGTCTTCTCAGTGTAACTGTGTGAATTTCTCAGCTTTGGCACCCTGATAGGCCTACTTGCAAGCAGGCCTGTCTATGGATAAATGGCTCTCCTCACAGAAAGAGGTAATGTTAACCAAACGTCTACTGGAATTTGGACCATATTTTTTTAAGAGTAAGGATGAGAAATGCTAGTCCATCCATCCTTTACAAAAGTGGCACATACTGTAAAAGGCTGGTTGCAGTGACTGCCAGAGTCCAGTTGTACAGTCCTGGAAAGACCTTTGATTTGGGTATACTAGGTCTAGGGTTCTTAAGGAGCCATCACTAAGAGATGAGAACACTCTGAAACTCCATGGAAAATGTTACATTTGTGTATGTATTTGGGGAGGGATAGCATACATAATGTTCATCAGATTCTCAAAAAGTGTCTGTCATGATTTGGGGGGAAAAAGTTACAAATGTGTACGCTAGTGACCCACAAAGGTGATTTTGACCTGAGGCCAAGTCACATCCCTTCTCAGGGCTATTGTTTCTATATTCAGAACCCCACAGGAGTAGGGGTTTCTAACTCTCCTTCCAACTCTGAAAATTATAGAACTCTAACTGCCCATGGAAAATCTAACTTTTAGGCCCCTTGCTTATACACAGGGGTCTAACCCATTGCTAATCACTCTTGAGAAGCTCTGGAGAAACTTGGGAAGGGTGGGCCAGAACCACCCCTCCAGGCAGTTTCAGTAATTAGTGTCTGAGGCAGTCCGTTGTCTGACTGTTGAGCAGGGCGCACAGCAGGCAGGGACTCATACTGGCACAATTTCAATACTGGCTCTCTAACACTCCACCTAGATGCCAAGATGCCTATCTCCCTTCCTGGTAATTTGAAAATGTAGGTTTCCTTGGCCTTCTTTCTGAGGAGTCTGCGTGTGTGTGTGTATGCATGTGCACGCTGCTCTTCCTGATCCCTGCCTTAGACGTTGTCCTCTGCACTGGGAGCTACCACATCCACCCCATCTGCTTTGACAGCTCCATAGCCATCCTTCACCTCCATTTTATTGTCGAAATGACAGAGCAACTGAGCAGTGCTGGCCAGCAGATAAACCTGTTATCTTCCCTGCTCTGTGTGCCTGCAGTTCTCCCCATCTCCTTGGTGCATGAAGAATTGACACCACCTTGGGCTGAAATCTGTTCTCAGGGGAGCTACATTTATTAGTAGCTAATGAAACCGTGTGTGTGTGTGTGTGTGTGTGTGTGTGTGTGTGTGTGTGTGTGTGTGTGTGTGTGTGTGTGTGTGTGTGTGTGTGTGTGTGTGTGTGTGTGTGTGTGTGTCAGGGGAGCTACATTTATTAGTAGCTAATGAAACCGTGTGTGTGTGTGTGTGTGCGTGCGTGTGTGCCTGCGTGCGTGCGTGCGTATAAAACTTGGGGTAGCTGAAGTGTTTTCCTACCTGGCAGGCACCAGTGACCCACGGCAGGCCACAACACCCATATAGAGAGATGGAAGAAACATAGCCAGCTTCAGGTCTCCTGAAATTGACAACCTGTCCTTTACTTAAAATCCCAAACAAAGAGGTAAATGTCATTTGTTCTTAGTCTACCTTTACAGTTGATCAAGGTATCTCCTGCTCCAGGCTGGGATGAGTTGTTGAAATGCATGCTAATATGATCTGGCACAAAAAAAGATGATTCTTCCATATATTGCATTCTCCTCTTTGAAAATTACAGCTCCTGATACCCTTTCTCTGTGCCACCAGCACCCACCCAGTGCTCCCATCTCGTTAAGGTATAAAGAACATTCTCCTGCAACTCTTTCTCATCTATCTTAATCAGCAAGATTAAAAGGGAAAATTATTGAGAAGTTCTGGCTCAGTATTTATGGAACTGCCAGAAACCCAAAGTCTTTTCTTTATTTAGGCTTTGGTAGAAATTGCTTCTGGAAAGACTAATTCAGTAAAATGGAGGAGAGGGGTTGTTATTCATGTCTTATTCCATGTGGCCTTTTACTTCGTTTTACCCTCATTAGAGCTGTTATTTTTTATTATTATTATTATTTTTTTTAAGATGACCGGTAAGGGGATCTTAACCCTTGACTTGGTGTTGTCAGCACCACGCTCTCCCAAGTGAGCTAACCGGCCACCCCTATATAGGGACCTGAACCCTTGGCCTTGGTGTTATCAGCCCCACACTCTCTCAAGTGAGCCACGGGCCGGCCCTAGAACTGTTAATTTTTTTAAATCCACATTTACACAGTGCTTGTCTTTTGGACAGAGTGAGCCCACATGAGGCATATTTTCAGGTTTAGTTTGTAGTCTCTTTTATCTTCCTTTTTTAGCTTTGTTGATGGAAAATATATAAAAATATATAAAAACCAGAAACTAGAAACCACCTAAAATACCCATGAATGGGATACTAGTAAAATTATGATAAATAAGTTTGTGTGCTGATATGAAAAGATATATTAAGAAATATATATACATAATATACATAAATGTACATAAGAAAATGTACATAAGTTACTTTGTAGTTTTTCTTGGGATAGAGGAATAGGGTAGTGGGAGGATGGGAAAAGGAAAAACTTAGTATAGGTGCTCAATAAATATTTGTTGAGTACATTTTATACCTTTTTGTACAGTTTGATTTTTTACCATGTGTGCCCATTGCTTTTATCTTAAAATCCATTGGTGGGGGATGGAGAGAATCAGTAATAAAGGGATAGAAGGCATTGCCTCCTGTGGTTGAGTGTAAATTCATTTTTGAGCTTCCTAATAGCCAAGGCAAAGAGGGAACTTTGATAAGGAAGTACAAAATATTCATCAGGAAAAATATTTTTCTGATCTTGATCTGTAAAAGCAATGTAGCTGCCAAGGAGATTGGTCTAAACTCAGATCTGATGTGTCTCTCCCCAGCTTTTCTTCATGATTCAGCCTTTGCCTACCTGATTGGCCTCCCCTCCCCTACATGTACATGACAATCCATCCAAACTTGTCTTTGCATATATTGTTCCTTCTTCCTGGAATGTTCCCTCGTCTTCTCTATGTTCTGTCATCTTCTCTATGTTCCCTAGTTGTTAGCTGTGGTTCTTCTGTTTGTATTTTAATATTTTCAGTTTGTTGCTATCTCCAGTGGGAATACTTCTAGGTCAGATGTCCCTCCTCTGTGCTCCCCAAGTTCCTTATGCCTAGCTCAGTAATGGAACTTGCCAAACATAGCACTGTAATTATTGTTTTGTTTCCTCCACTAGATGAGGAGTTCTTGCAGGTTAGGGATACTGTGGTGTTTGTTTTGGGCCCTGAGCACCCAGCACTTGCCAGTGAATGAATGAATGAGTGAGTGAATGAGTAATCTGAAGTTTGAGTTCTACCTCTTTCACTAGTTAGATGTATGCGCAAGTCACTTTTCTCTGAGTCTTGGTTTTTCCATCTACACAATGAGAGATTTGGCTCAGATAACCTATGAGAATCTTGGCTCTTTTTTTTCCCTTCCTCTGTGGTTGTCAGATTGTCATATATATACCTGGAGATTGTTACCAGCTGTCATGCTAAGTAATTTCAAAGTTTCAGAACTGAGCTTGTTAGAATTCAGTGCATTTATTATGCACCTTATCCCACATATGTCCACTAGCTGACGAGACACAGCCGTATCCAACTTGCATGGCCCAAGACTGCAGAGCACTCTTCTCCTAGACATACTCGGAGGTCAGAGGACTTTCTCTGATGTGTGCTTCCAAAGGCATCCCTTTCTTATCCTACTTTCTCACCCTGAGCTGAGCTCTCTTGGTCCCTTCATGATGTTTTTTGCCTTCCTGTGGGGGTAGGGCCTGTTCTCTCCATTCTCCACTTTCTACCCTGATCCCACTTTACCCTAGGTGATTACAGCAGATGGAGATTACACCACCTCGATCTCAGCGTTACACAGGAGTTGAAAGAAAGATATTGGGGGTGAGCCTGGGGTCTTGACAAGGTATATAATACCTCTGTCCATAGCATATTTTAAGAAAAACTTTATTTGTTTTATCCTTAAAAGTTGCATCTAGTAATTAGAGATATTTTATTGAAACTGATGGCTCCTTAGGAAAAAAAATCATCTGTTACTTCCAAATGAAAAAACTCTTTAAGGACCATTTTGTACCTGAACAGTTTGGGAACATATTAGCAATGAAAAGGTAATATTTATTCTAAATTTAGGATAGGCACGCACTGCATACAAAAGTAGGAAAACTTTTTGAAGGCATTTGAAAGATACCAGAATTCAAGAGTGGTCTGGTGCCCCCCATGCCCACTGAAAACTCTTACTGAGAGCTTGCTTTCTTCCCATTCATTTAGCAGGTATTTCCAAAACACCTACTAGGTGCTAGACATTGTTTTGGAACTGGGGATATGGCAATGAACAAAAGCAGACTAAAATCTCTACCTTTGTGGAACTTATATTCTAATTGAAATGGGATGGTGAGCAAAATAAATAAGTAAATTATGCAGTATTTTAGAAGGTAATACATGATGAAGAGAAAAATGAAGCAGATGAGATTGGAGAATAGCCAGTCTTAGGGCATTACATGTTTAAAGAGGGTGGTCAAAGGAAAGCCTTGTTGAGAAGATGACAGTTGAGTAAAACTAGATTTGAAGAGTAAGCCATGCAAATAATCTGGTGAGGAGCACTTCAGGCAGAGGAAACAGCAGTGCAGAGGCCTGGAGGCAAGAGCAGCCTAACATTAGAAGCAGCTTTTAGTCTGAGGGAGTTGGGGAGCCATTGGAGGGTTTTAAACAGATCTGACTTTAGGTTTTAACCTAAAGAACATTCTGGCTGCTCTATAGACATTAGGTCAAAGGGGGCAAGGGTGGAAGCAGAGAGACTCACTAGTATGCTATTGGACATTCCAGGCACCAGATGATGGTGCTGTGGACCAGAGTAGCAGCAGTGGTGGTCGTAGTAAAAGAAGATGTGATTCTGGTTATAATTTGGAAGTAAAGCTGACAAGGTTTCCTATGGGACGTGTGAGAAAGAAGAGTGTCAAGGACATCACTGTTTTTGGCTTGAGAACTGGAGAACCTAGTTACCATTGACTAGATGGAAAAGACTGGGAACAGGTTTAGCGGGGAAGGTCAGAACCTTGGTTTTGGATGTATTAAGTTTAAAGAACCTGTTAGACGACCAAGTGGAGAGAGCAGTAGACAGATGAATGCATGAGCCGGCATTCATAGGACAGGACTGACCTAAAGATTCAAGTTTCTGCATCGCTAGCATGTAAATGGTTTTCAAAGCAATGGAACAAAATAAGATCACCGGGGAAGTGAATATAGATAGAAAATAGAAGTCTGAGGACTTTACGAGTAACTCTAGCATTAAGAGATTGGGGAAATGAGGAGGTGGGGAATGCTTATGATATAAGTGAAGAAAAAACCCCACAAGTACAAAATTATATCTGTGCTACAATCAGAGAAGTAGGAATGCTTACTTATGGCCTCACTTAATAGTCAAGTGACTTTTGAGAACTCAAGTAAATGGCATATGAAGATACTCTTCAGTTTTCAATACGATATTTGTTGTCCACACTGAACATTTTATTTCAAAATAAACTTTGCTCTGCCATTTCTCCATGAGTAGACTTCTGTCACCTCCTTTTCAAGGTCATTATTCTTGATTTTTTAAAAATTCTGTTTAAAATAAAGAATGTCTTTACAACCGAAGCCTATAATATACCCTTCAATTCCCTTCTTCTTCCAAGGGTAGAAGGATAGTATTCCATAATAGAAGCTGCTGGATTATGTGAACTCAAAAACCATTGTTACTGTTTTCAAGTGCTTGTAGTGCAGCTACCTTTAAACTTGAAGGTGGGGGTTTTAGTTGTACCAGAATGTAATTGATAGCACTGGGACCCTGTCATATTTCTTATTTAATTCCAGGGTATTTACTTGGGAAAGTTATAAGATAATTTGAGAATTTGATAGAACATGTCTTATTCATTATTTGCTCATATCCTGACTGGTGTTTATATTCCATTCACAGGTTATTTCTATAAGTAGAGGATTACTTTGAGGTTCTGTTGTGGACAATAAAAATCAATTAATTCCAGGCAGAATAGAAAGTCTAACCTAGTTTTGATTCACTTACTCAAGTTGTCCTTGAGGATATCATCCCTTTTGAATATGTTTCTTGTGCAGCATGTGAAGATCAGTTCAGTTTTCCAATGACATAATTTAGGTTCTTGTCTTATTAATCAATAGCAGCAGTCAGAGAAGGCCTACTTATTCCTCCTTCAATAGAACCAGACGAGGCTTGAAGAGAGGTGATAATTACTGCTGTGATCTCAGCATGTTCTCTTTTCTCCTTCCCAACCCAGAGCATGTCTGTTCGATCCTGGCTTCCCTCCTGCGGAACCTGAGAGGGCAGCAGCGAACCCGGCTTCTGAATAAATTCACTGAAAATGACAGTGAGAAGGTGGGTGATTTGTTGGACTGTAAGGATGGGACCAAGACTGGTGGGGACAGAAGGGCTCTTTACCTGCTGCAGTCTGAGGGATACTGGGTTGAGTATTCCTGCCCAAAAATATCTTCTCCAGCATCTGGGCTCCATTGCTTTGAACCTCCAAGGTTTCTCTGGTTATTCTGCTTCTCATCTCAAAATCTGTTCCCCTGGGGGTAGTAACACCTTAGAGTGACAACAACTTGCACTTCAGGGGAATTTTCAGACCCAGTGATAGTGGATTGTAATAGGATTTTGGTTGGGGGGTTGCACAGCATAGCAAAGTGATTGAGAGCATAAGCTTTGGATTCAGATGTCTGGATTTGAACCTGTTTTTGCTACTTTCAAGATGTGTACCATTCTGAGCCTCATTTTCCCTGGCTTTAAAGTGGAGATATTAATACCTATCTTGAAGAGTCAATGGGAGACTAATTAGGTGAGGTCTTAGTAGGTGGTAGTGATGAAATAAGATGATGATAAGGAGATGGTAGAGCCTGTAAGATTGGCTATGAAAGCTGGGAATGATCATGTAAATGAGATTGGATGGATATTTTATATTGTTATCTAGCATGCTAGATCATAAGATTTTAGCAGTAATAAGAGCTACCATTTATTGTGACTACTGTGGAACTGGTAGTAGTGCAGGTACCTTTCATTGTTGCATATATTCCCGCAGCGCTATGTGGTTTATCCTTGTGTAGGTCACCCTGGTGATATTTAACATTTGTGCTTCGGTGTCCTCATCTTTAAGATCGGGGTTGCTGTCTATCTTCCCTCCCTACTTTGTGAGATTTTTTTTTTTTAAGGTTTTAAGGAAATAATGGACATGAAAATACTTTTATACTAAAATATATAAGGGCTTAGAGTCATTATTGTTAGCTAAAGAGGGTTTGGGCACAGTCTTCCTGAACTGTCTGATGCTGTTTTGAAGCAATGTGTATTAATTGATATCAACTCCTCGGTAAATAAATACAAAGTTACCAAGAGCCATGGTGTTGCCGACCTGATAAAAAGATAGGTCAGAAGTCTGGGCTGGCTTCGCAGTGTTCCTTCAATCTTTTGGAAGTCTTAGGGGAAAGTGAAACTTTTACAAACCCACTGAATGTTCCTTAGGCCAGTGTTTGAAGCATGACTTTGCTAAGGTTAAAACTGATTTTTAAGTTACTGCCGAGTAAAAGTCGAGGCCTTTTTTAAAGTTGCTGAAGGAGTTTTTCTTGTACTCTCTTCTGACTCAAGAGCAACTAAAAAGATTTTTACTCAGGCATTTTTTAAAAAAAAAATCAGCTCTGAGGCAGAATCTGAACATGAAAGGTTTCAGTTTGAAAAAAGAAATTTCTGTAAAGGTCTAAGTGAATGTCAAGTATGTAACTTCAAGCTCCTTCTCTTTGCAAAAAAGGACTTGAATTTTTATTTATTTATTTGCTTTTTTAACAATGTGAATTCCTGGGAGTCCTAGAAGGGTTGGGAATGCATAGTCTGCTTTTGGGAATGGGCCTGTGTGCAAACTCCATCCATCCCAAGTGTTTGCTTTGTTCCACCCCCTTCGTTGATCCATTCCTGATGTGTCCCTAAACAAAACTTATATCCAACGTGGTGGAGTGGTCTCCCTTTGTAATGAGTGAAAGTGTAAGAGGTGACAGTGACATGAATAGGAGCGCCACTGTTTTCTTGCCTTGGTGTTCTCTTTCCTTCTCACTCAGTCCTGCGCGATATCTCTTTTTCAGGTTGACAGACTAATGGAGTTGCATTTTAAATACCTGGATGCAATGCAGGTGGCCGACAAGAAGATTGAAGGGGAAAAACATGTACGTATCCCTGCCTGTCTTTTCCAGCTGTTGTCTTGCACTCCATTTGGGTCCTTGTGTGCCTCATATCTCTCCACAGGATGGGTAAGGGCAGAAATGCCATCTACTGCCATGTGCCATCTAATGTGTTGTACGAGCAGAGCCCATGACAGTCTGCCAGTGGTTGTAACTGCTCTTCTGGAGGGAGTGACAGTCTTTTAGGAGGAGGGATGTGTAGCTTTGATCCAGGTCTGACCTAGGAGTGAGGGTGCATATCACAAATACCCTTGACAAGAGCTACTCTTAGCAATGTGCTTCAGCTAGATTTTCTATGACTTGTTACCATGTTGGCAGTATGTGTCCTGGTACACACACTTGCTGACTTCTGTAAATCTGTGGGATGCATTCTGAGGAAGGGTATAAGAAGGAAACTAAGAGGTCTTTGAATCCAGTTCCCGCATTTATAGATGAAAAACTAGAGACCTAGGAAAGGGAAGCTCAGAGACATTGCGCAAAGCCAAACAGCAGGTTCAAAATGACGACCCTTGTTTTCTTATGCTTCTGGTTGCTGAGAGAAGTGAAACCTGCTAGATTTTTCTTCTTGAGGGACTGTGCTTACTGTGGTGTTATCCTACTTTCTGTCTTTCACCTGCTTCCATTTTGTTTTCTGCCATCTCTGGCCTATATAGCTTTCTCATCTGTACTCCTTAATCAGGGTAAGTTTCATGTCTGATATTTAATGTCCGATTTGTATTCTGTCTTCTACAAGACACTCCTCAGTCTTTGGTCACATTATAAAACGATCCCTTTCTTGCTTTTTGCAAAGTCTATAGGAGACCTCATTATCCTTGTGATCTTGATTTACTGTATTACTCTATTCTCTTTTCATTCTTCTTGCCTTAAAAATACACTTAAAGCTTTTGAACCTCACTTGTAGGAGAACTGGTTTCAATACTGCTCCTCATCTCTGCATCCCCCCACCCGAATCTACGTTGGAGCCATCCAGCTGTGCAGCAGAGCCGTGTGCATTGGGAAGTACACTAGCACTTTCCCTCCAGCTAATCCTCAGGCCAGGGTGAGAGACTAGAGCTTGGGGGAAGACAGTGACCCTGGTGTCTGAGTCCTGTTGCTCTTCGCCACTTCTTATCCACCCCTTCCACAAAATGTACTTTCATTTATGAATACCAGTAGATGGGTAACTGTGTTTTTCATTCTTGTGATTTCCCTATGATCCCTGAACCTAGTAAGTCCTCAGATGTTTGATTGATTGATTGAATTTATTGACTGGGACTTTCTTCTTTTATCCGGTGATACTACTGCAAGATAAAAGGCAGCTACTCTAAATTCTGAGGCTGGACTTGAGATACTAGCATGTTCCACACACAGTTCTTTCATTCCACACATCCCACCCCCTTGGTTTTATTCTTTGGTTAAACTTTTTTTTTTTTTTTCCATTTTTTCTTCCATTTTTTTCTTTCCTATACAGTAACTTGTACATGATGGACACTTAGTGATTATTAAAGTACCAAAGTAATATATTCTTTTTCTCTGTCTGAATGATGATTAGAAACAAATTGAAATTCCCCTAGACTTTTGTAAGAAAACAGCCATGGGACGATTAGAACTCTAGCCCTGATGGAATTCCTGATGGCATCTGCTGGAGGAGATTTTGAGGGGTAGTAGAAAGAGCACCTGGGAGTCCAGGAACGTAGGATTTTAGTGCAAGCACCACCTCGAAATCACTGTCAGCCATGGCTTGTCACTGTGCCTCATATAGCCTCAGTTTCTTAACTGTAAAGTTGTGCTAGCCAAGGTGATCTCTTAGATCCCCTCAAGCTTAATGTTTTCCCTCAGTTTCAGTTGAACATCCTTTGGTAACTGCCATTTTGGGGGCAATGGAATGGATAAAAGCACAATGAGAGGCTGACCAGTGACTGAGTTGTCTTCTAGATAGAGGAGCGGCAACCTAGTAAAAGGTAAGGTATGCACAAAATTGGGTGTCACATAGCCCTGGGTTTAGGTTCCAGCTGTGCCACTTCTTGGTTTGGATATCTTGGACAATTGAGTTGATCTTTCTAAGCTGTGGTTTTCTCATCTGTAGAGTGGGAATAGCACCTTCCTTTTAGGATTATTATGGAGACTAAGCATAAAGCATATAAAGTACCTTGCTCAGTAAGTAGAATCTTCTGCTTCTACTAGATTTTCCTAGCTTCCTTCGGAATCTTGCATAACTTTTAAGTAAGCCACATAGTTCTTTCCCTGAGAGCATCCTCCTTGCCAGTTGACCCAGAAGGAGTCGCTCTAGCAGAATAGAGTGTTGGCACTGTCAGATGCCTCGTTTGAGGTGAAGTTTAGGCTTTTTTGAGGGAGACCAAGTAAGCAGCTAGGCATTAGGGAGCGGCTTGCACGTAGCAGTTAGGAAACTTGGCCTGCTTCCCACAAGATTATCTATTATCAGCATTGAAGAGGATATGAAATTGATTAGCACTGACGGAGAGTAATCTCTGCAGCCACTCTCTCCAGCATTCACAGAGCTGCTGTGTGCCTTGGGCCCCTGGGCCCCTACCATTCCCTGACAAACATCTGTCTCCTTGATGCCAAGGCTGTTTTGCTGGGCACTGGCAAACATTCCAAGGCCATTAGTGCCCAGCAGCGTCAGCATTGCTCAGAGAGCCATGGTGGGTAGGGGCAAGGGATGAATTTGTTAGCAGTGTTGGCTGCCAGCACTCAGGCTCCCTCCTGGCAGATGAAGCCACCTCACAGATGTAAAGTGACTTAGAGCAACACGACTTCCTTTTCACCTCTCCCCCACAGTCTTCTCTCAAGTCATAAAGAGTTTGTCCCTCACCCCCATTCTATTTGAATGTCCTACACGAATTGAACACTCAGTAAATATTTGTCGACTTGAACTGAATGCTTATTTCTCAGGGATGTTAATGACATTGACTATCAGATCAGTAATGAATAAATATCTCACACACTTTGTCAAGTGTACAACAAAAAAACCTTAGAGAATAGGGTCAGGTATTGGCATTTTTAGTGTCTCAGTCCCACTACCTTCCCTGTAAACTTCAAACTTCTCTGGGCTCAGTGCAAGTGTCCATGGTTTGCAGCTGACCAAGATTCACTGGAGAGAATCCAGTTTGGCAAATATTTATAGGCGCCTGCTCTGTACAAGGCACGGCCAGGCACCAGCTGGGGGTGAGAGGGAAGTGCTGCTGATCAGGGCTAGAGGATCCAGGGAGCAGGGAGAGGTTGTATAACAGCGAGTCACTCCAAACAGTTTTGTGGATGAAGCAGCATTCATGCTGAACCTTAAAAACAGAGATGGATAGGGCATTTGCATCTCTGGGGAGAACAGCAAAAGAGGGACCATGGGAAGCCCAGTTAAGCGGGGGGGGGGGGGGGGGGGGGGAGGTGGTAAGTTACATTCAAGGAGTGGAGGGTGTGAGAGGAAGAGCCTGAGCTTTAGAGCCAGGCCTTTTCCTGGTTCTCTGACACTGGACAAATAGCCTAACTAATCCAGCTGTATGAGGGCACTACAAAAAATTGGCGGAAAAATAAAAGATAATATGAATCTTTCCATGAACTTTTTGAAGTACCCTTGTATTTTCTTCCTTGGTGGTGTTTTGTTTTTAAGGTATATGTCCCAATTCATGTACTTTGAGAAATTACATAGGTAGAGATGTGCTGATGATAAATATACCATACATGAAAGCTCCTTGTACAGGGCCTGGCACACAGGAAGTGGTTAGAGAACCTTTAGTTTTCTTTTTTCTACAAGGACTATATGCCCCCCACCACACACACATGCTCACTCGCACTCTCCCTCCCTCCCTCCCTCCCTCCCTCCCCTAGTACTGCAAGATTTTGCATGATCTGAGTCTTTCCTACTTCTCCAGCCCCCTCTCCTGCCACTGGGCATGGGCCTCCTGCCTTATAGCCTTTACATTCATTTCTCCCTTCTGCCGTGGATCTTCTCGTGCTGGCACCTCCTTCCACTGTCAGGTCTCAGCTTAAATGTCACTTCCTCAGAGATGTTTTCAGTGATCACCATATGCAAAGAACCCCCCCACTGCTCACTACTTCATAACCTGTAATTATTTTATTTATTTGTTTATTCTCTGTCTCTGGGACTGTAATCTCTCTTGGTCTTCATATTCTCAAGACTTATATTGTGCCTGACATTCAGTAAATGAAGGACCACTGTTCATTAGATAAAATTAATATTTGTCTCTGGGTATTAAAAAAGATAGAGGATCACCCTGGGCTTTCCACATCTTTCATTAACTCTAATTTTTAACCCTAAGTTTTGTTTTCTCTATTATTAGTCCCATCATTGAAAATATTTAAGTACAACTATGTAGATTCTGTGGCATACCTGCAGCAATATTCAATAAGGAAACCTACTCCTACTTAGAAGAGTCTAGCACTAACTGATAGATAATTTTATACACATTGAGTTCAAATCATATTATTGCAATAATTTTTAAGTAGCAAAGACTTCCACATCTTAGGCAGAAGCCTACTGCTTTTGTGTTGTATTTAGTATCCATGAGATTTCAAAGCCACAGCCTACTTGGACTTACCCTAGGGGTTCCTGGTTAACAAGATTTGACCTGAACTTTTAAAGGGCATGTAATTCTTAAGACTCTTCTAGTGAGCAGCAGTTCTTGTGATCTGTAAATATCCAGGGCACTTGTCTCAGCAGATTTCACCTGATTCCCCCAAACAACTCGAAGCCCAGAAAATACTAAGATCCTTGTTTTGGGGAAGATGTCCTGACTTCTTGTTAGCTCCTTGCAGCTTCTGTTGGTTAAATGTACAGAGCAGAGCATGCCTTGCTTCCGACCATCAGAAGTAAGATGTAATTATATCGGCAAGGGTTTTCAAAAGAGGGAGGAGAGCCTTGGAGAGAGGTTTTCCCTTTTTTAGTTCCTGAGAAAATTATCTCAGCAGGTTTATTCAGTAAATTGTGCTCACCACATACTTTGCACTGTAATGACTTACAAATTGCATACTAATTTTGCCACAGTTAAATTATTTGAAGCTTTATCCTGAAAAGAAAAGGATGGACTTCTTGTAATGAAACAGTATCCATAGGACTTGATGTCTCCAGTGGACTTTGTTTCTGTAGCATTTGAAACTCATGTAAAGATTTGTGTGAAAGTGGCGAAATGTGGGGATGATGGTGTGGGGTATGTGATCCTAGAGCAGTGGCTGAGGAGGTAGACAGTGGAAGCCTGAGGCAACCACTGATTCTTCTTCCAACTGCTGGAAGCTTGGGGGCAAGCTTTAAAAAAAGGAATCCTGCTGAGAGTTCTTCTCAGCTCTTCTTTAAACCAGTAATTCCCAAACTTTCTCAGTCCATGAATTTGCCGGAACATAGGGTACAGCCAGTAGAAGCTGGTGGTGCAGGTAGGGTGTCATGGTGTTCTTCCCCCTCTCCTGCTTCCCTCTCTCTTAGACACTCACAGTTTCATTCTACCCTGCCTCACCACCCACTCCCTTCCCAATCACCATCATCCTTTCTGCTTCTGAAGGAGAAGTCAGAGGACCTGAGTTCTGGTCCCACACCTCTGCCACTGACCTTGCAGTGTAGCCTGGAGCTCTCTCTTTTGCTTTTCTGACCCTCTCTTTCCTCCCCATTCATTGGTACTAATAGGCTGTCCTCCTACTGACCTCACAGGCTTGCTTCAACAGGGATCAGGGATCAGGGATCAGGGCTCTGTGCCAGGGCCTCCCAAATCTCTGCAGACTCATTTAGCCAGCTGCCACCTGGACATCACCTATAGGCTTTTCTAACTTAGCGAGTCCAAAACCAGGCTGTGGCCCTGATCCATACAATCTCTTCTTTCTCCTCCCACACCAGGGCCATTCACATATGACCAGGTCAAAAACCTGGGCATCATGAGTTCACTCGTCTCTCCACCCACCTCCCACCACATGTCCATTGGGTGAACTTTACCTGTGACATCTCTGCGACCTATCCACTTTTCTCTCTCCTCACCACCAATAAATACTTACATTCGGGCTGCCATCATCTTTTTCTCTTGCATTACTGCAGCACCCTCCTAACTAACTAGTCTCCCTCTCTCTTGGTTTTTGCCCTTCCATTCATTTCCTACACGGTAACCAGAGATTTTTCTAAAGTGAAAATTGACATATGCCACTTCTCTGCCTGAACACAGAAAGCACTGGATCTGCATAACCTTCAGGATATGGCCTACTCTTCCTCACTGACCTCACAGTACCTTTCCCAGATTGGCCCCTGCCTGCCACTCAAGCTACATCTCTCACCTTTGTGATGTGCAAAAGCCATCCTGCGCCACTCTCACTTTCTCACACCTTCTTCTACACCTTTGCCCGTTGCTGTTTACTCCAGCCAGGATACCTCTGTGTGCCATCTTTTCTACATCCCTTTCCTGCAGCTGGCTAATTCCTCTCTATCCTTCAGAGTTTGGGCAAACAGATTAGCCAATAAATATGTATTGAGTGTCTACCAAGTCCCAAGCATGCTGCTTAGTGTCTCACTATCAGTTCCTGCAGAAAGGCTTCCCTGAGAGTACCTGGAGCCCCTCTGTGTGCCCCAAGTGCACCTTGTGCACTGCAGCCTCAGACTGAAGATCAGGGACTCTGGAGCCAGACTACATAGACACAAATCCTGGCTCTGCCTCCTACCACCTGGGTGGTCATAAGCAAGTTACTTAAACTCTCTGCTTCAGTTTCCTCACCATTAAAAGGATGAGAATAATAGCACCTATCTTGTAGGGTTGTGAGGAGGATTAAATAAATTAATATATATAAATCACTTAGAGTGGTTCCTGGCACAAGGAAGTATGCCATAAGTGGTAGCTTAAGTTATTACAAGTATTTTTGCCCTGCATACTTGGCTGTCTCTCCTTCTAAACGAATGCTGAGTCTTCACAAGTAGGGGCTGATCTTACTTTTTCTGTTTCCCCAGTCATGTTACTGTTTTCTGGCCTTATATTATTGTATCTGCTATCACAGAAGGCCTGGTTCTTTCAAGCCTGGTTTATATGTTGCCAAAATGCAAATGAGAAGTCCAGGATTTTTTTAAGGGAGGGTGGATGGAAGTGTTAAGTAAATTTAGAAATTAAGACCTATGATGGAGGCATCATGGTATAATGCAGAAGGAACATGAGCCATGGGGTCATACAAGCCCAAGGTTAAATCCCAGCTCTGACACAAACAAACTCTGTTCACTTGGGAAATGCCTTGCCCTGTGTGCATGTGAGTTTTCATGATAGCTTTATTATAGGGTCCTTTTGAAGATTAATGAGATTGTTTGTAAAAACCTGGTACATGCCTAACATGTAGTCCATCTCTTCTTTGTGGGCAAAGCCCTAGCCTGAGATCCTTGGATTCTTATCAGAGTTGCCTTCAGTTAGCTATGTGTTCTTAAAAAAATTCCTTTTATTGATTCTCCAGCCTTGGTTACCCTAGCTGAAAAAGACTTGCAGTCTCTAGGATCCTTCTCTAACAGTCTGCCCTATTTTAGAAGCTTTCAGAGGAAAGTTTTGTTTTGCTGGTGTTTGTGCCTCTCCCATCTCCGTGTACGTCTCTCTCCCATGGTTTAAGTTTCTCCCCTTGCTTTGGAAGAAAAATAGAAACTGGCATTTTCTGAATGGTGGGGCAGTTCCTGCCCATGACTACAGACAGTAACTCTGTCGTCTGCTGTGGCTTCACATGTAGGCTCTGAGTCATGTCCGCTCTTATTAAGGCAAGAGGGATTCATATTGGCTTCATAGCAACCTCTTTTATGACTGTCTCCTTCTATCAGCGAAGGGCAGCTCGTGGCCTGTCAGGGGCAGATTAGAAATGGCATCCGCGTGCTCATTTGGAGGTTTACGACTCGACTGCTGAGAGATAGAGGCATGTGGAAAGGTGGTGATTTGGTAGTGCTCCTGAAGACAGATTAACGTTTAAGGTGAGGATGTGGCTGGGAGAGGGGAAAAACACAAACACAACCCTGTAGAAATGGCACCTTGATGCTATACGTACCACCCCCTTGTGTATCTTTGGAGATGGATCTGTTTGTTTTAGCAGCCCCAAAATAGGCTAATGCTGTTGTGAATTGCAATCTGTTCTACTTAATGCACCATTCACTGAATTACCATCTAAGTTTTTATTTCTAGCCCTGTCTTATGGAATGTACAAAAGAAGACCTATCAGAGTTCTTTTTTTTTTTTTTTTTTTTTTTTTTTTAACTCTCAAATTGCATGTAGAATTTGCTGGTCTAGCTATAGATTTTTTTTCCTTTTTTTTTAAGTTTCTTCAATTTATAGGGAAAAGAAAACTTGAGAAGATATACCTAAAAGATAGGCCAAGAAGCATTACATTTAATGCTGTTGGTTTGCATTAGTCCCCAGATATGGCATAAAGAAAAAAAATCCTATCTCTTTGCTTATATGCTAATACTGGAAAAGACCTATCAAACAAAGATTTTTTTTCCTTCTTTGGGCTGTGAAGGTGAACACAGGTTTGGAGCCAGATTTCTGTGGTTTCTGTCCTATCTCTACCATTTACTCCATCACAAGCTTTGTGACCTTAGGAGAGATTCAGTTTCCCATTTGAAGAGTGGGAAATAATAATAGTTCTTACCTCTTGGTGTTCTTCTGAGGAAAACTGAGAAATCCATCAAAGTGCTTAGCACAGTGCCTGGCATTCAGTAAGGACTCAGGAAATTTTGCTATCGTTACTATTCCATTTTTGCTGCTCATCTCTCTTGCCAGACTGAAAAGACTAAATAGGAAAGGCCTCGGACTAGGGAATCATTTTCACTCAACTCTCCAACTGAAACTCAGTGACAGTCATTCAACATCTGTCTCAATTTTTGCATCTGTGAAATCTGAGTGTGATATTTGCTCTACAGACCCAACACTGGGCATGTACAACAAGTGAGGTTAATGCAGGTGCCCTGCTGAAAGGTAAAACATGCTGTGTGGATGCTGAGTTGTCATTGCTTCACAAAGAAGGCGGTCACCTTCATTCTCTCAAAGGTGGGAGTTGAATGAATGAATTTGTGGAAGACTTCTTTTAAATCTTAATGCTCCTGTCTTATTTCAAATACAATCCAACGTGTATATAGCTTTTCACTCTGAAATTTTGTAAAGTGAGATACACTTCTACACTTAACTAGGTTACTGGATTCTTGGAATTGCTCTCTAATCCCTATTAATCATATTCTCATTTGAAGAGTACTTGATTTGCACGCCCAGCCTGTTTTGAAATGGCCTATCTAATGTAACAGCCGTTTTAGGGGTTGTGTCTTTGTCACAGGGAAGTTTAATATATTGATGAGAGAATGAGCTCATTGTCAGTGTTGGCTATCATGTCCTGTTGATTTGGTGGTATGTGTCTCCAGCTTGAAGCATTTCTGACACTGGCTCTTCTGACTGTCTGGGAGTACCCTCGGCCAACATCTTAAATTCATCCGCATACCCACATACAGGCAGGAATCCATTACATCTGGTTACAAAGGTGCTTCAGGCCTAGATTTGATAACCTGTTTATCAGAGCTGAAGGGAGCCTTCATGAGCACTGGATCAGGGAAGACAAAATTGAGGCAGTCGGTGCAGGCCTTGCTAACTGATTTCAGTGCTCTTTCCCACTGAGCTCCAGCTCAGCCTAGCACCCCTTTTCCGTAGAGTACTCTGCAGCCACCACAGTGTGTTAGAGTTGGTACTCGGGATGAACCCTGTTTACCTTCCTTGATCTAGTACAGGCTTCTTATTTCTAAGCATAGAAGCTGAGGCCAAGAACAGTTCAATGACTTGCCTAAGGACACTAATAAGTTCGTTTTAGAGCTGGGATATGATCACATTTGCTTAGTACTGTCCCACCTTGGCAGAGGAACTTGTTTGTCATAGTTCAGAGAAGTTCCGATACCTAACTTAAAGGCAAGGGGAGATTGAGCACCTTCGTTAGAATGAGATATTTGGACCCGTTAGTTCAGTATCTATGTACAAAGGAGGTTGGGCTGCAGGTCTTATCCCCCCATGGGCCAGCTGGCTTCACTCTGCTCTTTTTGTAGTCACTTTTAAAACATGTCTCACTGGTCAGTTGGGCATAATTTGGTTCCTTCCTACTACTAGAGAAGGAAGTCCACTTGTACAAGGTTCTTCAAAAAGTTCATGGAAAGATTTGTATTTTAATTCTATTTTTTTCAAAAACTTTTTGAAGTATCCTCATGTATTACTAGAGCATAACCACCAGAGTATTGTAGATCAGACTTCATTTCTTTTGGAACCTTTTACAAGGAAAGGAATAAGGTGGGGAGAAGCTTGTGATGAATTTTTTTTAATTCTTAGAACTTTTATATTACTTCTCCAAAGACTGAATCCTAATGAGTTGTGTTGTACTGACAGCCATTTGAGTTTCAGACACCCTTAAAAGTTCTTTCAGATGTCTAGTTCTACTTCATCCCATACATATATCCAAGGAACCATATTAAGTCCTTATCTCAAGATCAATTTTTTATCTGGTGTCTTGGAAACCCAAAAAAGGAGCCAGAAATTCATTAATCCATTTATAATAAGTTGACCCTATCCATACACAGAAAGGGATAGAGAATAAAAGTGACATGTCATCTTACTTCTTTCTAAAGTAGACCAAAACTTGAGAAGATATACCTAAAAGAACTTTGCCCAAACTTTCTCACGTCCTTATTTTCCATCAGAATGATACATAATCACCCTGCTTCTTTTATTTCCCTTTAAGCACTCAGTACACATTGTGCTCAGCTTCCCTGAATCCACTCAACAGTAAATATTCCATGCCACAGAGTTGTAACAGGCTAGATAAGGTGCCGTCCTGACAGCAGTCAACTTCACTGCATGCTGGTTTCTATGGTGCTTCTAAAACTGTCAGGACAGAAACTTCATCTTCAGAAGCCAGTGTCTGTTTCATCTTTGTGCATGTTCAACACAGCAATGGTGATGCCTTTCTTGGAGATGAGCTATAGTCCTATCTCAGATCTACATTTGAAAATTTCACTTTCAAATCATGTGGTCGTATGTCTAAAAGTAGAATGTCGAATTAAACATTGTCAGAGTCTTGAAGTTCTGAGGAAAGAGGAAAAAATGGAGTTTGGCATTGCTCTCTTGTGTCTGTTGTTTCTAGATGATAATATAGAGAAACCAGAGGGTACAGTGTGTACCTGCCTAGTTAAAAGAAGATCAGATTGCAGGAGAAAGCGTGAAAAGGGAGAAATCACCAGGGACACTTCTGACCTAATCAGAGAAATTTAATTTCACTAAGCTCCATTCTTGAACCTTTCTATCACTCTTATTTAACATGTTCATTTGTTCTCCAGACAGCTCTGAAATCTGTACCTACACAAACATGGTAGTGTGAAAAGGGCACAGACTTGGGTTTGAATTCCAGTTCTGCCACCCACTAGCCTTGGGGAGGTTGCCCTGCTAGAGCCAGTTTCCTCATTTGAAATGGGGGTAAGAATTCCCGCCTCTTGATATTTATGAGAAGTAAAGGATTTAATATATGTGAAGCACTTAGCACTATGCCTGACACATAATAAGCCCTCAGTAACTAGCTGCTCCTCTTCAGTGGGTAGGTGATGGAAGCAGTGGTTATTATTCAGACTGCCTCACACAATGCCTAGTATGTAATAATCAATCAAAAATAATATGATCTGCTGATAGCTGTGATTTAATAAGCAACAACAACAACAAAATGTTCCCTTAGTTCTTTCTCATGTTTCTGTTAGTGGTACTGATATTCCACTGTTCTCTCCCAAGCTAGTGAGGTTGACTTTTCTATGCCTTTATCCATACTATTATTTCCTCTGCTTGGAATGTCCTTTCCAGCCTGTCAGTCTCCTTCAAAGTCCAGCTCAAATGTTACATTTCCTTTGAACACTCCTGACTTCCCCAGACCGACTTAGTCTGTCTTGCTTCTGGGTTCCCACAGTACTCGGTGCAGTTTGAAATGTCCTTTATAATAGCTGTTACTACATTTAAAAAAAGATAATTTGTTCATATTTGTTAACTTCATTAGACTGTAAACTCCTTTGATTATGTGTACTGTTTAATTTATCTTTGATGGTCTGGCATATCACACCTCGCACAGTTAGGTGTTCAAGAAATCTTAATCGGGTGGGTGAATGAATGAGTTCCACTCCAGGTTCCCATGTTCGCAACCTCCAAAACTCTCTCTCTCCCTGTCCCTTTCCCTTCCCCTTTCCTTCTCCATCTGATCTACTTTGCGTAATAGGCTGGTGCTGTGGCCTCCTAGCTATGCACTCTACCTGCCTCTCAACATTGTAAGCCAATGTGTCCATCATGTGCCTGTTTGCATATTCTTGTTCATGACATTTTCCTGCACAGTGCTATCTCACAGTCTGTGGCTGATCATAGCCAACTTCTCTGGCCAGCATTCTAGGCTCACATCAGCTAACCCTCCAAGGCACTGTCCCTCACCATTTCTTGATGTTTCCCCTTACACCCCATATGCGTGAGTCTTAGCGCACACAGCTCGTTAAACAGCTTTGAACCTCTGTGGTTTTTTTTTTTTCAGTCCTTGGCAAATGCTTTCCAAGAGCCTACTAAGCAACTAAGCCTACTTTTTTTTAGGGTACAAACATGAGTAAAACACAGCACTTGCTTTCAAGGAACCTGCACAGACGAGAGGCACACATCTGAATAACTAGTACAAGACAGGCCATGGGAGGTGACATACAGAGGCACAAATCCAGGGTGTGGGAGTTTTAAGAACTGAAAAATCTTACCTGCTTGGGGATCTGAGGAAACGTTTTGTGAGGAACATCACATTTTACACTTTCAACATATTATGACAGCGAGTAAGTGATAGGCAGCACCAACATTACAAGCAAAGGTGAGACAGTCAGCCAGAACAGGGAGGGCAGGCCTGTTCATGCTGAGGGGCAAGGGAGCACGGCTAGTGGGCAGTACGTTTGGACGGCACAAGGCATAAGACCTCAGACAACCCAAAGAACCATACCTTTTAGGCATTCATTCTGCTGTCTCCACCCATTGTGAGCCTTGAAGCCTCACCCAAATGTCACTTTTTCCAGGACACCCTAACTTTTCAGCCAACCCTGATCAGCCTCTACTACTGTAATTATTCTAACTTGTGGGTGTGCTATATCCCTTTACTTTCTGGTCATTTCCTATGTCTCTGTGGCCTCCCCAGACAGATAGTTCTTGGGTGCCTAAGACCAGGGCTTTCCCTTTCCTCCATTTTCCTCCATTTTCTGCCTTAACTCTATGCTTAGGATGGTGTTTTTGCCACTAGGCCCTCAGGAGGGCCAGTTCTGAACACTGCACCATGCTACTCATCAGAGATGAGATAGAGAGGATTCTTGTCCCCAAGGGAGTCCATTCTACTAACTGGTAATTATGTAATTACGAATAACTTAACCTCTGTGTCTTGGTTTCTAATTTGTACAATCGGATTTTATAACCCTTTCCTGCCTTCTTTGAATTTGGTAGTAAGGACTGTATATGTAATAACATTTTAAACTCTACAGCATTATTGAAAGGTAAAATATAAGCACCAAGTGCTTTTAGTATGAGTGAAAGTTAGGAGTAATTTTCCTTCCTGCGCCCCAGCTGCTGAACACTTAGGAGTTCTGGAGCCAGAAGTTATAATTATGAGTAAATGGGAAACTGAAGAGGGCCTTCTGGTTTTAACCTCCTTGGACATCAGTCCAGTGCTCTGTGACTACCTTGCAACTGTTCATACTATTAACAGATTACCAAGGAATTTGCTACTAAATGAAGCTAAGAATTAGTGGTGGTGATCCTCCAGGTGGTACAGGGCCTGGAAGTCTGCAGCCTGTTTTCCTTACAGACAGAGGCCTTTAGGAGCCGATGAAAAGTAGCCTAGTGTTGCTGCAGGCTGGCCCCCTGGGCAAATAAAGAAGTGCATTATCTGCGTCTAAATGGCCTCCGAAGGATTCTTGTTGGAGATTGATGACCATAATAGTGAGACCTTTGAGTTTGGGAGAGTGGAAAACAGGGTCCCAAGGGCTTCTGTCAGTGACAGGAGCCTGAGTTGTCAGAAGGAACCAGGGCCATAAAACTATCAATAGAATTAAGAAATGGATTGTTGTCATCGGAAGCATGTATTAAGCACTTGCCTTCTTAGGCCGTCTGCTAGTTGTACAGAACGAGTCCCCCACCCACTTCTCACTCCTGAAAGCTCACATTCCAACACAGAGGTATCTTTTTTCTCTCATGCGCTGCATGGATGTTTACTGAGCTGGGGGTATAAAGACAGACACAACTCAGGCCCCACCTTCACAGAGCCCCCAGTCCACCCTCATGAAATAAAGGCTGTAGGTGGAGGGAGTTGACAGTGACTTAGGTTGGTGAATTTCATGCACAAGGAGAGATCGTGCTATGGAGTGGCTTGTCTAAGGTGCTCTCAGGAATTTTGGAAAGGAGCAGTTGTTAACCTTAAATAATCAGGAAAGGCTTTGTGGCAGAGGTAGCTTAAAAATAGTATGGGCTTGAGAGACACCCAAAATCCCTAGGAGATAAGGCAGGTAAGGGCCCTGAACTGGGGAGAAAGAGCTATCTTGGCAGGGTGTTATTAATCCACTAGATGGGGGCGGGGGGAGTGATGAAAATATTCTAAAATTGATTGCGATGATGATCGCACAATTCTGAATATACTAAAAGATGTTAAATTGTACACTTTAAATGGGTGAATTGTATGTTATGTGAATTATGTCTCAATAAAGCTGTTTTTTTTTTTTTTTTTTAAGGAAAGGGTCCAGGGCCGAGCCCGTGGCGCACTTGGGAGAGTGCGGCGCTGGGAGCGCAGCGATGCTCCCGCCGCGGGTTCGGATCCTATATAGGAATGGCTGGTGCACTCACTGGCTGAGTGCCGGTCACGAAAAAGACAAAAAAAAAAAAAAAAAAGGTTCCACTAGAAGAGAATCCTCTAGAGAGGAATAGATGTGGGGGCAAGTCTGACAGGTCTGGGGTTACAAAGGATTAGGAAGGAGACTGTTACTTATTGGGGCTTTGGCCTAGAGGGATGTTGGACTTGTGAAATGCAGTGGAAAGGTGGCAGCATTTTGCAGCCAACAAAATGTAAGCCAAAGGCTGTGTGTCTGTGCCGTCAGTTTCACCAGGACGCCAGGACAGAGTTATGGAGCAAGGGGACCTTTCTTCCCTATATTTAACTTGATTTGGAAGGGAAAGTGTATCTTATGGAGAAGTTATTTATGGAGGCCCAAACCAAAGAGTGAAAAATGAGTGGAAGCAGATAAGTAGCTTAGATTCTTGTCCCTTCAGCTTATTGTTTTAGGTTGAATACGTAGATGAAATTATTTTGGTCCTAATTCATCAGATAGGAAAAAATGGGCTTTAAGCTTGACTCCTGGGGCCTCTGTAGTCCATTGAGAATGAAGAACATAAGAATAATACTTTAGAATAATGGGAGAATTAGACAAATCAAGATGAGGTACTTTTCTTTTGTTTGTGCTGTAGTTGCTGTTCTTTTGTGTATTGTGGCCAGACTAAAAGCCTGTTCTTCCCTTCTCCACTCACTGTCCAGCTTTTACTCCCAAATGTTCATTCATTTCTAGGACATGGTTAGGCGTGGAGAGATCATAGACAATGACATCGAGGATGAGTTCTACCTCCGGCGCTTGGATGCAGGGCTGTTTGTCCTCCAGAACATCTGCTATGTCATGGCTGAGATCTGCAATGCAAATGTCCCCCAGGTAGGAGGTGCTTCCCCTGGATGGGCCTCCTTCTTTGCCATCTTCCTCCTTCCTTGTCACCCGCTTAGGTAGAGTCTCTCAAGGAAAGAGGTGGATCACGCTCTCCTTGAATTCTTTCACTCTCTGTGGGCCTTTTTTCAGGAATGGGCATGAGGTGAATACTTTCAAGTTGATGTATTCTGGTGTCTGCCAGGACAAATGATCCTTTTTCTCTCTCTCCCCATTCTCTCCCTTCCTTACTAGATTCGCCAGAGGGTTCACCAGATCCTAAACATGCGAGGAAGCTCCGTCAAAATTGTTCGGCACATCATCAAGGGTAAGCTGATGCTGCTTGTGTCTGGGGCTCCGGGGATTAGATGGGGCCTGCTTCCTGAATCAGTATCCCTGGTGTATGGTGCACAGCATTTTCTGCACGAAAAGCCTAGGCTTGTTGTCAAGTCCAGGTCATCTTTATAAGAATACTGAAGACTAACCTAGTTATTCTCTGTCGCTGACTCTCCAATTCCAGAATCTAAAAAACATATAACAAATAAGAAGCACTAAGCCTTGGAAGTATTTGAAAACAAAAAAAACTCCAGTTCCAAACTGCATGTAGTAGAAAGAAATTGCTTTCTTGGGGAATAAAAACAAGGACATGACAAGAAGTAACTGGATTTGTGCAAGACAGAAAGCAGTGAATTGGAGGCAGTATGGTATAGTAAAAAGAGCGTGCCTGCCTTTCAGTCCTAGCTCTGCCTCCTCAGCTGGGTGAGCGTGAGCACAGTTGTTAATTTGCCTAGGAAAAATTGTGCAAAGTTTATGGGAGGTGCTATGTCCAGTCTGGTGCCTGGCACACAGCGATGCTCAGTCCTTGTGAGTTTCCCTCCTTCCCTCATGCACACTGTGGAGTCCCCCAAACGCTGTCAGATCTTTGGCTGGACCTGACCCAGCTGGTGTGGTTCTGGAAGGGTCTCCAGTTGGTGAGTAAGCCTCAGTCACAAGGCAGAGCCCTTGCACTGAGCTCTGGGACACAGCCCCACCCTCACGGCGGGTGGAGGCCTATAATGGAGTTCACAGGCTGATAACGCCAGATTGAGAGAGAGTCGAGATGGACTGGGTAACCACAGACAAATCAGTGTCTATCTCTGGCCCCTGTTCTGCCCATTTCTAAGATGAAGAGTTGGGCTATGTTTACTCAAAAGGTTTGCCTTTAAGTTGCTTATTGCTCCCATTACAGGTAGGAGATGAAATATACAGATGAATAACACATATAATAAAGTGAAGAGAGGTTAGGGCTCTGGGGTCAGGCTCCTGGATCTGAGTCCCGGCTCTGCTGTTTACTGTGTTATCTGGAGCAACATACCCAGTTGCTCTGTGACCTCATGAAATAGGCGAGACGATCAGATGAGATGATATATGGGAAATGTCTGACCCTTACTAAGCTCTCAATGAATATTAGTTAGTGAGTATTAGGAAATATTTTGGTGATAATTATCATCATCATCATATGAGTGAGTCATGGCTAACGTCCTCTGGGAAGCCCTGTGAGAGAGTGGCATTGAGCTGGTCTGAGAGGCTGGGACAAGGACATTCCAGAAAGAAGGAACAGTGTGATGAAGGCATAGGGGCTGGAAGTCACGGTGCATTCGGCACAGCCTTCCCAGGCAGGGGGAATAGCCTATCCGTTGTGCCCGTTTTGCAGATGGAGAATACAAGGCATTGGGATCTGCTGTTTTCTCCTCAGAGAAAGAGGAGAGTAAAGGGGGCCCGTTGATGGACGTGGCCTGTGTCTTGCCTTCTGAAGTGGCACCCTGGGTGCTCCCTTCTCATCCTCATTGTCAGGTTCTCATGAAAAACTGCTCAGGGTGTCATCCTGCCCCCTCCCTGAGGTGTAGCTGTGGTGATTTGTAACTCCAGCCTTTAAATGGCATTTACTTTTAACGCCCACGTGTTCAATTAGAACTGTTTATTACTCTCAGCTCTACTGTCTTGCATTTAGGCTTTTTCCTGCACCTCCATCCCTGTAATCAAACAATAATCTTACAAGAAAGAAGAAATGTGTTTTAACGGGCGTTGACACGACGTAGGTGGATGTTTTTCTTTTTCAAACCCTACCACATGCACCTAGGTTGTTCAAGATTTCCCGTTGTTGTGAGCCAGCCTCTGTGTCCCTCAGATCCTGCTCTGTGCCCCCAGTGCCTATTGAAGAGCTGGGCACAAGCAGATGCTGAGTAGATGTCCAGGCAGGCAAGCCTGGGAGCAAGCAGGCTGACGGCTTCCCAAACACTGTCCCGCTCCTACCTCTCTCTTCCTCTCCCGCTGCTTCCTTCCCCTGCCTCTGTGCGACCTTTACCCCCTCCTTCCAGGCCCGAGGCCCACCTTCAGTCCTCTCACCATCAGGCTTAGTAGCCTGTCCACCGGTAAATCCCACCAATTCTGCCTCCAAACACAATCTTGAATCCATCCACTTCTCTCCATCTGTTATCTCCCATCGTAACACCCTGTTTATTTCCTTCTGAGCCCTTATCACAATCTAATTGTTTTTATTTATGTGTTTGTTTACCCATTTTGTCTGTCTCATACACTGAAATGTAAGCCCCATGACGTAGGGACATCGTCTGCCTTGTTCACCATGTCTCATCAGCACCTAGAGCAATGCCTGGCACATATGAGAACCCAATAAATATTTTAAACATCGTTGAATTAAACCCTACTCTTGTATGAATTTAATTTGGCAAACATTTGCTGAGACTAGGGCTAGCTAGGCACAGTGCTAGGTACTGTGCTACGAAGGTGTCGCACTGTCCCTACCATCATGGGGCTTACAGCTTTTGGGGGACATGGATGTGAAACTGACCCACCATAATTCGAGCTAAATGAAATGCATGCTCCAGTAACTACTCAGCTGGCATTACTGGGTACCAGGTTCTGTATCCAGTATTAGAGCTACAAGAAGAATAAACGAGACCCCTTTCCTTGAGGCATTCATAGTCTAGTGGGGACAGATACTCAAAACTTATTATAACGTGCTAAGTGCTGCTAAGTGAGAGTTGTGAACAGTGTGCTAAGGGGGTGGTAAGGAGCGGTAATGGAGGCATTACCTCCCCATTACCTCATCCCCAGCACTGAAGATGGTGTCCCAGAGGAGGGGCATCTGGGGGAAAGGCACATCTTGGGCAGAGGCAGCAGAGGCCCACTGGCAGAACAGGACTCAGTGGCAGTGGCCTTGGTAAGGACTGCAGCCCCGCCAGCAGAGGCCAGACAGGGATGCAGGAGGCTGGAGCATTGGGTGGGGCAGGGATGTTGCTGGGTAGCACTTTCAAGTTCTGTTAGGTACACAGTGAATTTTGGGGTACAGGTGGTGATTGTACCCCTTTGGCCAGCAGACAGTGGACATTCTTATTAAAGCTCAGGAGAGATGCTAGTTTGGGGAATTTGGAGTCATTAGTGTGGAGGTGATATTTAAAGCCATGGAATTAGATGCCATTGCTCAGGTTGAAGATCTCAACATGACACTGACCATTTAAGAAAAGATGGAAGATTATAATAATGGCTCCCTCCCGCCTGCATGTCCCTGCTCTGACTCACACCCACGGTAGGGGAAGCCCATCTTCAGTGTTGATGAGGTCTGGAGCCCGTGCAGTGTGGCCTGTCTCTGCAAGCAGGCCCTGAAAAGCGGGGACAGTGGGAACCCTCAGGGTCCACCACTTGGTTGTGAGGGGGTGGGCAGTGTGGAGGTTGAAAAGGCTGGGGCTACAGTGGGGGCTGGAGGCTGGGCTCTGCTCAGGGTTACCACTTAAAAACCCATCTGCATCTCTCTCACTTCCCCTACCCCCCTCCCCCAATCAAAAAGCCCGAAAAAACAAAGCCTCATAAAGAAAACCAGCTCATTAGTCTGTCTTCTTTGATTTTAATTTTGTTTTTCAGTTTGGGTTGCTTCCTTCCCCCCCCCCCCCAACATAATTAGATGCAAGCTTTTTTCTTTGATTTTATAGCCTACATATTTCCTAAGTTTTGCTGGCAGGATGACAGCTGATGTATCCCTTGAGGTCTCAGGGAAACGCTGATGAGGCAAGCCCAGCAGGGGACTTTTCCCATTATTTTTCATCCCCTTTCTCAAGATCTTCCTCCCTCCTTTTTCTATTGGGGGTGCCAGGAGAGCTGGGAATAACTGATGGCTCATTAAAGTCCCTCTTTCTGCAGACCGCTTACTTGGTGCTCCCAAAAAAGTCCAGCCTTCCCTGGAACTGGTGGCAGCTCTGAGCCTGAGGACTGAGACACTAGCATAGTGCAGGGAAGAGCAGACCAGGTCCTCTGCAAAGACAGCAACAGTCTTCCTTTTACCTTTCTGGGGCCTGGCACCATGACTGGCACAGAGAAGGGGTCAGTTACTGCTAATTGGGGGTGCGTGCTGAGGTGGGGCTTCAGGCTTCTTTGTGCTGTTCCAGAAACCCAGGACCACAGTAGATAAAATGGTCCTTACTGAGCACTTCCTCTGTCCCAGGCTTTTAATGTATATTATCTTTGGTCCTTACGACAATCTGAGACAGCAGGATAATCTCCATTTTGTAGGTAAGGAAACTGAGACTCACTGAGGTTAAGTAACATTACCCAAGTCACTAGTAATATTGGACACTGGATCTGAACTCAGAATTATCCTCAGTGCTACTTCCATCTTGCAGAAAAGAAATCTCCAACTGTGCTGATTGGCTCAGTTTTTAAGAAAAAAGGAAATGTAGGGCATCCCCATTTATAGAGTATCCGCTTGGCACCACGGGGTGCTAGGTGAGCTCCTAAGGTGAATGAGGCACTTTGGAGGCCCTTTCCCCAAGGGGCGTATGTCCATTCACAGGTGAAATAACCAACCATAGCACAAAGCAAAATAAAGTTGGTGCTGGGATACAGGAGATGCAGTGGGAATGAAGAAGGCACAGTTAATTCTGCTGGAGATTAAAAGGAGCTCAAAGATCCGGGGAGGCTGTGGAAGAAGTGGTTGCTTTTTTATTTAATTTTCAATTGTGGCAAAATACACATAACATAAAATTTACCATTTTAAACATTGCAACAATCACCACCATCTATCCACAGAACTTTTCATCTTGCAAAATTGAAACACTGGACCCTTTAAGCACTAACTTCCCATTCTCCTCTCCTCTCACTCCTTTGCAACCACCATTCTACTTTGTCTCTATGACTTTGATGACCCTAAGTAAGGAGGTGGCTTCTAGAAGCATGAGAAGGATTTCATAGGCAGACATGGATGTATGTCATTGAGTGGTCATCTCCTTGGATGTGTCATAGGAACTGTAACCTGGGTGTACTTCTTAGTATAAATATTTGTGCCAAGGATTGCAGTGGAGTCCCCTGGCCAGTTTCACCAGTTTAGTCCACTGGTAAAAGTTGTCAGAAGACCACTTAGATGCCAAGAGCAGCCAAGGCTATTGCACAGTAGTGGGCTGTTTTGCAGAGGAAAGCTTACAGGATTACTGACTCAAAATTCTTTTGCTGGTGGGTGAAAGAATGAGCCAAAAACTTAAAATGCTTTCAGAAATTGGCCCATGGCCCTTTGATTTGCTTGTGTTCTTTATGGCTGAAAATCTCCTCTTAGAAGCTCATAAACATATATTTCCATATTGATTTGGGGCTGTTGGTAACCCAAGTTTGCCTCTGTGATTTTAAAGCTGCGGAAGCTGATAGGATTTATCTTTTGATGACATGTTGGGCTATGTGTGACTTGCCTCTCTGGTCATGGCTGCTGTGGCCACTGGGGTATTTGGAGGCAAGAAAGGATCCTGGAGAGAGGCCTGTGTGTTAGCCCTATAGCCAGCTGCCTTGACGGGACTCAGAGGCATCATCGGGACACCTCTGGATGTTTTTGGCAAAGATGTAAGATTTGCCTTAGTATTGCTGTCCCTGGAGCCTTACACCTAGTTCACCCATGAGAGCACTCAGGAAAAACCGGTGGCCTTGGATAGTATAGTGTTGCACAAAGGAGGGAGGGAGAGAGCCACCCTTTGAGAACCATCTGTGGTGAGGTCGTGGTTTGCCATGAGGCCGCTGAGGTTCTGACCTTCGGCAGCTACCTACCTCTCTGAGCATCATCTGTAAGATGGGGAGAACCTGCCTCAGAAGGCTCCTGTGAGAGTTAGATGTATGTATGCAAAGTACTTACTTGTTGGCGGGCACCTAATAAGTGCCTGATAAATGTTAGCTGTCTTTATTGTTGGAATTAGTGTCTAAGCTAACCTAGTCATGAGTAGAAGAACAGAGGGGCATAGACCAGCATAACTTCTGGATCTCTGTGTAACTTTGGGCCAGTTAGTAGACAACATTTTAAGTGCTGGTTTCCTCCTCTGTAAAAAATAAACCTAAAATAAATACTGCCTCCCTCAGGAAGGCTCCAAGGTTGAAATGCAGTCGGGTGCCTGGGACCAAGTATGTACTCAATAAATAGAGGTTCCTTCCTTCCTTCCTTCCTCGACCTAATCCTTTCACCTGGAGTTGGCCGCAGCCTGGGTTCAGATGCAGGCAGACAAGCTGTGGACCAGCACCCAGGCCAGACTCCTTGGGGCTTTGAGGGGGGTAGGGGTGGGATGGTGGTTGCTTTTCCAACCAGCTAAGATGTTGGCAGAACTGTGGAAACATAGCCGTTATCGTCATGAGCAAAGGGTGAGCTCCTTCTCCTTTAAGTGGGTTTCATTTGAATGACATCCCTGATGAAATTATATCCACAGCCCAGCAAAATGTTCTCCTACTGGAGAAGTGTAACCTTTAAACCTTCCAAGTTCATTGTTCATTAAGGAATTTCTGTTAGACCCGAAGGATTTTCCTTTCCAAGTTTCTATTTTGTGTTTATTTGTATGTCTTCAAGGATTTTCAGTGTGAAAATATTGGCATTCCTCTTTTCTCCCCTTCCTCTTCCTCCTGCATTTTTTAAAGGATGAACATGTAAGGCTTAAGATCTGGAGATCTGAATCAGGCTTGTGAGCTCTGGTCCGGGTCTCTGCCCTGGAATACAGTTCTTCCCCATCTGCCAGCCTCGGTGCCCCTCCCTCTGCCTCTTAACATAAACAGAACAGCTTGTTCTCCATGTCTGAATAGTAAACCTGCTGTCTAAAGTTTGCTTTAATATTTATGCGTTCAGCACTGCTGCCTGTTTTTGAGCTCCATCAAAGCCTTTATTATAAGAGCATTTGAAAATGCTGGGGAAGTAGAGAAGGGAGTTGATGTGTATGCCATCTTTCTCGTTCTCCCACTCAACTTCTCCTCTCCCCTCTCTCCCTCTTCCCCCACCCCCAAGTTCTGCCTTCATCTAGCATCTCTCTTTGTCTTGCATCTCTCTTTTCTTCTCTTACACACACACACACACACACACACACACACACACACACACACACACACACACACACACACACACACACACACACACACACACACACACACACACACACACACACACACACACACACACACACACACACACACACACACACACACACACACACACACACACACACACACACACACACACACACACACACACACACACACACACAAAGAGAACTCTTTCCCAAGACCTCTGGGAGGAATCTGTTCAATATTTATAAACGGCTGCAGCAGCTATCATAACCAGAGGTAGCTGGCACTACCAAGATTTGCTCCAAATAAGGAACTCCTCTAGAAACAAAGAATGAGTAAAGGTAAGGTGTGGAGGGAGAAGGGCGAGGTGTACAGTTGGTACGGTCTCCCAGGGGCAGCGGGAGAGCACTAGTCCGGGCCATCAGACCTGCTTCTGGGCCTGGCTCCATGGCTGGCTCACTATGGGACTCTGGACAGTCTTCTGCTACCTCAGGGTTGCACTAAATTTCTGAGAACCCTGCCAGCTCTGATATTTGGTGACTTGGCATAAGAAACTATGACCCCAGCCAACCCACCCCACCCTGATTTAGGGACCTCAGTAGCCAGGACACATTCCCTCTAGAGGCTTACCCTTTATGAAGAGTTTATGGTTAGATGCCCTGCCTAGGTGGGCTACTTTGGAATGCTCATAGAGTGGGGGTGTTTTCCTAAAAGATGGGGGGCAAGCAGGGATGCTTATTGCTGAGGTAAGAGGAAGCTATTTTGGGGACCAGCCCTACCCCCAGTGGCTTTTTAGTGCCATTTTTTATTATTCACACATGTTCTGGGGTTTGAGTTTCAGCTCCTCCACCATCCTAGGCTTGGGCAAGTTGCTTCAGTTCTCTGATAGCCTCAGTTTCCTCATCCGTAAACAGGGCTGATGTTCTTTACCTTGTAAGATTGCTGCAAAGATTAAATGAGACAACATGCCTGACACGTCATCAGTGCTCACTATGTTCATTTCCATTCCACTGTGTGTGTGAGACCACCCCTCTTCCACATTACCCTAATCTGTCCTGCCTGTGTAGGAGTCTGACGTCCCTTTCCCAGGGAACAGGTGATCTGACTTTGCTCCTCACCACAGTCCGAGTGGCAGAGAAGACTCATCCATGGGTGGTGTTCTGCATACAGTAGGGGCATGCATCGTTCCAAGGCCTTGGCAGAGGTGATTCAGCGGGGGGTTGATACCGACTTTGGTTCCCTCTGCCTTGTGCATCCCTAACAGGGGATTAGGACCTTCTAGGGAAGCTGCCTTTACTGTTGGAAAATCACTGCCCTAAAGGACCAGACTGTTTTCCCACTTCCCTCCCTCCTGAGTCTGAGAAGACATTAGGAGAGCGAAGTGTTAGTTCAATCCATTAAGACTCAAGCTTGCAGACCATGCCGCCGGGGATATTAAATGCTATAATGGTCATTTCTCTCTCTCCTGGGGCAGCACCTATATCATTCATGTGTGAGTAAGAGAATACCACTTACATGCAGCATGCAGCCCCAGAGCCTTCTCCCGCAACTCAGTTCCTACTCCCCATCACCCCAGCCCTCTCTTTAAGGGGCCTTAATAGAAGACATCACAGTCATTTGCTGTTGGAGGTGATGGTTGGGCCTAACAGAAGAGGATGATTTCTGGGGGGAGACACAGCTGGCACATGTCTGAATCCCAAATCCCATTTTCCAACACATGTCCAAAGTAATAAAGAAGGAGGAGGAAAAATAAAGTGGCAGGAACCAAATTATTTTCTTAATGTGGGAGTGAGAGGTTCACACTTTCTTCTGTCTCCCCAGTCCTTGTCTGATTTGGATTAGCAGATGTTTTATCATGCAAAAGCGTCCTACCAGAGAGTTCTCTCAACTTTCTCAAGCTGGGCCCCAGTAAGAGACCAGCAGGTAGAAATACAAGCAGCCATCCTCGTCAACATCTCTGAGAGCTGTTCACCATGCCATACTGTGGGTTGACTCTCAGCCAGGCTCTGCTGTTATTCAGCTGAGAGGAAGGCCCAAGCTCCTGCCTTCATGACGTTCTCACTCTAGGAAGGGATGGTCTAGAAGCCAGGCCTACGTGTGGTGGAGACGAGTGGCCTGAGGAGAGGAGGGTGAGAGGACCAGGCAAGGTTTCATGGAGATGTCTCTTGAGACAGACCTTGAAGGATGTGTGGGATTTCTCCTAGTGACATTGCTGGCCTGAGCAAAGGAGGCTCAGGGAGGAAAGGAACTAATGTCTCGAGCGTCTGTTATTTGCTTGGTATTTACATTCATTTTCAGAGGAGAAGACCACCCAAGGTCACTGAGGATTGCAAGTCAGATGCAGGATTCAAACACAGCCCACAATGTTGTGCCATCTCCTGTCTGTGGGTGCACACAGGGAACAGTCACAGGGCAGTCAGGAGTTGGGTCACCTATCCTTCCCCCTTCCCTGCCACCATGTTCTTTATACCTGCTCATGGGAGTCATCACACGAAGCTCAGGACCACCAGCTTATCCCTCCCCATCTACTAAAACTCAGGTGACCACATTATTTGGGAGGACCAGGACACTTTTGAGAATGAAATGGAGTATTAATAATTATTGTGCTGGGACAACAGGGTAAACTGGAACATATAATTAGCCTCCTTAATTCTGTTTGATTGTGTCCTCTGACAGTCTTCTGTCATCAGCCTCATCCCCTTGTGACTGTTTCCTCTATCTTCATTCTCTGACTTGAAACCTGGCCCTCCCTGAGGTGGCTTCTCTCAAGTGGTGGCTTTCTCCCACACTCTTCCTACCACTGAAGACAGGGGAGGGGTCTTCCATGCTCCTCGTGGGCAACTCTAGACTATTTTCTCTCCCTCCTTTCTCTCTGAAAACACCACCCAGCTGCTTGAACCTCATGTCAGTGGACAGAGCCACCCACAGATCCTCCTTGTGGTTGTGCAGGCACCTGTGCCCCTCGGTCCTTGGAGGAATTCTGGGCTCACTGTCACCTTCTCCATTACTCCTGTCCTACTTCTTGGTGATTTCAGTACCTACATCTCTTTCCCTCACACCCTGTTTCCAGTCTATCAGTGAATCCTGTTGGATCCACCCTCAGAATACATTGAGAATCTGAAGCTTCTCACCTCCACCATTACCTACTTGGCCCAACCCACCCTCATGTCCCATCTCCTTGCTTCTGCCCTTGCCCCCTCCTGGCATCTCCCACACAGCAGCTGGAGTGATTATGCTGCTCCTCTGCTTAGAATCCTCTTCTAGACTCCCATCTCAGACAAAAGGCCAAAGTCCTTTCAGTGTCCCACAGGCCCCATATGATCTGGGTCCTGTCCCCTCCTATGGCTCTGCGTTCCAGCCACATTGACCTCCTTGCCAACCCCCCCCCATGGACAAAGCAAGCTCCCTTCTTGGAGCCCCTGCACCAGCTGTCCTGCTACAACTTGCTTCCAGGTGTTTCCACACGCATGTCCCTCTGGCCTTTACACAAATATCCCCTTCTCTTTGAGGCCTTCTGATAGCCACCTGCATATTTTGTTTACTCTTGGTTTGTTACCCTCACTAGCAAGTAGGCTCCACACGAGCAGAGATTTTCATCCATTTTGATCTTTGCTCTGTTTCCATTGCCTCAGTGGTTCTCAGGCTTGAGCGTGCATCTGCATCATCCTGAGGACTTGGTAAGACTCAGACCTCTGGACCTCACCCACAGTTTCCTTGTAAGTGGGTCTGGGGTGGGCCCAAGGATTTGCATTTCTAGTAAGTTCCCACATCATGCTGATGCTTTTAATCGGGGTCCACACTCAGAACCACTAGCCCAGAACAATGCCTGCCCAGTAGACATCTGTCTTAGTCCACTAGTATTGCTATAACAAAATACCTGAGACTGGGTAATTTGTAAAGAACAGAAATGTATTTCTTACAGTTCTGGAGTCTGGAAATTCCAAGGTCAAGGTGCCAGCATTTGGTGTCTGGTGAAGGCCTTTTTGCTACATCCTCACCTAGCAGAAGGCAGAAGGCAGAAGGGCTAATGGGCCTACCTAGTTCTCTCAAGCCCTTTTCTATGGGTCTAATAACATCCATGGGGGTGGAGCCTAATCACCTCCTACAGGCCCCCGCACTTAATGCTGCTGCAGTGAGGGTTAAGTTTCAACATGAATTTTGGAGGGGGCTCAAACATTCAAACCATACCAGCATCCACTCCATATGTGTGGAGTAAATAAATGAGGGCGTGAGAGAGGATGAGGCTAGGAGGGGAATATGGGCATGGACAGATAAGTTGGGCCCTTTCCACGGAGGGCCTCAAAGGCAAGACCAAGGAGTTTGGTCCCAGCTGCCACCGTGAGGGCTGTTGGAGGCACTGGAGCAGCATGCGCCTCGATGGGAGCTGGGGTTCCAGGAGAGGTGTGAAGTGACCCAGCCCCGGTGCACCCCAATCCTCAGATTCACGCCTAATCCTGTCTTTGTCTCTCTAGAGTACGCAGAGAACATCGGGGATGGCCGGAGCCTGGAGTTCCGGGAGAATGAGCAAAAGCGCA
Organism: Cynocephalus volans; assembly: GCF_027409185.1. NCBI lineage: Eukaryota > Metazoa > Chordata > Mammalia > Dermoptera > Cynocephalidae > Cynocephalus > Cynocephalus volans. The sequence goes on from NC_084460.1 coordinate 33,401,668, forward strand.
TCCTGGGCTTGCTGGAGAACTTCTAGAGGCCCGTTGGCCCTGGGCATCAGGGGTCCTCCCTCGGCATCCCTCCCAGAAACAGTTTTTAGATAGCTCTGTGTGACTTTTGGACAAATTAAAGCTAGTTTTGGTATTCCCGGACTGGTGTTCTTTGTAGCCAAGCTTCACGTGCTATTCTTTACCCTGCGCTCATAGCAGCTGTCTCAGGCACATCTGAGGAGGGTCGGTGGTTGACCTCACTCTGCCCGTGGGGAAACTGAGGCTCAGAGAGCATAGCAGTGCTAGCATCACCACTGTGGCTTCTCTGCTATTGCTGCTATGAGGCTGCCCGTCTAACTGGGGAGAGGGGACGGCATGGGCTCTGGTCCGCCCTGGGGCTTCCTGACACATAGGAGGCATATGGCCACCTGCTTAGCTCCCCGGAGGCTTGTTACAGAACGCAGTCCTCGGAGCAGCATTCTGAGCTCCGGACACACATCAGATTTACCCGGCGCAAGGCAGGGTATGGAGGATCACAGATATACCAGTGTTGGGCCCCGCCCCAGGACAATGACAGCAGAATCTTGGTGCGGCTCTGGCGCTGTGTGGTTTTAAGCTCCCAGATGACCACACAGCAGAGGAGAGCTACCATTTCAGAGTAGACAGGCCTGGGGTCCAAATCCCCCTGCATCGTGTACAGCTGTGGCATTTTGGACAAGTGACTTTTATTTCTCAACCTCACTTCATCTGTGAAGTGGAGCTAATAATGCCCATTTGGTGCTTATCACACACGCAGCACAGTGATGCATTCACAGTAGATGCACTGTGAATGGCGCTTCCTTTTGTCCTTCCTCCGCACATTTGTGACTTCAAAATTGTGATTTCACCCACTTTACTCAGGTTATGGGAAAGCTGGTCTTCTCTACAAAGTCAGCAGCTCTTTAGCATGTCTTAAATCTGCCCTCAAAGAATAGAGTCCTTATGGGTGAGGAGGAGGAAGAGCCACCAAATTTGGAAAAGCAGCATTTCATTAAAATGAAGCATTTAGCTCAAGGTCAGCAAATAGACTGCAAGGGATGCCTCACACCCATGTGCTATGCCCGGGCAAAGGGTGCTGCTCGCTGAACCCCGAGGGACCAGGCTCCAATCCAGGCAGCCACTACCATCTGGCCAGAGTCGACATGCCAAGGGAAACCCATTTGCCACCCTAGGCAGCCACCCGAGAGGTCTCTCAGTAACATGGCACCTGCTTTGTGCCTGGCGTTGGGCTGGTGATGAGACAGTGACTGGAACTGGCCCTGCCCTCCTGGTGTTCAGTGCAACCTGGTGGGAAGACAGTGTGCCCCTCGTTACACTGAGATGAGCGTCCCAGCAGAGGGGGACAAGAATGCTTGACAGGGCGTTACAGAGTCAGATTGCTGAACATCACATTTGGATTTAGTTACTTTTTACTTCATTTTCTGTGACTGTACCGGCTACCATGCATGATAGCCTGCTATGGCTTCTTACTTTACATCCATCCTTTGTAGCCTGCTCTGCAGCCCTGCTGGCTCTGTTATCCCCAGTTTATGGAAGCTGAGACTGAAGTCTCAGGCTAAGTAACTGTGCAGGGTTCTCTGGCCAATAAGCAGCAGAACCTACATTCAAAGCACGGTCTGACTCCACAGTCTCACTGTCCCCTTCCACCGAGCTGCCTATATCTAGAAGACAATCACGGATCACTGACGGACATTACATTTCGATCTGTTCCTCTATTGATATGTGTTTTAATGAATTCACAAAGAATAGGGCATGTCCAGATGTAACCTATGGAATCACAGGCTTTTTGAGCTAAGGCTGGTACTTTAGAGATGGTTAGTCTTTCAACTTTGTTCTTTTTACACTTTATTCGTTTTTAACCAAGTAATGCTTACACATGGTACAGAAATTTGAAATGTAACAAAGATATCCAGTGAGAAGTCTCCCTGCCCATCCCCCATCCCCTAGGCCTCCCTGTCCCCGGAGGCAGCCACTGCCACCTGCTCATCTTTTCAGAGTTCTGTCCAGCAGTTTTCCACTGTGTTCTACCGAAGCCCAGGCTTCCTGACAAGCACATCAGAAGCCAACATAGGAAGAGAGGGAGGGGAAGCTTCAGGCCTCTCCCCACCTTCAAACAGACGCTCCACTTAGCTGTGCTTCCTATATTGCAGCGCCTCCTGAGATTCTGTGCGGCCAGAATGTCCCTCTGCGTAAAACAAGTTTGAACTTACCCCTTCATTTTACAAGTGAGAAAGTGGTCCCCTTTTCCATCGGTTTTGTGGCAGGAGGCTGGCAGGAAACATGAGGTATGTAATCCCTTAGGATTCAGAAGGCGTGTACAGTTCTAGGGGCTGAGGGACCAAGAAGACAGGATAAGGAGAAAGCAGTAACTAACCTCTGCTCTCTAATTTACCAACCCGCTAGAGGAGGCTAAGAAGAACTCAAGTACATTAACCTTACTAACCCTAGGCTCTCGGGGTGTGGTCCCAGCTCCTGAGTCTGCTCCCGGCTAACTGAGAAACTCTGCCTCACCCAGCAGCCCCACCCCTCTGCGAGGCCGTCTTGGGCTCCCAGTAAAGGCCACCCTTGCCCCGTGGGTCTGAACTGGACGTCTGTGTCTGCTCCCTCTTGGGGTCCACAGCCTCTCCCCTTCAAACAAAGCCCCTTTTCGTCGGTCCTTGTGCCCACAGCTGAGTGGTACCAGACCATAGCACCCCAGAGGAGCAGTACTCCTCTTCCTACCCAGACATGGCAATAAAATAGCCTTTCAGCAATGTTACCAGAATTTCTTCACGAGGGAAATGAGGGTTTCATTTTCCTCTTCCTCCGCAGCTTGCTGCTCCGTTTGTGGTGGCCGGCGCGCCTGAATTCAGTGGTGGCAAGATGGGCCGTGCCTGATTTAGAGAGATTTGCATGCAGGCTGCGTTCCTTCTTTATCTGGGGGGAAACACATTGTCAGGGAAGCTTGAAGGCAGCCTTCAGTCACTCCACAGTCGCACCAGTGCCCAGGTGGCATCTTCTGCCATTACCGAGAGCGTCAATTTCGTGTCAACAGGGAGATGAGACTCACTTTCCTAAAGGCAAGACTTCTTGATTAGATTTTCTTACCCAACAGTAGAGGTAAAAGCAGATCCACATTTTTCAATCTGTCTTGTTCTTTGGTGCACATGGGAAGTGGTTGGTAGCGCAGCGGTGGGCCTTCATTATCTGTGCTGGAAAAATGGCAAGCGTTCCTCCAGTCACCTTTTCCTTCATTAGGTAACACGTGCCATTGGTATAAACTTCAGAAGGTATACAAGGGTGTAGGATGTGCAAATCTCCCTGCTAGATGTGTCTCCTGGCCACCCAGCACCCCTCCCCAGAAGCAAGTGCTGCTAATTAGCAGAAGTATCCTTTCAGAGATAGTCTTACGTGTTTTTAAGTGAATAAAAATACTCATTACACATATGGTGGCGTATCATGTTCTCCGTTCTGCATGTTGCTTTTCACTCCACCTCGACCAAACACACACACAGCTGCCCCACTCCCTTACTAGCTCAGCTCTATTGCAAAGCGTCCCATAATTTAGTAAATCATGTTAATGGACATTTGGGTTGTTTCTGATCTTTGGCTATTACAATGGTGCAGTGAACATCCTTGCACAGAACGTCATTTCACACACGTGTGAGTTTAGGTCCCCAAGTAGGATTGCGAAGTCAAAGAGAGTGTGCCTTTTTCACTGTGACACACACCACTACGGTGTCCTACCCCTTCCCACACACCCTCAGTGGCTCAGTGTGAGCCGACCTGTCTCTCTGCCTCGACAGGTGAACAGTGTATCCTGTTGGTCATTTTAATCTGCATTTCTCTTAGGGATGAGGTCATTTCATGTTTTAGGAGAACGAACTTATAGAGTGTGCCATATTAGCTAACACTGAGCTCTCTCTGTGAGCTAAGTACTTCACTCAAATTAGTGCATTTAACCCTCATTCCTGAAGTGTAGATGTCTCATCGACCCCATTTCACAGATGAGGAAACCAGGTGGGGAGGGAGGGCCAGCGGTTTACACAGGGTCAGAACTGGAAGTGGGACCTAAGCAAACCCCCGCTCCTAGTTTTGGACCCGTGCTGTCTCCCAACTGGTAGAAGGGGCTTGGGTGAGGGTGGAGAAGGTGGCACAGAACACACTGGGAACAGACGGCTTCAGCGGAGTCGTGCAGACCGGCCTTGTGACTGCAGCCCTTGTGGCTCTGCAGGGCCCTGCCCCTTCTGCCTCTCCCTGCCATGTCTGGGAGGCTGGACGTGGTGGTCCCCTGCATGGGGGTCCTGGGGCCAGGTTTCCTGGCTGGGGATGGGCACTCACATGGATGTGGCCCTGGCTGCTCTACCATGGGAAAGGGGGAAGTCTGAGAAACATCTGGAAGGTCAGGCTCTCCATCTGCAGCCGTGAGGAGAACCACTGTCAAGCAGGATTGCAGGTAGGACCGTTGCCTGCCTCCCCCGTGCTCCCCACCACTGCCTGTGCACTGAGTCGCATTCTTTCTCACCCAGACCCTCCCTCTGTCTGTGCTCCTATTCCATGTCACTTCGCTGCCTCCTTCCATGTGTCTCCCAGGAGACATTTGTGGATCACCTACTCTGTGCCAGACCCATGCTGGGTACTGGGGGGCATTGCACTCCACCTTGCACTGAAATCCAGTTTGAACTTGCTACATAGTTAAATAGGGTCTCACAACAGAGCAATAATGGGCGTCAAGAGAGGTGGGCAAAGACTGGGGGACAGGGCCGAGCCCGTGGCGCACTCGGGAGAGTGCGGCACTGGGAGCGCGGCGACGCTCCCGCCATGGGTTCGGATCCTATATAGGAATGGCCGGTGCACTCACTGGCTGAGTGCCGGTCACGAAAAAGACAAAAAAAAAAAAAAAAAAAGACTGGGGGACAGGAAGGCCCCTCACCTGGTAGGAGGGATCGGGGAGACATGACCCGGTAACCTAACTATCTTGAGTGACATTCATTGGAGCCTTATCATGGCCATGAGCCTCGAAAACAAGGGGTAGAAAGTCACTCGAGGCAGAGGGGACTGCAAGCTGAAGGAGTGGGGGCACGATAAAGTGCAGGGCCTTCTGGGATGTGGCGCTGTCAGTCACCTCAGTGGATGCCCAGCCACCCTGAGGGCGGCACAGCAGGGGTTAAACGAGCTCCTGGCTGTGGCAGACGCTGACCACGGGCTTTGTGGGCTTTACAAGAACTTGGGGGTCGTGTTTGTCCAGAGTCACAGGGCTTGTTCTGGGCAAGTCCTTGTCCCACCTTCTCCCAAGCTCTTTCAGTCCCCGAATGAGGAGGAAACAGATCCCCCATGGCAAGATGCACCCTCCCAGGATGGTTCAGGAAGTGCCCAGGCCCCAGCTATGCTGACAACAGCTGAGCAAGGAGAAAGGCCTCCAAGCCCAGTCGGCAGGAAGGCTGCTGTGAGGCCCTGGTCTGTCCACACCCCTGGGAGGAGGCTTTGCTCTAAGGCCCTGGAAGCAGCTGGGAAAAGCCACCAGGGACGGATTCTACAGAAGCCAGGGCTGGGGGCCTGGCCACCGCTGAGAAAGGCGCCAGCCTGGCTACGGCTCTTGGGGCCTCGGCAAGCCAGCCCCATCCAGGAAACCCCCAGGAGCAGAGGGGCGGGGGATCTGTACCCTCAGCCTAGCCTGGCCCAGGACAGTCTCTGTGAAGCACGAGCATGTCCCTTACACTCTCTGAACCTCGGTTCTCCTTCAGTTGAGGACTGAAAGAAGGGGTCTCTGAGGGGCCAGCTACGGCCAGCTCATGGCATCCAGTTGATCATCTGCCATCCATCCCTCCATCGTTTACTGATCCACCATGAGCTGTGTGGGGAACAAAACAGACATCATTCCTGTCCTCGAGGAGCTCACATCCTTGAGGGACAGACCAAAAGACAACAAACGTAAACAAATGCATAGAATGATTACTGAGTGTTATAAGGAGTGTATGAGGTATGCAGTGATGGGACTAAGTAATGGGGGGACTGACTGGCTTTAGGTTGAGTGGTCTGGGAGGTCCTCTTTGATGAGGTGCCTCTGAGCTTGAACTAAGCTCTGAATGATGTCGAAGAGTGGGCAGCTAAAGAGTTGGGGAACAGAGGCACAGGTGCAAAGGTCTAGAGGCAGAGACAGAGGGATGGAGCACTGTCGTTTTCCAAAAAATAGGCAGAAGAGGCCATTGTGGCTGGACCCAACAATGAAGCCAAGGCCAGTGGGAAATAAGGCCAGAGAGGTGGGTGAGGGGCAGATTGTATGAGGCCTTGAGGGCCACAGAGGGGTTTTGAGCTTGGAAGGGATGTGATTTGATTTTGAAAAGATGCCTTTGCTTTATGGAGGACACACCATGGAGACCAGCTGGGAAGCAGGGAGATCTAAGAAGAGACTGATGTGCTCTGGTCCAGCAGGAAATACTGGTGCTTTGGACCAGGAAGGGGTAGTGGCTTAGAGACCAGGGGATTTGGGGTATGTTGAGGCAGAGCCAACTGGTCACTGTGCAGGAATAGGCTCTGCCCTAGGGAGCCTTCCCCTGTCATTGAGGGCTGGGAGCAACCTCACTGGGCTGGCAGGAGTCGGGTGGGACCCGCCGAGAGAGCTGCTCAGTATATAAATATCTTTAATGAATAAATAGAAGTGCTTTTAGGGCTGGCGGAGTCATATCATTTCCACCTGCCGTAAAATTTCATTAGAAGCAGGCGCTGCAGGGGAGAAGAATGGCTGCAATAAATCTGCCCGCCCACCCTCAGCCCTGCCTCCACTCTGAGCCGAGTCTGCCCCACTCCCCGGAGAGTCTGGACCCAGGCCCTTCTCCCCAGGCCTTCCTGGGGCAGGAGAGTCTGGACCTACCCTGCCCCACCCCACACTTGAGGAGGCACAGGGCAGCCATGAGCAGGGAGGTGTGGCTTGTCACTAAAAAGCAGGGGCCTCCCTCTCCCCAGCTGGAGAAGGGATGTGGCAGTTCCTGCCCCACTGGAGGCAGATGAGATGAGTTTCAGGGGAAGCAGTGTTCAACACTGAGGGACTCCTGGAACAGCAGAGCTGGGGGAAATCAGGCCTCGGGGATTTTCAGTTCTACAAATGAGAAAACAGAGGCCTCAAGAGAGTTGGTGACTGTCCTAAGATTGCACAGGGTTAGCAGATCCAGCCCTCAAAAACTACCATAGTGACAGCTACATTCTTCAGCTCCAACTAAATGCCCAGTTCTGTATTAAGCACATGACATGCACCATTTCCTCAAGTCTTGACATGACCAGCCCATTTTGCAGATGAGAACTCTGAGGCCCAGAGAGAACTAGGATCCAGGCCACCCTGCCAGTTACTGGCAGAGCCAGATGAGCATTCAGGTCTCTACTGCAGCAGCCTTTTTCTGTTTGTTTTTTTTTAAAGCATGCTGGGGCTGGGATTATGTTTTCTTGAGCCTATAAATCATCAAAGTGTGAATCACTGAAGGACTGAGATGGAAAATTCGCTGAGTACCTACTATGTGCCAGGCAGTCTCTGAACTGAGGGCCACTGTCCCCAGCACTTCATTGCATCCTTGTGGCACCTTCAAGGTTGCCTGCTCACTTCCATTTTACAAATAAAAAAAGGAAGCACAGAGAAATCAAGGAATTTGCCCAAGGTCGCACAGCTGTGCCCCTGATGCTGGCCGTGGCTGCCAGCCCTCAGAGAATTTGGGATCCTCACACCCCTGCCTTGGCCCTGCTGCCCTCCTCCCCAGCCAGTGGGTGGAAGGCCAGGAAGCCTGGCCAAATGGACAGGCCCAGCTGGCAACCTGCCTGGGCCCATGGTTATCAATTAAGCTCATTAAATGGCCATGACAAGACATGGCCTGGGCCAGCTGTCTTCCCTTCCCACCTCACTCCAGCCCTATCGGGAACAAGGCCTGAGGACGGACTCCTGCTTTTAGCAGCTGCAAGCAAAGGTCTCCCAGTCACTGGAGAAGATGAAAAGATGCACAAACTGGGATTGGCCTGTTAGCTCAGTTGGTTAGAGCACGGTGTTATAACACCAAGGGCAAGGGTTCAGATCCCAGTACCAGCCAGCTGCCAAAAAAAAAAAAAAAAAAGGCTAAAAGATGCACAAACCAAACTTCACCAGGCTGGCCTGTGGACCTGCACAGGTAGTGAACACAGGATGTGGATGCTAGAGCCCGGCTGCCTGGGTTCAAATCCCAGCCCTGCAACTCCCCAGCTGTGTGATCCTGGGCAAGTCCCTTCACCTCCCTGAGCCTCAGCTTCCTCATCTATAATAGGGGGATGGAGCTACACAATCTACTCACCGTCTACACCTGCAACAAGATGATGCACACAAGGCGCTGGACCAACTGTGGAGTGCTGATCAATGATCACATCATCATGACCGATGTCTTATTGTATTTTCTTGTTCACCTTCCCCCACTAGACTGTGAGGCAATTCATCTTTATTTATACCAGAACGACTGAACAGGCCCACAAGGGCACCACCACCCAAGCCAAGATCCTTCAGGAGCAGAGTGAGCAGTGTACCTGTGTACAAGTGCTCTTTAAGGGGTCAGGGACTTGAGCCAAGGTGCCGTGGACCTGAGCAACTGTCCAGCCCCTACTGATGCTCCCTCTCCTGAGCCCGGCACGCGGGGCTCGCCCCGCCTCTGTTCCTTCTCTCTGACCTGCCCTACTTCCATTTGCCTCTGGATGAGTCTGCTCACTGTGCAAGACTAGCTGGGGGCCGGACGCTGCCCTCTCTGGAAGCAGGAGCATAAGTCCTGTCCTCTTGGGAGGACAGATGCAGACACAAACAACCATCAGCCAGAGCATGGTGGGCGGAGGTCCTGAACACCCACACCTGCTGCAAGCCCCCAGTTCCCCTTGCTCCCCTGTCTCTGCCTTCCCCAGGCCCCAGCCAGCTTCCCTGAGCCTGCTTCTCCCCTGTCGGCCCTGTACTTCCTCCATTTCTGCCCTGCAGTGCCCAGCACAGGGCATGCCACCCAGTCGGTGCTATTCCAGCACGTCTTCAGCAAATATTTTCTGAGCACTTGCTATGTGCCGGGCCCTGTGCTGGCCTGGGGGGTACAGCAGCAAACAAGGCACACATGCTCCCAGCCCCGCTGCCTCCCAAAGACAAGGAGACAGAGAGCAGACAAGCAAGCGGATAGTCCAGCAAGGCAGCTTGAGATGAAAGAGAGTGACTGGAAGGGGGCTGCTCTGGTCTGGATGGTCAGAGTTGAGACTGGATTGATGAATGGAGCAGCTGCCAGGGCAAGTTGGGATTCCAGGCAGAGGAAATAGTGAACGCAGAGGCCCTCGGGCAGGAATGTGCTTCACGCATTCAAGGAAAGCCAGATGTGCGTGTGAATGACCAGGGGAATGGGAGGCGGCCAGGGGGCTAAAAGCAGAGGATGGACTTTAGATGGTCAGTTTGCTTGGGCACCTCCCCTGGCCAGAGACTAAAGCCATTAATTCAGTCACTCATCTCTCCCGCCATCCACCCGTCCAGCCAGCCATCTATTCATCAGTCCACTGACCCTTCCTTCTGTCCAGCATATTCTAGTCCCCTCTCTGGCATAGTCCTTCACTGTTTTGGGGGGTACAGGAGTGATTGGTCGGTCCATAGCTCTCTGGTGGGTTCATAGTCTAATGGGGGACACTGCCATGACAAGAGGAGTTCACAGCCCAGTGTGGCAAGCACATGTGATCAAGGAGACAACATGGGGAGGGACAAAGGGAGGGAGTGGGGGAGATGGGGGGGCTCAGCGCAGCCCAGCTCCACTCAGGGCAGCGAGTCTGCAATGTCATCATCCCAGACAAAGGACAGTACATTATTAGTATTATTAATTATCGTTAATCTAATTAAATGGCAATTACAATTAAGAACACAATGAGCAAAATGCCACCATGGATTTGAATGCCACTTCTCCTCCGGCATGGGAGTGAGTGATTTTCCCTGAGCTCGGCCCACACCCCGTCATGGCACTGCGCACGCAGCAGGGCTCGGCCCACCCCTGTGCTCGAAGTCACAGCTCAGAGACCACGAAGTCCAACACCCCTGGTTTTACAGATGGGCAAACTGAGGCCCCAGGAGGGGAAGTGACAGGCCCCAGGTCACCCGCCAGTCTGCAGCAAAGGTAGATTCAACCAAGAAAAATGGATTCCCAGCCGCTCCTAACTCATTTCATCCCTAACTGCCTTTTTTTTTTCCCCAGGAAAAACCAGCTGTCAGAGGCAGCCATCCTGTTACCGATTAAACAAGGCAAATTCTATCGGAACAGAATCGGAGGCGCCCCGGACACCTAATTACACAGTCTGGAACGAGAGACACAGGCAGGGAAAGAGAAATATGAGCAAACAGTGCAGCGAGGCAGCAAAGGCGCCCTCCCCGACGCCACAGCTGTCATTTCCCGAGGCCTCTGGACAAGACATGTCTCCCGGTTGTTAAGTAACACCCCTGCTCCCTGGGCAGGGGCTCACACACGAACTCCCCTCCACCCCGCAGCGACCAGCCAGGGCTCCCAGAGACAAATGGGGAGATAAGAAGTGGCTGCGGGCATCTGGCTGGCACAGGGCATCCTCTTGGAGCCATCCCAGGAACCCCATAGAAAGCAGGTATCATTTCGGGTTGACAGCAGGACAGTCAGGGCCCAGTGAGATTGGGCAGAGCTGGGCTGGAGCCCTCATCTGCCTGACCCCACAGACAGGGCTGTGTCTGGGGTGCCTCCCGTGGGGGCTGCCTGTCTCTGGCCAGCCAGCCTCGATGTCTGTCCCCACGAGGTCTTGACCCACTCAGTAGTGTCGTGGGCAGGAAGCTGGACTTTGCTGTCCCTGCCCACCAGGAAACATCACGGGTAGGATTGGGAGCAGGCGAGGACAGAGTCCCTGTCTGATTCCACATGGCCCGGCACCAGGGCAGATGTGACTGAACCTGCCAGGTACAGTGCCAGCTCTGGGGAGATAGGAGAGGACAAAGCAAAGACCCCTGCTTTCAAGGAATTTGTGCAGGGGGGAGGCAGACACTGAACAAACTGACCAACCCACTGGAAGGAGAGCACAATGATGTAACTTCTGACAGAAACAAATGACAGGAAGAAAATAAACAAGGTAACGAGGTAAAGAGCAAATTAGAGTGTGCATGGGGGAGAGGTCCCTACTTGAGATTAGATGGTTCTGGAAGGCCTCTCTGAGGAGGTGGTGTTTGAGCTGAGACCTGAATGGTGATCAGGAGCAGCCGTGTGAGGAGCTGGAATGTTCCAGAAAGAGGGAAGAATGAGTGCAAATGGAATGAATCAAAGAATGGACCTACAAGCTAGTGAGCAGGCGAATGGAAAAAGGAGCAGGAGGGTCCTGTGAGAAGACAGGCCTAGGGCCGGGCCGAGCGGGCGTCCCCTTGTTCCCTCTGCAGGGGTCCTTGTCCTTGACACGGCACAGGCCCCTTGGAGGATCCGACCACTGGCACTGTCCCCAGTGTCGAGGTGTCCTCCCTCCACCCCGTCCACGAGCAGCCTCCTCCAGGGTGACATGGCTCGTTGCTCATTGTTGGTAAAATTGGTGTGTGGTTAATAGTCACGATCCCTCCCCCTCCTCTGTGCCTTTCACGTTTCGCCGCTTGTCTCTCCCTCGGCATAGGCCAAGGGACCGAAGAAGAAGGTCCCCGGGCTCTTGAGCCTCAGGTCCCCATTTCTGAGTGGAGAGGGGACCCAACCATGACCCTGGGGGCCCGGTTCCAGCCTTCCTGTGTGTGACCCAGGACAAGTGACCCCAAGCCTCCATTTCTGCCTCTAAAATAAGGTAGTGATAGTCCCCCCCACGGCATGTTGCTTCCCACACGCCTGTTCGCTGCTTTCTCACAGTGGTCTTGCAAGATGGGATTATTACCTCGACCACCCCCTTGACAGACTCAAAAACTGGGCCTGGGGGGCTATATGGCTTGGTCAAGGTCACACAGCCAGAAAGTGGTGTGGTGGGATTAAAAAATCTCAGGCCCTTGCTGAGATTAGGCAGTAGTGATGTTTCGAGATGAACTTCCTAATTCTGGTGGTTGTATCTGGCTAGGTCAGGATAAGTCTCTGTTTTAGAAAATATCCACTAGGGCCGACCCCGTGGCTCACTCAGGAGAGTGCAGTGCTGGTAGCGCTGAGGCCGCGGGTTCGGATCCTGTATAGGGATGGTCGGTGCACTCACTGGCTGAGCACGGTGTGGGCGACACCAAGGCACGGGTTACGATCCCCTTACCGGTCACACACACAAAAAAACGCACTAAAATATTTGGAGTGAGGATGGATCACATACTGTAGCTGAGGCTTTTTATAAGTTTAAAATTAGTTGGAAATTTCAAAAAACTTAAAACATCTAAAATACAAAAATGAAAAACAGACAGGCCCCGTGCTGCGTCCGCACTGGGTACAGTGTCCAGGCCAGACCAGGGCTGGACTGGGCTGGGCTGCTGGTGGGGATTCGCCCTGTGTCCCTGGCCCCTGCAAGGTGGTCAATGTTATTTTACCCCTCACTTGGCAGACAGGGAAACACGCTCAGAGTGGGCCACCATTTTCTGAGGCCACACAGCCAGTAAGGGGCAGGATGCCCACCTGAGAGGTAGAACAACCAGGTAGCAGGGGAAAACACTGGGGCTGGAGTGGACAGGGGGCTGGACGATTACAGCTGGGTGGCTGAGACGCAAAGGCTTCTGGGGGGTGGGCTGCTAGGGGGAAGGGCTCTAGGCCAAGTGGAACCGCACCTGCCCTTCAGTGCCCTCGGCCCTTGCTCAGGGGGGGAGATGAGCCCCCAGGCTCCCACCCTGGTCAGAGGCTGATTGATTCTCCATGGTCCCCAGAGCTGGTGCCTTTGTCCATACCTTGGGCTGCTGCATGTTTTCTTGTCTCTGATTGTAAACAGATTTGACTAAAGAGGTAAATTAGAAGTTAATTAGAGAGAACATGATTGATGAGGCAGTTTGCCGTGATTGGGAGGCGTGGAAAGGAGGGGGCTCCCTGCGTTGAGGAGACCGGAGAGAAGGAGGAGAATTCACAGGCTGTTGTCCCTGCAGGGGGCCCAGCATGGCGAGGGCCGGCTAGGGCTGCCTCTCTCCTAGGATCCAGGGTCATGCCCTCCAGCACGAGGTCTCAGGTGGAGCCCTCCAGGGGACCCTGTCATTGGGGGCCAGGCCCCTGCTGGATTCAGGACGAAGCAGCCTCTCTGCACTGTGTATGGCCAGAGCTTTCATCCTGGATGTGCAGGTGGGGCTGGGGTGGACGCTGATGCTTATCAAATATCTGTGCCGCGTTTTCTCCAAACCTTGCAAGGTTGACGCCATTAACTCCATTTTCCAGATTAGGCAATGGAGATTCAGAGAGCTGAACCACTTACCAAGGTCACACAGCTGGTAAGGACAGAGCTGAGATGGATCTCCAGAGCCTGTGACCTTCTGAGTTCCAGGCTGTGTACCTGGTCACGTGGCCCGACCTCAGGAGTCCTCTCTACAGCACCCCACTTACATACCTCCAGCAATGGTGAGCTCACTTCCTCTCGAGGAGCCAGGACACCTCTGATCATGGGCGCATTGTCCTTGCGTGGACCTGATCTAACTCCAGCCACTTGCCTCCCTCCTCCACACTCCAGAACATAGACCTGCATCGTGAGGAGGAAGCTTAGCAGTCATCCTACCAACTCCCTCATTCTCCTGGGGAAACCGAGGCCCAGAGAGAGATGCAAAACACCAGAGTGACACAGTGAACCAGTGTCACTCTGGGGGCGGGACTTCCCTAGGGCTGACATGCAGGGATGAGGCCCCATCAAGCTCAACATCATCTACCCCCCAGGGTGAAGTCACAAGTCTGCATTCTTTCATCCATTACTTCCCTCCCTCATTAACTCCGGCAAGATTTACCCAGGCCTGGCTGTGAGCTATAGGCTCCCGGAGTACGCCAGGCCGACCCCCTGCGGTGCTCACAGCCCGATTTTGTGGAGGGGGAGACAAAGGAGAGGGGTGAGGGGCCGGGATACCTGTGGGAGGGAGAGACGGCCCCTCCAAGAAGCAGCAGGAGCCAAGCTCTGGTGTGAGGGGGTTCCAGGCGGAAGGCACTGCGGTGGGAGGGAGCATGGTACATTCTAGAACCTGCCAGAAGGCCAACTGGCTGGAAGGGAGAGTGAGGGGGAGCTGACGGGAGGTGCAGGAAGCCCAGGTGTGTCCGGGAAGCTGTGTGGATTTTATTCTAAGCAGTGGGAGCGAGCCGTGCAGTCTTAAGCAGGGGCGGATGGCGAGCTTTGCGCTGAGGAGGGCGGCCCTCTGGCTCTGTGCGACAGCTGAGTGCGGGCTGTGCCGGCGTGGGCAGAGGGGGCAGAGGTGCCCGCCGTGGGCGGAACGGGCAGGGGAGACGCGGGGGGAGGGGAGAGAAGTTCGGGGACCAGTGGGCAGGGCTTGGGGACGGATTAGATCGGGGTGCCCCTCCTGAAATGGGGAGGCCCAGAGCAGGGCCTGACTGGGGGGGGGCGAAGGTCGGGAATGCGGCTTGGGGTGTGCTCAGGAGCAGAGGTGCAGTAGACAGGGTAGAGCATGGGGCAGGGCTGACCAGCTCACCCAGGTGAATGTGCTGGTCTGCAGGCCCCTCCCCTCCTGTCACCCTTCCCTGTCAGCGAGGCAATGTCCCTCAGAAGGGGCAGAAGAGTCCTGGGTGGGGAGACCGGGGCTGGGCAGACAGAGCAGAACAGACCACCCTTCCCTTGTCCTGGGCCGTGTGCTCCTGGCAGTGCTGCTAGAGGCCACGTGTCCTGGCTGGTGGCCTCATCCCTGCTGTTGTCTGGAGCTGGAAGCCTCCTGGGGGCCGGGAGGCCCACCCTGACTCTTGGCTGCCCTCACGCCTCAGCCCACCTGGAGATGGTCCACTGAGTCAGACCAGTGACACAGGAAGTCAGGCCTGGATCAGCCTTGGCTAGCAGAGGGGGTTAGGGAGGCATGTGGCAAATGGCTGTGGGTGACCACTGCTCCCATTTACTGAGCCAGGCGCTATGTAAGTTTAACTTGCACAGCAACCTTCTGCAGGAAGCACTGGTACTATTCCCATTTTACAGATGAAGAGAAAGAGGCTCAGAGAGGGAAAGGGCCCAAGGTCACACAGCCCGGAAAAGGCAGAGCTGGGGTCCAAACCCAGACCATAGCAGACACGCGGGGCCGTACACCAGCTGCCTCTTGAGTGACCAGCTAGACCTGTTCGGCCTCACTGGGGTGGGGGTGGGGATGGGGGCAGTGGAGCCTCACACACCCCGCCCAGTTGAAGGGGACAGCACAGGAGGAAGGAACAGTGACCCGTAAAAACTGCTCAGCTGGTTCCTGCTTTCAGTACATCAAGGACCAGCACATCAAGGACCAGCGGTACAGCAATTGGATGGTGGATGCAGGAGATGCCAACCGAGGCCAAGACTAAACTGGGGGTCACAGGACACACACTGGACCTTTGGCCTTCTAGCCTCTTTCCTGGCCAGTGCATAGGCTTCCAGTTCCTTTGTCTGCTACAGGCCAGTGGGAGCACAGGATGGAGGGCTGTAGTAGAGGGGAGTGGAGCCCCAGGATCCAGGCCTGTCTCTGCCTGTCCATGGGATGCGTGGCCTCAGAAGTCCCTGCCGTTCCCTGGGCCTCAGTTTCCTCACCTGTACAATGAGATAGTGCAATAAGATGATGTCCAGAGTCCCTGACAGCTATAGATTGTCCTAGAGAGAGAGCAAGGACAAACAAATCAATAGAGCAAAGCTCAAATCATTTATTGAACCTCTACTATGTGCCAGGTGCTGACTACGTGTTTCTCACACACACCCATTTCATTTTCATGAAGTGCTAAGATAGATATCATAGCTCCACTTTAGTGATGAGGAAACGGGGGCTCAGAAACGTGAGCATCTTCCTCAGGATTATGCAGCTGGGATGGGTGAGACCAGATTCAAGCCTGTGTGTGTCCGGCTTCAAATGAGGCCACATGCAGCTCACGGTGTGCAGGTGTTGAGTGGGTAGGGTTTGGGGGAAAGGGCTGCGTGGGAGTGTGGGAGGAAAAGTGCATGCATGTGGGTGGAGGTAAGCAAGAGCAGACCAGTGTGCACCTCCAGCCAAGTTTCTTTACCTCCTTAGTCTCGGATTGTCCCTCAGTAAAATGGGTGTAATCATAGCCCCTAACTCGGGGCAGTTTAAATGAGACAATATACTTAAAGTCATAGACACTGTGCCTGTTTGTTAAATGGGTACTTAGATTCTCTCTCATCTGCTTTTTGCAACAGCTCTGGGGCAAGGGGAGGTGCACATCTCTCAGACGTGGAAACTGAGGCTTAGAGGGAAGAGACTTGCCCAAGGCCGCACAGACTGAGGATTTGAACCCAGTGGGTGAGCTCTCATCACTATACTACACCAGCAAAGAGCAGATATCGGATGATGGATGATCAGTATTGGATGGATGGATGGTTGGAGGGAGGAAGGGACAGAAAAATGAAAATGAGCACACAGCTGGAGACTCTCTTCCCTCCAAAACTATCTGAGGGTTCTCAGCCTGGTCTCTCGTGGGGGCTGGGAGGGCTGCAGCTCCAGGGGCAGGGGCTCCACTCAGCCTGCTGCCGTCTCCATGCCCACTTCTGCTCCTGGAAGGCTGCTGTCCCCCACGGGATGGAGAGGTTCAGAAAACCCCTGATGCTGGCTGTATTTGGGATCATACCTGGAGATGTTCCCAGATTAGAGGGGAATTTATCCCCTCTTTGAACTGCTGTGTCTTGATTTACAGGCCTTGGCCAGTTCCATGAAAGACTGGAGCAGGTTCCAGCTATTTAAGTATAATTACCTGGTACGCCTGTCCAGATTCTGCCAGTAGATCATTAATACAAGGGACCTGGGACACTTGATGTCCCCAACTCCAGCAGGGACCCCTCAGAAGATAGTTCTGTCCCCACCCAGGCCCAGCAGCCTGGGTCAAGTGGGTAAAGGCTTGTCCCTACCCCACCCTTGCCTGAAATTTCACCACTAGAATGTCATTCTTTTGGTTTAATGCCCCAGCCCTGGTTTTAAAGGGCCTTTGCATTGGTGAGACTTAGCCTGGGTCTCTGAGGACCTGTGTTGGGAAACCTTGGGTACTTTGGTCAAGTCAGTATTTCATCTCCTTCTTTTGCCTTAGAGCACTGAGCTGGAAAGTCTGCTTAGCAACGATCAAGCATGCCCTCCCATTTCACAGATGGGGACGTTGTGGTGCAGAGAGGATGGTTGCCAGACATGACTCAGGGATTAGAGGAAGAGGAGACAGATTAGGGCTCAGCTGCCTGGCTCCTGGGCCACCAGATGGGAGGAACTGAATCCTAACATCAGAAGGAGTTGGCCAGCCTGACTCTCCCCCCTCCAACCAGGTGAGATCTTGGCCCCAAATGACACTCATGGAGGTAAAGGGACCTCCTCGTTGTGGTTAAGGGCTCCAGCCTTACACACAGGCTGCCTGGTGGCCACCAACAGTGTCACCTCTACACTGCTCTGAGTCTCAGGCTTCTCCTGTAAAATGGGGATGTTAGTGGTGCAATCTCACTGGGTCACAGTGAGGCTTCAAGCAGAAAAATTAAGTGTTCAGCTCAGTGACCAGCATGTGACAATGTAGTAAGTGGTATTTACAATTTGGAATCAAGAAGATCTGATCTAGATACTGGATTTGCCACTTGTCAGCTGTCAGACCTTGTGTAGCTCTCTGGGCCTCAGTTTCCTGAAAAATGGGGATTCAAATATCTACCTTTCAGTGTTGCAAGGATTGAATGAAAAAACACGTTAAGTACTTGGCATGTGGCCTGCTGCATTCTGGGCCCTCAGCAAACGATGCCTGCGGGTCTGGGTGACACAGAAGTAATAACCCGTTCCAGGACGTGGAGCGGCCAGCTTCACGCAGTCGGAAGCTGCTGAGGGCCTACTGTGTGCCAGCCCTGCAGTAGTAGCACAGTGATGAGCAAACCCGACTCAGCCCCTCCCTCACGGGCCTCTCAGTCAGCTTGCCGGGTTAGACCAGCACAAACAAGTCAAAAGTCACACTTGTGCGTTCATCCTGTAACTCTTTCTTGAACACTCGCTCTGCACCAGCACCTGTGCTAGAAAAATGAGACAGATGTAGCCCTTGTTCTCAGGGAGTTTGAATGGTAGCGAGGGAAACAGAAAATTGAGAAATAAACCTACAACATGGCAGATGACAGTGAGTGTTAAGAATGATAGAGAAGGGTAAGGGGCTTCAGAGGGACGGGGCTGCAATTCTAGATAAGATGGTCCTGGAGCATGTGAGGAGCAGCAAGGAGGCCAGTGTGGCTGGAGCCAGGGTATGAGGGCAGAGAGGGGACAGGGACAGGCCCAGGTCATCCTGGGTCTTGTGAGGTGTGGTGAGCACTACGGTCTTGGCCCAAGTGAGGAGACACACTCTGCAAAGGGAGTCACCAGGAAGGGATCGGGCCACTTGCCTTGGGATGCCCGGGGCCTAGCTCCAGTATGCAGCCGCAGTGGGCACCCAGACACGCTCGGCAGGAAAGGAGGGCAAACGAGCAAAGGCACTCTGGTGTGGAGGGGGCTGGGGACACAGACAAGGATACACGGGGGCCTGGCCCCTGTCTTCAAATATCTGAGAGGCTGCAGAGGGTCCACCAAGGACTGAAAGGTGGGTGTCACATGGAGGAAGGAGATGCCAGCCTAATGATAATAATCAAGTCATGTGTGGAAAGTAATACGTATCCCACCGAGGACAAAGTACTCCCCATGGACTTCCCCTTTAATCCTCAGCCAGCCTCATGAGACTGGCTCTTTTATCCCCCCCTTTTACAGACGAGGAAACTGAGACTCAGAAGACTTAAGTGACTTGCCCAAAGCCATACAGTGTGAAAATGGCAGAGCTGCATCTCAAGCCCAGGGCTTGCCCTCTCTAAGGGACAGTGCCCTTCAGACTAGCAAGGAGCTGCCCCTGGAGGTGTTGGGCTCTCTGTGGTTGGAGAGGTTCCAGAAGAAGCAAACCCAGACCTGCACACAGTAAGTGCTCATTAGATACCCACTCCTCTCCCCTGTGTGGGATCCACGGAGATGCTAGCCCCAAGCCTCCCCTTACCGTGGCCTAGCTCTGCACTATCTGCTGCGGTAGCTGTGAGCTCTCCGCGGCTACTGAGCACTGGACATGTGGCTAGTCCAGGTTGAGATGTGCCGTAAGTGTAAAATAGACCCCAGATTTTGATGACTTGATATATAAAAAGGAATGTAAAATATCTCATTAATAACATTTTATATTGATTATATGTTGAAATAATAATATTTTTGACATATTGGGTTAAATAGAATGTATCATTAAAGTTAATTTTACCTGTTTCTTTCCACTTTTTTATAAATATGGCTCCTAGCAAGTAAAAAACTGTGCATGTGGCTCGCATTTTACTTCCCTTGGACAGCATTGGTCTAGCTAATTACTAACAACCATGGAATATTTAGACTGGCATTAACCACGCCATTAAAGTTGGTTCAGGAGTTTCAAAACACTTCTACAAGCAGGGCCTTGTAATTGGCAGGGACCCTGCTATCCTGCCGTGTTTAATAAGCACCAGGCTTGCAGGGCGAAGGGCCCTAGCAGCTCCCCTCCCTGACGCAAATAATTACCTTTGATGGGGATTGTCATTAGGCTCCTTGCTGGGACGACACAGATACACGCCATGTGTACTTCTTACTGGCCTTGATAGAGTGCAATTTATGAGCTTGGGTTCAAATCTGAGAACCAAGGCCTCGAGGGATGCTATGTACTGAATGTGTCCCCCCCACCCCCCAATTCATACGTTGAAGCCCTAACTCCCAGTGTGGCTGTATTTGGAGTAAGGAAGTAATTAAAGAAGGTCATAATTGTGGGGCACTGATAGGATTAGTAACCTTAGAAGAAGAGATACCAGAGAACTCTCTCTCTCTTCTCTCCCTCCCTCTCCCACCCTCTCCTTCTGCAAAGAAATCATGTGAGCACACAGTGAGATAGCAGCCACCTCCAAGTCAAGAGAAAAGGCCTCAGAATGAAATCTACCTTGCTGGCAGATTTTGAACTTGATTTTGAACTTCTCAGCCTCCAGAATTGTGAGAATTACATTCCTGTTGTTTAAGCCACCCAGTCTGTATTATTTTGTTATGGTAGCTTGAGCAGACTCAGACAAGGGGTTCTTTAGGCTTTGGAGAGGTGCCCCCTTTGGGAAGTCCCAGAGCTGGATGTCTTTGGAGTAACTGCTTGGCTGCAGAGGTGACGCTGGATCCTGTCTGCCTTCCTCAGGCAGTGACATGTGGAGGAAAGACCCCAGCCTGGAGTCAGGAGACCTGGGTCCTCAGCCTAGCTCTGCCGTTCCCTCCCTGTGCAATCCTAATTTCTCACCACCCCTCTCTAGGCCTCAGTTCCCCCATCTATACAATGGGTACAATGGTGGTTGAACTTTAATGACCTTTCTCTGGTAAAAAAATAGAGCTACTTTAGATTTTAGGTTTTAGATGAAGTCTCCACCCTATGTGGGCCATCCAGAATGAAATCCAGAATAGAAACATCGGAGAAGCCTCTCAGGTCTTCCTGGAGTTACTAGCTTGGCAGAGGCAGGAGCTGGGCTGGATGACACCTGGCCTAGGCCTGGCCCTCAGGCTGGAAGGGCCTTCCTAGGAGGCCCATAAGCTATGGGGGAGACAGAGTACAAAAAAGGCTCAGAATCCATCTGGATGGAGGACCTGCCCCTCCGTGGGCAGAAGGGTCAGAATTTGGAGGCTCATATGACATGGTCTTACTGTAGAGGTTATGCTTTGAGGAGAATGGATAAGGAAATCAGTCATAAGGGGAGAGGAGGTCCACCAGACCTGGGTGAGAGGTCACAGCTGGGCCCCTTGTGCTGCCTGTCAAAAGACAGCTGGGGCAGAGTGGCTCCCTCATCCCAAGAGCCTGGCTGGGTCCAATTCAAGTAACGGAAGAGTAGGACCCCCTGCCTCCCCACCCCTGTTGGAATCCTCACTGTGGCCCACTGGATCCCTGCATGAGACACCCCTCAGATGCTTGGTGAGTGGGCAGATTCCCACATACCCCCCAGCCAGACTGCAAGAGAATTCCCAGGGGTGGGCCTGGGCCTCTGCAAGCACAGCCAGCCTCCCCAGAGATCCTAAAGTCCACTAAAATCTCATAACTCTGTGTCTGGACCAGTGGTGTGCAATCCTGGATGTACACTGGAGTCACCTGAGGAATTTTTAAAAAGCTCCATACCCAGACCTCAACCCACACCAATTATGTTAGAATCTCTGTGGTGTGGCCTGGGCATTAATATTTTTCAAAACTTCTCCCCAAGTCAACCTGGTATGCATCCAAGGACAGACCCAGCCCCAAATCAGTTCCAAGAGCCTCAATATGGATGTTTCAGGGAAAAGGGAAGTCGTGAGGCTCAGAGAGAAGTAACTTGGTCAAGGTCACACAGGGAGGTGATGACAAAGCCAATCCTGGAACTCAGACCTCTTTCTTGACCCCGGGCCAATTTCTCTCCAGAGGCTGCATCTTCTTTGACAAACCAGAGCCCTGGAAGGCAATGCCCATAGTATTTCATTTTAATAATATTGGAATCTGGTACAGTCAGAGCCACCACAGCAATGGGGTGAGAGCCTCCGTGGCGATTAGCGGAGCTGTAAGTCTTTCGCTCTATCCAAATTTTGGGCAGTGATTTAGGAAATTTAATTAAAGGGGGAGAAATGGGGACACCTCGAGCTCCCTGCCTCCTGTTATAATGAGTGAAATACACCGGGCTGTAAAAGGAAATGCTGTCTGAGACTCAGCTCCGATGTTTTATTGCCAAGTTTTATTCGCTGATGTAAACGTAATCGCTGGAAACCGGAGCTCTATTAACACACATATTTTCACACATCCAGGGCCCAGCCTGCCACCTCCACCCCGCCTTCTGGGCTTGTTCACCCACCTCCTAAGGTCAGCTCTGGTGCTTTCTGGGCATGTCTATGCCGAGTCTGGATTTCCCCACCGGTTTCATGCCCTCCCGTGGCAGATAAGACTTTAATGGAATTCCATTGCTCCTTAGAGCTCAGTAATGCATTCTGGAAATTAGGCGGCTACATACTGAAGCCATTGTTCCCCCTTATAAATGGGTTCCCTTGAAGCCAGTGACCGTGGGGTCTCTGATAAGCTCTCATGAAGCCTCGCTCCACATGTTATTGGTGTGTTAAAAGGTGCAACCCCGGGCTTACATTGCTCATTGTTAGGGGCTGATACATTTAAGTAGTTTCTCCATGAATCAGGCAGCTTAGGTATTTCCCCCCTCTTGGCATTGATAGATGAGCGAAAGGAAGCCATTTAGACGGCGCTGTATCGGGCCCTGGCCCACACGGTGAATGATTTCCAACGCCTGGTTTAATTTATTTTTAAATGAAATTTGTTATTGATTCTGGATTAAAAGGACAAATCTTACGGCTGTTACCACTGACAGAGCCACAGTGCTCAAGTGACACCTCTCAAGGAGGGGAGGGAGGGTGGCCTCCCCGAGTCAAGGGAGAGGGGGAAACTCTCCAGGGAGCTTGGCCCAGAGCTAGGGGGTGGGGCAAGATCCCTTGCTTGGGGGAACTTTTAAAAAATCATCTTTCCCAGCTGAAATACTTGACATGATGTTCACCTCTCAGCTCCATTTGTGTAATGGAAGTAGTAGTGATAGTTGCCTCATGTCCCACGTGACCACTAGATGCTTGTTTATTTGCCTCCAGGGATGGGAGGCTTACTATCTCTTGAAGCATCCCCAGAGTGAGATGAGTGACAAGTGTCATTCACCCTAGTGAATTCCTAGAGACTATTTCCTGGGCTCTGGGTTTCCACAATGCCTGCAGTTTGCATTTGGATTGGTGAGGCAGACAAGGGACAGAGTTAGACAGGGGAGGAGTATGGGCTGGGGATTTGTTTATTCACATCCGGCCCCTGCCCTTACTCACTGTGCAACCTTGTGCAGGTTACTTTCTCTCTCTGAGCTTCAATTTCCTCATCTGTAAAAGAAGGAAGGTAATGATAGTGGTCTCAGGGATTGTCATGTGAATTATATGAGATCATGGATGTGAATGTGATTTGTAAACTGTAAAGTGCAGTTTAGGTGCTGGAGGAAATACAAATGGGACAGTAAAGTATAGTGGAAGAGCCCTGAGCTGGGAGATAAGACCTGGATCTAATTTATCATGGTTGGCTGTGTGACTCTGAGGAAGTCAGTCACCCTCTCTGGGTCTTAGTGTCCTAAGATGCCAAGAGGGTGGGTTAAACTAGATGTGCTCAGGCATTAGGCCTGAGAGCATGGACTCTACAATCAAACATATCAAGGCTCTACCGAGCTGTGTGATATTGGGCAAGATACTGAACCTTTCTGAGCTTCTGTTTCTTTATCTGTAGACAACACAACAACAACAACAACAACAATAGTCAACATGTATCATGTATTTATTATGTGCCAGGCACTTTTCTAAAAGCTTTCCATGTAGCAACTCATTTAATTCTCACAATAATCTTGTGAAGGAGATATTATTATCCTTACTTTACACTTGAGGAAACTGAGGCACAGAAAGGCTAAGCAACTTGTCAAAGATCACACAATTCACAATGAGCAGTATCCAAAACTCATAGAGTATTGCTCTAGTGTACACACTTCCAACCACACTACCCTACCCTAATTGGTTTGGTTGTTTTGAGGATTAAATGGGATAATTGAAGTTTTTAGCACAATGCTGGGTATACAGTGATGGGCTAAGAGAGGCCCAGGGGCTGGGAGAAGGCAGCAGACATTTCTTTCTGTGGGGGATTCAGGATGGACTTTGGCCAGTGAGGGACTCAGCTAGACATGGGAGAAGGTGTACAAGCACAGCAAAAGTGTGGGGAAAGGTGAGGATGTCATGGAGCTAAGGCATGCTCAGGGAGGGAACAGTGGCTAGAACAGAGGGCATATGCAGGAGGTGCAGCTGGGATCTGGAATGCAAACTAGAGAAGTCAGGATTTCTCAAATAAACATGGCCATCTGAGGGTTTTGAGCAGAGCCATTGTATCATGAGCCTTTTCAAAGACATACCATCCCTGGAGGTCTCCTTTAAGGAACCTTAGAGGTTACTAGGTTTGACCTTGTTCCAGACTGCCAGGAGAAAGGATTCCTGAAGGTCAGCCAGTGGCTTAGTGGCAGAGCAGCAATGTGCTATTGTCCTGCCTTGGCCGCCTTCCTCTGCAGCCCCCAAGTTTACTCCTCTCTTCTAATCTCCTCTCTGCTCTTCTCCCCTGGCCTGTGCCCCCTCCCTCAGATCTGTGGTTTAGGAAGAGAAAGCCCTAGGTTTGAGCCCAGTTCTGTCACCACAGTCTCCTGAAAAGGCATCAGGCCGGGGTTGAAAGAGTCATGGGTTTCAGTCCTGGAGCTGCTACGTGATTTCGAAGATTCTCAGCGTTCTCATTTGTGTGATGGGAGCAATAGTGCCCCTTTCGTTGGGAGAGAGGCTCAAGTGAATTAATGAACGAGAAAATGCTTTTGTAGAGTCCAAGGCTCCTGGTCATCCCAGGATAGCCTAAACACCACCTCTGTGTGAGAAGAAAGTGAGATATGAGTTAATCAGGCAAGAAATGGCCCCTTCCTCCAGTGAGTGGTCCCAGAAGGAGCCGGGACGACGCCGGGGATCTGTCCGCGGTGCTGAAAGAAGCGCGTCTGGGCCCCCGTCCAGTGGGGGCTGTCAGTGGTGTTGAAACGCAGTGTTTGTAAGTGTGCGACACTTCGGGGTGGGGGGCTGTCCTTAGTTTTGAAAGGATTGGATTGTTACTGGCGACGGCGGGACCCATCCGGTGTGTTACCCGCCATAACACTGGAAGGGGGAATGCGAAGACACAGTAAAGACGTCGAGGGGGGTGTGTCCCTCCGGCTCTGACCTCGTTCTCGAACTCAGGGCGCTGTCCTCAATGCTGGATGCCGGGTTCGCCTGTGTTCTGGAGCAGGCAGTGGGCCGTCTGCGGTGCCGACCCTGTTCGGCGGGGAAGGGGGCGAAAATCGGAGGGTGTGTCCACGGGACTCAACCCTTGCATCAAAGAGCCCCCTGAGGCGCTGTTTGTGGTGCCGAAAAAGTGGGCGTCGGGGTTAGGCGCTGTCATCCTCCGTGGTGCTGACACCGCGGCAGACAAGGCCTGCTGGGAACGAGGCCTGGGAGGGCAAAGTGAGAGCACGAGGGACCCTACCCGGGAGTCAGCGGCCTCGCCTAGACTCGCTGTGAGATCTCGGAGAAGCTGCTTGTCTGATTTAAGGAGCTTCCTCATCTTTTAAATGGGGCCACAGGTCCACCCTCCTGTCTGTAATGACGGCCTGTCCCCACAGCCCCAGTAAAACGGTCAGGGAAGAAATCGGAGCATCTCGCTGCATTCCTGCTCTTGGGAATGCGAGTGGCTCCACACCCCACCCCTCCCCCGACACACACGCACACACACACAGGCACACACACACACACACACACACACACACACACACACACACACACACGCTCTCTAGGCTCATTGGTCCAGAAGGGGGCGATCCAATCCACCGTGTAAGGCCCAGCATCTCTAAGCTAGAAGGAGCCCATCAACTGCCCTGCCTCACTCCCATTACACAGACGCGAAAACTGAGCCCCAGAGAGGGGAACAGCAGCAGTAATAGCCATTGATCTCCTACCACGTAGGCGACATTACGCTAAACGCTCTACATACACAATTCCGCAAATCCTCACCACGACCCCGGAAGGTAGCCCTTAGTATCCGCATTTCTCACATAAGACCTTGAGGCTCAGACAGAGGTAGACACTCGGACATGATCACACAGGGAACCAAAGGCTGCAGCAGAGCTATCACCAGGTCTCCTGGTCCCAGCCCAGGTTTCTGCTCCACCTCTCCTCACCTCCACCCCACCTGCCCCCTGCCCCGGCACCGCCCTGCCAGCCAAGTTGGGGAGTCCCTCTGAGCGCGCTGGGTCTGGCGGCAGATGGGTTGGTTTTCCTCCTTATCCCTGCTGGAGAGTCTCTGTCTGTGAAGCCCGCTGTGTTATGCTTTGCGGGAAGCGGGTCCCCGGGGTGGCTTCCTCCACCCCATCCCGCCCCCACCCCCGCTCTCGGGCGGGGGAAAAGTTGCGGGTACCGCTTTAAAAATCCCAGCCTGGGCAAAACTTTGATGATAAATCAAGCGGCAGATCCCTCCGCCGCCGCCTCCTCTGGGCGGGCGGGGGGAGTGAGCGGAGGGTGCGGCGTCCGCGCCGAGCGCAGTGGCCTTCCGCGGAAGGGAAGAGTCCCGCAGTCGGAGGCGGCGGGCTGGGCGTCCGCTCGCTACCCGCAGCCGGGGTTGGGCCGGAGCCGGGCGAGGGCCGGGACCGGGGCCGGGGCCGGGGCCAGCGAGCGAGAGGCAGCGGCCGGAGCCGGGCAGCCAGGCCGTACGGGGCAGGGGACGGCGGGCGCTGGGTCTACGGTCGCCTGAGCCCCGATGTGAGGCGGCGGCGTCCCCGGCCCGAGCGCGCACCATGGGGGCCCCGCTCGCGGTGGCGCTGGGCGCCCTCCACTACCTGGCACTTTTCCTGCAACTCGGCGGCGCCACGCGGTCCGCCGGCCACGCGCCCTGGGACAACCACGTCTCCGGCCACGGTAAGTTCGCTCGTCGCCCTCACGGACTTCCCCACCCAACCCCACCCCGGGCTGCGCCGCTCCAACTTGGCTGCCCCGGGGCTCGAACCCGCTCTGGCCATGGCGGGAGTCCTGGGGCGCCCCCTGCCGGGGCCCTGGACCCGCCCTGGCACCCTGGCCAGCCCTGCGGAGGAGCGGGCACCGGTGCGCACCCCGTTCCCCTCCCGCGGAGACCCCCCCCCCCCGTGCCAACTCGCACAGATAACGCGCACCTCCACTACCACACGTATTCACAGCCACGGACACACTCGGAGCCACACTCCCTGCTGTCTCATACAATTCCTACCCTCACGCATCTCCACACACCTCAGATCCCCTCCTCACGCATAAACACACACTTCGCCCACCACGCTACCACAGCGGGCAGTGCGCTGGTGGGCTCACACCCTGTCAGCTGGCACCCAGGCCCACACGCTTTGCTACAACTCTTGCCTGCACGCCTGCAGACACATGGACACACACACTTGTGAACACACTTTGCACACCCACTCCACTCTGCCCATCTGCCTCTCCCCTTGGTGGGTTTAACCCTCAGCTGCCCTTGGTCCTGGGAGGTGGGAGACCCTGTCTCTTGAGAACTGGTGGCCTGAGGCTGCAGCCTCCCCTGTGGGTGGGTAGCATCCCAGGGATGAAGGCTTGGTGGGAGCCCCTCAAAGACACTGGAATAGTTGTGATCGCTGCTTCCAGCCAGAGGCATGGGAGTGGGAAAGGAGTGCCAGGTGCTTTTGTCCGCCTCTGGGGGGTAGGCAGGAAGCCCCTGCCATCATCCCAAAAGGTATCCCCCCATCCTGATCCTTGGCCCCAGAGGATTGAAATGTGGGAAATCTCAACTCCAGCCACTGTGGGAGCCGGGGAGCAAGGAAGCATTCCCAGCACCAGTTGCCTGAGTGTCAGAAGCTCCTAGCCCCAGAGGAGCCCAAGTTGGCAGCAGAGTTGGATCTTCTGAGGCTGGCAGCTGTGGGGGGTCGCCCTGCCCCCTGTGAGCCAGGCTGTGGTATGGGGGCCAGGACATAGATGAAACCCAAGAGACCTTTCGTCCATCCACCCCTTCCCTGCACAGGCTTCCAGTCTTGTGGGGGAGGCTGCAGCACCAGTGCTGGGCACTGTGTGCCCAGGGCTGGGGGGCAGTTGGCACAAAGGGCAAAGAACTGAGTGATTTATTCTGATGGGAATGAGTGAGGGGTGAGTGCTTGGGGGGACGATAGGTAATCAGGGAAGGCTTTACTGGGTGGTGATGCATGAGTGAGATTGCTCCAGAGGGGAAGGGGGCTTCTCAAGCCCTTCTTGGGGTCTCTGGTTTTTGGGAGCCACGACTGTCTGCACCCTTCTGCCTCGCCATGTTTGATAGGAACTGCTCTGTGTATCATTTATGCACTCTTCCTATCCTTTCCCTATTTCTACCCACCTGGCTGGAGTGATGGTAAATAGGGAAAGGGTTATTTTGATCCTCAACTTACAGATGGAGAAACTAGGGTGGCTCAGAGAGGTGAAGGGAGTTGCCCAAGGTCACGCAGTGAGAGTAGCTGAGCTAGGACAAGCCCCAGGGTCCATTGGGCGAAGACAACTCTTTTTCCAGGACATTTCTCTCCCTGTTTGATTCCTCCCATTCAAGGAAAACTGGGAATTCCTCCTTCTCCCCTACTCTATTCAATTCCTTGGCACAATTGGAACTTACGCTAGGAAGGTTTTCCAAGGAAGGGCTTCCCTGAGTTTGTGGTCCCAGGAGGTATGAGGACTGGGGCTCTGAGGTTTTCAGTCACCAGGCACCGGACCCCAGGGATTTGGTTGCCACTCTGTCATTCCTGAGACCCCAAGGTAGCCCCCCATAGGGAAGCAGGGTCTGTCCTTTGTGTGATAGCCTCTGCCTGCCCCCTGGTGCCAGGCATGCTGAGGGGTACAGCTCTGCCCCACCAGCTGGAATCTCCATCCGCACCCTGGACAGGTCCAGCTAAGGCCCAGGGGAGGCCAGATGCTCAGGGGACAGCACTGGCTGCTGGGGAACCTGGCTTCTCTCTCTGACCCCTTGTGTGGCTCTCAGCAAGTAAGTTTCCCCTCTGGGGCTCCTTCTGCCCCTGAAGAAACAAGGAGTCCAGGCTGCTCTGCAGGGGCCAGCCTGACTTCTCCTGACATTTCCACATTCAAAGTCACCAAGTAGTGGCTGCCTAGGAGCCCCCACAGCTGCCCCTATGCTGGGCCAAGCGCCCGCCACCACAGAAAGGGTTTGGAGCCACTCACTTAATCACAAAAAGAAACTGTTATTAATGATAGTGAGACGTGGCGAATAAGTGGGTCATGTCTAATAAGCCATTTGTGTTCAGGAGGAGAATACCAATTTGATAAAAGCTGTGTGTGCTGAAAAAGCTCAGAAATTGCTGTTTAGCAGATTGGAGCCTGATCATTTCATTATTCCTGGGCTCCATGTGTCCTCAGCTGATTCAGGAAATGTGGCTGGGTCGGCAAGGTGTCTCTGTATGTCTAGGGGTGGGGGCTGGGGGCCTGGAAGCCAGGGTTCCTGGGGAGGGGCTCACTGACTCCAACTATTTGGTGGCTGCTCACCCCTCTAGCTACATCTGAGCCCAGTCCAGGGGCCAGGCTAGCGCCTTCCACCTGCCTGCCCTGGGCTTGTCACAGGGAGAGGCTGCGGTAAGATGGGTCAGCAAGGACATCTGTCTCACTTCCCATCTCCCTCCAATGCCACTCAGCTCACTTCAAAGAGGGCTTTTTAAAGGCGTGAAGAGTGAACGGGGAGCAAATGGTGCGTGGTTCTCAATGAGGCTTCAGAAATTGGGAGGTGGGGTGGTGATGGTTAGTGTCTGCACCTAGTAGGCGCTCAATAAATGGCAGCTGTTTTGATTTTTCCTTATTGGCAAGCGTAGGTCATTGCCATGGGTGTAGCAGGGCTGGGAGGAAAAGGAGCTGACATTTATGAAATGCCTACTGTGTGCTAGGTGCTGCCCAGCCCCTTGCCAGTGTTAACCCACTCAGGCTGACATCAATATGCAAGGCTGGTGTTGGACATATGAGGAAACTGAGGTTCAGAGAGGGCCAATGCCTTGTCCGAAGTGACTGGGTCTGTACAGAGAGCTAGAGAGCTGTGTTTAGAATGAAGGTGTACCTGGCAGTTCTGGGCCTGCCTCTTCTAGGACAGCCTTGAGGCAGGCTTGGCCCAGTCAGGTGACAAAACTTCCTCTGCATAGCCCTAACCCGAGTGTGCCCCTTCCAGCTTCCCAGAGAACCAGTAAAGCAGCGGATTCCACCCAGGGGAACCAGTGGCTCATCAAGGTGATGGGATATTGCTGAAGCCACCTGTGAGTTAGAAACAGGCAGTTGGACTAGGTTCCTTATCCACTACTCTTTCGTAATCTTGTCCAGGGCAGGGGTCTGGAAGGCAAGATATTTGTGAGGATCTTTGCAGACCCCCAGCCTCAGAGTCCCCCAGAGAATTTGTCATAACGCAGATCCCAGAGTACCCCCAAACCCACTGGCCAAAACAGTTATTGATGGGACTCTGGAATCTACATTTGAATAAACTCCCCAGATGATTCCCGTGCAGCCTGGAATTCGGAAGCCACTGCCTTAAGTATTACCCATACCTGCTGGGAGATGTAGGGATAGGAAATTGGTGCTAGGAGCTGGTTTGGTTTGGTTTCACAAGGGAAGGAGAGGTCCAGACTGGGGCAGGTATATGAACCCTGATAGGAGCCCTAGGAAGCCTCACACTGCAGCAAACATCCATTCTCCCGCCCCCACCCTGACACACACACACCCCTAGGCCAGCGCCTTCAATTATTAATACACCCCAATGCAGACAAAGATCCTGGCTTGGCCTGGCGATTCGTCCACCGAGTGATTCACTGTCCTGAGGTTCTCTCTGTTGCCAGGAGGGAGCAGCAGGGCGCTGGGGGAGGGAGGGGGCACTGGGCCATTTGGCAACCAGCCTGTGCACTGAAAAATGACCCTGGCTTCCTTGCATTCTTTACTGAACTGTTGGTATCTCACTATCAATAAGCCGGCTAGTTTGGTGGCTGGAAGATGGAGAAAATTGAGTCCTGTCTTCGGAAGGTTATGATGTTAAAAATGTGTTCGCCTTTGTCTCGGGCGTTGGTGATTATTCTATCAATTACGCCCGTAAACACTCTGCCTTGGGCTGAGGGTTTCCTGGCGTCCTATGGGGAATTGGCCCTCACAAGAGGTTTTCCCCAAGTCCTTCACACCAATTGGTTTTGACACCTCGCCCATCAACAGCTCCTGCGGGCCTTTTCCCCAAACAAGGGGAGCCACAGGCAGCTGGCAGGACTCGGGGAATTCTGCTCCTTGCCACAGCCACAGCAAGGGTGGTGGGTGAAGTCTCCCCATAGCAAACAAGCAGGCAGGGTGAGGGGGAGACAGGTGAGTGGTCCGTTCTGACCCACCCGCCGCTGGGGCAGGAGATGGAGTCCTTGGAATGAATTGTTAAAGCCCCTTTGGATCATCTCCTTCAACCTCCTCTCTTGCGCATGAGAAGACCGAGGTCCAGGGCAAGGGGGAATTGGCCCCAAATTGCCCAGGAGGTAGCTACTTGGCTTTTGGGATCACTTCTTTCAACTCTGTATAAAGGGAGAAATTAATAAATGGAAGCAAATGCTTATCGAGTGTCATGCCAGGGCCTTAGATGGTAATATCGCATTTGATCCTTACAAGAACTGTAAGAGGAGGGGACTGTCCCAAGCCCAATGTATAGATGAGAAAAATGAGACTCGGTGAGGTTAAAAGGCTTATGCAAGGTCACACCCCTACCAAGTGTGGGAGGCTGGATCTGAACCCAGGAGTCTGGCTCCAGGGCCGGTGCTCACAAATGCTGTTGAGTCCCAGGAAGGAGGAGGGAAAGGCCCAATGTCACACAGGGAGGGCACAGGGAGGGAAGACAGAGCTGGGCCTCAAATCATGGCCCCATGGTGGAAGAGGATGGTGGCCTCCATGTTTCACACCCAGCAGTGTGTGCAACAGTGGAAGCGATGACCCCCAGAGCACAGTCCTGCCTAAGTGACCCTCCAGCTTCCCTCAAGGTAGAGAAAGAGGGTGAAGAGAGAGGAGGTACATGGTGTGAACAGTGACATGGGTGCCCTCGCCAGAGGTAGGAGTCAGAAAGAAGAGGGCAGAGGTGGTATGAAACAAGCCCACTTCCAGGTGCTTGGCCATTGCCTTGGACTTGAGGGACAAACCAGTTGTTGGTGGGGTTGTGGGAAGAGTCTCTCAGCCCTGCAAGGAGTTTGGGGTCTGCTGGGCACACAGATCCCCTTGTGTCCTGGGACCCAGTGCAATGCCCAGCCCAGGGAGGTGGCAGGGAATAAGTGAATGGACAGCAGAGGGACAAGGCAGGGTCTGAGGCCCAAATTCTTAAACTTTTGCTCATTCCAAGTTAATATATTTTTAAACATTCAAATAATTTTTATTTCATAAGGAATCCATATATGTAGTAAAAAAATAATCACAAAATTGGAGCCTCTCTTCATCTCTGCTGACCACAGCAAGGGCATCCTGGGGTGGGTAAAGCTGATTTCACCTTGCAGAGGGTGGACCCAGGCCTGGCCCCTTGGGGTGCATATTCAGATGCTGCTGCCATGAGGGTAATGGGGTCCAAGGCCGTGCCCTCCTCCCCCGACCACAGTGAAATTCTTCCACCCAAAATAGAGGCAGTGGTTGAACTGGGGGAAGAAATCCACCCTCTACCAGCTGGTGACACTGGGATCCAGAGCCCACCCAACTGGCTGTTTCTGGTGCCCGCTGCTGTGGAGAAGTTGGGTGGAGGTGGGGAGGCAGATGGGGCCGCTGTTCCTCCAGGTCCCCCTCCCACAGCTGTGCCTCCATCCCCTTCCTCAAACCCATCAGAGGAGTTTCTGGGACTCAGCTCCACCATCCCCAGTTTAAACCCCCTTCAAGGGCCCTCAGCAAGATTGGGTCCTACCTGAGAGATGATTTGAGGCAGAACACAGACAAACCTCTTAAATTTTAATAGTTATGCATTTTTTAAAAAATGTGTACTAGAAAAATATAACCAGCACATCAAAACTGTGATTTCACAGATATTACTGCTTAGGATGAGACTACGAGATGTATTAAAAAATAGTGGTTAGTTTATAGAAAAACATTAAGAACATAACAGTATGGGTGGCATATAAGCCTGTCCATGGGGACCCATGGGGTATGGGGATGGGTTGACTCATAGGCTGCCCTCTCAACCTCATACTCCATTCTCTTCATACTGGAAATACTGGCCTAATAGGGCTGCTGCCATGGATTAGAAATGTGGTCATTCATTCATTCTTTCATTCACTCAGCAAATATCAGTTGAGCACCTGCCATGTGCCAGGCTATCTTGGCCACTGGAGACATGTCAATGAAGAAGACAGATAAGGGTCTTGCTCTGTTAGAGTTCTCAGTGTAACGGAGGAGACAGACAATTACACTCATAAAGCATATATAAGTATAAATTGTGATAAGATTTAAGAAGCAGAAATGATGTTCGACTTGGAGAAGGGCACTCACCCCTGGGACAGTGAGAGTACCCAGTAGTGAGTGCCCTGTCACAGAAGGTGTGCAGGGTGGGTCCAACCTGTTGAGGATGTTGTAGAGGGGATTTCTGCCTTATTTCCCAAAGGAGCTGACTGGTGAAGTGGGCAAAGAAGCCAGAACACAGTGGGCGGGTAAAAAAGATCTGTCACACAGCACTTTAGTGATGGTGCTGGCACAAGGGCCCAGGTGGGTGGGGCTCCCAGCTCCGAGGATGCCTGGCTCTAAACAGGGGACATGGCAGGGAAGGGGCCTTCTCTGTCCCCTGTGTTGAGGGGTGGGAGCACTGGCTCTTTGGGGACTTCACTTCACCTGTGAGTTAAAGTGCCAAAGTGGTGGGAGGGGTTTTTTGTCCACCTTCCCTCTGCCCCTGCTTTACTGGGTGACTTGGCAGGTCCCTGCCCCTGTCTGGGCCTCAGTCTCTGCACTTTAACAATAACGAGTTTGCCTAAGCTCTAAGTCTCTAGATTTCATCCATCTGCAACCTCCTAAGCCCCCTCTTTTGTCCTACAATCAGCAGGTGAGGATGGAGCTGGTGAAAGTGTTGGAATTTCACGTGGTACTTGACACAGTGGCCTTCAGGGGTCTGTGAACCCAAACACTAGCCAGTGCTCACCAAGCATGTCCTCTGCCTATGGCTTCCCCTGCTCCTCTCATTCAATCCTCACCCACCCATTGTACAGATGAGGACACTGAGACTTAGGGGGTGATGTGATTTGCATGAGGACACACACATATTGAATGGCAAAGCCAGGCTTGTGTGACTCCAAGCCAGAGCCCTTCACCCTCTCATCTGTCCTGCTCCCAGCTGCCAAACCAGGCATGTGGGCAGGGGCTTTGTTCCAGAGAGCGCCCCAGCTTCATCAGATTCTCAGCAGTTTGCGATGCCAAAATGCTGGGAACACCTTGTTCTGGCTGAAAGAACACGGGTCTGAGAGTCTAGGCTCCAGGGTCTGAATCCTGTGCTGTTAGTGGCGGGGCCCTGGGGGAACGTCTGTGACCCTGTGTGTCCCTGCCTGGATTTTCGAACAGGGGGAGTGGCGTTTTTGTCTGAGTGTGTGTCTGGACCGAGTGTGTTTGGGTGGGTGACTGTGTGTGGTTTGAGGGGCTGAGACAGGCTGAGAGGAAGCCTGGGTGGTCCTTAGCTTTCCGGCTGGAGGGGCTGGGCTGGCGCCCTTTGCACTGTAACCTTTGTTTTGATGGCAGCCTTGCCAGCCCTCTCCACCCTGGTGCCCTTGGGAGGTGAGACATAGAGGCTCTGGGAGCACTTGGAAGGTTAGAGCTGGAGCCGGAGCTGGGAAAGGGGCCTTGCTCAGAGCTATCAGTTAGGGTCCGGCAGTGCCCTTCTGTGACAAATGCTCTGCCTGCCCCGCTCCCTCTGGATCTTTTTTTCCCTGGGTCTCTCTCTCTCTCTGAGTCTCTCTTTGGGTCTCCCTCTCTCTAGATCTTTCTCTCTTTTTCTCTCTGTCTCTTTCCTTCATTCTCTTTCCATTTCTTTGTCTCTTTCTGCATCTGCTATATCTGTCTTTCTCTCTCCTCATCTCCACCACCCATTCCCCCCTTTCTCTTTCTGTACACACACGCACACACACACACGCACACACAACTCTCTTCGGATGACATCTTAGGATTACACATACATATTCCGCACATCATAATGACACCCATACAGAGCAGGCACTCAATAGGTGTCAGGTGAATGAATGAATAAATGGCCAAATGGTGAAAATGGCAGGAACACTGAAGCTTGTGTACACTAGTGCTTCCTAATTTTTTTGGAGGTCACAATCTTCTTGAAAATCTGATGAAAATGACAGATCATTTCCTCAGAAAAATGCTGCATGGTTTTGCCCCCAGTTTCAAGGGGTTTGTTGAGGCCCCCAAAGCCCATCTCTGGTCCCTAGGGGAAGCAGCCTTCATTTCATTGATGAGGAAACTGAGGCCCAAAGAGGAGCCGAGGCTGGCCTTAGGACATGGGGCAAGTCTGCGGCAGAGCTGGGCTTGGATCCCAAAGTCCTTTCCCTCCCCTGCAGCCCTCTCCTGTGACCTGGGGCTGCCTCGAGACAAAGCTTCATTCACTTTTCCCAACAAGTCCTTGATGAGCATCTTGGGAACAGGGGTTGGTGTGGGAGATGATGGGGGACAGTAAAACAGAGATAAGAACCCAGGAAACAGGACCTAGGACTCGGGTGGTCACTGTGTCCTGGTACACTCAGGGAAGACTTCCTGGGGGAGGCAGGCTCCTCTGGGCCTCTATCCAGGGACCACCAGGGCTGAGAGGGGACTCCACAGGCCAGTACAGAGCTGCACCTGGCTGCCTGGGTCTGGCAGGGGCTTCATTTGGACAGTCAGTCATGTGTGCAAACCTGGAAAAGCAGGCTGCAGTGGAGCCTCTGGGAACAGGCTGCAGGGTTTGGTTTTCATCTCCAGGACAGGGGGCAGCCCTGAAGCTTTCCAAGTGGGGAAGGCACATAGTCAGGATGGTGTCTGGGTGGGGAGTGGAAAGGGGGAGTTCAAGGAAGGCTTGGGGGCTGGAGGGGCTGCTTCCCCGGAAGGTGCTGAGTTTGGGCTGAGCCTCACCGAGTCTGTGGGCTCATGTGATGCTAGGGCTGTCCACAGTATGCAGGGATGGCAGGAGGAGATGGGAATTGGGCGTGTGTGTGTCTGCGCACACACATGTATGCTAGCCTGCTTGCTAGTCCTTGAACACGCCAGGCTCCTTTCCTCCTCTGGAACTTCTCCCAAGTCCCCCCTGCTTGACATGCTGTCTTCTCACCTTGCCTGCCTCTTGGGTTTTCTCTTGTCAGAGCCTCATCAGGATGCCCCCAGCCGGCAGCAGGGCACCCATTCAACATGCCCATCTTGCAGAGGAGGAAACTGAGTCCTGGGGCCCCATACTTCATTCAAAGCAAGGGAGCAGAGCCCAAACGTTGTTTTCCCCCAGCCTGGCATTTTAAGGGTATCTTGAGGACAGGGGGATCTTCTCTGAATCCCCCTTTCCTGGAACTCTCAGGCTTGGTTCCTGGCTAGGCTAGGGTGGGGAAGGCTGAAAGCAGACAGCAGAGTGTCTGTTTTGCTTTGTGAGGTTTTAAAAAAATCATTTCCGGCCTCGGAGGCAGCAGCAATTACGGCTGGCTCGCTGGGGAGCTGTTTGCCGCCTGTCATCGGCCCCGGGAAAGGGTCTCTAATGGAAGCCCGGCGGCCAGAGCACGTGGTAGTGGAAATAGTGCTCAAAACAAAGCTACAATAATGGTCTCCCTGCAGGCAGACTGAGGGGTGAGGGGAGGACTGGCGGCTGGCATGTAGGCCTCTGGGACAGGGCCCGAGCTTCACCAGCTGGTCTCCTTATGCCCCTCAGACACCTCGGCAGCCAGTGGCAGCAGTTACTGGACTCCAGCTAGATACTGGAACCCCCAAATTCCCATCCTGGCCCTGCTGCTTTCTGGCTCTGTGCCTTTGGGCATGTTAAATCCCCTCCCAGGCAGGGTAACAGTAAGTGCAAAGGCCCTGGGGTGGGGCAGAATCCCTTCAGCTAAGGATTCTCTGGTTCTAGAGTAGTCCTTGTGTCTGAAAAGTCCAGGCCAGGCCACTTTTCTCAGCTGGAAAAGGGGGATGGGAGCCTTGGAGAGGAAGGGCCTGGAGCAAGACCACCCTGTGAGAGGTGGCATGAATAACAGCCTAACCATCACCATCATAATAATGCTCTATGGAGCCCACTGCGTGCCAGTCATTCACAGGCACACATGATCCTGTTGGATCCCCACAATACCCATATTACAGATGAGGAAACTGAGGCTCAAAGAGTTGCCCAAGACTTGCCCACCGAGAAGAAGTGCAGGTGGGATTCAAATCCAGGTCAGCCAGACTCCCGAGTTCACATATTCACTGCACAATCTTGGATTTCCCAAACACAATTGGGTACGGTGGCAAGGGATGGAGTGGGGGCAGGCACTAGGTCCTGAGTGGGGACCAGGTTTGGCCCAGGCCAGATCCTGGCAGGGGTGGGGCCATGACCACCGTGCCCTCTGCCCCTGCCCACTGGGCACCCCCAGAACCTCTGCTCTGGAGCATCCTGGGTGTCTGCCTCGGTCTCTCCGTTCCCGTTGGTCTCTGTACCCAGCTTTTGGGTGCCCTCATCTCTGCCTCGTCCTTTCTGCTCTGTTTTCTTTCACATGCCTGGCCCTCCCTGGCTCTACCCTTGATGCCCCCCACCCCCGCCTGCCCCTGCGTCTCACTCTTCTTTCTCCTTCTCAGTGGGTGGGTCTGGGGCTGCTCCTCTGTGGGGATCTGGGGCAACCGCTATCCCTGTGGCTGTTCCTTTGCTTCCTCCCCTCTCTCTCTGCCCCTGGTCTGCAGCAGGGATGGGTACATGCCTGGGCTTTGGGGTCAGACACTCAGGTTCAAATCCTGGCCCCACTCAACCTCTCTGAGCTGCATTAGCCATTGGTGCAATGGGCTCCTCCCAACGGCTTTGCAGGATGTTCAGGTGAGGATGAAAAGAAATGGTGTCTGCAGACGTCAATGCCCACATGCCTGCTCTGGTCCCTGGCTCCCCACCATGGCCCCCGCCCTGGCCCTGGCTCCCTGCACTTGCCCACAGTCGCCTCTCTCTCTCCCACACTCTCTCACTCCCTGTGGCCCAGCTGTGTGGGAAGAGGAGGCGGGAATTCTACTGGGGAAACCTGCTCAACTCCCACAATCCTGCAAGTGCCAGAATATTTTCACTCTCCTTAAATCTCCCTAGATTTGTAATTCCACTGCTGTCTCCCTCAATATGTGCCAGAGGCCTCCGGAGGCGCCCTGCACCCAGCTGCTGGCACCAGCGCTGCTTGCGTGGCTGTGTCGGGGCTTCCTGGCAGGGGACCTGGGCAAGTCTCCACCCTCTCTATGCCTCAGTCTCCCTATCTGTGAAAAGAGAATGATAATGGCCACTTCCCAGGTTGTTTGGGGATTAGGCAAGATATTTTATTGTATTAAAAAAACATAAAAATTAATGAAATACTAATACTATATACTACAAGACATATTATTAGTATATGATTTTGAGGATGAACCTTGAAAACAAAATGCTGCTTGAAAGAAGACAGTCATAAAAGACCACATAGTGTATGATCCCATTTATATGAAATATCCAGAATAGGCAAATCTGTACAGACAGAGTGCAGATTTGTGGTTGTCTGGGGTTTGGGAGAGAAGAGGATGGGGAGCAACTGCTTAATGGGTACAGGATTTCCTTTTGGGGTGATGAAAATGTTTTGGGACTAGGTAAAGATGGTGGTTGCACAACATTGTGAATGCAGTAAGTGCCACTGAATTAAAATGGTTAATTTCATGTTGTGTGAATTTCACTTCAATTAAAGATAAATAAATAAATAAATAAAAAGGAAACACCTCTATAGTATGTGCCAGGTAGTCCACTTTATAAATATTAACACATTTAATCCTTACAACAACCCTATGAGGTAGTTGCTATTATTATCCCCATTTTACAGATGAGGAAACTGAGGCACGGTGTCACCAGGTTTGTAACATATAGTAAGTACTCAAAAATGTTAGCTATTTTAATTTTTATTGGATGGGGCAGCCTCCCTCCCCCACCAGCCAGGTCTGGGCAGAGACCCCACCTTGCTGAATGTGCTTGTGTATGTCTAAACTCAGCAACGAGTGTTACCACCAGGTAACAGTGGGTGTTGTGGACCTACTGTGTCCCCCACACTGAAACAGGCTCTTCCCCTGCATTAGTTCATTCAGTCCTCAAAGTAAGCCTTTAACCAGTGACACAGGTGGGAACCGAAGCTCAGAGAAGTGAAGGACTTTACACAAAGTGACACAGCATGTCAGGACAGCTACAGCTTGCATCCTCACCTGTAAATCTTGGGGTCCCCCTTGACCCCAGACCCTCACCTTCCTCCTGGTCCCTTTCCCGCTCTAGCCAACACATCGACACTTCCTGTGTGCAGAGCGTGGTCTGAGGAGCCTGAGGCTGCAGAGATGGACGGGGCCTTGGATTGGATTGGACAGGAGGCTGTGGATGAGGGTGACGGCCCCACGCAGAAGAGTTAACAACTCCCCACCAGGGGCAACGTTTCTTTGACGTCTCCTATTTCATTCAAAATTCATGAATTCTATATTCTGTTCCATAATATATTCATGTTTGTTTTAATGCAAAAATAACGTTTTTTGCCCATTTTTCTGGAGTGAAGTCGATGCCTCAGGAAGCTGCTTCCCCGGTTTGAGCAGCGCAAGCCGTAAAGGAGTTGTCCCTCCATTTCTTTGCTCATTCATTCTCCAACTATGCATTTGGGCCTCTTCATTCCTTAAATGGGTGTTAGTCCTCGCCATGTGCAAGACGCAGGGAACCTTAAGGTGACTCAGACAGGATGCAAGCCACACTGGAAGAATCGGCACGATTCTGATAGGTAAGTGGCGGGAAAGGTTTCCAAGTAATGATTCAGCATGAGTGAGGCCTTGAAGGTGGGGACTAGGGATGGACGGTACGATCGGACCAGTGGCCGGAGGAAGCCAGGGCTGGGGATGGTGGTGGCTGCCTCTGCTGTCTGTTCAGCAGAACCTGCATCTCAAGCCCCTTCTGATCAAGAAGAAAGTCTCTGCTTGGCGCTGCTCTGAATTTGACACCTAACCCTCACCACTATCTCTTATCAATGAGAGAAAATGGAGATAGATGCTCATAGCCTTTACCAGGTAACCTTTCCTGGCTAGAATTTACAAATGCTGTTTCGTTTTCATAGTGTTTATTTTTATAGTTACCCTCCAGTTGTGGCAAGTGATGCTGATTTTCCATTTATGGCAGTAATAAATGTCTCCTTTTAAGCTGAATTTAAGTAAAAATGGAAAGATGCTTTTAAAATAAATATTAAGTAAGTAATAGTGCAGGTGGTACAGGGATCCTATAGGAATGGTGAAGGTGGTCCCCAAAAGGGTGGACTTGGGAAACCCTCTCTGTGTTCTGAGTCCCCCCTGACTGTACAAATCCCAGTTAGCCTTCAAGTCCAAGCTTGTCCCCTCCTCCTACGAGCTCTGACTCTCCAGGCAGACATGGGCCTGCCTTTCTCCAGAATCTCCCAGAACTTGTACCTCCTTCCAGAGCTCCTACATATGGTTTGCCCTGCACAACTCTAGGGATTACTACGATTCATGGCTGTGTGAATAGTGTATGCCCTGAACAAATGTACATGGCGGTCCAGGCTCAGTCTCAGTCATTGTTTGTACAGATCGCTGGAGT
Source organism: Cynocephalus volans (assembly GCF_027409185.1). Taxonomy (NCBI): domain Eukaryota; kingdom Metazoa; phylum Chordata; class Mammalia; order Dermoptera; family Cynocephalidae; genus Cynocephalus; species Cynocephalus volans. Next base: position 33,442,116 of record NC_084460.1, read on the forward strand.
GTGTGTTTGTTCCTTCTGTGTATACTTCTCTGAAGGCTGGGGCCTGGCCTGAGGCATCTTGAGAAGACTGGCATGGGGCCTGGCCTAGGGTGGGTGTCCATCAGGGTTGATCTCTTTCATTCCTCTTGCAGGGAAGACTTGAGCTCCTACGGCACACCCAGGCTGCCATCTTCTCACTAAGGCGTACTGCAATACCTTAAGCTTTTTTACAGAATCCCTTCTTCTCTGCTTCTCGAGAAGAGGAAATCTTGCCCACTTTTGCCCATTACAAGATGGAACAACTTCACCTTCATCAGCTCACACCTTGGTCCCTCTTACTGCAGGCAGGGGCCAAGAGCTGCCCAGGAAGAAACAGAGAACCTTCAAGTGTCTCCCTGGGCCCATCCCAGGGCAGGCACTCTGCACCCATCTCTGGGGAGGAGAGGGCTCTGGTTGTCACCTGCCGGGCTTCCTCTATGCATCCGACCTTTTCAGTCCCTGTAGGGCTTTCCCATCTGTTTATCTGGATTTTCCTCTTGTGGAGGTTTTAAATCTCCTGATTTCAGGACTCAGGTGAGATTTACAAGCTGGTGGGCTGGGGCCTTGTGCAGCCCTTTCCTCACAAAAGCCCCTATTCTGCTTCCCAGCTGGGAGGTAAGGTGACCACAGGCCTTCCTGAACCTGTGCCACATACCCCTGCGGCCCCAGTGCCAAGCTAAGCAGGGCATAGGGTAGGCTTCCTGGAAATGGCCCCCAAAGAGTCATGCTTTTTAGAGCTGAAAAGGAGTGGGGCTTAGAGAAGACTCTGGCTTTGGCTGGGAAATTTTAGTCAGCTCTGGGGTTGAAATCTGACTTCGTTCCTTCATGCTGTGTGACCTCAGGCACAGACACTCCCCCTATGAGCTTTGGTACTCCTCTGTGAAATGGGCTGATGGAAGTACTACCTCAGTAAGTCTGCGAGAGGATGAAGTAGGGTACAGTGCCTTGCATATAGGAGAGATTTTCTTCCTTCAACACGAGGGTAGGGGACGGGCCCTGATGGCTGCAGGTTCTCTGAATTTTGGTTTCTCAAATTGCTTGAAAAGGCCTGGTATGGATGAATGCAGTGGCTGCAGAGGCCGTGCACACCCCCTACTCTGTCTTCATTGCTGCAGCAACAGCACCAGCAGAAACTGGAAGAGTTGAACTCTGGAGTCCCAAGGACTAGGTTCGAATCCCAGCTCCTGCCTCTGACCTTGAGACACACCTCTCTGGGCCTCGGTTTCCTTGCCTGTAATAAAGGGCAATGATCCCTGCCCGGCAGGATTGTTGTGAGGATTACATGCAGTGAAGCACATCAGCTTCCTGGCATGAGGTGCGCCTCCGGTCAGAAGGATGCAGCTACAGCGTTGCTGGGGCTGGTCCCTGGGCTGGCAAGGGTGGGATCTGCAGTGAAGCTGCCATGGCCTCTCCTGGCACTCTCGGCCTTTATTTATTGCCTTGTTTTGTTCTTGGTTGCATTTCACAATATGAGTTTATGGGCCATCTCAGGGGAGACTCCAGTCTGCCTCTCATTCTGTCTGGGTGTTCCCTTGGCTGGGCCTGGGGGGGCCAGGCTGAGCTTGGGCAGCTGGTCTGAGAAGGACCTGGGACAGAAGGAGAGAGGGTGGGGATGGGGCTGGCATGCTGGGGCCTGACTCTAGACCTCCAGATCATCCATATGTCTGTTGTCATCCCTGCTGTCGTGGGCATAGTCCCCCCAGAAATTCCAATCTGGCGCATAGTAGTGCCCTATAAACATGAGTGAATGAATGACTGGATGAATGAATGAATGATCTCTGTGCCTTTTTTTTCCCTTACAATTTCTAACTTAAGTCCTCTGGGTTTTTGTCTGACTTTCCTTTCTCACTTCATTCATTCATTCACTTATTCACTCATTCAGCACACATGCCTTACCACCTCCTGTGCACCTGCCCCATGCCAGGCAATACAGGGTCCCCGCCCTCGGGGGACTCCCAGGTTGGGGGAGACACAAGCACCTTGATATCTGTCATCTAACACATTCCAATGGGGTAGTGAGAGGAAGAATCAGAGACCATTAGGGGGCACCAAGGAGGGCTTCCAACCTAGCCTGGGGAGGGAGGGCACTTCCAGGCAGAGGTCCACCTGTGAGCTGGGATTCCAGGACCTGTGTGCAGGCTGTGCCCCAAGGGGACACATGTAAGTGACCAGGAGGGGCTGCAGTTGGCGTCCAGGCAGGGCCAGAGCCTGCAGCCTGGATGCCCAGCCTGGGAGCTTGACCTTGACCCTGAGGGCTGGCAGTTTCCCGACTGGGCCCAAATATGGGGATCTCCTGAAGCCCCCATGCAGCCCAGAGCAAGAAAGATGGGATTCTCCCTCTGTGTGCCACCAGAGCTGCTGCATATGTCTACATAAGAGTGGCAGAGTGTTCACTGAATACTTACTATGTGCCTAGTATGGTTCCAGCATCTGAGATACAGCAGTAAACAGATAGACTAAAATCCCCTGTGTTTAAGGAGCTTATACTCTAGTTGGAAGAGAGATAATAAGATGAATAAGCAAAAACATAGTAGGTTAGTGATAAGTAGTAAGGAAAAAATATGAAATAGGGAAAAGGGGGACTGAGAGGGTGGGGGAGAAGGGAAGACCTCACTGAGGAGGTGACATTTGAGCAAAGGCTTGAAGGAGGTAAGGGGCAAGGTGTGTGGATATGGGGTGTTGGGGGGACATTCCAGGTACATGTCCAGGAAATTTTTGTTGTGTGAAAACCACTGCAGCAGCAAGCCCCGGGAAGCCACTGAGGCTTTTTAAAAAATTGTGCTAAAATATATACAACATAAAATTTACCATTTTAACCATTTTTAAGTTCAGTAGCATCAAGTACACTCAGATGGCTGTGCGACCATCACTACCTCCCATCTCCAGACATTTTTTATCATCTCAAACAGAAACTCTGTGCGCATTAAACACGAACCCCCATTACCCGCCTCCCAGCCCCTGGCAACCACCCTCCTCCTTCCTGTCTCGATGAATTTGACTACTTAGGAACCTCCTGTAAGTGGAATCGTACAGTATTTGTCTTTTCGTGACGGGTTTATTTCGCGTGGCATAACATCTGCAAGTTTCATCCGTAGCATGTGTCAGAATTTCATTCCTTTTCAAGGATGAATAATATTCCATTGGATGGATAGACCACATTTTATTTATCCGTTCATCATTGGAGGTTTTTGAGCAGGGAGTATCACAGTATGATCTGGTGAGAGATGGGGCCTGGGCTGAGGGGTAACCAAGGGGCTGGTGGAACCACATTGGTTCTTTCTGCCCCACCCCTTTGTCTCTCTCTAGCCCCAGCTCTGCCTTGGTTTTCCTGACCAGGAGCTGCCCCTGCCACTTGTCCCCAAGGGGGCCTTGCTGTCACTCTGGGTGATGGGTGAGCTGGGGACCAATCTCTGCAGGCTTCCTGGAGGAGACAGCTTCACACCCATGATTTGAAGATTGAAAGATCAGGGAGGGCTGTGTAGAGAGAGAAAGGAGATTTGGGGCTGGACCACAGGGTCTGGGCTGGGAAATCTGGGCTCAGAGATGGAGGGAGCTGGGGGCTGGGCTGGGGCTGCCTTTGGTGGTCAAGCCCCTCAGGCCTGCATGAAGTCCCACTGGCTTCTGGGGTGGGGACATCAGAGCAAATGAGGACAGAGAGGAGGAGATACAGGCTGATGGATGAGAGGTCGCAGGGCCCAGGCATGAGCGAAATGCAACTGTTGCTACGTCCACTGCCTAATCCAATGAGGCAACAAGGAAGTGTCTTTAAAAATCTTTCTGGAGATGATAGACTTTTTGAGCAAGAAGGGGAGAGAAGGGAGTGCTATTTATTGAACACCTACTATGTGCCAGGCCTGAAGCATATGTTGCCTTGTGAAATCCTTTCATCAGCCATGTCATTCTCCTCTTTTTTTAGATAAAGAAACTGAGGCTCAGGGAGGTAAGGGGGCTTGCCCAGGTCACACAGCTATGGAGCAGGGGAAACAGGATTTGAACCATGCCCGAAAGCAAAGCCATAGCTGTTTGTGCTGAACCAGGGCGTGGGAGGTTAGGAAGGAGGTCAGGGCCCTGGCCTTGAAGGCAGGCAAGGTCTTCCAGGTCATCTCCTGCCTCTCCCAGAAGCCAAACCCGGTGATTTGGGTCAGGGCCACAGAGCCATTTCCTGCAGCTGATGCACCGATAACTGGGCCTGGGGTTAATTAATACATTGCTTCCCCCAATTAAAAGCAGAAAGGAAGAAGATGGTGCATTCAATCAAGCCCGTTTCTCCTTTTCCTACAGAATCCTAATTTGTGGACACTGGTTTTAATTGTCTTCCCAGCGAGCCCAGCCCGGCTTGGGCCCTGGGGCTGGAGAAGACAATTGCATCCTTCTCAAAAATCTATAATTATACCAGCCTCCCTGGGGACCAGCTGTGAGGTGTTACCTGAGCAGGGAGGGAGACTTCAGGGGCAGGAGGAAGTCAAAGAGGAGAGATGGATTTTATGTCCCAAGCTTAGCAGTGATCCTAATGTGGGGAATGGGGGTCTGGGTGGCTGGAGGGAAGGACTAGGGGTGGGGGACTGGGAAGGGGACGTACAAGGATGGTCTAGAAGTTACAGGCTCCAACTCTAGAGCCTCTAGAACTGGGTTTAGTTTAACCATTTACTTGCTCTGTGGCCTTGAGCAAGTCACTTAACCTCTCTGAGCCTCAGCTTCCCCATCTGAAAAATGGGGATAATAACGATCACCCCTATCCCATAGTATCACAGTGGGAGCATGAGAAAATGTATGTAAAGAGCTTGGCACAGTGTCTGGCACAAAGCAAGTAGCTGTATTTCTCAGAGATTATTCTTACATCATCATCGTTAACATACTTATCGATCAGCATCCAGTTTCTGGTACTGATGCACTGTCCTCGCTCGCAGAGTTAGGACAGGGAGGAAGAACCTCTTGCCAATTAGAGCTGCTCACTGTCAGTGGAGGCGAGAGCTGCCGAGCCCTCTGTCTCTGGAGGTGTGCAGGTAGGGTGCAGAAGTATGGAACTTGGTAACTGAACTTTACCTGATTTTTCAGACCAAATCCAGGTGGGCTGATGGACCCATTGGCTTTTGGTCACAGCTGCTGGTCAGACCTAGGTTCAAAATCTGTGCTCTTCTGAACCTCACTGTCTTCGTCTGTTAAATGGGAGTGGATTTGAGAGTATTAGAGACAATGTCTGTGTAGTGCTGGGCGTGCAGTAGATGCTTGATAAATGGAGTGGATTTAACAAAAAAACCCAAAGCTCTCTGGATTTCCCTCCTCCCTGCCTTTGCTTACACCGTTCCTGCTACCTGGCTTACTTTCTCCTTGCCTCTGCTGTCAGTATCCACCCATCCTTCAAGACCTGGCTTACATGTCACTCCTTTGTGAAGCCTTCCCAGGTTCCCCTCCTCCCCCAAGTGGAAGTGACCCTCTTCTTCCCAGTGCTCAAGGCCCGTCCTAAGGACATACATCACTTTATCCCTCAGATGGTCCGAGCTGGTAGGGCTGTCCAGACCGTCAGGACTAGTCCCCATTGTACAGAGGAGCATACCGAGACTCAGGAGGAGAGAGATTGTCCTGAGCTCACATGTCCTCCATCCCCGCTCCCAGTCTGAAGCTCCTGGTGCTTACCTGCATGCACAGACTTCTCCCTCTGGGGCTCCTTGGGGCAGGGCCCTGGACAAACCTTCACATTGCTGACTGAACAAGGAGACTCAGAAATGCCATCAAATAGCCAGAGCCTCGGTTTCCCCGCTTGTCCGGTGGACACACTGCCCCTTCACCACTGAGACTGGAGCCAAAGAAATCCTAAGAGAGCCTCCCCCACCCCACCCCACCTAGGCAGCCACTAGCAGGGTCTGGGGATCAGAGAGACCCTGGGACCAGAGCTGCACTGTGGAGAGGAAGAGCTGGTGGCCGCACCCGTCGCTAACTCACCTGACTCCCATGAGGCCTTGGAGCCTGATTCTCACTCCATTCTCCCACACTAAGTCCCTCCCTGCCCCTGGCTCAGGACTAATCACCTCACTAGGGCTGAGGTGGAGGCAGCACCTCCTCAGGGAAACCCCCCCTGTTTGCCTCCGGCTAGGTGATATGCTCCTCTGTGCCCACCTAGGCCTTTGCCCTCAGAATGAAACAGACTCCCCACCATGCCCCACAGGACTCTGCACAGTTCACCATTTGGAACTATTCCTTTATAAGAAAGAGGTCTTCAAGCAAAAAGAGGTTGAAGACTCTGGGAAGAGCACGGACTTGGGAGTTAGACAGGCCTGGGTTCAAATCCAGATTCTGCTGTGTGGCCTTGGAAGGGCTACACCCCTGCCCTGGACCTGGGCTGCCTTCTCTGAGCCATGGGTCCAGGTGAGGGGAGGGGGCCTGAGGCTGGCACCACCTGTCACCTGCTAGGACACCTGCCACATGTGGCAACTGAGCACAGGAATATGGCTAGTCCTAATCGAGATATGCTGTGAACAGGTAGAATACACTCCAGGTTCCCAAGACTTAACAGAAAAAGAGAATGTAAAATGTCTCATTAGTAATTTTTATTACATGTTGAAATAGTAAGTTTTTGATATCTTGGGTTAAATAAAATACATCATTAAGAAAAATTTCACTTGTATTTTTTTACTTTTTTTCATGTGGCTACTAGAAAATGGAATAATCCGTGTTTCTCACAGAGTGGCTTACGTCGTTTCTGTTGGGTTGCACCATCCTAGAAGGCCATTACTAGGGTTCAGGTGGAGAGGGGGCTGTCTGGTGGGGTCCTCCCCCATGCTCTTGCCCACCCTGGACTGCCAAGCAGCATCAGGCTCCAGGCTCGGCTCTATTTGGGGGTCACAGGGCTTGGCCTCGCTGACGCTGGCCGCTGAGCGACCCCGCCAGATACTGCCGTTTCTGAGCCTTGCTTTCTGCATCAGTTTAAAGAGCTGGTGGGCCAGCATCTGGGTTTTCAGTCAATTTGGGAGGAGTCTCTGGGCAGAGGGGGCTTAGTGAGGATGGATGGAGGTCTGGCCCCTCCCCAGGTTGCCCTGGCAGAGCCTCTGCCCGAGGACAGCCCACCTCTGCCTTCCTTCCACGCATGAGACCCACACACAAACCACATCCCCACCTGCTCTCCAGACATGGTTCCCCAACTCACCCCTTTCTGTGGGGAGGAGAAATGTGGTGGCTGCGTCACCCAGGCCTGGGGTCCAGGGCTGGCTCCCCCTTCCTAGATCTGTGCTTCTGTCTAGGCAAGCCCCCTAATAGCTCCAGACCCCTTTCCCCACCTATGGGGGGGGAAATGTGGGACACTTTCTGATTTCTGTGGTTCAGGCAATGGTACCTGGAGGAGGTCACGGCTGTGTCCCTCCCACTGCCTCCTGGCCAGCCAGGGTCACACTGCTGGGAACCTCAGATCTAGCTAGGGGGCCTTGTCACTCTCCCCCCCCCCCCACTTGCATAGGGCCCCTGGTGCTGGGAGGGGAGGGCCCTGGGTCAAGGCAGAATCTGGCTGTCACAGGGCGAGGGGCCAAGGGCTCACTCTGGTCACCTCCTGGCCCCTCCTCATGGCTCAGGTTCTCAGTGGTATTCTGCTGGAGTGGGGATCAGCGAAGGCTCCAAGGGCTGGGCCTGGCCTCAGGGTGAGAGCTCCTGGCTCTGGACTCTGCCCCAGTATGGCCCAGCCATGTCTGTTCATTCATTCATTCATTCAGAAAGTATTGCACACCTACTATGCGCCAGGCACTGTTCTTGTTGCTGGGGATAGATCAGTGGGCAAGACAGGCATAGTCCTTGCTCTTGGGAAGGAGGGCAGATAATAAACATAAAGAAAATAAGTGCATTAGCTGTGCTGTCTGTACGGTGGCCATTACCTGTAAGTGGCTATTTTCATTTACGTTTAAGTGAATTAATGCTAAACACGATCTAAAATTCAAGTCATCAGGCACATCAGCCACATTTCAAGTGCTCAATGGACATATGTGGCTGGTAGCTACTGTGTTAGCTCAGATATAGAATACCTTCCTCATCGCAGAAAGTTCTATTCACCAGCGAAGATGAGGTTGGAAGGGAAGGGTGATTGGAAGTGCTGCAGTGGGGTGAGGGAGGCAACGTTAAATGAGATGGTCAGGGTAGACCTCACTGAGAAGGTGGCATTTGAGCAGAGTTCTGAAGCAGGGGAGGACAGGAACCCTGTGGGAATCTGGGGGATCCGTGTTCCAGGCAGAGGGAACGGCGAGTACAAAGGTCCTGAGGTCGTGTCTTGACTGCAATGTTCAAGGAACCGCAAGGAGGCCATTGTGGCAGGAATAGAATGCACAGGGGTCAAGTAGAAGCTGACACCAGAGGGGAACAGCCCAAGCGTGGAGGGCCTTGTCAGCCGTTGTAAGTAATCTGGCTTTTACTCTGGGTGAGAGAATGCCATGGGAGTGTTTTGAATAGAGAAGGGACAGGGACTGATTTATGTTTTGCCAAGATACCTCTGGCTGCTGGGTGGAAAATAGATTGTCAGGAAGACAGAGCAGAAGCAGGGAGGCTGGCGAGGAGGTTACCCACTGTTCCAGGTGACAGACGATGGCGGTGGCGTGGCCCAGTGGAGGCAGCGGGGTGTGGGGGAAGGGCCAGATTCGGGAGATATTCTGTAGGCAGAACCCACAGGGTTCCCTGAAGACTCATTGTGGGGTAGAAGAGAGTGAAGGAGGGAGGGAGCCAAGGCTGACAGCGTTTTTGGCCTGAGCACCTGGAGGATGTGTGGCCTCAGCTGTGATGGCGAGGTGGGGGGTGAGGTTCCTCCCCCCAGCAGCCCTGCTTTGCCTCCTGCCCACGCTGGGGATAGGACACTCCCAGCTTTCAGGTGGGCTGTGTGTACAGGCCCTAACACCCTCCCTGACACATATTCAGTAACCGAAGCAACATTCATTCTTAGTAAACAGGCTTTGTTTGTATAACAGTGGCCAGATCCTTCCAAATTGCAGAGAACTTTTTAAGCCTCCAGGAAATGCTTTAGAAACCTTTGACCTTGGAGACCAGGGACATTTCAAACTTTCTCTTAGCCCAGAAGCCCATTGCTCAAGTAAAGCTCCACATGGAAACCCCATGTGCAGAGCAGAAAAGACAGAAGCTTCCAGACGGAGGCGTCTGTCTATCCTGATCACCCAAAGCCCTCAGTGTCCTGGGGAGGGGGGATGAGGCAGGTGGCCCCAGAGCTAGGGCTCAAATCCAGGACTCCACCTCCCAGCCCAAGCCACTCTCTTGCTCCTGCCCCTGCTCAGCGGGGACAGGAGGGGATAGGAGGGACGCCAGGGGCTGGGAGTTGGCATGTCTGCTCCTCTGGTGGGGGCAGGGAGCTCCTGGTAGGCTGCAGCAGCAAGGAGGGGCACGTTGGGGGTGGGGGGACCGACAGACACAGCTTTCTCTGGGTGACCTGCACGTTGCCAGCCATCTTTCCAAGGCAAGATAATCTCTCCTGAGAAGAGGAAAGAATTCTAATTACATCTCAGGACAATATTTGTTTGGGGAGACAAGAGACAGAACATATGGTGGGGAGGGGCATTGGGCTGTATTAAGTGGGATTTATTTTCTCACCTGGCAGCAGGGCGGGGACAGCAGATGGGGCGGGGCTCCTGCTGGGTCAGGGGACTTGCCTGCCCTAGGACATGGTTGGGGAGCAGGGCCTTGAGGGGGCGGGAGGCAGGTGTGGCTCCCACTGCCCCCTGGGCGCCCTGAGAGGATGGAGAATGTCCCACCTGTTCAACACCTCTTGAGTGGCTCCTGTGTGCCACCGGAGCTCCATGTCCCTGTTCTCATGGAGCTGCCAGAGGCAGTGGGGCCAGGCGGGAGGTGGGGGGACCTAGTAAAGGCCTCTCAGGGGAAGCGATCTTTGAGCTGAGCTGTGACTGATCTCAAGGAGCCAGCCAGGCAAAGAGGGGCCAAGGGAAGGAGCTTCCAGGCAGGGGGAACAACCAGGGCAAAAGCAAGGAGGGACAGCAAGGCATGTTCAGGACAGAGGAAGCCAGGGGAGGGGGCCTGGCATCCCCACTCTCTGGGTGCAGGGAGAGTCTGAGTTTTACTCTGGGTGCACTGGGGAGCCACAGGAGGCTTCTGAGCAGGGCAGAGGCTGGTCTGATCTGGTTTTACGAAGATGGCGCTGCCTGCTGTGCTTTGGGGCTGGTAACAAACCAGGAAGGAAACTGAGTGGGGTGACTGGAAGAATCTGGAAGAATTGGTGGGAACAGCAGCCTCCTCCCTGGCCTGCTCACCTCTTCCACTCCAGCCCTCCTCTGATCCCCGGAGTATGTCTCTCATGGCACCCTTGGGCTCTTGGACAGAAGCCCAGGTATGGCATTCAGGGCCCAAGACCTACTCCTCCATCCCCATCCTTTGCCAGCTGCTGCCACACGTACCCTGCGCCCAGCCTGGCCGAGACTCTGAGCAGATGCCCTCTGGAGCCGGCCATTCCCACCAGCCCTTCCCTCTAACTTTCTCTGCCTCTCCCTCTCACTGGCCCTTTGGCTGCTGGCCCTGCTGCTTCCTAAGCCCCGGCCACTCCTCTCCCTGTTTCCCACACAGCCCTGTTCACAGAGACACCCCATGACATGACGGCACGGACGGGCGAGGACGTGGAGATGGCCTGCTCCTTCCGCGGCAGTGGCTCCCCCTCCTACTCGCTGGAGATCCAGTGGTGGTACGTGCGGAGCCACAGGGACTGGACTGACAAGCAGGCCTGGGCCTCGAACCAGGTAACACCCTGGGAGATGCCTGTGCTGGGCGGGGAAAGTCCCGGCCCCTGGGGTAGGGGTGTCTCTCTGCCCCTCATCTCCTCTGAGGGATACAGGCTCCAGATCTGCGTGTCCCCTGCAGCCCCCAGTTGTCTCCCTCCCTTCCTCCTTCTGGGACAGAGGGTTTTAGGTGATGATGGTGGCCAAAGCTACCTTGCCCAAAATGGGGATTTCTTCTTGGGAGGGGGCAGGAGACAGAGCTAGGCTGAGCCATAGCAAGAAGGGCTCTCCCTTCAGTGTGCAAGTGGGGAAACTGAGGCCAGGGGGACAGAAGAGGGCTCCAGGTTAGGGGGTGAGATGGGTCTCATGACTCACTTTCCAGCACTTCTCCAGGACGCGCTGCATGGGTGGCTGTGTGGTAAAGGACTGTGTAGACATGAGGCACGTTGTTGCTGAGTTCAGTCACAAGTTCATTTACAAGCACGCATACACACATGCAGGCAGGCCCCAGCGCACCCAGTCACTGCACACTCAACACGCACACGCTTATGTGGACACACCTGCTAGAGCACGTGCTGGGGTGCCCTGCCCATGTGCCTGGAATGCTCCAGCCCCTGCCACCAGCCCCACTGCCAATGCCACCTCCTGTGACTTTGCCTGAGGGTTTTCTCTGGACAGTGGAGCCTGCTGGCTGGCAAAGCAGGCAGAAGGAGCTGGGGAATCAACATGCAGGAGCAGCCCTCAGCCAACAACTGGCAGGAGCTGGAGGATAAATATCCCAGATCCTTTGCCCCTCAGCTGGGATCACAGAAGAAGCTCTACTATGCCTCCCTGAGGTGCCCAGCGGCATTAAGCTCCGATTACCCACAGTCCTTGGGTACCATGCTCCTGGCTATTAACTTCCTTCCCTTTTTTGTCTCACTCTCCTGCTCTCCTTCTGGTGTTTCCTGGAATCACCTCTCTCGTAAACTGCTGGCGCTTTAGTCATTGTCTGGAGTTCTGCTTTTGGGGGATCTCCATCCAAGACGCTTATGTTCTTACACATGTGTATACACAAATGATCACACGAACGCATACATCTCTACCCACCCATCCATACACAAACACATGCATTTACACACCTTCATATACACATGTCAGCATGCCCCCATATTTCAGAAAGAGCCTCTGACATACACCAGTACATATCAAAGTCTGTCTTGCTCCTGGGGGTGTCGTCTTCCCAACACTTCCAGCCTGCCGCACATAGGCTTGAAGGACGCCAGTGGCCAGAGAAAGCCCTTAGGCAAAGAGTGGCAGGTATTTGTGGTTGGAAGCCTCTGGGGTTGGCTTGCTGGGGAACAGTACATTACGTGGGTAGGGCTCTGACAGCATCTGCTACAAACGTGTTCACGTGTGCAACACACCTGGAAGTACAGACACATTCACAGATAGAGAGACACAAGGGACAGACATACACACTCCCACTGACCTACCATGCAGACGCTTACATTTCTGATGTTCACACATACACACCCCATATATGCCAAAACGCCCTTACACATCTAAATACAGAGCACGTGCAGTCGGTGCTGTGTGCACTGCCTTTATCTGCTTTTGTTTTTGCACTGACACCACCACCCCCCTTCCCTAAGTGGACAAAGAGAGCTGAGGGACCTTAACTCTAGACCACACGGCTCTGAGTGTCATCTGCTGTAGCTAGAATCTTAACGGTCCTCCTGTCCCTACCTCAGCACACGTTTCCCCCGACTCCCACCCTGTGCTAACGCCTTGTCTCTGCTCTCTCCGCCCCTCCCTGCTCCCCACAGCTAAAAGCATCTCAGCAGGAAGACGCAGGGAAGGACGCCACCAAAATAAGTGTGAGTTTTGATAATGACTTCTCGAAAGGGCTTTAATTGAGGACACGGCTGTGACTTAAAAAAAATTGGATCCAGTTCAGCAGGGAGCTTGGGCAAGAAGATGGAGAAGAAGAAAAAGAGAAGGAGAAAAAAAAAAAAAAAGGCCCTGCTCTGTTTTTTAAAAGCCAGAGATTTTTCAAGTTCATTGAATGATGGGCACAAAAAATGACAGGGGGAGAGAAGATGCATTCTCTCCTGTCGGAGCCAAGGCTGTGTGCACCCCGATGCTTTGTGGCTGTCTCAGCAGCATTCTTTTTCCTTTTTTTAAATTTATTTTTCAGCAACGTTTTTTATATGGGGAAACAACAAGGTCTAATGAGACTGAGCAGACTTGTTTTTGCCCATCACGACTGACTGCTGCTGCATCTTGTGGTCACTCAGTGATCTGGCTCCGGGGGGCAGATAGGGGCTGATGGACTTCAGGACTGGCTGGGTCTTCTTAGGCATGACCTCACTCTGTTTTTTGTCATAGACTCACTCTGTAGGAAAGGCTGAGCTTCCATCCATTTTACAGGTGGGGCAGCTGAGGCCCATGGGGTCAAGGACTTGCCGGAGGTCACACCAAGAGTGACAGGTACTGCCGAGCTGTCTGGCTTCAAAGCTCAAACTCTTTGTCTTCAGGCTATGCTGGAGCCCCGTGAGGCCCAGGGCCCAGGGGAGCTCAGTGGAGAATGGTTTTGTGGAGGAGGGGCACCCAGAGCTGGGGAATAGAACACCAATAGAGGGGACCAGCCTGGGGGACATATATGGCCATGCGACCAGGCTGGATTATGTATGTGGCAGGAGGTTGGCCTGGCAGGAGGCTAAAAGCCGACCAGCAACATATTCAGAAAATGCACGTGCCGTGGGGGTGTGCATGTGTGTGTGTATTGTAGGGTGAGTGGCCTCTCCAATTCACTCTTTTCTGCTTGGTTCTTCCACAGCTTTTCAAGGACTTGTGGGGGAGCTCAGGACCCCCAGGCCAATTAGACACAGATTTATAGAGGAGCTGCACCCCAAAACCAGAGGTCACGGTGTAGAGAGTGGGCACCAGGAGACATGGGGGCACTGTGTCAGGCATTGGAGAGGGCAGCATGGAGGCCAGGGAGGCCAGGGAGGAGGCTCCTTCAACCACTCAGGCAAGAGGGAGGCAGATGAGAGAGCAAGGACTGTCAAAGCATCGTTTGTGCCATCTGGGCAGGGGCACAGTCAGGATATGGAAATTCAAGCCATTTCCAGCTCAGGGTGGCTGCCAGTCCACCTCCCTCCCTCCCACCCTCCCCCTCCCCCTCCCCCTCTGCCAAGGGCGCATCTACATCTAATGCTCCATTTCTTGCCCGAACACCCATCAGTTAAGTCCGGGCTGGTAGAGATGTGTGTGTGTATTAATATACCCCGTTCTTGGCAACTCTCTTTCCTATGATTTTTTGGGGGGTTTAAGGAGCAGCTCAGGAAAGAGAGAGAATAATCTAATTGACTTAGAGGATTAGAATTCAAGGCTGCTGGGCCTCACATGAAGGGAATGCAATGATGCTAATCAGTTAAATAAAATAAATGTGCTCAGTGTCACTATGCAACCCCCCCCCGCCCGACTCCCACCCCAGCCTGTGCAATTCCCGCACCGCTGGGGCTCTGGGGTTCTGGTTAGGAAACCCACAGGTGGGCGTAGGCCCAGATCCTCATGCAGGCAGAGCCACGTAAATGACCTTCTTAAATGCACAGACGCGTGGTTGGTGGACGCCTGTAAACGGATGCATGCCCTGGGTTCCCGCAGTCTGAGAAGGCGCACGCTCTTCTCTGCGGGCTTCAAGGCCCTGCAAGATTGCTCTGCTCACCCTCCGGGCTCATCTCCCCTTGCTTTGCCTCACTCCCCTTCCTTCCCAAACCTGGCAGCTTTCTGCCTTCCATTCCTTCCCACCGCCAGCCCTTTGCACCGGCCAGTCCCTCTGCCTGAAAAGCTGTTCCTCTCTCCCTTAGAACTCAGCTCAGGGAATCCGCCCTTGACACTGTTACTCAGCTGACACCCCTTACTTTTACCTGCTGGCTGTATTTCTGGTTGTAAGTAGCCGTTTGTGTGAGTATTTGCTTCATGGCTGCCTCTCCCAGAGATGGTGGGACCAGGACTGTGCTTGCCTGGTTCACTATTACATTTCCAGGGCCGAGCACAGAGCCTGGTGCATAGTAGGTGGTGCCCAATAAATATTTATCAAATAGCTATCACACACAAAAATGTATGCCCTGGCCAACGTGTTAAAAATAAACAGATTTTTATACAGGTACATGCCACCATGACGTGAGTCCTATGCCTGTACATGTAGGTGTACGGGTGACGTGAAGAAGTGACGGAGCTCAGGCAGGGACCATGGGGACCTGGGAACCCAGACTGTGTATCCTCAGGGGGCAACCAAGCCAGGCAGGGATCCAGGCCCAATATTTCCATGTCTTCTAAAAATCCCAATTTTGATGTTAAAAATCTCCTGGTTGTTAACTGTTGGGACCTAACTTGATCTTTTGAAAAACACTGTGTGAGCTGAACAGCGCAGTCTACAGGCGGAACAGCGTTGGAGCTTGAGGGCTTGAGTTCCTGGGGAAGGAAGTGCTGTCAGCTTTGCGGAGCTCGGTGCGGGGAGGGCTGCGTGAACCTGGTGGGTCGCCACGCTAACCTAGGGAAGGTTCAGACTCTGAGAGTCATCTATGCTGATGGCCAGGTGGGATTGGGAGGACACAGTTGGGCCGGCACTTAATGTCCCAGGAGCTTAGTCCTGGTTCCAGCTCTGCCACCTCCCTCCATCTCCTTTTCCCCATTAGCTGTTGTCCGAGGCAGATATGAAAACACTTTAGAAACTGCAAAGTGCTATGGATTTGACTGTGTGAATGACAGTGGTTACTGGGGTGGAAATCTGTTCAAATGAATTTGTGAATCGTAAGACTCCTATTCCTAGCATGAGGGCAGGCAACAGGCAAGGGAGTGAAAGGAGCTCAGAATCTCATAGGGCAATTGTTTATGTAGGAGGACAGGCATCCGTGATACAATAATAATAATTATAATAATAACACAGTATTCCCCCCTTATTCGCGGTTTCACTTCCTGCGGTTTCAGTTACACCACGGTCAACCGAGGTCTGAAAATAGGTAACTACAGTACAATGATATTTTGAGAGACACCACATTCACATACTTTTGTTACAACATATTGTTATAATTATTCTATTATTAATGTTGTTAATCTCTTACTGTGACTAATTTATAAATTAAGCTTTATCATAGGTATAGGAAAAAACAGTATATACAGGGTGTGGTACTATCCATGGTTTCAGGCATTCCTTGGGGGTCTTGGAAAGTATTCCCTGTGGATAAGAGGGGACTAGTATAATAATATAGCAGCTAGCATTTATTGAGTGCTTATCGTATGTCAGGAACCATGGTGAGCACTTTACATAAATAATCTCGTTTAACTTGGGGCCTGGGAAAGGACCCCTGGCCTAAAAACATCAACCTGGGTAGCTCGTACATGCCAAGGATTCCACCATTAGGGCCTCATTCCTATGGCTCAGGCAAACACATCTGCTTATTGGCCATTTTCAAGTTCTGGAAATTTTTCTTTTGATCTAACTAAAGTCCTTTGTACTGGAATTGAGGTTAATTTCCCCTTACCCAGTTTTGCAAGTAGAGATAATCCTCAAATTCCTAATTTTTAAGGCAAGGTGAAATTCTCCACATATAACCTTCTTCCCAGGGCCTTCATCACTGTAAGTTTGTGCTTGGGGCCAAATTAAACAGAAGATGCCTCTGTAAAGGGCATATTCACACTCATCCAGTTTCTGCCTTCTGGGTGCTCCCGGTCCAGTGTGGGAGATGGGCATTAATCCAATAATCATGAATGACAGAAAGTAAAATTACAACTGTGATACTCAAATGGGGAGAGCTGTCCCAGGCTCTGGGAGCCAGTAACAGGCCAGGAGGGCTTCCTGGAGGAGGTGCTATTTGAAGTGAGCACTGAAGTGTGTAGGAGTTGACAAGGGGTGGGGGGAATTTGCTGGGTGAGTGTGTTGGACCAACTGTTATTGGTTGAGGGGCAGGCAGGGACAGCACCTCAAAGGGCCTTGTCAGCCATTTGGGGGAGCATTGAAGGGTTTTACGGGGGCATTTTGAAAAGATCTATCTGTTTGTCATGGAAGAACAGATTGGAGAGGGCCAGAGTGGCCTTGGGAAGATCCAAGAGGAGGCTGGTGTGATGATCGAGATGGGAGAAGCCAGGACCTTGCCTTGGCCAGTGCTGGGGGATCCAGATTCTGAAGAGAAGCCCAGTTACGTTTAAAGGGAAGATCAGTGAGATTCAGGGATGGATTGTGGAAGGAAAACCGGGATGACGACTTGGCAGGGAGAGTTTGGCTGGAGTGGGTGAGGCCTTCTGGGGCCCAGATTGGGGAGACCCTGATTTGGGTTCTGAACATGCTGAGGGGCTGGTGAAGCAGCCAGGTAGAGCTGATGGAGGCTCAGAGCAGGGCCCGGCTTGGAGCAGGAGCCATCTGACCCCCATGCTCCACCCCAGGACCTTCCCCGGGGGCCACCACCTCAGCCAGGAGGCACAAATCGGCACCACTCATTTTTCCTGCTACTTGGGAGGAAAGATCCCAGCCTGCCCATCGTGAGCTGGCCCAGAGGTGCCCCTGATGTGCCCAGAAAGTCCTGGGCCACGGGGCCAGCAGGGAGGAGGCTGAGCTTGGTCTCTTTCAGCATAATTAGGTGCTTAATTGCACTGCTAAGGCCTGTCAATGTCTGTGCCGAGGTGATTATGATTTACAGCCAGGCCACCATGTGGGGGTCTCCTCTCTTCATGGCCTTCTGGTCACACTGGAGGGCTGCACCGTGAGGTTTCCTGCATCATTTGTGAATGATGAAATCCAACAGGCTTCTCCTGCCACCGCAAGAAGCTGGAGTGGGATGTTGGGCCCCCTCCCATGGGATAGGCCTCTGGAGAGGTTTTGGGCTGGGCTCCCCCATGACGTGGAGTGTTGGGTGCCTGGGAGCGAGGTAGGAGGAGTGGGAAAACAGACCTATAGTTTTCTGTTTATAGGAGGCTCCCCAAGGTGTGGTTAAGGCCTGGTCTCTGACACCAGCTGGGTGCCCTTGGGAAAATAACTTTACCTCCCTGAGCATGAGCTTCCTCCCCCATACAATGGGCATCCTAGCAGTGCTGACGTCGTGGGGTTATTGTGAGGTTAAAATGAGACTGATGAAGCTTTAGTACACTACGTCACAGTGATGGAGCTCTCTGTAAACATCATGTCCCAGCACCACCATTACTGTCATTACTGTTTTTATTATTTGCCTTCTCCAGACGGTGCTTAGAAGCGTAGACCATTGGGGCTGGGGGTGGGGAGCAGTGTCTGATGTGTGTACTGTACTCGCCCTTCATCTTGGTGGGGGTCAGCTCACTGGGGTGCTGGATTGTGGGTTTGAGGTTTCCCATTAGACTGTGGCTGGTGCGAGCACTGCTGGGGTCTTGCTGCTTCACAGCTGTATCCCTGGCACCCAGCTCAGAGCGGGCGCTCACCAAGTGCTTGTTGAATGAATGGATGAATCTAGCTCAAGGAAACTGACGCCAGGGTGCTGGTGACTGGCCGGGATCAGAGCCAAGTCTCCCAGCACTCCCTAGTGCTCCCTGTCCCCTGTCCCTTCTCCTCTGAGTGGAGAAGGGTTCATACTTCTGAAGGCCACATCTGTGTGTTGGCAGAGGGGGTGACAGGTGGGAGGGAGCTGCCTGTTCCTAGGAGTCTGGTCCAGATCCTCATAGTCTGTGTGGGGGAGGGGCAGGGCATGGGTGGGGGCTGGGCCAGGCTTGGTGCTCCCTCCCTAGGAGCGTCTGCTCCCAGAGCTTCGCATTATTACTCCATTAGCGCCTTGTAGGGTTGACAAATGAAGGATAATTAATATCCGTGAGGGAAACAGATGTTGAGGTAATTCGCTCCCGCTGCGCATTTGCAACAGCTTCTCCTAACTCGCCTGAGAGCATGGCAGGACCACAGGGCCTCTCCGTGCCCTTGGTTGGAGGTGATGGAGTCAGCAGGATGGGGCGGGCTCCTGCTGGGCCTGGCATTGGGGAAGGGGTGCCTGGTTCTCAGCCCCCACGCCGAGAGGGGCTGGAAGAGTTTCCCACCACTTGCCATTGGGAAGTTCTGCCTGTGTCCCACCTCGGTGCCTCCAAGTACCATAAGCCCATGATTTCCTGCTCCATGGGGGATGATGACCAGCAGGAAGGCTCAGCACATGGGAGGATGGGCCTGTTCTCTGCTGCTGCCCACCCACCCTCCTCCCTTCTGGGGCCTGAGGAGCCCCCTTGTGGCCCAGCCAGCTCTGGGTGACACTCTGTGGGCCTGTCACACCATTTGGAGGGTGAGAGTGCATGGAGTCAAGCTTGGTTCAGTTTCCAGCTCTGCCACTCACCAACTTAGTGCCCCTGGGTGAGTCACTTCTTTTGGAGCCTCAGTTTTGCCATCTGTAAAGTGGTCATAATCATGTGTATGTGACCTAAAAAATCAGAAAGCAGGACATTTGGGTACCACTTCAGTTGGAGAAAGAAGGAAATGGGGTGAGTCCATTCATTAATAATAAACAAATGTTTATTATTTACTGGGTGCTGGGCTTTGCGATAGCATTCACAGAAACAAAATAGATATCGTCCCTCCCCCCATGGAGGTTATGGTTTAGCCAGGGAGAGAAACCAAAATCAAGTCAACAGACAAACGAATTAAATTATTCAAAATGTGATGACTGCTGTGCAGAAAATAGAGGGATATCAAATTCATCTTGGAGGAGGTGACATTTGAGAATGAATGGGACAGTCAAGTAGGTGAAGACAGATAGGGAAAGGCACCCAGGCAGAGAGACCAGTGTACAAAGGCCCTGAGGTCAAAAAGAGTTTCACATTTGGGAGTTGATGAAAAGAGGCCTCCCAGGGCAGCTGGAGCAGATTAGTGAGATGATTAGAAGGCACACTTGTACCGGCCCCGTGGTGCTCGGAAAGACGCCTGCAGGCTGAATGCACTCTCTCAGAGACCGTCTTCTTTCTCATCCTGGCCTCGCACTGTGGGGGTGGCCAGCAAGGGCATCCCACTTGGGGCCCAATGCTGGGCTTCTCTTCCATAAGTTGGGGCTTGGCAGGAACCCAGCAGCTGTTTGCCCTTCCATAGGAGAGGGGCCAGAAGGGCTCAGGGCTGAGGCCCCAGATCTGAGGCCCACTGGCCTGGGGCCTGGTGAACCTGTATGCCAGCAGGTGGTAAGATTATGAAACAAGGCTGTTTGGGAAGGGGGTTACCAGCCAGTGGCTGGGGACTAATCTCCACTGTTCTGTCAAGGCAGGTGGGGGCTGCAGGAGGTGGGGCAGGGCTTCTTTCTTCCCTAAGTAAAAAGAAAGGCCAGAGGAAGATGGAAGCCCCCTCCCACCACCACCACTCTCTCTATAGGCCCAACTCCCTCCCTTTTTAAAATAAACTTTTTATTTTGAATTATAAACTCACAGAAAGTTGCAAAAAGAGATCATTAAGTCCCTTGTACCCTTCACCTAGCTTCCCCGGTGGTATATCTTATGTAGTTGTCCAACTGCCTTTTCTCTTTTAATTGAAAAAAAATTCATAGCAGCTTTATATTCACGGCAGATTTATTCATAAGATCTTTAATCTGGAAACTATACAAATGCCCATCAGTAGGTCATCGGATCAACAAATTGTGATGTATTCATATGATGGAATACTACACAGCAACAAAAAAGAGCAAACTGATACAGACAGCCACATGGAAGAATCTCACTGATCCTATGTTGTGTGAAGGAGGCTGGGCACAGGAAAGAAGCCGCACATACAAGAGTTTCCAAACAGGAAAAAACTAATCTATAGGGATAGAAGTCATAATGTGGTTAACCCCAGCTGGGCAGTGTTTATGGGTAAAGGCCACAAGGGTGTGCTCTACAGGGTTACAAATGTTCCATGCTTTGCTCTGGGTGGTGGTTACACAGGTGTACACATAAGTAAAATTTCATCAGGCTGTGTGCATTTTACTGTATATAAGTTAAAATTTAATTTTACATAAAATTGTAAAAAAACAAAGCAAACAAGCAAAAACCCAAAGTACAAAGACAAATATAACAGACACCCTTGCTCCCTGCAACAGAACAGTTACTGGCACCCTGATATTTTTGTAACCAGCTAAGAAATGTAACCTTTCAGACTAAGCGAAGAATCACTTTGCAGTCTACCGAGGTCCAATCCCCTCCCGTGTTCTGCCCCAGAGACAGCCTCTGCTGTGAGGCTGCTGTTTCTTCCCGTCTATTTTTAAACTTCTACACACAGGACTCCAAAACCAGTATAGAGTATTTTTATGTGTGCATTTACACAGATGGCATCATACTGTAGGAGTTCTGCAGTGAGATCTCTTCCTTTTCCGTGTGCGGTTCAGCCCTAAGATGCCTACTTCTAAGCTCATTCTTTTGGACTGCCCTGCAGCATTCCACTGAATGACCGACCACTGCTTACTTATCTGTTCCGCTGATGGACATTAAAGTTGTTTCTACGTTTTTAGCTATTTAACCCACTCTCATGCAAACCCCAGCGTGCCTTTGTGGGCGTGTCTCGGGGCCCCAGCCCTAGGAAGGGATCCCGGGACCACCCCCTCCATTCTCTCCGCTGCTGCCCTAGGGACAGGTCACGGTTTCTCTGTCGCCCCCAGGTGGTCAAGGTGGTGGGCAGCAACATCTCCCACAAGCTGCGCCTGTCCCGAGTGAAGCCCACGGACGAAGGCACCTACGAGTGTCGTGTCATCGACTTCAGCGACGGCAAGGCCCGTCACCACAAGGTCAAGGCCTACCTGCGGGTGCAACCGGGAGAGAACTCCGTCTTGCACCTGCCCGAAGCCCCTCCCGCCGCGCCCGCCCCGCCGCCCCCGAAGCCGGGCAAAGAGCTGCGGAAGCGCTCGGTGGACCAGGAGGCCTGCAGCCTCTAGACCGACGCCGCGCCCACCTGCCCGCCCGCCCACGCTGTACAGAGTGCATGGGGACCGGACTGCCTGCGTCTAGCCGCCTCCCCATCCCCGAGGCCTCCTGCGGCCACCACCTCGGCCCTCTGCCCACCACCCCTTGCTCAGCATGTAAACCCCGCCCACCCCTTCCCTTTCAGACCCCTGCGGTGACCTGGCTCAGAGAAGGTAGCCCCAGGACACCAAGGGGAGGACTGCCCTGAACACTTGCGGTCCCTGGCTGCGTCCCCTTCTGTCACCAGCTTCAGTGGAATCCTGTGTTTTGCTTTGCTTGCTTGTCCCCCATCCTGTCCCAAGCCGGGGCCTCCCAGCCTTACCTCCCTTCTTCCTATCATCTCCTATTTGGACCTGGGGGTGTGGACAGTGACCCCTCCCCGAATTTGGACTTGAATCTTCTGAGCAGAACTAGGCCTCTCCCTGGTGAAGAACTGGGGCTTGGAGTCCCCCAGAGGTCACTCACAGGGCCTTGGGAGGAAAGCAAGATGCCCCACTACCTACTGGTAGGTCCTTCCTGTTCAGCCTTCTTATTCCTAAGAACAGCTCCCTGTCTGACCCTGCAGGAGTGCAGGGCAACCAGGAATCTCTGCCCCTTCACACAGCCAGTCAGAAGGGAGGGCCCTTCCCCTCTGACCCACAGCCCCTTGCAGAGTTTTGCACCAGCAGGACCCCTTCAAGGGTCTTCAAGGCTCTCCCAGGAGCCCCCCTCTGCCAACCCCCAATGTCACAGTCCCCTCTTGGGGCCCATGCCAAGTCCACCCAAGGGCCTGGGGCTGTTGGGAGTCAAGGGTCCCCCCAATACCAATTCCCCCACAGTTCCTGATCAGGAGCACACCTGCCTCTGGTGATTTGTAAATATTTCTATGGGGCCCAACACCCCCTCAGAACTGGCTCAAGCCTCTGGCCGCCCCTCCAGCAATGGAGCAGGGAGGTGGGAGAGGCTGAGGGCTTTGTCTAGGGGTGGGTGGGTTGCCCTTATACATGATCTAATCCGTGACTACCAGCCAACATGAATAAAGTGGTTTAAAAAAACCTCTGGGTGGTGACTTTCTGGGGCATCTGTGTCTGGGAGTGGTGTGGTGGGGGGAGGGGGAGGTGGCTGGCTCACACCCATGCCTCACTCACCGTCTTTGTCTGTTTCCCAAGCAGGGCCTGGCTTCACAGTGCAGAGCACAAAAGCTAGTGGGTGCACAGGGAGAGGGTGAAAGAAAACCAGCCTTTGCCCAGCTCCAATAATGATTCTTTGGTTCTGAGATAATCACACATACAGAAGAGTGCATAAAACATGTTTACACAGTGTTGGGAATAATTATAAAACACCCATGTAGCCATCACCTACCAAATATGGCACCCGGAATAGAATCTCCATCCCTAGTCCCATGTGTCCTTGAGATCATATACCCCCTCTTCCTTCATAAAGGTAACCACTGTCCTGACTTTTAAGGTAATCACATTCCTAATGTTCTTTTTATAGTCTTACCACATATGTGTATGTCATTTTAAACAATATGAAGGTACTTCAAAAAGCTCATGGAAAAATTGGTATTATCTTTCAATTCTATTTTTCCACAAACTTTTTGAAATACCCTTGTATATTTGAGTTTTGTCTGTTTTTAAATTGTGTATTCATGGAATCATACTGTATGTATTTTTCATGCAACATTGTATTTGTGAGATCCATTCATGTTGCATGTGTCTATAATATGCTCACTTTTATTACTGTATAATATTTCACTGTATGAATATCCCAAAATGAGTCAACTTATTTACCCATCCTACTGTTCACAGTAACGTGGAGTGTGCTCCTGACAGGGTGATTACCAACATTGCTATGAGCATATTAGTCCATGTCTCCTTACACATGAGCAGGAGATTGTCAGGGGTGGATTTGCCAGGTTAGAGGTTTAGACAGTTTGTCTGGGATCTCATTTTCTCCTGTGAAGTATCACTAGCCCCTTATTTCAGTTAAGGAAACAAGCTCAGAGAGGTTAAGCAGCTTGCCCAAGTTCACACAGTTGTTGAACTCAGACCTCCCTTAGCCCTAAAGCCTGTTTGTCCTGCTCTGTCAGGCCTGGTCTCCCCCACTCCCACCCACCATGTCCTGGGCTCTGGATACTCCTTGGCTCATCCCACCCAAGGGATGATTCTGCTGAGAATCTGCCCAAGGATGTGTCAATCTGGGGTTCTCAGGTCAAGCCCTCATAGCATGGCCAGCTGGTCACTCCTCTGTGTACCTGCAGAAACCACAAGTACCACTCAGGGGCTGGGAACTGTTGAAATGATGGTTGACATTGGCCCTGGGCTCCATGCCCCAGGCCCTGTGCTGATCACCTCAGCAGCCCCAAAGCAGACATTGTATCCTCAATTTTCAGATGAGGATACTGAGGTTCAGAGAAGGGTGGGTTGGAGGATGGATGAATGGATGGATGGATGGATGGTTGGATGAATGAGGACATATGTGAACCAGGCTGTGAGCAGGCTCTGGATCTGTTGCAGAATCCCGGTATCTTGGGTCTGGATGGTCTATGACCTGTACTCCTCTAAGGCCAGTGGCTAGCCTTTATTCAATGAATATGGTCCCTTCCAGAAATGTCCAGTGAAAGGCTGACCCTGGAAGGCCTCTAGCGAAGCGCTTTCCACAGGAAATTCTGAGATTCCACAGGATCTCATCTAACCCTCCCAAGTGCCTATGTTCCATCTCCAGTCACCTTCTCCCATACAGGGGTCCCCTACTTCCTTGGAGGAATTTTTCTTGTTCCACTGGGAAGAAAGGCAGATGACAGGAGAGGAAAGTGTCTAGGTTAGACTCCTGCCTCTGCCCATCCCTGCTGCATGGCTTCAGGCAGAGCTCTGAGCCTCTCTGATCCTCAGTTCCCTTTTCTGTATAATTGGGATGCTCCCAGGGAAATGCAAATCAAAACCACAATGAGGTACCACTTCATACACATTAGGTGAGCTAGAATCAAAAAGACAGATCATAACAAGTCTTGGTGAGGATGTGGAGAAATTGGAACCCTCGTACATTGCTGCTGGGAATGGAGAATGGTGCAGCTGCTTTGGACAACTGTCTGGCAGTTACTCAGAATGCTAAACCTAGAGTTACCATATGATCCAGCAAATCCACTCCTAGGTATATACCCAAGAGAACTGAAAACATACATATGTCCACACAAAAACTTGTGCATGAATATTCATAGCAGCATTATTCATAATAGCCAAAAAGTGGAAACAATCCAAATGTTCATAAACTGATAAATGGCTAAATAAAATGTGGTATATGCTAGTTGCTGATAAAAAGGAATGACATTCTGATACTTGTTACACCACGGATGAACACTGAAAACATCGTGCTAAGTGAAAGCAGCCAGACACAAAAGGCCACATATTGTGTGATTCTGTTTATATGAAATGCCCAGAACAGGCAAATCCATAGAGACAGAAATCAGAAATCAGACTGGTGGTTGCCCAGGACTCGGGGAGAGGAGAGTGGGAAATGACTTCTACTGAATATGGGTTTCTTTTTGGGGTGATGGAAATATTCTAAAATTGATTGTGGTGATGGTTGCACAACTGTGTAAATATACAAAAAGCCACTGAAAATATACTCTAAATGGGTGAGTTGTATGGTGTGTGAATTATATCTTAACAAAGCTGCTGAAAGAAATGGGATGCACGGCTAGATGGCTAGCTCAGTTGGTTAGAGCACAGTGTTATAACACCAAGGTCAAGAGTTCAGATCCCCATACCTGCCAGCCACCAAAAAAAAAAAAAAGAAGAAGAAGAAACAGGATGCTCCTAACTATAGCACAGTGCCCACCTATGGGCGGGCACATGGGAGGCACTCAGGAAATTCTGGCTCCTGTTATTACCATTGCTGTGATTTTTATGTGAAAGCCACAACCAAGTTGTGCTTGACCTCAGGGTATAGCTGGTGGTGGCAGCCAGCGGGGAGGGTGGGCACGAGGCTGGAGAAGGGAAGTCCCTAAGAGCAGGTACCCAGGCCCTGTTCTGAAGGCTCAGAAAACCCCCAGTGCACCCCCAGGGTAGATAGATGCAGGCCACTTTCCCCTTTGTGCCCAACCTAAGAATCACCTGGGGCAGGGGTGCTTGTTATAAATTCAGGTATCCAGTCCCCCTCTTCGCCTTCAGACTCCCCACTCCAGCATCTACAGTTAGCTAGTGACCTGAAGATAACCATGTATCTTGGTGAAGTTTCCACCCGGGTAGTTTAATGGCTGTAGAATGTCCCATTATATAGACTAACCGTGATTTATGCAGCTAGTCCCCAAATGATGAACATTTAGGTTGTTTCCAGTCTTGTGCTATTATAAACAATGTTGCAGTACATTTCCTAGTTTATAAATCTGTGCATTCATATGCAAGTATCTTATAGGATAAACAGCTAGAAGTTTGAATTGCTGGGTCAAGGATTTTGTGTATTTTTAATTTTGGTAAATATTGCCAAATTACTTTCCACCAAAGTGGGACCAATTTGCACTCTTACAAGCTTTGTATGAGGATGTGCATCTGACCCCTGATTTCTCCAGTCTTGCCAACCTTCAAATCAAACGTTGATCTGGGTCAATCTGTTGGTTAAAATGGGATCTTATTGTGGTTTCAATTTGTGTTTTTCTTATAAGTGAGATTGAGCTTCTCTTTGCTTATTTAAGAACCGTTTGTGCTCCCTTTTCTGTGAACTGACAGCTCATAATTTTTGCCTATTTTTTTTTATTGGCTTGTTGCTTGTCATCTTATTGATTTGCAGGAGCTCTCTGTGAGATGAATTGCAAATATTTTTCTCAATCTTTTTTTTTTTTTTGTCTTTTGACTGCTTTCGATGGTACTTTTTTTTTTTTTTATTTTAAAGATGACCGGTAAGGTGATCTTAACCCTTGACTTGGTGTTGTGAGCACCACGCTCAGCCAGTGAGTGAACCGGCCATCCCTATATGGGATCCGAACCCATGGCCTTGGTGTTATCAGCACCACACTCTCCCTAGTGAGCCACGGGCCGGCCCTTTGATGGTACTATAGTTTGTTATTTTCCAAGTAAAATATTTTTTTATTGTTAAGTAGTTTGCATTTCTTAATTTTTTATCATTTATGTGTTATCTTTTATTTATATAAATGTAAATTTGACCCTTCAGCAACTTAAATTGCTTTAAGGTATGAGATAGGGTCCCAATTTTATTTTTTTTCTTAGGTTTTTAATTTTTTCTCTCTCATCTCAACACTATTTTCCCCCTATTCATTTGAAATGCCACTATTATATTCCAAACTCACATGTATACATGGACTACTTCTCAACTTCCTTTTCTCCCTTGATCTCATTCATAGGTCTGTACACTGTTTTAATTATTATAGATGTATAACACATTTTAATATAGTCTAACACTGTTTTCAACTTCCCTCTCTGTTTAATTTTTGTTGCCAGAAATTGCCTAGATTCTTCTTTGCTTTTCTATGTGAACTTAAATAATCTTATATAGCTTAAAAATTCAATTAGTATTTTAGTTGGGATTATGTTAAATTCATAAATTAACACAACAAAAACTTACATATTTAGATGATGTTTTCCTATGTTGTCTCAACACTCCCTTATTTGATATTTCCTCTCACTTTGTGTACGACTTCTTTTGTGTGCTTCTCCAAAGAGTGTTGAAATACCAAATGAGCCAGCAAACCCACTTCTGGGTATATACCCAAAGAAATGGAAATTATCAGGTTGAAGGGACACCTGTACTCCCATGTTCATCATGGCTCTATTTACAATATATAAGATATGGAACCAACCTAAATGTCCACTGATGAATGATTGGATAAGGAAAATGTAGTATGTATACACAGTGGAATACGACTCAGCCATAAAAAGGAATGAAATTCTGCCATTTGCAGCAACATGAATGAGCTTGGAGAAAATTATATTAAGTGAAATAAGCCAGGCACAAAAAGAGAAATACCACATGTCCTCACAAGTGGGAGGGAGGGAGGGAGGGAGGAAGGAAGGAAGGAAAAAGAGAGAGAGAGAGAGAGAGAGAGAGAGAGAGAGAGAGAGAGAGAGAGAGAGAAAGAAAGAAAGAAAGAAAGAAAGAAAGAAAGAAAGAAAGAAAAAGAAAGAAAGAAAGAAAGAAGAAAGAAAGAAGCAAACAAACATTGAACTTTCAGAAGGAGAAAACAGACCTATAGTTACTACAGGTTGGAAAGGCGGAGAGGGAGGGAAGTTAGGGACTAATTGGGTAAGGGATGCAAAGAGTAATTACAATTTTTAATGATGAACATGCTAATAATATTGATTTGGTCATCACATACTATACACAAATACTGATAGTCTACTCTTTCTCCCATAAATACATATAATCAAAAATAAATACATTTTTCAGGAAAAAAAAGATGGTACTTCCAAAAGTTTGTGGAAAAATAGAATTAAAAGATAATACAAACCTTTCTATAAACTTTTTTTTTTTTTTTGTGACCGGTAAGGGGATTGTAACCCTTGGCTTGGTGTTGCCTGCACCGCGCTCAGCCAGTGAGAGGATCTGAACCCGTGGCCTCGGTGCTCCCAGTGCCGCTGCACTCCCAGCACTGCACTCTCCCGAGTGAGCCACAGGGTCGGCCCTCTATGAACTATTTGAAGACCCCTCATATATGCATAGTTAGGTGACAGATATATGGATTGATATAGATAGTATGTGTGAGACATAGAAAAATGTTGATTGTAAACTCAAAATAGATACATGAATGTTTTCTGTACAATTATTTCAACTTTTTTGTATGTTTAAAAATCTTTATAAGATGTTGAGAGGAGAGAGCATTTACAAGTTTTTTCTTTTAGTGCTTGCATATTTTTGCTGAATTAATTTCTAAACACTTTTTGTTGTTGTTATTGCTGTTGTAGCAAAGTCTTTTCTTCTGCTATGTCTTCCAAATAGTTGCTATTTAATGTTGCTGTATAAATGTGAAGGTTATTGGTTTCTGTATTTTAACTTTTGTATTTAGCCACTTTATTGAATTTTTATTGCTTGTAATATTTTTTGTTTGATTTTCTCCTCCCTCTGTGCCAGGTAAATGATATCTGCAAGCAAGATTATCTTCCCCATTTCTTTCCAGTCTATATGCTTTTTATTTCTTTCTCTTGTGTAATTGTGTTGGCTGGTATCTCTAAGACAATGTTAAATGATAGCACTGCTAGAGGATGTCTTTGTCTTGCTTTTATCTTTAATATTAATGCTTCCTTTGTTTCCAATGCTGGCTTTTGAATATATGTCTGGAGTCTCCTGTGAATGTTTTATGAGATTCAAACCTTATTAGTGAGGAATCCAAACACTTTGATGTGAATATCCACTTCAAGTGAGCACCATCCAAGCTGGGTTCCAGGAATATGTCCATATCCCCTGCCCCCACCCCATCCCCCAAAAGGAAAAAGTTTCTGGAGTGATGCTAAGTGCCTTGCTGTAGTCATCTTCAGGTGCAGCTCTGGAAGCTAATAGATACAACATTCAGAGCATAGGTTCCTATCCCTGCTCTGCCACTCCTGAGGTGTATGGCACTAGATCCACCTTCTCTCCCTGAACCTCAAAGTTTCATTGGAGAATCTAATGGGACACTGTGGTTCAGCATCTCCCACCATGAGGTGTTCTCATTTGTCAGCATGGTGGGAGGACGGGGCAGGGCCTGAGGATCTGCATTGCTAATAATTGCTAATCCTGCATGCTAAAGTTTGTGAGTTGCTGGGATATTACTTGTGCGTAACAAGTTGTTTGAAAAGACAAACACCAAGTTGAGAACTGTGGTCATTTGTAAGAAGTGGGATAGAAGAGATATATTGTAGTAGGCTGACTATTTGTAAAGGGCAAGTATTACATCTGTAACTTGAAACATATGTAAATATTTAAAGAAAACCAATCAGGAAACAAAAGTAAATAGAATGGGGGAAATGAAAGAATGCCAAGGTTGGCAGGAATCCTAGCATGTGCACCATCTGGTGTCTGGGTCCCCTTGACAATGTCTCTTCCTCCAGTGATAAGAAGCGTTCTCCTTCTGAAGGAAGCCCTTGCTGACACTACATGAGCAAAGCAGACCTCAGGCTATGTCCACCCACTCCTCCTCCAGCCTCCCCACACTCTCCTCAATCCTACTTGGTTTTTTTGCTTGATTTAGTCCTGATTTAGTTTAGGTTTCCACACTCAGCATGCTAATCTTGATTAGTCTAAGCCAGGGGCTCTTAGCACGAAGTCCACAAACCACTCCACCAACGGGTCTGTGGATAGACGCATGGGGGGAAAAACTTGCATGAAGGGAAAAACTACATCTTTATTTTAACTAATCTTTAACTGAAACTTAGCATTTTCTTTTATTATGAATGAAAGGAACAAACCACGGTAGCATAAGCAGTGACTTTTGTCACCAGTAGAAATCACAAATGTTTTCCATATGACAAAACAGTTGTTGCAGGTAACTCAAAACATTTTTACAGTCATCGCTGCTCCAAAATTATGTTTATTGTTTGACCTGTTGCTAGATTTTGTTATTTAATGCACTAATAAAAAAGCACACTTATTCCTACACCATACATTAAAAAACTTATTTTGAGAACTGTATTTCAATATAATTGGTTTCCTTTGTAATCCTATCACTTTATTTTATGTAGGTGAAAACAGTATTCTGACAAGGCATCCACAGGCTTCACCAGACTGCCACAGGAGTTCATGGCGCAGAAGGGGTTGCTAAGCCCTGGTCTAAGCCAATCCTGACGATTCTGTTATCCTTGTTGGGGACTGGTTTAGGAAGTGTCATGTGTCTTGGAGATGGCCAGTGAGATGTGAAGGAACATCTGCTGGAGGGAAAGGGGAATCCCTCTTGGGAAAGGTTTCTTGACTCTTAAAAGGAGACATAAGGAAGACATACTTTCTTCCTCTGCTTCTTGGTGTTTGAGCATGTGAGGCTGGCAATTTCTTCCACTACTGCACATAAAAGAAGAGAGCTGCTGAGCCACCAGAGATGGCAGAGATGACCGATCTTTGCCCAGGTCTTTGAGGACACAGTCAAGCTGGTGTCTTAGTCAGACACAGAACCACCCCACCTCTGGGCTTCTGTTATCAATCCATAAATCTCTCACAACTGAGGCCAATTGTATCAGTTGTCTGCTAACATGCAGCTAAGAGCAACTTCTCTAATCAACCATGCTATTTTTGTTCCCCCATTTTCCACACTTGGTCCTAACTATCATTGGGGTTACATGGACCCTTATTTAGATTGGTCAGATCTTCCTTTCTCAAGGTTGAACATCTTTGGGTCCTTCAATTAGACTCAAGAGGCATGGTTTTGAGACTTTTATCCACTCCCAACACGTGCGTCTGTCTACAGCAGTTCTCAGACTTTAGCATGCATAAGAATCATGTTAATGTTTGTGAACATTAACTTGTTAAAATGCAAACTTCTGGCCACCCCCCTAGAGTTTCTGATTCAGTAGGACCGATAATTTGCATGTCTAACAAATTCCCACATGATGCTGATGTTGCTGGTCTTGGGACCATAGTTTGAG
This sequence comes from Cynocephalus volans, assembly GCF_027409185.1. Classification (NCBI taxonomy): domain Eukaryota; kingdom Metazoa; phylum Chordata; class Mammalia; order Dermoptera; family Cynocephalidae; genus Cynocephalus; species Cynocephalus volans. The sequence goes on from NC_084460.1 coordinate 33,473,278, forward strand.
AACCACTGGCCTAGTTCCCTTTGAAGTCATAGTTCCCCAATATGACACCACTACTCAAGGTAAGCAGAGCAGAACTATCACTTCTCTCAATATTGACAGCATACTCCTATTATTGCATCCCAGATTACAAACTGCTTTCTCATAATGTTGAACTCTATGTCAATCATAACTCTGAAACCTGTTTCATACATTTGATTCCTAAACCCTCTCCCTATTCTATAAATGTGAAGTATCACTTGTTGATTTCTTACTGTGTGCTGAGTGCTTTAATGAGTTATATCATTTAATCCTCACAGTAACCCTTGAAATAGGCAATGATCTCTTTCTGGAATCTCTGCTGCCCAGAGAAATAAATTAAAACAACAACAACAACAACTTTCCAAGGTCATCCAGCTGGAAAATAAACGAGAGACCCAGGATTTGAGTCTGGGTTATAGAACTCTACAATTAAGAATACTCCTCCTGCTTAACAGCCTCTATTAATCAGCTGCCCTTTGGGGCTCAAGACAAATTTACCTAATGGTGCCTCATCTAGCTCATTTCCCTTTCTTGTCCACAAGGTCATCACATGTGATTTTTGTCAAATGCCCCCGGTTACTTGAGCCTCCAATATCTCCATCCCCAACTCAGCCCTTTCACTGCTCCCACCCCTGCCCCCCAAACAGAAGGAGGCTAGGCTTTCTGAGTTGCATCTGGAGACACACAAATTTGGTATCTGAAAGTGTTAACTGTGGGCACATTTTAATAAAGGCCATTTTCTAGGCTATTTCTACATAAATGTTCCAGTTTAATATGCAAATGTACCATAAGTGATTTAGGGTGTGATAGGCCTTTATCATTCTAGTCTCAGTTATGTTGATTTAGCCCACAGCTTTATGGTTAATAATTTAGTAAACAACCTTATTTTTTAATCTCCTTTTGTCCTCATGCCTCATCCTTTTCCACATTAACGGACTTAGGCCTGCATGAATATTCAGTTTAATGAACTATGAATCCTTGAATAAATGTAGCTGCAAAAGGACTTTATCCAAATGCTAGGGAAGGCTTTAAGTTCATGAGTTTTTACTGTCTCAGTGGGAATCTTGCTTTTATTTTTAATATAATGACCCACTTTATCCCTAGTAGTGCTTTTGCTTTATATTCTGTTTTGCCTGATATTAACATTGTTAGACCAGTTTTCTTTGGTATTTGCCTGGGATATCTTTTTCTGTCTATTTTCAACATTTCTGTGTCTTTATCTCAGGTACTATCTCTTATATACAGCTTTATAGCTGAATTTTTATTTTAAAAAAAACCTCATCGGATAGTCTTTATCTTTAACAGGTAAATTTAATTAATTCACATTTATTGTGGTTACTGACGTATTTGGGCTTATTTTCTACCATCTTATTGTGTGTGTCTCTGTGTGTTTTCTATTACCATAAGATTTGGAGGTGGGGGCAGGCCCTGTGGCTACTTTGATTTTTTTCTTCCTTCTTGACTTTTGATGGATAGAGTTGTTTATCACACCCATCCCTTTTCTTCCCCACTGATTTGGAGGCTATAAATCACACTTCTTTTAGTGATTTTATTTTAATTTTTAATGTAGTTACTTAACCATATATTTTTCCTAATACTATAGTTATTCAGCATCTCTATTTTCCTCCTGATAAGACAATTCCTTGGACACAATGTAACTACCAATTGAACTGCTCCCACTTCTTCTTCCTTGTTATTGTCTATAATAATTTTAGTTGCACTTTGATAAATAAATATTTTATATGATAAAATGAATATTTTTATGGTCAGAAATTAGATATACTAATATATCTGACCGATTTCTGTACTTAATGGTTTCCTTCTTTCACTTTTGCTTCTGCTGAAGTACATGCTTTAGTAATCCTTTCGGTGAATGTATGGGTGGTAAATTCTCTTAATCTATGAAAATCTAAAACTGTGTGTAATTTCCTCTCCTTCTCCAATGTTTATTTAGCTGTGTATTGAGGTAGGTTGATATTACTTTCTCCCTCTACATGTACAGAATATTACTTCTCTTTGTATGTCTTCCATTTTTGCTAATAAGAAACCTGCTGTTAGTTCAACTGGCATTCCTTTGCAGGCAATTTGTCTTTATGTTCTTGTAACTCTTGACATTTATCTTTTTATCTTTGATATTCTACCCTATCATTACAATGTTTGGTTGACATAATTAATCCTCTTTAGTTCAGGATGTGTGCTTTCCATCTGAAGACTTTCTTTTTCAATTTAAAATATTCTCAGCCATCATCTCTTAAATATTGCATCTCCATTACATTCTTTGTTCTATCATTCTGGAATTTCTATTACACATATGGTGGAATCTTTTAATTTGCTCACCATGTCTTAACTGCTCTTTCACATTTTTCATTTCTTTATCTCTCTCTGCTGCTTTCTGGGTGAATTTCTCAGGAATCTTTCAGTTCACTAACTGTCTCTTCAACTGTGTCTGATTTAAAGTTCATCCCATTTGAATTCACTTCAATGATAACACTTCATTTTCAGGATTTCTCTTCCTTTTTTTTTTTTTGAATTGACACATTGTAATAATACATACTTATAGGGTATAATCTGATGTTTTGATACATATATATGTTGTATAATAATTGGGTCAGGGTAGTTAAAGTATCAACCTCCTCATGCATTTATCATTTCTTTGTGGTAAAAACTTTCAAAAGCCTCTCCTCTAGTTATTCTGTAATTTACAGAACTTAACTGTTAACCACAGTCACCCTACTGTGCAATGGAACATCAGAACTTATTCTTCCTATCTAATTGTCATTTTGTACCTGCTGGCCAACCACTCCCTGTTCCGCCCCTTTCCTTGCCCAGTCTCTGATAACCACTGTTCTACTCTCTGCCTCTATAATATCAGCTTAAAAAAAAAAGATTCTACATATGAGTGAAGTCTTATGGTATTTGTCTCTCTGTACCTGGCTTACCTCACTTAACATAATGTCCTCCAACTCCATAGGTTGCTGCAAATGACAGGATTTCATCCTTTTCATGACTGAATAGTATTCCATTGTGTACATACACCATATTTTAAAAATACATTCATTCACTGTTGGACACTTAGGTTGATTCCATTTCTTGGCTATTGTAAATTGTGCTGCAATAAACATGGGAGTGCAGATATCTCTTCAACATCCTACTTCATTTCCGGTGGGTATATACCCAGTAGTGGAATTGCTAGGTCAAATGGTAGTTCTATTTTTAATTTTTTGAGAAACCTCTATACGGTTTTCCACAATGGCTGTATAGTTTTCACTCCCAACTACTTAGTTCAAGTGTTCTCTTTTCTCCACATCCTTGCCAGCACTTGTTTTCTTTTGCCTTTTTATAGTAGCCATTTTAACTGGAGTGAGGTGGTTATCTCATTGTTGTTTTGATTTGCATCTCTCTGGTGATTAGTGATGTTGAGCATTTTTTCATATGCCTGTTAGCCATTTGTATGTCTTCTTTTGAGAAATGTCTATTTAGATCCTTTGCTCGATTCTCAATTGGGTTATTTGTTATTTTGCTGTTGAGTTGCTAAAGTTCCTTATATATTCTTGATATTAACCTTTTTTCAGATGTATAGTTTGCAAATATTTTCTCCCATTCTGAAAGTTGTCTCTTCATTCTGTTAACAGTTACCTTTGATGTGCAAAAGCTTTTTAGTTTGATGCAATCCCACTTGTTTTTGGTTTTATTGCTTGAGCTTGTGAAGTCTTATTTAAAAAATCCTTGCCCAGTCCCATGTCATGAATTGTTTCCATGTGTCTTATTCTAGTAGTTTCATAGTTTCAGATTTTACATATAAATCTGTTATCTATTTTGAGTTGATTTTTGTGTATGGTGAGAGATACGGGTCTAGTCTCATTCTTCTGCATATGCATATCCAGTTTTCCAAGCACCATTTATTGAAGAGACTATCTTTCCCCCAATATGTATTCTTGGCACCTTTGCCAAAGATCAGTTGGCTGTAGGTGTGTGAATTTATTTCTGGGCTCTCTATTCTGTTCCATTGGTCTGTGTGTCTATTTTCATGCCAGTACCATGCAGTATGGGTTACTATAGCTTTGTAGCATACTTTGAAGCCAGGTAGTGTGATGCCTCCAGCTTTGTTCATTTTCCTCAGGATTGCTTTGGCTATTCGGGGTCTTTTTTTGTTCCATATAAATTTTAGGATCATTCTTTCTATTTCTGTGAAGAATGTCATTGGTATTTTGATAGGAATTGCATTAAATCTGTAGATTGATTTGGGTACAATGTCCATTTTTCCAAAACATGAACCTTGGATATCTTTCCATGTATTTGTGTCCTCTTCAATTTCTTTCTTCAAAGTTTTATAGTTTTCATTGTAGAGGTCTTTTACCTCCTTGGTTTCAGGATTTCTAGTTGTTTCTTTTTCACATCAGCAGTTAATTCTGGGGCTGGCCTGTTAGCTCAATTGGTTAGAGTGCAGCCTTATAACACTAAGGTCATGGGTTTGGGATCCTAGCACCGGCCAGCACCAGCCAGCTGCAAAAAACCAAACCAAAACAAAACAAAAAACCAGTTACTTCTGTTTTTGTTTCATAACTTTTCTCTTTTTACAAGTCATTTCTTCTTTTGCTTTTGTTAGGCTCTTAAACTTAAAGTCATTTCCAGATTGCTCTATTATTTGCATTTCTTATGAGTGAATCCATCTGTTAAGAGATGAGTTTATTTGTTGTTTTTCTTAGTGTCAGTTTTCTTCTCATGCTTTAGAATTTGGATTTACAGGTTTATTTAGAAGAGGAATATTTCTGCTCTTTTCTTTCTCTGCATATGTCTAAACCCTCAGGACCCCAGTCCCAAATCAAGCTTCCTATTGGCAGCTCAGCATTCCTAGTCTTTGGTAATACCAGAGATGTCACAGATACAGTTAATGAGTCAGGGTGGCTTGGCTCAGGTTCCAGTTGCCAGACCCATGTCTGCTCCCTTCTGTTACATAAGAAATGGTGAATTTGATAGCTAGATTTCCAGCTCTATTAAACCCTTTTGGTCCCCACTTATTCTGTAGGACTTGAATCCCTGGTCTTCTGCCTGTTTCCAGGTCCAAAGTTGGTAGGCCTTGAGGTTTCAACCTTCATCTATCTTTGTATTTCTGTTCCTTTTCTGTTCCAAAAAGAAGCTTATCTTGTTTGTGAGTGTAAATCTTATTTATTTAAAAAATAAAAATTATCTGTTATCACAATGTACAAACAGAGGTCATTTCCCCCCATTAACTCATGGACACTGTTTTTTTTTTTTTACATCAGTTTTATTGAAGTATGATTTACATGCAATAAAACCACCAATTTCAGTGTATAATTCAATGAGTTTTGATAAATATATACGGACATGTAACCACCATTACGATCAAAAAAAATATTTTCATCACCCCCAATAACTTCCCTTGTGCCCTTTCAGCTAATCTGCTTCTCCAACCCCAGTTCTAGGTAATGACTGATACACTTATTATAGATTAGTTTGCCTTTCCTAGAATTTCATATAAATGGAATCATATGGCATGTATTCTTTTGTGTCTGGTTTCTTTCACTAAGTGTAGTGATTTTGAAATTCATTCATATTGTTGTGCATACCCATAGTTCATTTCTTTTTGAGTATTATTCTGTTGCATGGATATGTCACAATTTGTTTATCCATTCTTCTATTGATGGACACTTGAGTTGTTTCCAGTTTGGAGGTGTTATCTATAAATCTGCTATGAACATTCATATACAAGTCTTTCAGTGGACATATTTTTATTTCTCTCAGGTAAATACCTAAGAGCGGGATTGCTGGGTCTGGTAAGTGTACATTTAACTTTAGAAGAAACTTCCGTACTGTTTTTCAAAGCGTCCAGTTGAGGAGAAGAGGTTATTTTTAAAGCGTGAACTCAATGCCTTCCTGACTGGAGGTGATTGTGAAAGCACTTTAGAATAAAATGCCAGGAATGGCGATGAAGGTTCTGTGAGGGCACAGACTCCAGCGTCCTGCTTCCTGCTGCATCTCCAATGCCTCGTGCAGGGCTCAGCTCCTGGCACCCACTCAATAAACAAATCAATGAATAAAAGATTTGTCTTTGACAGACATTAACAGCTTATAAGGGTTGGGTCAAAGTTTGGCTCTATTGCATCTTATTTAATCAAAGGAAGTTTGGGGGCCCTGTTTTCTCCTTCCTCACATTTCACAAGAGGCTTTGTTTTGAACTAGTTGGCATTTCTACCCTATTACTACAATATCTGCCGACTCTTCAGCCTGCTTCTCTTCACAGCCCAAGATGGCCACTCTGCTTACCCATGCTGGGTCTGCATTTCAGCCAGCAGGCAGGAGGAAAAGGTGAGAAGAGCACACACACCCTCTCTTTAAAGATACTTGCCTGAAGTGCAGATCATTTCACTTGTCTGTCATGGGCCAGAACTTAGTCACATGGCCAACTAGTTGCAAGAGAAACTGGACAATGTGGTCTTTATTCTGACTAGCTGTGTACCTAGATAAATACTAGGGTTCTTTTGCTTAGAAGAAGGGAAGGATAGACATGGGATCACTTGTAGCAGACCCCATCCTGAGCTTGACTTTGTCCTGAACTGCTCTAGGTGTTTCAAGCTCAAAATGTTATTTATTCAGAAGACACATTTATTCCTCAACTCTAGGGAGAACGCTTTCAATTCATACACAAAAGAGAGCCAGGATGGTGGGTATAGGATGCGTCTTACTCAGCACCTCCTATCCCTGCCCCCAGACACTCAGGCCAGACACTTTGACTCCTCCCTCAAGGTCTGCTCCAGCTATAAGGGGTGGGGAGCAGGTGAAGGATGGTGCATTCAGAGAAGGGGGTGTTAATAATGGGACTGACGGATGGGCACACACCACTGTCCTCCTTGGGATCTGAGTGGCTGCCTTCTGGGTGACCTACTTAAGGAACCCCTTGTGGGTCCCATGGTTGGTTGAGTTAGGTGCAGAGAGCTGGGTCCACTTGGGTACCCTTCCCACAGTCCATCAAGCTTGGCTTCCAGAAAATTTAGCAGCCTACAGGGTGTAGGTTATGTCCTAGGAGAAAAAGGGGAGAAGAGCACACACTTTCTCTTTAAGGATATTTGCCTGAAGTTGCAAATCATTTTGCTTATCTATCATGGGCCCAATATGGCAGCCACTAGCTACATATATGTGTTTAAATTTACATTAATCAAATCAAATAAAATGAAATATTCAGTTTCCTAATTATACTAGCCACATTTCAAGTGCTCAATAAATGCCTGTGGCTAGTGCCCACCATGTCAGATAGTGCGGATCTACAACATTTCTATCACTGAAGGAAGTTCTACTGGACAGCACTCCCCCCCAAGGAAGGCCATCTCAGGTCCTGCTAACAGAGGCAGAGGACCAAGAAAGAAGTAGGTGATGGGCTGGTCTACACCATGCGAGGCAGACCTCAGCCGGGCCACCATGGTCCATGGACCCACGCTCTGTGAGGGAAACAAATGAAAGAAAGGAGTCCAGGCAAGGGTAACCAGGATGCAGAAAGGGTTTGAAATATATCTGTTTGTTGTTTCAAGGATGTCTTAGTATGGGTTCCTCCAGAAGCAGATGCTGGGATAAATATTTGAGGGCAAGTAGTTTATTTGGGAGGTAATCCCACGGGAGCACCAGCAGGAGAGTTGGGAAGTGAGACGGGTAAAGAGTGCATGGTCAAGCAACTTATACCACTGTGCACAAGTGTGGCTCAATCCTACTGGGGAACTCTGGGAGCTGGCATAGGCCATGCACCTCAAAGTTACCCCACGCAAGGTTGGAGAGCTGGGGATTTTATGCATCAACTTCTATTAGCCATTGGCTGAGAGCGGTCCCGATTTCTACTTAATTGGTCAGGACATCTGGCCTGCCAAGTGTGGAAACAGAAGGCCTTCCTTACATTTAGAAAGCCCTCAAGCAAAGACATCAAACAAGGGGCAGCTAGAAGTTGGCTGGAGGACACTGAAGTGGTAAGGCCTGAGAGAGATGGGCTGGGCACTGAAGACCAATATCCTTGATCCCTAGTCTCATCACACATACTCTCACACCATATACACACATGCATGTGCACACACACACATTCCTTCCACATTGTTCACCCCAGACTCTTCCTTTTTCCTGAGACTCATCCTGTTTGCTCCCACCACAGGACCTTTGCATATACTATTCTGGATCTCTGAACCACTCTTCTGCTCTCTCCCTTCCCCCTTCACCTAGTTAAGTTCTACCTATTCAGATTCTGGCTACCTTCGTCTAGGTAGCCTTCTCTGAGAGACACCCTACCCCCACCCCAGGACGTGATCAAGTCCTGCTATTGCACATCGTCCCTGCTCCCTGTCCTAGAAGTGTGTCATCATATGTTTGTGAGGTTAGTTGATTAATGTCTTCCCCATCAGACTGAGGAAGGGATCTTGCTTATCTTGTTCGCAGTGACACACAGCAGGTACTGAAGATATGTATGTTGAGTGAATGAATGAATGAATTCCAGTCTGAATGACTAAAGCCCCAAGTAGTCAGAGGGAATTTACCAGCTAAAGATCCCAGGAAGAGGAGGAGACTATTTAGCAATTCATTAGGATCCATTCTCACATCTGTAGTCAATGCTAATCACTTGTTTGTTTAAAACAGGAACTTCTGCACTCATTAAATCCATTAGTAAATGAAAATGTTTCTGGGGAAGTCTGGCCTCCCATACTGGGGTGTAAACTCAAGGATTGCACCTCTTCTTTTGTGTAGACTTCCCAGAAGTCAGCAAACCAGGTGCTCACAAGCTGGAAATAACTTGGACTAGGACCCTAGTCCTCCCTCACAGTGGGACCTTAGGAATCTGCCCCTTCAGCTCTCTGAGCTCAGTTTCCGCCCCTGTAAAATGGGCACAATAATCAATCTCATGGCTGGTTGTGTAGACAGGATTGTCTGCTCATATCTTAGTAGTATCCTCCCTGATAGCCTGTAGCAGGTCTTATTTGAGAATGTAGCTACCCAGCAACCCCATGGTCTTGAACTCTGTTGCTCTTGTTAACAGTCTCCTCTCTCCTTATCAGCAGCCCATGATTCAAGGGTGCTCACAGGCCATGCTATGCTCACTCTTGCCTTGCATTAGCTCATTTAATCCTTACAAGCAAGACTAACCAGGTAGCCATTATTACCCGCATTTGCAGATGTGGAAACTGAGGCTTAGAGAGAAGAGGCCCTTGTCCAGGGCCTTTGTTCCTCCTTACAAGGAGTCATCTCCAGGAGACAGAAATGGTTGCTCTCCCTTTTGCACCAGTAGGTGGGGCTGCCCTTCCCTGGGTCTTACTCACCCTCCTATTCCTAGTGATCTGGTGCTCTGCAGAAATGGAACAGATGCCTTTGTTTGAATGCTAACTACTAGCTTTAGTGATCAGTGCTTTTCATGCATGAAATCATTAAGTTCTCCAACAATTCTATGGGTGTGAACTACTAGATTATCCCCATTTTACAGATGAGGACACCGACTTGTCAAAGATCACATGACTGGTAAGTGTGATAAACGGCAAAGCCAGGGCTCGGACCCCGGCAGGCTGTCTTCAGAGCCCATGCACTTAGCCTCTGTGAGGACTATTCGGCCCCACAACAGGCCTCACCAGGGGTGGAGGGGAAGGTTTGGGAGTAGCCTGGCAAGGGTGAGCTCCACCCCTTATCTGACCCTGCAGAAGAGCCCCTGAGAACAACTTCCCCACGGCCATGCTCCCAGCCATTCCTCAGGTACCTACTGAGTGTCCACCAGAAGTAGAGCCCAGGCCCACTTTGGGGTATTGAACAGACCAACCTCCCTTCCCAAAGATTCACCCTTCTCTTCCTCTTCATTGCTCACTGCTCCCACCTCACATCAACACGAGCACACCCTGATATGCTCTGTGAACCTCTGCACCTGCTGTTTGTTCCCTCTGCCTGGAGGGGCCCTTCCCTTTGGGCCTGATGGGCAAATACTACAACCCTAGTTTGATGGCCTCTCCCCCATTAAGCCTCCCAGTCTTCTCTCAGCACAATCTCTCTGCTGCTGCCATTTATACCTTTGAATATCATCTTCATCATGGCATCCAGCTCCTACAGAGCACTTCCCTGTAGCTAGCCAGCCTCTGAGTCTGACACTTTATCAGTCAAGAGAGACTTGCCCAAGGCCACACAGCAGGGTCAGGATTCATCATGGCACCCAACTCCTACAGAGCACTTCCCTGCAGCCAGCCAGCCCGAGTCTGGCACTTTATCAGTCTAGTTTCCACCATGTTCTCAAAGAGGTACTATTTTTATTCCCATTTCATTGAGGCTCAGAGTGATCATGAGACTTGCCCAAGGCCATCCAGCAGGGTCAGGATTCAAAACCAAGCTGTCTCCAGAGCCCATGTGCTTACCTGCTGCTCCCCACCTCCTCCCAGTGAAGACTTGCATTGCTGCCTTCTCATGCTCACTTACCTTGTTTAGCTCTTCTCTAAGCCTAGCTCCTACAGGCAGCACATAGTCAGCCCTCCGTATCTGTGGTTCCCAATCCACAGATTCAAATCACCATGGATAGAGAGTATTAAAAAAAATAAAAAACAATACAATAATAGAAAAACAGTGCAGTTTAACAATAATTTACATAGCATTTACAATACATTGTATTAGGTATTATAAGTAATCTAGGGATGATTTAAAGTATACAGGAGAATGTGAGTAGGTTATATACAAATACTACACCATTTTTTATCAGGGATATGAGCATCCACGAATTTTGTTATCTGATAGGGTCCTGAAACCAGTGGCCCATGGACACCGAGGGATGACTGTGTGCCTTTTTGTCACCTGGCTTGGCACACAGGAAGCCTCAAAAAATGCTTGTTGAATTAAAGCTTCCAACCAGCAGATTTCAAACCCTGTTCCATAAACCCTGATGTAACTGATCATGTAACTGATCAGGCAACGTTAGCAGCATCAAATTCGAATCCTGTCTTTGCTCTTAATGCCTTTGGGTCACTGGATATCTCTTTCTGTCATCTTAACTATGAGACAAACCAGCAAGACACAGCCCTGTCCGAGGTGCTGAAGACACAGGAACAAATACAACCCCTCCATGAGAAAAAGGCTGGAAGCCCCAGACAGAACTGCGGTGGGATCTGGAGCAGAGGGTGGCATTGCACTGCCCTGAGAGCACTGAGTGAGAGCCCTGAATTCAGACTGGGCAGTGGGGAAACCGTCTGAGACCGGTCTGTCTCTCTTGGTGTTCTGAGTGGGCTCAGATGAGCTAGGGCACAGGATGGAGATCGTCTTCCTCCATGGCCATAGGGGTCAGTGGGTGGCTGCCTGCACACGGTCAAACCATTCAGAGGGTCATCATCTCCAAGATCCCTTTGCTTATTTGGATTAAGCATTGCTTCCCCTCTCCCCTGGTTCCCTTGAGAAACACAAAGCCCACGTGAGGGGTCCCCAGTGATGTTAGGCCCCTAACAACAAATGTGAGTTTACCACAGAATTATAGATTCACAAATGCCTTCTATTTTAACAACAATTTTTTTTGTGTGAGCGAATAAGTTGCACACGTATAGGGTGAAAAAAAATGTCAACAGTATAAAGGGTACTTTGTGAAAAGACTCCTCATCTCTGTCCTGCTGCTCTCCCTAGAGGCTGCCACTTGAGTGTCCTTTAAGAGAGATTCCACACGTAACATATTCCCCTCCTCCATAAACAGTAGCACTGTTCCTTTTTCTTTAATAATATATCTTGGAGCTATACACAGAGAACTACCTCATTCTTTTGAAAGGCCACATAGTACACTACACGTGTTTGTGAGGCACTTATGTAGCCAGTCCTCTCCAGATGGACTTTTAGGTTGTTTCCAATCTTTTATTAATGCAAACAATGTGTCAGCGAACACTTTATTCATCATCTTTGCACATGGGCAAGGAAACCTAAAAGCAAGATTGCTGAGTCAAAAGTATGTACATTTAAAATCCGGATAGCTATTGCTGTTTTATTCTTTTAAAATGCTGCATGGCGTTTTGTTATAAGGATGTACCACAGTTCATTTAACTATTCCATCCCTTTCTCCCTCCCTCAACCCCTTCTCTTGCTTTCTTTTTAATTTTGTTACTTTTAGGAAATAGTTAATGGTAACACTGCATGACTTTTGATGTACTGCTCTTCAGTATAATTCAGTAGATCCCACGTTGTGAGGAGGACACAGCGTATTTCAGTCTCTTCTGGATGGACAGTTAAGCACCATGATTAAGCTATTTCCTATCTTTTGTTTTCAGTCTTTGAGATATTAATGTAATGCAAGATGCCTGGCACATATCGGACATTCAATATTTGTGAGGTTTTGTAAATTAGGAACAACATTGTGGTGAATTGCCTATGTGTGTACATCTTTGTGCACATGTGTGAGTTTTAAACACTTAGAGGCAGAATTGCTGGTCAAAAGGTGTGTGCATCTAAATATGGTAGCTATAGTCCAATAGATCTCCAAAGACCTTGTACCAATGTACACGCCCATCTCCCCATGTACTTGCCAACACTGTATTATCAAATCACAGATGTTTTAGGAGGTGAAAAGATGCTTGGAGACCTATTGGTTTAAACCTTTCACCTAGCAGACAGGGAAACTGGGGCCTGGAGAGGGGGAAAGAGTGCCCAAGGTCACCTGTGAACTGCGGCACAGTTTAATTTCCATTTCTAGCCTCTTCGACCTCCTTCAGGGAACTGGAGCAGTGTGCAGGACGGAATGTGTGAGAGCACTGGGTGGGGGCCACCAGGTGGGACAGGACATGAAGATGGCGTCAATGGGGGTCGGGGGCGTAGAGGCCCGTCTACTCCATGTCTGTGCCGAGAGAATGCAACGTGTTTTATTTCATGAAGAAACTTCTGACTCTTCTCCAGTACTTCTTCTCCCCACCTTTCCCCCACACGCCTCTCCCCCCATCTTTTCCCTTGGAAACGGCCTCGGAGATTCTGAAAGGTGCTTTCCTTCCTTCTCAGCCCGCCTGTGTGGGAGGAAGCTGAGGACGTGAGGGTACTGATTGAAAGAGCAGGTTGAGACCCGGGAGCTGTTGTGCAAAAAGAATGGCAAATTATATAAGGAGGGAAAATGAAAGGGGGTGGTGGATGCAGCCATGCATCAATGCTTTTTAACCCTTTCCTGCTGCAAAAGCAGGCAGCCCCAGACGCTGGGATATGGCTGCAGTGAGAGACATTTTCATAAATAGTTGGTGCTGAATGCTTTGAAGCAAGGAGTGTACTGCTCCCTCCGTGTCCTTTGCAGACAGGCTTTGTACTCCAGGTAAAACTGTCGGAAAAGGTAGAGCAGCTCGTAATCTAGGAGATGATTCCTGTGGGAAATCAGGCTGCTTTTCAAGCGTAATTTGAAAAGCCACTGCCTCCAAACTTCAGCGATGGTGGGGTGCGGGTGGGGGTGTGGAAAGAAGCATGCCATTTATAAAGCAATCAACGCTCTGAGAGAGTCCACCATCACTCAGAATTATTTTCTGAAATGTGGCCTCTATTCCTTACTCTGGAGGAAAGGCAATACGGGCACTTGGCTTCCAATCAAGCCCGACACAGAGGACTGGGGTAAACCACACAAAGGGAGAGGGACCCTGCATTGTTCATCACAGCTGGAGCTATGGAAAATCATTTCTAGGCTCCTCAACTCCCCTGAACGAGCCGGAGGAAGCCTCATCAGAGGTTCCATTCATCTCACTTCTTAGTTTTAAACTTTAAAGCATATATTTATGTGCCTCAAGTTGCCCATGAACCACGGCATGTCAAACAGTTTGGGGTTGATGAAAGAGGTACATTTTCTCGTCCTGGGACTTTCAGAAACACAATTTCACTGCGAGTCTCTCTTCCAATTCCTCCCATATGCTACCACAAGATGAATATTCCTAAAATGCCACTTTCAGTGCATTACTCACTTGTTTAAGAACCTTCCAAGGCCACTTTTTGATCCCTTGAGGCTGGGATCCCCAGATTAGCATCCAAGGCCCTCCATAAATGTGGCCTCAGCTCCCACAACCTCCTAACACACACCCTCCCAGATTGCCAGGCCACACTTGTTACAGGCCATAAATGTGGGGTGGCAAATCTGTCATTTTTGCCCTTCCCCACCCAGCATCTCTTTTCCTGGTAACCAAATACAGCACTTCCTTCTGGGGGAAACCATTCCATCAACTCTTTCTCCATGTGGTTTGGGTGAGCTGACCTGAACCTCTGCCTCCAGGTCTGCCCATGAGAATGCTATAGATCAGGGGATGGCAAACCAAGGGGGGGTGGGGAAAAAGCCCCTGGCCTATTTTTTTGAGGCCCTTGCACTAAGAATGATTTATACATTTTTAAAATGTAAAAAAAAAAAAAAAAAACCCAACAAATCAAAGATGACACAGAGACTCTATGCCCTGCAAAGCCTAACACATTTGCTCTCAGGCCCTTGCCAGAGAAATCTGCCAGCGCCTGTTGTAGATGAACAATGTTTGGTTTGGGGCTGGACAGAGAACTGGCTGAGCTGATGAAAACAAATCCTAGGACTTTGCTGGAGCTGTCAGAAGGAGGTGCACATTCTCCTGGGTTTGTTCAGTGGAAAGACTAGAAACCTGAACTACTGATGACCATCTTTAACACTTTATGGTGAGAGGCTGCTGGAGAATGAAGCCAACACTTGGGAAAGCAGAATCAAAGGACAGAGACAGGCTGAGGGATCTGGAGCCAGCTGGGCCTTATGGGTCTGTGTACCAAGACGCTTCTTTTTGCTCAAACCAGTATGAGTCAGGGCTCCTGTCACTCCAGCTGAAGGACTAGTGATGAGTATGGATATTGGCAGGTATGCTTGGATGCCTTTGAGCATATCATTTTCCCTGTCTGGGTCACCCTTTATCCTGCTGCCTGCCAAAGTCTACTTGTCCTACAGGATCTCACCCCCTCCTGGAAGCCCTCTTTAGTTCTCCCTCACTACTGTGGTCTCCTTTACTTTGTGGATGGCTCACGCTGAGGTCTAAACCATAAACTTCCTCAGCTAAAACTGTCTGGAGAAGCATGTATTGCATCCCTGACAAAGCCATGAGCAATGGGTCGAGAAGTGGGAGGGAAAGACACTGTTAGAGCCTCAGGCACAACCCTAGATGCTTTATAAAATCTACAGCATTTATTCTTCCTGATGCAGCTAACTGAAGAGGCAAAGGCAGCAACTCCATTTTAGAGATGGGAAAATGAAGCTCAGAGGCAAAATGACTTGATCAAAGTCACAGTTACTAAGAGGTAGAGTCAGAAATAACCCCAGCTCCGGCGACCTCCAAATCATCCGTGTTCTTTCCACAATACGGTACCTCCTGGGGACCACAGCCAACCCTTCTCCAGCTACCTTCAGAGGATCCCCTGCATCCACCTCTGCACTTTCCTGCTCCCTCCGGGACCTCCTACTGCCACAGATTACTGCTCAAACATTTCAACCTGAAACTTGAGGCTTTTCATCCTTTCCCAACCTCTAACTCCAAACCAATACTCCAAGTGCTGGTGTACCCTGAAAGGAAAGAGAAACGCTCATTGCACCAGCAAGTTTTTTTTTCTTTTTAAAAGATGATCGGGGACCGGCCCCGTGGCGCACTCGGGAGAGTGCAGCGCTTGGGAGCGCAGTAGCGCTCCCGCCGCGGGTTCGGATCCTATATAAGAATGGCCAGTACGCTCACTGGCTGAGCGCGGTGCCGGCGACACCACACCAAGGGTTGCGATCCCCTTACCGGTCACAAAAAGACAAAAAAAAAAAAAAAAAAAAAAAAGAAAAAAAAGATGATCGGTAAGGGGATCTTAACCCTTGACTTGGTGTTGTCAGCAACACGCTCTCCCAAGTGAGCTAACCGGCCATCCCTATATGGGATCCGAACCTTTGGCCTTGGTGTTATCAGCACCACATTCTCCCAAGTGAGCCACGGGCTGGCCCTCACCAGCAAGTTTTAACAGAGGGAAAGGATCACTTTGTGGAGCCTACATTAGCAAGGACTAGATTGAGTCAGCCGGACAGGTTCAAAATTAAATTTACTTGAATATAGTAATAACTGGAAAGGTGCTCTAATTAGTGATTTTGTTTTGTTTTTTTAAATCAAGTGTAACACTCTGCCTGCAGGAATCCAAAAGCAACTCAGGATAACTTAACTCTTTGAGGAAGAGGTGGGTTTTTGGAACACTGTGGCAAATCCTCCTATGCGGATTCTTTCCTGGAGAGCTTTCCCAGAGCCCAAGTTTTATGAGGATGTGTGTGTGCATCTGCCCCTGCCTCGGCCCACCCTCACGGCCTGCCACACCCAGATGCTCTGGGAAGGCAGGCTACTTTAATCTCCTTGGCAGCAGCTATGTAATGCTCAACAAATCACGCCACCTCACTGACCTGTTTTCTCATTTGTCAGGACCTAGAGATTGAATTAGCCTATCACTTTGTGTCCCCAGTGGAATTAGGAACAATGCTGTGAATCCTTTTACATTTCCTCAATTAGAGGGCATTTTCCTCCTTTCCCCAAAGGAAATCATCTGAGAATTTTAAAAATGAAAGAGAGTTAAGTGATTATCTCATTCTTTCAGGGGTTCTTAACTTGGGGTCCCTGCGGGGTCACTAGTGAAGTCTCTGGGATTGTACATAGAATTTGGTGAGGTCAGCTAAGCAGACCCAGCAGATGAGCACTCCTGGGGGTGACAATGGAGGAGCCAGAGCTTGTTTTGAGGAGTCCAGTCCTCAATTTCATCAGATGCCTAGAGTGGCCCAGAATCCCAACAGATTGAGAGCTCATCCTTCTAGCCTAACCCCTCCATTTTATAGGCTGGGGAACTGAGGAACGAAGAGAAGGGCTTCCTGAAGACTCACTGGCAGAGCCAGACCCGAGCCGGACACCCTACTTCCCTGGCAGGGCAGAGCTTAAAAGGAAATGAATGTTGCCCCTCCGGAAGTGGCTGGGGGCCTTACTCTCATAGGTCCCTATGCCAACCACCCTCTGGGTTTCTCAGAGCTTGGGATTATCTCTGTCACTGGAAGTTATCTAGACAGTGCCTCACCACGCATCTGGTGAGGAAGCATTCATCATTCCTGGGATCCTTCAGCACACGTATGTGTGTGTATGATTTACATAATCTGTGTGTTTTAAGTTCCTCAGCTAGAATAAATCAAGTATTTATCTTGCCTCTTCTGTAGAAACTGTACATCCAGGTTACCAAATGGCTGATGAAGAGAAGATTCCCTTACACAAGTACTCTGTCTAAAAGCAAGCTGGCAAGGTGGAATTAGAACAGCATTACTCCATAATCCCTAATGAATGAGTGAATCCAGGTGAGATCACCAATAGCTGCTAATATCACCAGAAGAGACTTGTTGGGATATACCTCCTGATGGAAGTAAATACCACCTATGAAAGGGTACTGCCAAAAAACAAAACCAAAAATATCAAACCTGATCAAGACTCTTGCTCTGCCTCCCAATTTGCAGGAAACACAGGTGCCAGGAGGAGCCTGTGAAATGACCTCTACAGGGATGCAATCAGTAAATCCAGACTGTGGGAAATGCTGTAGAATGGCCTTGCTTCCTCGTCAAAAAACACACAAGGAAGAGAAAAGGAAAGAGGAGGGGGAAATCTATAAATTAAAAAAGATTTATTAAAGGACATATCCATACCAGCAATGTACATAACTGATTTGGATCCTGAATCAAACACAATAGGGATATTTAGAGACTGACTATTTGACAATAATAAAGAATCATTGTTAACTTTTTTAGGTGTGATAATGGTATTGTGGTTGCACATTAAAAAAAAAAGTTGGGATGTGACATCTGGGATTTGCTTCAAAATAATCCGAGGTGGGTGGGAAACCAGATGGCTGGGAAATGAGGAGAGGGGAGATTTACTTTTCATGTTTTCTTTTTTGTACTGCTTGGGTTTTATACCATGATTCTGTATTACTCATTCAAGAACATAAACTCATTTTTTAAAAATCATCCAATTTAAATAACAAACTTCAAAGTGAGCTCTTGATCACACTTTTCATCCATGAAGTGACTTTATTTCATTTTCTTCTGAAAAACAGGTTAGGTGCAACAAATAGTACCATCCCATTATTTGAGAGGGGGGTGTGTGTTTGTTCAGGAAGGGGACTGATCTGTGTGAGGGTGTGTGATGGCAGGGCTGTATTCTGAAGATTCTTACATGCGAGATACTTAAACGTGGCCCTCAGGGTCTTGGAGGACACACACCATGCGTAGTTCAGAACTCTGCCCCACGCATCTTTATGTGCTCAGGGAGTGTGTGTTGGGGTTTATGCCTGTGGCCAGTGAGATAGCTAGAGCCACCTGACAATGTCATCTGAAAACACAAGGAATGAAATATAAATAACAGTCAGCTACTTTCCTTCAATCCAATTTCTAAGCAGTTGTGTGATCGATCAATTTATAAATCGATTGACTGTCTAATCCACCTTCTCTGCTGCCGTTGCTATTGCCTTCGGCCAGGCTGGGGTCAGCCCAACTTCTGGCTGGGAGGGGAGGAGAAGCAGGTGACCTCTGCAGTCCCTGCCTGCCCGGTGGGGAGAGCGGTGTCACTGCAGCTCTCTAAGCAGGTGGAGCACGTTGGCCACGTAGGGGTTCTGCTGCCCAGTGGCTCCCTGCAGACGAACATGGTGGAGGCTGGGGTGGGGAGGTGTGAACTGCACGGGGCAGTAAAGTTCATTCAGGAGGAACCAGGTGGAGTCGGGGTCTACCTTCATCAAGTGGAGGAAGACGCTGTGGGGAGATGGAGAGGAGTTAGTGGAGGGTACAGGGAGGGGAGAGAAGGGAGGAGTGCTGCTGTTTCACCCAAGAGGCTGTTTACTGGGCTGAGAAGAAATTGATAATACTATCAAATCTCTTCAAGTAGCAGAACAAATCCACTTTAGTTCATAAAACAGGGCCACTGGGATGGTCCCAAAACCTACCAGAAGTTAGAGGTAAACAGTTCCACATCCACTGACATGGAGAAACAGAGTAATTAGTTTGAACAGAACAATATTGACATCAAACAAGCTCTTGGTGAAGAAACAGGTTGAGTTCTTGGGTGCAAATCAGGAATTTTCAAAAAGGATGACGACAGGGCCCACCCTTCACTATAGGCTCCGTGTGGCTCACAGGCCCAGCCCGGGGTGGGGGAGGAAGGCCTGTGGGGCTGGACCGGTCCCAGGGTGGGGCCCCATCCTGCTGGGGACCCTGGGCAGGCCTCTCAGCTTGAGTCTCCAGGTCCTTGTTATGGGTCCTCTAGCTTGCTGCTTTATCTATAGCTGGACCTTTCTGGCCTCTGAGAGCAAGGGATTTTCGGTGGTCTGGATACATGCTAATGACTCCCCTGTGAGGAGCCCATTTACCCACAGTGATCGGATCCAACACAACATGCTGCCTGTTGTGGACTGATTGAATTGTGTCTCCAAAGTTCATATAGTAGAAGCTTAATTCCCACTGTAAATGTTGAGGGTGGGAAATCTTATTACGGTAATTGCGAAGTGGAGCCTTAAATAGGTTATTAGATTCTGAGGACCATGCCTAGTGAATGGACTAAAAGTGGTGATCATGGGCATGGTTCTGAGGGCTTTAAAAGGAGAGTGCATGAGGAGCGCTCTCTCACTCTTTCTGTTCCACCATTTTCTACCACCACCAAGACCCTCACCAGATGTGTTCCCTGGACTTCAGACTTCCTAGCCTCCAAAACTGTAAGCAATAAATTTTTCTTTATAAATCACCCAGTTTCAGGTATTTTGTTATAAGCAACAGAAACAGACTAAAATACTACTCTTCGCAGGCTGCCAAAGGGCTCCTTTATTCTCTGGGGGCATGACCAGCTGAGCTCTCCCTGCCCCATGACCTTTGGCAGAGACAGAGCACTGATGTCCTATACACTACACAGACAGAACTCAAGGGCCTGGGCCACTGGCCACCAAACATCCACCAAGGGTGAGGTTATTTATCTTGGCCTAAACTTTGGGGTCACAACCCTTGCCTCTTATCTGCTCAAATCCTGTTTCTGAATGATTAGTCTCATGCCCAGGGCCACTGTACGGGGCAGTTCAAGTGTAAATGTCATACGTCTGGCTGACAGGACTACACAACAATTCAATGCCAGGCCAGATGAGGGTCCCTCCCTCCACACCTGGCCAGCCCCCTCTGGCCAGCCTGCCCACCTCAGCCCATGTGTTGGCTGTTCAGAGAGGCTGGCTTTCCTGGACCATTTTGCCCGCGTGGGTTGCCCTCAGTATTCTTCTTCAGGACACCCTTCCCAGCACATATCACCTACTTGTTTACTGGCTACCTCCCTTCCTCACAGTATAAGCTTCCTGAGGGCAGGGACCATGTCTGTTCTGGTCACTGCTGTATCCTGGGTACCTGGCATGGCACACAGTAAGCATCAGTAAGTATTTGTTGAGTGAACAGGTCCTCATTTTAACAAAGACCTAGTGATTTATTAGCTGTCACAGTAATGACTTAAGATGACATCCCTCTCTGGACTATTTACATTCTATGAAAGGATCTGAAAGAGAGGCCAACTGGTCACCACCAACGAAGGAACATTATTAACAGGATTCACAGCATCAGGCATCACTAGCTATGTGGCTGTGGGAAATTATTCAACTTGTTTCGGTCTCAAGTTTCCTCATTTCTAAAAATGGAGGATGTACTTCATCCAGGGTTTTGCTGAGGTTTAAAACACAGATCAAGCCCTATGCAGAGTCTAGCCCATGTGATCCCTATTTACCAACTAACTTAGTATCTATTTGCTGTATCATATTTTATTCTTGATAATTACTCCTAGAAACCTCTAACATACTTTTTAGCACCAAATAGGAAATTAAACGCTTGCTAAACAGAAATAAATACTGGATTTTAATTTTGTTAATTGAAAAACCTGTGCCCTGAAGGGATTTGGGTCTTACCTCAGTGAAGTGTTTTGCATTCTTCTTTGGGTTTAACAGACATATGCTGAGAGGGTAACGGGGCACTTTGAAAATTTTCCTGGACTGTTTTGTGCCTAAACAATTTAAGTTTTCTTTGCTCAGGATAATCTTGTGTTTATAACCTCCACGGTGGTTGCTGGAGAAGTGATTAGAATATTCTGATTCACAGTTTCCACTTCACCACAGAAAGGAGATAGGGGCTGTGTGGGAGACAATTTTTGTTTAAAAACAAAAATATCTTTGATAATTAGAGTGGCAAGGGAAATTATGAAAAACATATCAAAAATGGGAAGCAGATTTCTATTTACACGTGACAGACACAGTTGACAGTTTTCCCTGGTGCCAAAGACTGTTAGAATGCAAATGGTTTCATTTGATTTTTTCCCGCCTTCAATCCTTCAAGAACTGGAACAATTTCTCAAGCTACAGCACAGCACTCTCCCAGCTTCAAGGAATATTTTTATCTGGCCATCACCCAGCAAAGTGGTGCCACGGCCCAGTTCAGTATAGCTTTGCTCTGACTTACAGGGCACAAAAATGTTGTAACGTTCCCTTTTGGAGTCCTTTTTAACATGATAAATGTGAATATTATAGTCACTGGCAGGAAGCAAAAGGAAAGAAGCCACTCTCTGCTCTGTGAGATCTCCTTGTAAAATGCTAACAGGGATGCACAGGAAAAATGTGTGCAAAGTTCACCTTCTTTTATTAAGAGCCAAACTCCTGGAAGAATTATTTTGGGTCTGATTTCTTCACTCTTAAAGAGGTAGAGGCCCCAGAATGGCAGGCATCTCCTGCCTCTGTGGCTTGGAGCAGATTCTTTTGCCTTATGAATCTGTTTCTTCTTTCTTCAAAGGAAGCTGATCATACCCAGCCCACCCTCCTCACAGGTTTTTTCTCAGGCTTCGAAGAGATGAGGTGCAGGAAAACACTTTGAAGTGTATAATGAAAACACTGTTCCTTCCAGAGAGAGAGAGGGAGGGGGAGAGAGAGAGGGGGGAGAGGGGAGGGGGGGGAGAGAGAGAGAGAGAGAGAGAGAGTCTAAGGAATAATTATCACTACTAACCCAAGCAGCACCACCATGCCATGGATAATTCTCAGACACTCTGAAAAGGGCAAAATGTTTGTCTTTTGTCTCACTCATAATTTCCTCCATACTGCCTTGGTGGGGGTCCCAGTTCTCAGCCAATGGCGTTCTAATTTCACCCATTATTTTCAGAAAGAAAAGAATGCAATATACTTTGCCCTCAGCATGCCTGAGGTGGGAGCAAATACCGTGCCATGCAGCCAGATGGCTGGCAGGCGGAGCTATGCTTTTGCTCAGTGAGCAGCATGCAGCCCACTGAACTCTAAACACGGACAAATTCTGAACCTGGACCCTCAGTGGCTTTAAGCCCCTGGGAGCTGGGCCTGAGGCCCAAGAGGCCTGGTCTGAGTGCTCAGTAGTCAGGCTTTGTTCCAAACTCTGGTACCACTTCATCCTGGGTCAGTTCCTGTCCAGCCTGAGCTGGGAGGAGGGACCCCCAGAGAGTGAACACTGAAAGCTGAAAGCTGAAGTCTCAGAAAGCCTTTTCTGCATAATCGAAAGCCAGAAGACAAAGACAGGACCTCTGCTTTAAAGTGATTGGGGTAACTGCCTGGAAAATGTTCCCAATACATCTTGAGACATGGCAAAGATGGCTGTTGAACATGCCAAATGGCCAGTTGCATCTTTTTTCAAACCCAAAGAGAAATACTCTTCAAGAAATATATGTACACCATTTAACTCCTGAACAAAAATTTCTTTCTCCTTCCCCCAGGCCCAAATCAGTGGCTCCAGGGAGCGTGGTTATCAAGAGATGATCTGGTCTCCAGAGTGTCGGGAGGCACTCAGCTGTGCCTTGTGCCTCTGAGTGTCCTGAGGCGAGTGATTATCTCTCAATAACCTATAGGGCCGTGTAGCTTAAATGATAACTTGACTTTAAAAAATTTAGAACTTGCTGTTAGGCAGTTTCTAAGCAACCTCTGTTTCCATGGCAAAGAAGCCTGGTGTTTATACGGATTTTTCACTTAAAATGCAGTTTTATTGAATTTCACTTCATGCAGGCAGCCATTTCCCCGTACTTCAGCCCTATCTACAATTGACGGGTATCAGTAAGTACCTAATAAACTTCAGATGCCAAGCCAACAGAAGTGGCTCATTCCTTTACGATCAATATTGGGGTGCTCTAAGTGAGCAAGCTGGGGGCAAGGTGGGCTGGGGAGGCAGGAAACATGTCACTGGAATCTGGCCAGCTGGGTTTGGGTCTTATCTCTTCCTGGTTCATCAAATATTTACTAGCACCTGGTCCAGCCCACTGTGCAAGGTGCTTGGTACACAAAGATGGAGGGACAGAGGCTCTGGCCTCAGGGCTCCCGGTGTGGTGGGGAAGACAGACGATCAGAGGCCCATGATGCAGTATGGCAAGGGCCATCCTGGAAGTTGTGTGTGGGGTGGTGCTGGGGAAGGATTTCTGAGGAGGGGCATGGCGAGTTGCTTCTCTGTAAAGAAGGGGGTGGATTAGATCAGTTCTAAGGTCCCTTCCAGCTCTGACAGTCCACAGCAGTCCTCAGTCATGGGTGCTGGATCATAATCCCCTCCCCAAATATGGCAAAACCAAAAAGAAGCACCTCTGCTGTAAAGTATTAGAGTGTGTCCTCACCATCTCTGTCTAGACAACATCTGCTCAAAGGGAGCTCTAGAAAACCACCAGCCAATCAAGGCCCAGTAAAGCTAAATAAACTGTAACTGAAATGCAGGGCTTCCAGCTCTCCTGGGTGACAGGCTATTCTTTCTCTGTCAATTACTTGCTTGAGGGATCTGCTGTTCCTTGTCTCTTTCTGGATTTATAAAATGCTCTCATGAGCTGTCAGGGTAAATGCCAGCAGTAAAGAACTTGTGCCTTTGTGATCTGTTTGTTTATTTATTTACTTGAAGCTTCTAAAGAAGTTATTCAGGGCTGTCTCCTTAGGAACATGATACAGGCTATCTCTACACAGGCATGACTAAATGCAATCAGAAAATAAACTCTCTTGTTGGAAAGCAGGTGTATCCACAATGTTATTTTAACTTCCCTGTTGTTCTGTCTCCGGCAGAACAGCTTCCACACTCTTCTTTTCTTTGGCCATCTTTTCTCCCATTACTCCATACATGCTGATGCTGCAAATGAGGCTGTGTATTTCCTTTCAAACAAATGGATACTCAACGTGTCAATGTGTCCTAGCCAGCAAGCAGTGGGGCAATGTTTCTACACTCAGTAATTTACTCTAATGGGTCTCGGTTCATTGGTTAACCAGTATTTCAAGTTCGTCCTTTCTTGCTATTTAATTTAGCTATCTTTCTCTGCTCGGAGGTCATTTTTTGTTTCTAAATGTTGGAAATGGAGGATTATGATGATTCACTTGCTAAATAAATACGACTAATTACCTTTGCAGTTATACAAACTCGTTAGACTTAACCATATTTATCTGTTCAAAACCATTCATTTATTGATCTAGCTCCAACGTGCATATTCACACAGAGACCCATGTTAAAAAAATCTAAATGAAATGAGGACAGGATTTAAAACCACAAACAGCAGTAGAAGCATACAATGCTAACTGTGCCCCTAAAGCACCACAAGACAAAGTATCATAAATGCGTGGAATGACTCCATTGCTTTGTGCATATTTAAAAGGATATGGCACTGAGAGGCCCAATCTGTTATAGACAATACAAAAATAAGCCAGAACTTAGAAGAGTTTAAATCCCACTGGGGCAGGATTTAAAAGCAGTCCCTTCCATCTGGCCAGTTTTCCTGCCTCCAGGCCCCCTGCAAGCCTAGATCCCATGACAGTGCTGCTAGGCACAGGTTTCAAAGTGGCCTTCCATGCTGAGCACCACGGTGGATGACACAGGTGTTGGTCCTGGCTGGCTGCACTCAGGCCACATTCAGTGTTTACCGCCCCTCTCTGGACGTATGTACCCTTGAAGATAAAGACATCTTCTAGCAGCCTACCTATTTCCCCCCATTTTCCCTGATCTATTCTCCTGTAACGTGTGCTTTGGCACTAAGCCAGCAGCCTCCACTTACAGATGGCTTAAGAAACAGCTCTAGAAAATGTACTTCTGTACATGCTGCAAGGACGCTGAGGATATCAGTCACAACAGTACCCAGTGTTCTTCTAAATGACCCATAGAGAGATTTTCTTAAGGTTCAGTAACAGGGAAAGCTGTGCTTCTTTCTGAAAAGCTTTCTTTTTTATTTTTTAAAACTTTTATTCCAGTATTCACTAGAAATTGCACAACAGATTACATTTCCCTCTTTGCTGTCTGTTAGGAAGCACACAGAAAGCTCATCTCTAGCAAGGGTGCACAGCTTTAACTCTGCATTTTATATATTAACCTCACCTCTAGCTTCATCTTGTTTTTGCTCTTATTATTTCTTCCTTTTATAAATTCTCTTCACTTAGTTCCTTTTTCCCTTGTTGCATGCACTTAGTTTATAAGATGCCCCATGTTGTTTTTGGAATAAGGGGGAAGTTTAAATAATGATTAATGACTACTATTACTGACTATTTATTTTTTTTAAAGATGTCCGTTAAGGGGATCTTAACCCTTGACTTGGTGTTGTCAGCACCAGGCCCTCCCAAGTGAGCTAACCGGCCATCCCTATACAGGGATCTGAACCCGTGGCCTTGGTGTTATCAGCACCACACTCTCCCAAGTTAGCCATGGGCTGGCCCTCTATTACTGACTTTTTTACTCTGTGGTGGTATTTTGTGCTAAAAAATTAATATACATGACTTTACTTCATCCTTATAATAATTTTATTAGGTGGAAAATAATAGATACGCCTATCAGTCTTGCAGATGAGGAAACAAAGACTTTTAGAAGTAAATTAATTTGCCCAAGGTTACACTGCTATTGAACAGCAATGTGAGGCCAGCTCTAACTTGGTATTTATCTTTGAAATCTTCCACTTTCCACTCAGTGCTTGGTTAATAAGAGATCCAATAAAAATCTTTTAAATAAATACACATAAGACAATCATGACCATTTCCCTGGCTACTTTACTCGGTACTGAGACCATCACATTCACTCCAGCCTCTTAGGTGTTCAGAACAGACCACAGGCCTTGCAAAGTGCTGAAATGGCTACCCTGTGCTATGCCAAGGCTTTTGACAGCTGAAAGCCAGTTTGTGCAGGCAGTGAAGCTACCAGGCTCGATCTGCCATCAAGAGCATCCTGTTCCCAACCCAGCACACCCCATGCTTGGCTTTCCCACTGGGTGGTAAAACGGTTGACCCTGGCAGATTATCAGTCACATGACAACACCGAGGAAGGAGAGAGGATTGGTAGCATTTGATTTAAGTAGCACAAAGGTCCTTCAGATCTGAAACCCAGCAACCCACTTTGTTTGTAATCTGCATGGCAGATGTCTCTTATCTTTGACACCATGAAATCATGCCTATATATGCATAGTGAACAGTTGCAGATCTGAGTGTATTTTTAGAACAATGGAACTTGAAAAGAAAAGCAGCAATGCCTGTCAAAAGATGGATAATAGGAAAGCTAACTACTAGGTCTGGATTTGTCAACTATTAATCAAGTGTCAAAAGAAAAAATATTAGGAGTGCTGTCATTTCCATGACGGGTGCAATCCGAGGGGAAAACAGCTTTGCAGTTCAAGCTCAAATAAACTGCCCACACCATTTAAGGGGATGAGCTACTAATTTCAAGCTCAGGTGAACTAATGGATCACCCCTGTGGTTCCTGATCCATTCAAATAGAGTAGGCTCCTGTGTGGGTAAAGAGAGGCGCTAGGGCTCTGACGGGGATGAAATGAACGAGTCTGTGCCAGTCTGTGTTTGTCCAGGGTTTGAAGGCACTGGCTGGTTCTTTGATGGTTTGGGATCCTACTGCTACAAAGAGAGCAGGGAAGTCAGTCTGTAAACGAACCTTCAAACCTAGTCCTGACTTCTCCTGCAAACAGGGGTGGGGAAGGTGGCACAATTAACAGGAAAAAGATCTTTCTGAGGTGAAAACCGCTATTCAGATTTCAGTAAAGATGAAGCAGGCTTATAATAAAAAATACCCTGCTCAAGTTTATGTATATATTGGGAACACATACATAACACATCATACATTCAGTAAATTTATATGTATTCCACATAGATGTGTATACATATACAGGTATGCCTTTGGAACATAAGCACCGTGAGGGCAGAGGCCTCCTCTGTCTTATCCCCTCTATTTTCAGTGTCTAGAACAATGATGCGTGCCACAGGAGCTCCTCAACCGATCTGTAGAATGAATGAACACTGAGTGGACTCACTATTCATATTAAATGCAATTCATCCATACGAAGACCCTCAGAGGAATGTGTTATCACCACCCCCAGTTTATAGAGGAAGGAAATGAAATGCAAGGAAACTAAGTCACTTGCTCAAGGTTTGAACCTAGGTCTGTCCAACTCGAAGGCTGTTGCCTTTTGCCCTCTTATGCAATGGCTAGGCAGAGGAAGCTGGAAGGGCAACCCCCCAACACACATAGCAAGGATCATGGCAATATGGTATACAGTACCTGCATGACCAGAAGGTGTACCAGCTGGTCACACCTGCTGGCACCTTGCATCCTTACCTGGGCTCTGGGCTTGGCAGGTGGGAGTAGGACTACAGGTGGAGACCAAGCAGCCTAAAGGCTTTGTTCCCCTGTCATGAGAATTGTCAGGCATGGACTTCATCTTTTTAAAAAATAGGTATTGCTTAGTTTTGTTTCCTTTGAGCCCGGGGTGGAAGTCTCACTGATTGATATAAAATCTCACTGCAAAAGAGAGGGAGTCTCAGAGGCTGCTAAAAGATTGGCCCAGGGAGTGTAGTTTTAATCAAGCTGAGTTAAACCAGGCTGAGTGCATGTCCTGGCTTGAGGAAAAACAGAAATTTGGGGTATACATTCTCATCTCAAATTCTTTTCATGTATGGAAAAGAATAGCTCCATGGCCAGAAAGGCACAGAACTATGGAGGCCTACTGCATGCTGGGAATTATCTTGGATTCCGGGCTACCTGAGAATTTAAACCAGTTAAGGTTGCCTCTGTAATTGCTGAGATGGAGGTGTGGTTGAGCTGACCTGTTATTCGTAATCCAGCGCTTACCCTCAGGGACTCTGCCTTATTTGCAGTTCCTGGTATGTTGACTTCTCCCACACCCCAAATATGATTTACTCATTTGTTATCCATTGATGTTATTTTACTTTGGGGGAGCTGGTGTTTTTTTTAGCATTGCCAGTTAACAGTGACACCTGGTGGTTGCGTATAGCAAGGTTATACCCTGCCCCCACCTTCACCCCTCCCCCAAGTTGCAAGATTTATACCCCCTCTTTACAAGGCACATTTGCTAGATAAAAGCATTAAACTGGAACGGCATGTCCGTCCTTAGCATTTACAGCCTTGGTTATATCAACCACCCCTTGATCAATTTCCATTTCCAAAGTTTACAGCCTAGATGTAAAAGCCTGCCACAAAGGCTATATTTAATATGACAAATTAAAAAAGCAAACACAGACTTGGTCTTTCTTTGGAGTCAGGAGAAACAAACAGGAGGAAGGAAAAACCCATCCATAATGCACATAAAGCGGAATTTTCATGGTGCTGCCAAGTTGGCCTCTATCCCAACATGACAATGGCTGTCCTCTGAGGTCCTGACCCCCACCTGCCACTGGCCGCGGTGCTCATCCATCTCTCTCCAGAATATGGGGGGCCTCAGAGTAGCCCCTGCCCTCACAGATTCCCTAACCAGCCCTCTGGCAGATGGAGGAGCCACTTCCAAAGCAAGCTGTTCATCTGCCCACGGTTGGAAACTCTACCTCTGAAGGGAGCTGCGTCATCTCTGGACAGCTCTGACTTTCACTGGTTCTTATGAATACGAAGCTGAGGCTTGACTTTTTGTAAACCCCTGGCTGCAGGGCTCTCCCTTGGGCCCTTGCAGAGAACACAACTGCTTTGTCTTCTCCTGTGATAGTGAGTGAGTAAGTGTGTGTGTCACTCTGACCGCTGTGTGGAAAATACTTGGGAGGGGGAAGTAGAAGGGAATGGTGAGGGGGCTTCTGTGGTTCAGGTAAGAGAGGATGGTGGCCTGGCATAGATTGGCGTGGCTTGGAGGTGAAGAGAAGCAGACAGTTTTGAGAGAGATTTTCTGAGACAGGCTTTACTTTTGGTAATGGATATGGGGTGTGAAGGAAAGAGAAGAATGAAGGACAAACAACAGACCAATGGTGGGGCCATTTACCGAGATGGGGACTCAGTCTCCTTCAGGAGACCTGGTGCATCAGTACCAGTAGGCGTGACTTCAGTACTAATCGGGCACCCCCACCTCCCTCTCTTCACACACTAACGAGGCTCACAAAGAGACCGGGTTTCCTATTGTCTCAGGATTCTTCTTCCATTTAGAGAGCTTATTAATTTCTGAATCAAGATGCCAAATCGGCTCTTGATCAAGGGCAACACTGATTTTTTTCCTGACTTCGAAATAAGTTTGCAGATGATGGGTGTGTGAAGCAATCAACCTTGCACTTCTCCACCTCCCATTCCTGTTAAGGGAGGTCACCTGATTCAGCTCCAAGAAGGGAGCACAGTAGAGCAAACGAGGGCGAGCAGCAGTCAGTGCCTGGCTGCCCTGTCCTCCTCCTGTGGCACCTGGAATACCAGCTCAAGATTCAGCAAGGCCCAAATCTGGGTTTAATTGCTTTCAGCAGCAAAAAAGAGAATTAGAAATGAAAAGATAATGAATTGAGAATATTAGCTTGTTTGATGGCTCTAAACTTGAAGGATGGGATGTGGAGTGTGTAGAAAATGTAAAATGAGACAGGGAATGTGAAAATGAGATCTTTGTAACTCTTGGTTGTAACAGGCACCTCAAAGAATTTACTTCAAGATAAATTCATTATGTTCTTGGTTTAAATCACAGCCCAATCAGCTTCAGGGTCACTGCCCAGGGAGGACTATTTTTACCCTATGTTGGTTCTTTAAGGAATAAGAATGCCTGGGGACAAGAAGTTCATTGGGATGCGCCCCTGTGCTCCAGAAACTATGACTGATTCTGGGCCTAAGCGATGTGACGAGAAAGGGACAGAAAGAAAAAAGGGAACTGGGGAAATCAAGAGTCAAAAATTGCAAAGGACAATAAATCAATTCAAAAAGATATTCCCATCACTCTCAGGGAGTGCAAGGTTTATAAGGGAGTAAGTGAGCTCTCCCCATTTCACAGTCAGAGCAGCCTCTTACTGCTCAGGGAATGAGTTGACTACTAACTCCTACCCCAGCAAGGATGATCAGGGATGTGTCTCCAGAAGCCTAGGAAAGTGGAAGGATTCTATTCTAGGACATGGAGCTGAGGAACTGTTGAGCCCAGAGCAGCACACCTAGACAGCCCAGCTTTCGCCCCTGTAGCAGGTATCCAGGAGATGGCAGTTCCAGGGTGCAGGCTGCTCCCAGCTGGAAGAAGGGCTGGGAAATGGGGGCCAGAGTGCATTTTTTGGGTCTCAAGTCTGGGGAATGCTGCTGTGTTCAGAGTTTCAGCTAAAGAGAAAAGTCCTTAGTACTCAAGGAACCATAAATAGCTTCTTCTCTTTGAGGTGGCATAGCTATTCTCTAACAGGCATGGTCAAAACTCTTGGAAATTAGAATCACATAATTTCAGAATCAGAAAAGGCCCTGCAAGCCATCAGTCCAGTGGTTCTTAATGGTTTTTGGGTCACAGACTCCTAATAAAATCGGATGAATGGTGTGGATTCTCTGTCTACAAAAATGTACATATGTGACTGCTTGCACACACACCCAATTTTGCTACAATTTGTGAAGGTTCATGGCACCAATGCCCATATAGGACCCTCCGTTGTGCTGAGGTATGCCAAATCAGTAACTCAGTGCTTTTGCTTTGTCGTTGAGGGAGCTGAGGCATGGTGAGGTGCCAGGGTCACCCGGTTGCCAGAAATAGAGCATAGAAGTGAATCACCCTCTGACCAAGAGAATGCTTCTTGCCATTAGCAAATCATCTGTAATTTAGAACAAACATAAAGAGATGTGGGTGATCAAGCCAACGTACCTCCTGGCAGCCTCTTGTAATTTCATGGGCTGTTTGGCACTGAGGTAAATCACACAGGCATCAGCCACTTTATTCAGGTCACCCTCACCTGCAGAGAGGAAAAACAAAACAAACATCGGCCCTCAGACTTCATCTGGGACAAGCAGTAACCAACTGTTGTCTGGGAAACTGGAACAGCTAGGCAAGATGCCCTGGGCTCTTTACTCCATCCTCCAAGTCAAAGAACACATCAAGATAAATGGACAAATGAGGCCAAAGTAAGACTGAAGGAGGTACACATGAAGGGAGATGAGGGGGCAGGACTAAGTGCAATGGCAGGGGTGAGACAGAATGCAGAGTGTGTGTCCAGGTGTCACTGGTCGATACCCACCTAGGTCCAGTCTCTCACAGAGGGGGCCCAGGCCCTGCAAGACAGCCAGCTGCAACTTGAAGGCCAGCGTGTGCGAGTAGACTGGTCCAGCTCTGGCACTGATGGGAGCCTGGGTGACTAAGGAGCCAGCCAGCTTTGGCAGGACATCTTTGCAGAAGCGGCTACGTAGAAAATCGCCACACTTGCCTCCTAGTGTACGTAAAACCTGTAGAAACAGCCCGACCTGGTGATTGAACAAGGCAAAGCAGCAAGAGAGCTAAAGAATGCTTGGTAATTCAATTTCATCTAGGTCTCTGCTTGGAAAAAAAAAAATAGAATTACTGCTGTTAATTCCTTGCCCATGGTTTGTGATTCTGACAGTTATGAATTCAGAGGTCTTTGCTCCCAAGGCATGTCTGCTTCTATCCATAAATACAGATTACACAGAGAATAATTCAAAGGAATCTTGGGTTGGATGAATAATATGATTAATATCTTGATTTTCCTCCCTTTTTTTTGTTTAAAAAAAAGAGCTTAAAGCAATTCACATAGATCATCTCTTGAATCTTCCTAACATCCCTTGAGAAAAGGCTTGTGCTTTTAACTCTAGCTAGCTCAGCAAACACAAACACTAAGGCCCAGCTGCTGCCCTGTGCAGGCATCAGGAGGGCAGTGACTGGGCGAGATTCCTGGGCTGAGCCAGGGCAGGTCCCCATGTTTGGAGCCAACACGGTATTCCTTCTGTTCAATTGCACAATCTCTTATGTACATCACCCTCATTCTATCTTTCACGACAGGCAGTTTCTTTGCATGTTTCATTTTAAACTTTCTGTAGTAGAACATATTGAAACGTTTTGCCCCGCTGCACAAGACTGAGTACACAGGATAATAGGAATTTCTTTAAAAATTGGTAAGCAAGGCATAACCAGCACATACGGTGTTTGCTGACTTTGCAAAGAATAAGGCACTCATTGCAGGTCCCTCAGCTGGACTGCACAAGGTTTTACAGACCTCAGGTGTCATCAATGTGTCTGCATGTGAAAAAACCAAACTCAATTACAGCATACACATCTTTATATTTTTTCATTTTTCTATGCTGGCTGTCATTTCAGATAACCTATTAATTTTCATAAAGGAAAACTGCACATCTGAATAAGATTTAGCAATCCTGCTAAATCCTCTCCTCCTCCCCCAACCTCCCTCCTTCCCTTTCTCTTTTTACAAACATATATACACACACATAAATACACGTGTCATTTTGTGCATTTTGCTTTGGAAAAAATATTAACAATTTTATATGTTTTAAATGTAAGCTGGTATTTTTGGCCCAGTATATGCTGAAGAATCTTGAAGAAAACCAAACTACCTTTGCCAAGTATATCAGCTGTATTCCTGGCTTTGTTTTACATCCCTGCATATCTCTTTCCTCTGCTTCATCTAGCTTGTCTACTTCTAACTATAGAAATGTATCTCTGCAGGCTGCCTTAAGTGCATTTTAGAACAGAAAAAGATATAAATAAATAAGCTATGTGTGCTAATATAAACCAAACCAAGTCATGGAGAATAATACCTTACATACATAAAGAGCTTTTAGCTTTTCAAAGTATTTCACCAAATAGTCCCATTTTATCCTTGACAACACCAAGAGAAAAGTGGGGCAGGTGTTCCTCAGGCCACCCTGAAGATAGGTGGTCGTGGGCTTTGCCCAAAGTCACTGGCTGGGCAGAGGATGCCCACTGCCAGAATTGAGGCCCCTTCACCCTGACTCTCAGTGCAAACAACAAGGGTGTGAACTTACAGATCTGGATTCTATAACTTACTAGCTGGATGATCTTGAGAAAATTCCTTAACTTCTCTGAGCTTGTTTTCTCCTCTGCCAAAACTGGAAATAACATAGCTACATTGCAAGGCTGTTGTGAGGAGATGAGCTCATGTGGGCCAAAGTGCTGAGCTCACTGTCTGGCTCATGGAGGTACTCAATAAGTACTGGTGGTCCTTTTCACCTACTAGTTTACTCTGTTTCAAATTCAAAAGGAAGTTGACTTTTATTTTCTTCTTGGTGCTTTCTTAGTTTTCTATACTTTCTTCAAGGTATGTGACATTGCAATCAGATAAAAAAAAAGTTGATCCGAAAGGCCCTAGTGAGCTCAGCGCTTACTTACTACCTCCACCCTTATTACAGACATTAGAGGTGTCAGGGCAGTACCTTGAAGGCTCTGAGCACTGCCAGGGGGTCATCATTTGTGAGTCGGTGCACAAGTGAGGGCCAGGCCCGATGAGCCAAGGGAAGGAGCTGGTTCTTGTGGGACTGCAGAACAACCACACACAAATCTAGCACATCCAAGATCTGAAAGAAAAGATATGATTTCAGCAGATGGTAAAGGCTTGAAACCATGTATCTGGGATTGAGTCACCATTTTAAAAGAATAAAATTTAGAAACTCATTCATTGGATAACTGTTTACTGAGTGCTGACTACATGCCAAGTCCTGGCTAGGTACTAGGGGAACAAACAGGGACAAAATACACTTTTCCTTACCTTCATGTGGTTTACAGTCAACCAGGGAAAGACCTTAATTAGATAATCCCAAATAAAGGGATTATTATCAATTGTGACAAGAAGAAAAGTAAAAGGTGAAATGCAAAGAAATTAAAGAAGGATCTAAATCATACAGGCTGTTGGGAAGGCTTCTCTGAGGAAGTAGCTTCTAAAAGAAGACATAAAGGATGAGGAGGAGTTAAGTCCTGTGAAGAGTGACTGAGTGTTTCTGCAACTGGAAGCTGTAACAAGTAACACCCAGAGGTGACAGGGTTCCCAGTGCTTAGGAAATGAAAACAAGGCAGTGTGGAATGCTAGAGAAGGGATAAGATGGGGCTGGAGCATGGAGCGGTCACATTAGGAATGTTTTATTTTGTACTAAGTGCAGTGGGGAGACACTGAAGTGTTTTAAGCAGGAAAGTGACATGATATGATTCAAGTTTTTAAAAGGTCATTCAGGCTGCTGAAGAAAGAAGGGATTTGAAGAGGGAGAGAGAAGTGAGAAGGCCCTTTAGGAGTCCACAGCACATGTCACATGAGAGGACCAAAGTGACGGCCAGGTGATGGCAGCAGAGGTGGAGAAGTGAAAGAATTTGTTTTGGAGATAAAATGGCTTAAATTTTTGAAGGACTGGATATTGGGGAGAGGAAAAGAATCAGAAAGAGCTGTGTGGGTGCAGGTGTAGCAAATGAAGAGATGCAGGTGCCACTGAATGAGAAGGAGTCATGTAGGAGGAGCAAGTTGAGAGGCTGGGTGAAGTCAAGTTCTGTCACTGCTACCTGACAGGCTAAGCAGACAGCTGAGGTACCGGCCAATTGCATAAGGCAGGTTTGGGCTAGCTGAGATATAAATTGGTTTTTTACCTTCCACATCCCAAAGCTCACTATAAACAGATGGCCTGCATCAGTGTTTTAAGGCGGTGGTCAGTATGATAACCAATGAGGGCTTCCCTCCCACACAGATGGGCAGTCTTCACAGTTGCATGTTTGCATCAGAAAGACAGAGCGGAGTCTGCCACATGAAGCAGTAAACCCTTATTGGGTACCTGCTACACACTGGTCCTCACTGAGACTGGAACTGAAACAAAAGAACAGAAGAGGCCCTGCCCTTGAGTGGTGAATAGTTATGCAGGGGAACAAGAGAAAATTCAGTGGTACACAGGAGAGCAGAGTACTAAAGTGGAAATGCCTTTGGTATCACTGACTGGCTTTGAATTTCAGTTCTGTCATTAACTGGACAAGTTACATCATATTTTACTGACTCAATGGTGTATATGCCCCCATCCCCCTCCACCCCAACTGGAATGGTCTTCTCCTGCCTTTGCACCTTTGCATGGCTAGCTCCTTTTCAATCTTTAGAAATGTTACCACCACCTATGCTATCCACCCTAAGGGAATCATTGTGCAGCATATGCATATATTAAAACAACACACTGTACACCACAAATATGTACAAATAAATATTTTTTAAAAAAAGAAATGTTATCACTTCAGAGAAGCCTTCCTAGACAGCCTAGTCTAAATCAGTATGTAAACTCTGTCTTATTCAACAGGGTTTGGTACAGAGTAGATTCCCAATACATATCTGCTACATGGGTGAATTACTGAATTACTATTTTCCATCACAGAACCTGCTTATTACCTTTATAGCATTTCCTCGACTTGTATATGTGAGTCTGTGTGTTGCCTCTCTCCCCCCACAACAGACAGGAAGTTCCAGGAAGACAGACATTATATATGCATCACTCCCTTTCAGACACCTTTTGCCAGACCTATAGCAGTCCTCAATAAGCATTCAGTGAATGAATGAATGAGTGTATATGCCATACCTCATGCTAATTGTTTTATATTTATTATCAACAACCCTGAGAGGTTCACCTCCATTTAACAGATGAAGACACTGAGGCTCAAAAAGGTGAAATTAACTTTCTCAAGGTCACATGGCTAATAAGAGGCAGAGCCAGGATTTGAACTTAGGTATGTAGGTCTGACTCCAACACTAATGCTCTTAGTCACTATGGTGTGTATACAGCTGCTACAAAGCCTCTATTAAAAGGAAGGTCTTAAAGGGTACGCAGAAGTTTGCTGAATGGATCAACAATGCACCTACATTAAAGCCTTGCATGTAACAGGCACTTGAAAAGTGCTTGCTGAGTGAAACAACAGATGAATGCTAAGAGGTATCTTGGGAAGACTAAACAAATTCCACAAAGCACAGATCCTGAGATTTGGGATATTCTGTGGATCAGAGTTTCTTAGCTCACCATCCCTGGGCAAGACAATGCTTTCTCATCACTAACAATGAGTCACTAAGGGAGTTGAGTTTCTTACTCCTGCTGGGGGTGGGGAGGAGTGTTGTTTTCCTTTGGGTATAAGATCTTCTTCTGGGTAATTCTGAAAGCCCTGCCCCCCACTACCACCTCACTCTACTGTCCTATTATTGGAGTCACTACTGTATATTTTAAGCCCTTGCTGACGGGGGTAGTGCTTGGGAAACTCCCAGCAACTGAGGATGTAATATTATGAAAAGTGTTGGAATTTTTTCTAGGATGAAAATGGAAA
The DNA here is from genome assembly GCF_027409185.1 of Cynocephalus volans. Lineage (NCBI taxonomy): Eukaryota > Metazoa > Chordata > Mammalia > Dermoptera > Cynocephalidae > Cynocephalus > Cynocephalus volans. Next base: position 33,509,778 of record NC_084460.1, read on the forward strand.
CAGAAAAAGATAAGGGCTAGTGTCAGGCTTAGAAGAATGGCACTTTAAAGTATTAAAGCCTGCATTCCACATTAAGTCAGCTCAGAAAATAGTATCTTTTCCAAAGCACCTGACTTTCTTTCCCTTGGTTATTCAATGAATTCCCAAAACTTTGTGGTTTTGGATGCAGGGAACTCAGGTCCCTTTTAGCATATAAGCTGATACAGAAAGATGTAAAACTGGC